>NC_136917.1:118065543-118708347 GCF_949752795.1 Hyperoodon ampullatus
GGGCTTTGTCATCAGAAAGACCTGACTTTCCCCTTGCTAACTATTTTCCTCCAGCAAGTTACTTTAACTTTCAAAGATATGTTTCAGTTACCATTAAAGTGAAGACTATAACGTGAATCTTACACATATTTTTCAGATTGTAGTGAGGACTGGAGCCTAGTACTCAGCAAGAACTCAGTAAAATAGTAGCCTTCATTATTGTTTATGTCTTCCCTTCTGGATTCAAAGGTCTTTAGGGACAGGGCATGTCTTACTTATCTTTTGTGTGAGCCCCTAGTGTCTAACTCAGTACTGGATGCCCTGATAAGAGTCATTTGAGCAAACAGAAGGTCAACTGACAGATGTTCATGAAAGCTCTAAAGCCAGCAGTGTACAGCCTGCTCCCGTGGAGTGAATGTCACTGGCCCATCACAGTACCCCAGAACCAGGAGGGAAGCCATAGGAACTAAACTTCCCTGGGACAGTAAGTGACATTGTAGAATTCTCCTTGTGGGACATTTGAAATTCTGAGATTCTAGATGCCTAACAATTGTTGTTTCTTTTCCTTTTTTTATGCTTCATAGTTTAATAAATATGTTTTATATTAACGAAGTTTCCTTTAGGTGCACAGTGTCCGATGTGCTTGTTTTAGCGTGTTTCCTGACAAACTCCCACATGGACAGTCCCTTTCGGAATGTGGAGATGCATTCAAGCCTGAAAAGTCCCATCTGTGTCCTCTCCTTTTGGGAATCCACCTACATCAATATCTTCCCTGGGGCTTCCCTGGTGGCGCAGTGGTTGAGAGTCCGCCTGCCGATGCAGGGGACACGGATTCGTGCCCCAGTCTGGGAAGATCCCACATGCCGCGGAGCGGCTGGGCCTGTGAGCCATGGCCTCTGAGCCTGCACGTCCAGAACCTGTGCTCCACAATGGGAGAGGCCACAATAGTGAGAGTCCCACATACTACAAAAAAAAAAAAAAAAAAATCTTCCCTGGATGGTTGTGCTATAAGAAGCACAGACGTTCTGCAAAAGCTCCCCAGACTCTCACTTGTTTTACCTAAGTCAAATTTCTAAAGCACAGGGCACTCTACCCTAATCCCTTGGGTTGCAAAGCTCTTCTGTTGTTCCTGTTCTTTTATCTTTTGCCTCTCCCTGTCTCTTGACATTTGCACATGGGAGCATCAAATTGCAGGGTGGAAAGGGAAACAATCTGATTTCTTCTGTGTATTCAGGAAAACTACCCAGTGGCAGAGTGTGCCTGGCATGCATCTATGCTAAATGCATTCCCTTGTTGGGTTGTTGTCCCACAGTTAGGCAGAGCCAGCTGTGCTTTTTTAGGCCAGAGGCCTGAGCAGACATATCACCTGGAAGACTTTTCCCCATCACTCATGCCTGGGCCCCACCCCTGGAAGTACTGAGTCAGCATATCCTGGGAGCATCCTGGGCATGTGTACTTTGAAAATGCTCCCCAGGTAATTCTATTAGGTTCTTATCCAACTCTACCCTTGGGAAACACCAATGTTACCTGTGCTTCCCTTCTGAAGAACTACTCTTTCTTTTTTTTTTTTTTTTTTTTTTGTTGCGGTACGCAGGCCTCTCACTGCTGCGGCCTCTCCCGTTGCGGAGCACAGGCTCCGGACACGCAGGCTCAGAGGCCATGGCTCACGGGCCCAGCCACTCCGCGGCATGTGGGATCTTCCCGGACCGGGGCATGAACCCGTGTCCCCTGCATCAGCAGGCGGACTCTCAACCACTGCACCACCAGGGAAGCCCTTGCCTTTATCTTTTAAAATTTGAGGTCTTTGGAATTAGTTGCAGCATGTGAAGTACTAGGAGATGAGCAGGAACTGTCAATGGAACCACCCAGTGGTCAAGGAGATCAATAAGCCAAGTAAGAAGAAACAAAGAACAGCAGGTGCTTTTCACACCTTCTCTGTAAAACTTTGTATTTGGCTTTATAGATAAACAATATTCTTTTATGATTTCCATTAACAATTTTATAAATAATTTCTATTGACCCCCTAGAACACTCATGATATATCCCAGTTTACTAAATATATTATCAACAAATCTCATTTGTCATCACTCTCTCACTGCTCCCCGGCCCCAGTCACACTTGCATAGCTCAGGATATATTTGTTTTGCCAGTCATTTCAGCACTGTTAAAATGCACCCTTAAGATGGCTTTGATGACAAATACAAAATACCGTCATTAAAACATTCCCTAGTAGAAAACACTGCATTCTTCCTTCACACGTTATGAGCTGTCTTAAGAAACAGGGGAGGAGTGTTTGAGGGAAGAATGCACATGGTGCTCCGTAAAACTTTTAACATGCTGCAGGTTGACTTTCGCCTTTGATACTGACTGCATGACAAATTGTATAAACCGTAATTAGCAAACAGCACACCGCAAGATTAAAGCCTCAGTGGGAAAGTATCATTAACCACACCAAACACGTATTTGCTTTTTTTGTTGGCATCAAAATGTAATTGTTTCTCTATAAGTCAAACATACCTCATGGTACAGCGCTGATCCAAATCTGTGCGGCGGGCAACATAAAAAGGAAGCTTATCCTCCTTCATCCATTGTGTGAATGTGTTTTCCTCCAACCAAAATGATCCATTTGAGTTAAAGTTTATTCTGTCCCCCTCTATACATGTTGCCAAACCCAGCATATCCAGTTTGAGTAAGTACAAAAGAATGATCTATGTTTGTCCCCTAGGTTGGTTAAAGCATACGGCTTCAGGGGGTAGAGGGAATGAGGTCACAGACACATTTGAGAATTTGAAAAAGAGCTCAGATTTTTCACCCCAAAATAATAGACATTCACCAAATCGTGAATTTACCTTTCAGGGGGTTCTTGACTCCACCAAAGCCCCATTCGTGGTCCACAGGTTAAGAACTTACACGTTTGAATGAAAACTTCATAGGGTACAGAAATTAAATCATTTGCATTTCTTGGCAGCAATCATATTACTTAAGACTAAATATGATAACATTTTGAAGTAGGATTTAGTAATAAACCAGTTTTACAAAGGAATTTTACAGATCCTTCCCTTACTGACCCCTCACAAGGAGCTTGTCCATAAATATTGACAAAGCATCCATCTGATAATGGGGTACTATCTAAAATATATAAAGAACTCATACAACTCAACAGCAAAAAAAAAAGAATAATCTGACTGAAAATGGATCCGAATAAAATCTGAATAGACATTTTTCCAAAGAAGTCATCCAAATGGCCAGCAGGTACATGAAAATGTGCTCAACATCACTAATCATCAGGGAAATGCAAATTGAAACCACTATTAGTGGGAGAAGTTAGTGAAAGCTTAAGCCAAAACAGGATGTTTTCATAATCACAAAGTATCTCTCCTAAATATTTCTCAATTACAAAGGGAAAAATAATAACTTAATGGTGGAGAAACTGGGCCTGAAATGCCTTAATTAACTAAGGGATCAAAGCTAGAGTCACCAGTAATGAAACATATGGACATCAGGAAGACCCGACATGACACTCTGAGAAAGACACAATATCACTTCTGTGATATTCTTGCCCAAAACTTGTAACGTGTTTCTAATCATGAGAAAACATCAGACAACCCCAAACTGAGGTACATTCTACAAAATAACTGACCAGGATTCATCAAAAGTTTCAAGGTCATGAAAGACAAGGAAAGACTAAGGAACCATCACAGATTGGAGGAGATTAAGGAGACACAACAACTAAATGCAAGGTAGGATCTTGAACTGGATCCTAGAACAGAAAAAGGGCATCAGGGAGAAAACTGGAGGAATTGGCATATTTTCATTAGTAGCACTGCACCAATGTTAATTTCCTGGTTTTGATATTTATACTATTGTTAACTTTGGGAGAAGTTGGGGGAAGCGGCACTATTCCTAGAACTTTTCTGTAAGTCTAAAATGATTTGATTTCAAAACAAAAAAATAATAAAATAAAAACCATAGGGTTTTGAAGCCTTCTGTCCTCAAAGCTTTCATTTTTATCTAGTTCTCAAGAGAGAACTAGAAAACTCATTTCCTTGTTTAGCCCTGAGGGAGCAAGCCACCTCCCACTCTGGTAGCCCTGCTCACCTCCAACTCAAGTCTGACATTTGCCTCTCAGAATTCACCCTTCAAGCAGGAAACATTTATTTAGCACCTCCTGTATGCCAAACCCTATACATAAGGCAGGTATGGGCCCTGTTTTCTCACAGCTTACTTCTCTTATCCATTCAACCTTTTGTCAATTACTATTTAAGTGAGTCACCACTCAAATTTTAAATATTGTACTCACCACTGTCCTTCCAGGATGGATCCAGGAGATTTCATATTCTTATCTCCTATACTGCTAAGAAAGAAATCCAGAGATGAACTAATCCAGGTTACTATTTAGACTATTAACATAACAGTTTATATTGGTTGAGCTGAACATTAAACACGAGTGTTCTTCTGACTATCAAATGACCTCCATGTCCTGTTTTCTAAGAAAATTTATCATCGATCACATGGCCTGCTTATAGCAGTGGCAGAGATAATGTTTTATTTACAAGGTCAACCAGTTACCTGGGGTTCTTTGCAAGAGCTTGATGTACTCATCTTTTAATGACTTAGAAATCATCACATCCATTAACACTTAAGAAAAAGCCTGAAGTAAACATTAGAGCATCTTTGCTAGAAACTCACTGACTTTGGCAATGGTAGATTTATTCTTAACAAAGTAAGAAAACATCAGCAAGTAAACTGCATCAGGAACTTACTTGGTGATTTGAGGCCAAATTGGAGCTTCCCTGTTAACTACTTCAGTTTCTCCTCTTGAAAAATGGGAGTAATATCCACTTCTTATGCCTTCATAGGGAGCATTGCACCCTGAAATTGTAGAAGGCATGAACCCTAGGAACTTTCATTTAGTATACCCTTCATGCATATCTCAGCTGAAATATATTTTCCCACTCAAGGGTGTTTTTGCTACCATGAAGCCTTCAAATCCTTAATTCCTTTTTGATACGGACACAATAGATTGGGGGGAGAGAGGGGACAAAGCTGCTTACATATTTTACAAACTAAACCATGTTACCTTTTCTTTAGTTGGGAACACACACACCTAAAGTGAGAGGTCTCCGAGTCTTCAATGGGGAACATACTTACCTGTTCAGAGGTCTTAGTTGGAAGTATATTATTCCTACAATGTATGCCTGAAATATTTTTCTTATTAATTGAAGATTTTAACACAGATATTCATAAGTGAATTTATCGTGTTCTTTTGTGGGGGAGAGGAGTGTATCAATCAGGATAGGCTGGGTTATGCTGTGATAACAAGCAATCCCCAAATCTCAGTAGCTTAGAGTATCACAGGTTTATTTCTTACTCATGTATCTACTGTGTCTCTTCTCCATGTCGTCTTCCCTCTGGGATGAGGTAGATAAAGCAGTTGATCTGGCACGTTGCTGGTCTTCATGGCAAGAGAAGCAAGATCTGGTGAACCATGAACTGGATTTGAAAGCTTCTGCTTATAAGTGGCTTGATGTCACTTCTGCCCTTATTTTATAGGCCAAGGCAAGTTGCATGACCACACCTGACTTCCACAGGGTGGGGATATGTCATCCTACTACAGGAGGCCCTCAAGTCCTAGAGGCAAGGCAGATGCCTGTGGTCCGAAGAACTGCAACCTGTCCCCCAGGAGGGGCAGCAATACTTTCAACAATAGTACAACCTACCAAAAAGAGGTTTGTCAGGTCTACGTTTGTGTTGTGTTGGCTTCAGAAAATGGTGTTGGAAGTTTTCTTCTCTAAGTTTTAGATCAGTTTAAATACATTAGAATTTTCTGCTCCTTGAAATTTTGAAAGAATTTACTAATACATTTGAGTCCAGAGCTCCTCAGATTACCTTCTCAATTACTTCCCTATTCAGTGTTGCTTTAATCTCCAGTCTCTTTGGGACCTATTTTGTTCATTTATATTTTCAAGAAAAGCATCCATGTAATCCAGCTTTTAAAATATATTTGAATAAAGTTTTGTCAAATACTCTCCTAACTTGTTTAGATTTCCTCAGCATCTGTGGTTACTTCTTGTTGTTTCTTTTTTTATTCTTTCTTTTTTCCAGCTTATTAAGTTGTTTAAATTTCCTCAGCATCTGTGGTTACTTCTTGTTGTTTCTTTTCTTATTCTTTCTTTTTTCCAGCTTTATTGAGGTAAAATTGTCAAATATGAGTGTATGTGTTTAAGGTCTACAGTGTGATGATTTGATGTACAGTGATTACTAAAACCAAGCTATTAACATACCCATGATCTCACATAGTTGCATTGTTTTCTCATTGTGTTTAATTTGTATTAACTTCACACATTTTAGAAATACATATTTGCAAAAACAGTTAATTTTGATACAGTACCAACTCCAGAGTTGTTGTGAAGATTAAATACATTAGTATACGTACATTGGTGAGAACAGTGACTTAGTAAGTATATTATTAGTATTAACCATTATTATTATTCTTGTCCATAATTTTCCAGTTTTGATCACCCTTATACTTATTGTTAAAGCAGAATTATACAAGGTCCTCTTTAAAAGTTGACCAGAGAGTTTCCGACCATTAATAATGCACTGACTTGCACTATCTTAAATAACTTGTAATGCACTCACAAGATAAGTAAATAAAACCACTAGGTTACATGTAGGTTTATGGGTAATAATGTCATAGTAGAAAATCATGTTTATGAGCTCATAATATTCTCCTAGAAATTACAGAATAAGGAAGTTCATATATGCTACTATCAACAAATTTCACTGCAACTGGCTGTTTCATTTTCTCAATTCTTCGTTATCACTTAGACCTCTTCCCACTGAAAGATAAGTATGAGTTAGGCACGTAGACCTCAAAGTCTTTTATTCTAAGGGGATAACAGTAAAAGAAAAAATCTGACTACTGCTTCTCACTTGTTTCCTATGAGGAAACTGCTTTTGACTTGTTTTGGTTTTTGGTTTTTTTTTTTTTAATTGGTAAGACTTTGTCAAGCCTCTATCTGTTAGTGCACCTGAAACTAATATAATGTCAATTATATCTCAGTTAAGAAAAAACCTTGAAAAAAATCTTATATGAGAGGGACTTCCCTGGTGGCACAGTAGTTAAGAATCCGCCTGCCAATACAGGGGACACGGGTTCGAGCCCTGGTCTGGGAAGATCCCACGTGCCTTGGAGCAACTAAGCCTGTGTGCCACAACTACTGAAGCCTGTGGACTCTAGAGCCTGTGTTCCACAACAAGAGAAGCCACCACAATGAGAAGCCCACATACCACAATGAAGAGTAACCCCCGCTCGACACAACTAGAGAAAGTCTACACGCAGCAACAAAGACCCAATGCAACCAAAAATAAATAAATAAAAATAAAAAAAATTTAAAAATCTTATGAGTTCAGTGTTTTATAGTAATGTTTATAGAAAAATTGCAAACCCTCATTAGATTAACACAGTTCATATTTTCAACCTTTTGGTCAATACAGCCATCACACAGTCACAGCTAATATAGTTAATTTGAATAAAGGAAAGTCTGCATTAATATATGTGTTTAAAGACATAATTCTGCTTAAAATTTCTACTATGACACTAATGATCCAATGGGAACTCACATCTTGTTTTCATGAATAAGGGGTTACTATCTTATTTGTACCTAATGCAAATCATACCATTTACTTTCAAAATGCTTGTAAGCAGCCTCTCTCAAATCAGTTACACCCCCTTATTTAATAGCATATGCAATTAATTTATTTTAAAAACATCCTTTATACTAGTATAATAGAAAACTTCAACCCAACCCTTAAATGATCCAAATGATGTTAATAATCAGAAAAGCTAAGAAAAGGTTCCCAAATAGTGCAGGGCAAGTAGATTTTCCATAATCACAAACGTGAAAAACACAGTAAAGCAGGTAAGACACTTTCGTATTTGTATTTATCCTCACAACAATCCTGCAAGGGAAGTGATATTAGCCCCATTTAACAGATATGGAAGCTGAGGCCCAGGGCAGCTGGGACTTACCCAGGAACACATAGCTCATGTTCTTTCCATTATTCTACAATGTTGAAAAGTTTAATCTTTAATTCAAAATGGTCATAGGTTAGGGCTTCCCTGGTGGTGCAGTGGTTGAGAGTCCGCCTGCCGATGCAGGGGACACGGGTTTGTGCCCCGGTCCGGGAAGATCCCACATGCCGCGGAGCGGCTGGGCCCGTGAGCCATGGCCCCTGAGCCTGTGCGTCCGGAGCCTGTGCTCCGCAACGGGAGAGGCCACAGCAGTGAGAGGCCCGCGTACCGCAAAAAAAAAAAAATGGTCGTAGGTTAGATTTTATTTTCGTATTTCTGGCTAGCATCTAATAATAATTATCAATGACTTTTGAACCCACTGTGTCAACATTACAATAACCAGATATCTTGGTTGTTTTGTGAGAGAACTCACCTTATGACTTAGCAACACCCAACTGATTCAGAGAAAGGGCTGTGGAAAAAGCGGGTTTCTCATGGTTTTTGAAGTAATACTGCCACCTCGTGGACTTATGGTGAGCTACAGTCCACTTTAAGTCCATGGCACTAACCTCAGGTGGGCCTTAGTGCTGCTGGTAATGCTACTTCCTTTTCTAGTCCATCCATTCCCCCAACAACAATAGTGAACAACAGAAATATTCTAGGTTACTTTTACAGGTATTAACTCAATTCTCACAGGCACTTTTTGTGATTTTGTTTGTCTGATTAACAGATGAAGAAAATGAAATACAAAATGGTAAAATAACTTGACCAAAGGCACACAGCTAGCGAGTGGCTGAGCCAAGATTCAAACCCAGGCAGAGGACTCCAGAGTATAAGCCCTTGACCTCCCTAGAAGTACTCATTTTCTGTTCTCTCCTCAAACTTCCTAACCTCTGAACTCCTCTTTCTCCAACCTGTTTCAGTTGGTGGTGTTTTCCCATAAAGGAACTTAGTAAAGAACTTCCACAACCCCCAGCACCACAGCTATACATCTAATTACATCTGTGCCATATCTTCTGCCTTCCTTCTTGAACTATGCCCAAACTATTAATTTGCTGCCTAAGCCAACCATTCCATTTGGGCGCTCAGTCCCATGCCCCCTTCCAAGCACACTGTTCCAGCAACTGGTCCCCTCTCTCTAATCATGTTTCCCCCTCTCTCTAGAGGGATTATCCCCACCAGCATGCAGTCTGTCATTTCATTCAATAAACTACTATATTTTAATAATCATTTTAAATGGGGCTTTTAATTAATGTTTGATAGTTGATTTAAGTTGAACAGACTAAATTTCTTTAAACAATCCCATTTACAACCCAAAGTCCTTTAAACAGTTTAATAGCATTTATACTTTTAAGATATTTTCTTGTAAACAGCACTTCAAATGCTTGACCCAACAAGCAAAACCTTCCCAAGTACTTAACTCTTATAAATATAATAAATTAAATGTACAGTGACTAAGTTCTCTGACATATTTCAGTATTTCTGCAGGCTTTGTAAGACCTTAAAATACATTTCAACTAAAATTTACAAGTCTAAAAATCTGTGAGGCATTTTAAGTTGGAAATGAAGGCCAGTGTTACATACTGTAATATGCCAAGTATGTTCCAATACTACTTCAAATAGCAAATACTACATTTTGTCCCAATGACTATAAAAAACTATTCCTGAACTTAACACTGAAGTATTGATGGCTATGGGAATTGTTTCCTAACCTTTTCAAAAATTTGTAATCGTTACATATTTCATCTAAAGACAGCAGCACTCTATGAAGTTTTGTTAAAGGGAATGAGTGGTTTGGGCTCCAGCAGGCAGGCCAGTTCAGGGTGCTGGCATGAGGAACTCAAGCTTGGGGGAATTCAAGGGTGAATTAACTACTGTAGTAAATTCAATGATAAATGAGAATACCAACCTTGGATGGTTGTGGTGAGAATCAAATAAAATAATGTATGGGAAAACCCTTGTCACATGTGAGTTGATGGCAGCTAGTTTTTTGGTAGAATTTTAACCTTTCATTCTTAGTACTGATAGTATCCAATCTATCAGTGTATTTATGAAGTTAAATTTTTAAAAAAGCTTTAAATTTATTTAAATAAATTAACCCTTCTTAACATGAAGACAGTTTCTAACCTTGACTAATCTCATAATTACTCAGGGAACAAACTCCTGGTTTCTTATAAGCCACTGGGCTTCATGATTGCTTAAATCAATTCATGAGGGTTGGAAACCAGACCCTCTGTTTGAGCAGATGTCCTTATCAGAACATAGGAATATTTTTTTCTGCTTAAAAAAAATATATCTGAGAGCTTCCCTGGTGGCGTAGTGGTTCAGAGTCAGCCTGCCAATGCAGGGGACACGGGTCTGTGCCCCGGTCCGGGAGGATCCCACATGCCACGGAGCAGCTGGGCCCGTGAGCCACGGCCGCTGAGCCTGAGCGTCCGGAGCCGGTGCTCCGCAACGGGAGAGGCCACAGCAGTGAGAGTACTGCGTACTGCAAAAAAAACCAAAAAAAAAAAAATATATATATATCTGAATTCATAGAACTGAAATTTTAAGAGGAGACTGCAATTACAAAATCTTCCTTTAACTAAGATTTCTGGCCTGACATTTCCTTACAGATAATTAACTACTTAAGGAAGTGGGGGAAGGTGGAAAAGGTAGCAAGTGTAAAATCAGCATGCTAGGAATCAGTAGCCAGTGACTATCCACCAGGAATTGATACATCTCAGAAAGCCAAGAAGAAAATATGAATTTCTTTATAAAAAAATGTGATTTACATTGAACTTTTTTTTAAAAAACATTAAGTATTTTCCAAAACAAGCTACTCTGGCTTGGGGTTCTGAAACAAAATGATGTTAAGAATAGAGGAAGGGCTTCCCTGGTGGCGCAGTGGTTGAGAGTCTGCCTGCCGATGCAGGGGACATGGGTTCGTGCCCCGGTCTGGGAGGATCCCGCATGCTGCGGAGCGGCTGGGCCCGTGGGCCGTGGCCGCTGAGCCTGCGGGTCCGGAGCCTGTGCTCCGCAGCGGGAGAGGCCACAGCAGTGAGAGGCCCACGTATGGCAAAAAAAAAAAAAAAAAGAATAGAGGAAAAAAAAAAAAACCTAAACACAGATCAAATGGTTTTCAGAGGTAGGCAGCTACTAGATAAGCTCCAAATGTATCAATATGTATAAAAAACGCTGAAAGGCTATTAATCACAAGAGACATGGCAAATTTTATCATTCTGCTGACCTGAAGCAAGTTGAAAAGCTGGTAGAAAGGCTGCATATTTGGGGAAGAGGAAAAACATGGTCTGTAAGGCCTACCTGCAGACCTTGTTCTGAGAAGCAGAGTCAAGATTACAGAAAGAAAAAGAACCATGGGCTGGTGAGCACAATTTTTAGTATTCAAATCTGCCTCATCACACTCTCTGAATACAGGTCAAACTAGGGTCAATTATTCAGAGTTGGCCACTAATTTGCCACACTTGGAACAGATACAGCCCAATTACCAGCTAGGTGGAACACGTGGCCTGGGATAAGGGATGGCATCAAGGAGAGGGAGGCAAACTTAGCTGGGGCTTGGGAATCCCAAATGCCCCGATTAGAGTGAAGAAATAATTTATTTGTTGTTGCCATTTGTTTTGTTGTTGTTGTTTTTCCAGGATAGAGGGAAAAGTAAAGCCCTGTTCCTTTGGCAGGATTCCTAGTTGAAACCCTCTCCAGAGTTCTGAATGCCTACTCAAATGCTGAAACAGAACTCTGCTGTATTAAAATTAATGTCGGGCTTCCCTGGTGGTGCAGTGGTTGAGAGTCCGCCTGCCGATGCAGGGGACACGGGTTCGTGCGCCGGTCTGGGAAGATCCCACATGCTGCAGAGCGGCTGGGCCCATGAACCATGGCCGCTGAGCCTGCGCATCCGGAGCCTGTGCTCCGCAATGGGAGAGGCCACAACAGTGAGAGGCCCACGTACCGCAAAAGGAAAAAAAAAATTAATGTCAACTTGTCCAAGATGGACATACACTATGACCAAAACATCTTCCAGCTGAAGATGCCAGGAGATAATTCAAAACAGCACATGGAAAACCATGATTAAAAACAGGTTCTTATTTTCCAAGCATAGTTATTCCAGTCTCTTCCATAAAATTGCTTCTGTAAATAGTTTTTTAAAATGTATCAAAGAGATTCTCCTCCCAGTAATCAACCGCATCAAATCTATTTCAAGTTAGGAGTTCTTATGTGTCCTGTTAAGCACACACTATGATTCAATCTTCTTGTTCTCTAGAAATCCATCAGATGTATTATGCTGCAACAAAGAAGTGCTTTCTTTCCTTGTCATGGTAGCAAAAAGCATATCCATCATCCCCAAGGTTTCTAGTAGTTCTCTTTGGTAATCAATCTCTTTTTCTACAAGTCCTTGAAGTAACAAAAACTTTTTATCAACTACAGGTGACTGACCAATCACAGGTAGATATATATCTAGAAAGAGAGGAAACACATTTACTAGAAACATCTTTCTAAACAATACATGAACAGCAATATTTAGAAAAAGTACAAAAATATTAAATATAAAAGACATTGAAAAATCTGTACTTATTTTACAACTTATGTTCTACATAAAGTAAACAATCCATCTGAAAAACGTTATTTCAAAAAGAAATTATTAAAGAAAGTACAGTGTTAAGGTTCTGACTTATTTTCATTTTCCCATTAAAAATTAGTCATGGGGGCTTCCCTGGTGGTGCAGTGGTTGCGAGTCCGCCTGCCGATGCAGGGGACACGGGTTCGTGCCCCGGTCTGGGAAGATCCCACATGCCGTGGAGCGGCTGGGCCCGTGAGCCATGGCCGCTGAACCTGTGCGTCCAGAGCCTGTGCTCCGCAACGGGAGAGGCCACAACAGTGAGAGGCCTGCTTTTTACTATATCTTTCAGCACTAGAGATTTTTTTCTGTTCTTGAAAATACAGTTTGTGCTCTTTGGGGAAAAAAAAAAAAATTAGTCATGGTCATTGCAGGTATTTAAGGAAAAAACTTTTTAAATTATAATAACCCTGGTGCCAGCAACTGAAAGCCAATCCATTGTAAACATTTTACTCCCACTTTAAAATGCACTGATTTACTACTATTGTTTGTTTTCTCCATGAAGTCTTCACTGGAGAACTGATAAAGACAAGGTATATCAATCTATTTGATTTCATTATTTGACATCTCTACTTCTGCAAGTATGCTACAATTTTTCAGGTTTTAACAGCTACTTACCAATAATTATTTCAGCAGCATTAATCAAAACAGGGGCAAATCTTGGCTGGGACAGATTCCTACAAAGCAAAAATTCTGTTTACTGAAACCTGCAAACTTAAAGAAAAAAATCCTTAAAATAGATTTACTAAACTGTTCTGTCAGTTCTTTACAAAGCTCAAACTAAAAGTAAATTTGGAGATAAAATTTCAGATGCAAAATACATGCGCTTCATAGACATAAAACATACCTTATCAAAAAATTAAGAACACGACTGATTTCCTTTTCATCTCGACCTGCAAGGGCATTTGCAAGGACTCCTCTTCGATTTAGCTCCTTTATGATGGAAACTGTTATCTCAGGCGTCTTTATTGCACAACTGGGCTAGAAAAATTTTCAGAGTCAACATGAGCAGACAAGACAGTACAAGAAAAAAATAATAGTCTTGGAACTCACTAACAATTACCAAATTTAAACAGGTTTTTTTCTTCCCAGTTTTGAGTCATGGTAATGACAAGGCAAGAAACAAAATGATTCTTTTAAAAATAAGCTCCTTGTAGATACATCAATTGTTAACAAATGCACCACTCTGGTCGGGATGTTGATAAGGGGGGAGGCTATGCATGTGTGGGGCAGGTAGTATATGGGAAATCTCTGTACCTTCCCCTCAACTGTGCTGTGAACCTAGAACTGCTCTAAAAAAAAAGTCTTAATAAAAAATTCACACACAATCTGTAGTGAGGTGGATGGACCCAGAGTCTGTCATACAGAGTGAAGAAAGTCAGAAAGAGAAAAACAAAAACCGTATGCTAACACCTATATATGGAATCTAAAAAAAGATGGTTCTGAAGAACCTAGGGGCAGGATAGGAATAAAGACGCAGACACAGAGAATGGACTTGAGGACACGGGTAGGGGGAAGGGTAAGCTGGGACAAAGTGAGAGAGTGGCATGGACATATATACACTACCAAATGTAAAACAGATAGCTAGTGGGAAGCAACCGCATAGCATAGGGAGATCAGCTCGGTGCTTTGTGACCACCTAGAGGGGTGGGACAGGGAGGGTGGGAGGGAAGGAGACACAAGAGGGAGGAGATATGGGGATATATGTATATGTATAGCTGATTCACTTTGTTATAAAGCAGAAACTAACACACTATTGTAAAGCAATTATACTCCAATAAAGATGTGAAATAAATAAATAAATAAAATTGATTACCATCCAGCCCTTATTAAAACTCATTGACACAACTGGTATTTGAGAAAAGAAATCTATGGACCAAGTTAACCATCATTGCTCTCAATTGGTTTTTAGCTCTATCCTATTATAAGTGAATTCTTACTTGAATTGTATTTGGTTACCTATTTGCTGAAATGACACTACAGAAGTTGTGGCATTTATTATTATGTCTTTGGCTTTTACAAAGGGTTAATACATAATCCTATGCTTGAGAATATTTCTGCATCTTCTAATGACATAAAGACTATCACATGATTCCTATATTTTTCTTTGTGTTCCAACTAAAAACAACTCATGATAAATTTCTCTGTACTATAGTGTGAAAAAAAACGGTGTGTATTTTTTCTAAAATATAGATATATATGTTTCCTTTATCTGATAATAACAATTATGAAATTCAATCCATTATCCTTTTTACCTTGCTTCTAGGAAACTGGAATATACATTTATGTTCAACTCTAGTATATATTCATAGCCTAAGTTTATGCATCTTTCTATAGTATGGGTATTCATATTCAATATGATTTTAGCAACCTACTTATATGTGTGTGTCACAAATTACATCCACTTTTTTGAAGTAGAAAGAGTATAAATAAATTAAAATTAAAAAAAAATACACACACACACATTCCTCACTCACCTCAAGGACTCTGTCAAGTGCCTTAGAGATCCGGAAGTTTTTCAGATCCCTGTCATACAATTCTAGGTGTTTCTTTGATGGTCTGTTGATCAAAATGTCATCCTGCATTGAAAAGTAAATTTACAGAGAAAAATCAAATATCCTTTTAGAGCTTCATTCAAAATAAACTTCTTCATAGTGGTATTTTTTCATAGTTCTGTGGTGTCCTTGAACTGTATCATAAAAAATGGTCATATGCCCATATTGTCGATTAAATGAAAATGGAATAATCTGCCACATCACTGTGTTCTTAGTGTCCTTTGATTTTAACTTACGATATATACATGATACCTCCGTTCTGGGCAAACATTACTCACTGCAATTCTCTTTACATAGCAAGCAGTGATTCAGCAGAAAGAGAAAACAAGAATCAGAGAAACTGCCATCTAGTCCCAGTAAAGAAATCCTGGATCAACACAACTTCCTTATATCTCCATCTTCTCCATCTTCAGATGCCAAATGGAGATATTATTGGCTCTACTCTTTTTCAGGGTTGTTTACAAGATCAAATCAGACAGCATGTGAAAGACACTGTTCTGAGCACCATACTATTGTTATGATTCAGGGCATTAAGAAGTACAGTTCTTATTTCCCATTACTTATTAATGTCCCCAATCTAGCAATGTGGAGATAAATGAGGTAGAGAAAAACAAAATGAAGCTAAATGCCATGTGAACTACACTTTTCAGTAATGCGCAGGGATGAAGTTGGATACTCTAACAAATTTTACCTTTAAAAGAAATTACATAAAATATATAAATACCTGTTGTTTCATATAATTTTTTCCTTTAATAAAAGTTCGATATGCAGGCCTTCTTCTCCTGGGAAGAGAATCCTTCTTTGCTTCAGATTTCCGATGTTTAACACTCAGTATTCCATTGGTCATTCCTACAACTATTGTCTCATCTTCATGCTAAAAGCAGTTAGAAAAATAAGTTAGTATATTTCTAACACATAATTCATCTTACTTTTTCTTCAAAATACCATTTATAATGTGTTTGCCACTTATCCATACTTTCAACAAGAGTTCCATTCAGATATAGATACTCTAACAAAAAGTTAGAATAAAATCATTTTTTTCCTCCAAGATACTATTATATTGACAGAACTTTTAATTATACTTGGAAATTATCACTGGCAGTTTGTATAGTAATACACAGTTAATGATATTTTAAGAAACTTCCAAAATATTTTCCCACATCCTCTTCCTAGAAAAAGAATGATGTGGTAGCATGACTTTCCACAATCTTGTCAAGAAAATATTTTATAATAACTTTTCCCCTCCCAATTTCTATATAATGTATTCAAATCTATTCCTCCTCAATGGCTCATGAAACTTGACAATGAACATTCCAGAAGGAGCAGTTAACAAAGAAAAGGAGACATTTCATTGTGTTGACCCCTATTCTCCTTTTTTGCTCAGAGAGCCAACTTGACTTTCTGGAGTATTTAACCCTTGGGGTAAATGTACTGAAGAGAGATTTATCTGCTTTCCAGGTCCTGTCCTTAGTGTTAACAATGCCTACAATAGTGCAGTTAGTTTCAAGCTATGCAGTGAGTGGGACCTAAATCTGAATTCATGCCTAGTTACTGAAACAAGTTACATGTTCTAGCAATTATCTAATGTGGTGAGAAGAAAATAATACTTATTCAAATACAAAGATAAACCCTAATATTCCATTTTAGTTTCATTTAACAGGCAAGGTTAGTGAAAGCTTTAAAAAGAGCTAAAAGTACTTACTGCAAGTGCAAGACTCAAAATTGAAGCTGCATAATCAAAACTGTGGACTACTTTATAGGAAGTTGTGCTATATACTTTCACCTTCCTAATGAAAAAGAAAGCTTTGTCACAAATCATCTTGGAAATGAGCAAAAAGGTAAAATTTCTATTTTTTGAAACTCAATATATGAATATTAAAACTTATACAACAATGAAGAAAAACAATGATTAATAATATTAGTTACAAACTAATTCATCACTGGATCTCTTTTAAAAATGAACTGTTTATTGTTATGCTTGCATAAAGACTTCAACCAGCCACCAGAAGGATAGACCACTATCTCCTGAAAATGAAACTTGAAAGTAAAGAAAAAGCAACATGAATGTTCATCGGAAAGAGCAGGGTTTCTCAACTTCATTCAGCATTATCGACATTTCGGGCAGGATAATTCTTTGAAATGGTGGCTGTTCTGTGCACCGCAAGGTATTTAGCAGCATCCTTGGCCTCTACTCACTGCATACCAACAGCACTACACCCCCAAGTTGTGACAACAACCAAAAATGTCCGTACATAGTGCCAAATAGCCCCCTGGAGGACACAAATCACTCTGGGTTGAGAACTACTATGAATAGAGCGAACTTACACCTAGCTTTTGAGGGACACATCTAAAAATCAAGTCCCAAATTGCCTAGTAACACCATTGCAGAGAATTTGCTATATATTTACATAGTAAGTTCCTCTGTATTAGAAATATTTTCTAGCTTTTAAAATATGTATACTTTTTAATAAACATGCTGAAAAACCAAGGCTTTCCATATCAGTGAAAAAGGGAAACATGGAAATAAAATGACCAACAATAGATAAATATAAGTAAATTCTGGAACTGGGCCATCATTCTAGCCACATGTGGCTAATGAGCACTTAAAATGTGGTCAGTGAAAAAGAAGAAGGGAATTTTTAATTTTACTTAATTTTAATCAACTTAAATTTTAAGGCAGTATAAAATATTTTTCTGTTAAACACAAGTATATTTATTTCACTTTAACTGTAAAGTATTACTACTGTATTAAGGGCATGTATTCGATGCTGAACTTGCTTCTAGTCTATCATTAATAATTTTTACATTGCATACATACTGAAATAATATTTTAGAGTAAATAAAATATATTATTAAATTAATTTTACCTAGTACCTTTTAGTTTTTAAACATGACTGGTAAAACACTTAAAATTACATATGTAGCTCACATTATATTTCTATTGTACAGCACTGTTCTAGAACATGAATTAATGAAACACTAATACCTACTGAAAATAGTAATATTTGGAAATATGTATTTCTATACATTAATGTATAGAAATTTTTACATGAAGTTTTAAAGAATACAAGCTAGAATATATATACACATACTCATTATAAATATTTCAAAATATACAAACATACAATGATTTTAAAAGAAAACTACAGAATAATAGAAATTATTTTAAAAGATTAACGTTCAGATGGTTCAATAAAATTCCTCAAGTATATAAATCAATAAATTACCTCAAGGGGGAAAATAAGTTTGCTATATGTAAATGAAATGTCAAAACTATTTTCAACTCAATAGATTTTTTTCATGGAAATCATTTGGTAGAATATTTATTCTATCACAAATACTGCAGAAATAACTCATTTCCTCAAGCAGTAAACATGTGTACATTAAGAATGATCCAGAAAGAAAATTAAAATGCTAACCTATCCAGTGAGCCAGAAAGTAACCTCTGTCCAGAGCTGCTCAGACATAAGCACGTCACAGTTTTATGATGATTTTTCAAAGACACTAGCAACTGTCCTCCTTTTAGCATGTCCCAGACTTTAACATAACGACCTCCTATAAAAAGAAATAATCATCAGTTTGATTATGAAAAGATCTGAAAAACACTCTTCACTGGACACTCCACAGCATGGAGTGGAGGGATTCCAGAGCCAGACTGCCTGTTTCAGTGCTGGGTCTACTATTTACTGGGTAGGTGGCTGATAATAATTACAGTTCCTACCTCACAAAAACCTGTTATGATGATTAAATAATTTCATATTTGTAAAGTACGCAGAACTGCCTGGCAAAATAAGGAGTATAATCAAGAAAGATTTTATTTTAACAAAATTAAAATAAAATCATTCTACAAAAGGAATTCTGTATAACCATGGAAAAGAATAACATAGATTTCATTTCCTAAAAATTCTGTGAATCCCAACAAAACTGAAAAACTCTATAACTTTTACTCTAAGAATTGGAAGCATCTTTAAAGGCAATTTAATCCAGGGGTTTAAAAAGAATTTTTTTATTATGGCATCTTTTCTTTCAATGAAATATTAAGCAAAAGTCTAGTAGGTAAAATGGAAAAAGAGGCTGGGGGGCTGGAGGTGGGAGGGGATGAAGTTCTTACTTATCCTGACTATGTAAAAGCGCCTGGAACCCAATTTGCAGTCCCTGTCTCCCCACATGTAGCAGCTCATGAGAGAGATCACAGTTTGAAACCACTGATCTGGCCCAACCTCTCATTTTCAAGGTCTATATTGGTTAAAGGATTGCCCAAGGCCACACAATTAGCTACTTACACGACAGAGATTAGCATACAGGTATCCACTCTCCCTGTTCAACTTGTATATACTTCCATTTCTCAAAACAACGGCAAGAAAAATAGGTAACTCTGACAAGATTATCAACTTACTTTGAAATCAAATAGGTACTGGGGAAAAGAGTATAAAACAGGATAACTTCTATTTGGATTTTAGAATTAAGCAAAAAACAAAACAAAACAAAGCTACACACTACCTACGTATTCTTCTAATGTCAACACATTAATTTTGACTTAACAAATGAAAAAAGACAATTTACGTCTTCCATTATAATTTTTTAATTGCACCTCAGTTCCAACTTGATAAAAAATATATCAAGGCCCCTTTGACTCCACATTATCTTCTCCTCCAGCACTATCAGCTATTTGCTGGGTAAGGCCATTTCAATCAAGAGTCACATAAAAAGAGATAAGCCTGATTCTAAATCTGAAAGAACCTGTGTTTTCAAAATCTGCTGCAGAGCTCTTATGTAGGAACAACAGCAGGAGTGCGACCTGGATTTTTAGATTAAGTACACAATGAAGGCTCTCAAGTTCTGAGATTTCAGATCTGCCGCTTACCACTTTGTTTTGGACAAATTACTTAAAACTTTTATTTTCTTTTGCAAAACAGAGGGAGAACTATCTTGTAGGCTCACCTAGGGGACTGGAGATAATATATTTATAATAGCATAGTGCCTGGCTCATATTAGCTACTCAATAAGTGAAAATTGCTTGCCTGTGCCACTTATCAACTGTCTGAGCAAAAACTGAGACATGCATTTCAAGTGCACACTGACAAATTATAAAGAGTAACTAATAAAGAAATATCTGACTCAAGAAGAACAATATTGGTGAAAGCAATTTTTAAAAGAAATACCTGCTGATACTAGAAGACCTCCAGAGGGAAAAAGCAGGACACTCTCCACTGGCTGCCCATGCTCAACGGAGATAACACTCTGGTTTGTTCGTGCATCAAACATCTTCACAGTGTGATCATATGACCCTAAAATGTCAATTTTTGTACTATGTGAGTTTCACTACTCAAAATAACAAAAATTATATGTGTGTGTGTGCATAATCAAACATAAACTTTAAAGGGAGAAGAAGCATAGATGAAATTTTAAAAAGACATATGTATACTCATGAAGACAGTACTTCCAAACCCTCTGGTACTATTGACTGTTTCTGAAGCACTAACCTACACAGAATCTTAAATGATTCCTATCTTCAGACTACTGTCACTACTGAGTCGCCTGGGAATCTTTGCACAGGCACCCATTAAGACTGAACTGCACTATCTCTGTTTCTTGGCTGCTGAAGAACCTGTGAAAACCAGAGTACAGGATGTTTACAAACACATCTGGAGGATGATAAGAACAATCCCCAGGGACTTCCCTGGTGGCGCAGTGGTTAAGAATCCCCCTGCCAATGCAGGGGACACAGGTTCAATCCCTGGTCCGGGAAGATCCCACATGCCGTGGAGCAACTAAGCCCATGCACCACAACTACTGAGCCTGCACTCTAGAGCCCGCAAGCCACTACTGAGCCTGTGTGTCACAACTACTGAAGCCCGCATGCCTAGTGCCTGTACTCTGCAACAATAGACGCCACCGCAGTGAGAAGCCCGCACACCGCAACGAAGAGTAGCCCCCGCTCGCCGCAACTAGAGAAAGCCGGCCCGCAGCAACGAAGACCCAATGCAGCCAAAAAACAAAAAACCGAACAAAAAAACACCCTGCCTTAAGTCTGAGTCATAAACTTAAAATAAAAAAGCTTATTTGATTAAAAAAAAATCCCCAAAGGAAAAAGAAAATAAAACAATTGGATAAACAGAGACATATTTTTTTATACAACTTTTTAAAACTCCTCTATCCCAGGGTAAGCTGGGATGAAGTAAGAGTGGCATGGACATATATACACTACCAAATGTAAAATAGATAGCTAGTGGGAAGCAGCTGCATAGTATAGGGAGATCAGCTCAGTGCTTTGTGTCCACCTAGAGGGGTGGGATAGGGAGGGTGGCAGGGAGACACAAGAGGGAGGAGAAATGCGAATATATGAATATGTATAGCTGATTCACTTTGTTATACAGCAGAAGCTAACACACCATTATAAAGCAATTATCATCCAATAAAGATGTTTAAAAAAAAAAACCAAACTCCTCTATCTCAAAAGAGTCCCAAAGCAATATTAAAGTATATCAATAAAATTACCGACTTCAGGAGGGAAGAAAAAGATTTCACCAACCTGTTACAAAGAGATCTGGGTTCAGTTTGCTAGCACATCCACACCTCACATAATCAGAATGTTCTTTGAATGTCAGAATTTCCTTGGAGTTTGGAATATCCCATAATTTAACTGTATAATCATCAGCCCCAGAGACCACATGATATTTGTCAGCTGTAAAATCTACTGTATGAACTGCTCTGAAAGATCAAGGATCAGTATATTAAAAAGCAAGGAAAAATTATTTCTGGCACCTTCTGACATCAAACACCCCTCTTCCCAAAATAACAAAAAAAAGCAGCTCAGTTTCAGTGAATAATTGTAGGGAGAAATCATGAGAGAATAAGAAAATCTTTAAAACAGGTATTTGTCCCCAAGCCAATTTAAAATTTATATACCCCTAGTACTATGAAGTTAATAAGAATATTAAACAGTAGCCTTAAAATTGTATTTTCTAATAAGTTAACATTTCTACTTAGGACCTCAACAGAAAGTAAATGTTCTAAATGTTGGCACAAAGGTACTTTAATGTGAAATTTTCAAAATGGGTAGTTCTTAAAAAATTCTAAGGACACTGTCACTAAGTAGGATCATATTAAGTGAACTTGTTATATTTAAAATGTTTCACTGATGGACTAAGACTATCCTGATAATATAAAAAACACTGTTGAGATTTAAAATCAATAGCAAACTTCAGCGATGACATTGGTAATCCTGAAAGATATAAAACTGTCCCTAGCCATTTAATTTATAAAGGGGCAAAACACCAAATCCAAGTAGAAAAAAATCCACCTTCCAACTTGATTTCAAAATAACAACCTCTAATATAGTCCAAGCTTTTAGAGTTCTCATTAATAGTTGTGAGGTTGCCTTTAGATCAGCAGTTTATAACCTCAGCGGGGTCACAGAACTCACTGAGAAGTTAACGAAAGCTACAGGACATCTCCACAGATAACCACACATCTCCTAAAATGTCACATACAATTCTAGGAAATTCATGAGCCCCATCAAACTGGACCATAGGACTGAACCAAGTTAAGCACTGTCTTAGAACAACCAGAAAATAAAGTCCATGATGGTACATAATCTTCACAGAACTCTGTTTTTTTCAAAGCCTGTAAAACCAGTAGAGCTTACAATAATACAAAACAAAACAAAAACACATAAAAACCAACTATCTGTAACTGTATGGTGACAGATGTTAACTCAATTTATCGTGGTGATCGTTTCACAATATATACAAATAGTGAATCATTATGTTGTACACCTGAAACTAATATAATGTATGTTAATTATAGCTTAATAAAAAATAAATTAAAACAAAACAACTGTCTCTTACTTAGTATGGCCTTCAAAATGCCTGAGGGGAGCCCTGCCACTTATATCAAAAAGCTGAATGCCACCATCTTCACTGCCAGCCACAAGCAGTCTACCATCCTGCCGAAAAGTAGCACAGTATGCCGTGTCTTTAAACCGTGAAAAGGTTTTTATAGGTTCTTGGGAGTATCGGCCATAAATATGAATCTACAAGAAGATAAAAAACACAGTATTAAAACAAACAAACAAACACAGTATTTTACTAGATGGCTCAAGACCAGTAGTAAATATAAGCTACATAAAAGAAAAACAAAGATTATATTTACCCTTGAAGAAGCTGTGACAGCGTAATTATACGGAGGCTGTGGAGAAAAGTCTACTTTTGACACTGCACCAAACTCCTTGATCTGAACAGGGGTCTTAATGAAAAATAATAGTGTATTAACAAAGTTACAACTGGTAAGACATATTTAAGCATATAATTTCTTATTAACAATTTCTTTTTGTTCTTAGTAACTAAGTTGTATTTAATACAGAAGTATGAAGAAAGCAAAAAAGATCCAAATCCCATCACCTATACAATCTCTGTGGCCATTAAAGTAAATAAATATATGGTTGAAAAGCCACACCCCACTTTTTCTCTTTAGCTGTCGAGTTTTCTGTGATTATTACCAGGAGAAAGTTATGCCTAAACCAGCACATATTTAACCATGTATTTTTTAACTGGCACCAAGATCATATCACAAGGCTGCTCTGCACCTTGCCTTGTTTTCACTTATTAACACCTTAGCTAATAACTTTGCATAAGAGCAACAGCTTTATCATCCATTATAAGATTCATCATAATTTACCAGTTCACTACTAACAAACAGGTTTTTCTGAGATTTCTTTTTTTTTTAATTAATTAATTAATTTATTTATTTTTGGCTGCGTTGGGTCTTTGTTGCTGCACGCAGGCTTTCTCTAGTTGCGGTGAGCGGGGGCTATTCTTCATTGCAGTGCATGGGCTTCTCATTGCGGTGGCCTCCCTTGTTGCGGAGCATGGGCTCTAGGTGTGCGGGCTTCAGTAGTTGTGGCTCACGGGCTCTAGAGCATAGCCTCAGTAGTTGTAGCGCACGGGCTTAGCTGCTCCGCCGCATGTGGGATCTTCCCGGACCAGGGCTCGAACCTGTGTCCCCTGCATTGGCAGGTGGATTCTTAACCACTGCGCCACCAGGGAAGTCCCTGAGATTTCTAATATTACAAATAACACTTCAATGAACATCTTTATACATAAAGATAACATACTTTACACACAAATTCTGGAGAGTATATTCATTCATATTCAGAGTAAGTTCCAAGCTGTGGAACTTACATGACCAAAAGTTATTTTTATCATAATAGATAATGCCAGAATTGTCCTCCAGAAAGTCTGCACCAATTTCCCTCCCTCAAGTAGCAATGATGTTCAAAATTTTTCATTTGTGCCAATGTAAGATGAAAAAGTATACAAATTATTATCCAATAATTTTATTATCCAATAAATTATCTAAAATCCAATTATTGTTTTAATTTGCACTTCTTCAATTATGAGTGAAGCTGAAGCTCTTTTAATATATTTATTGGCCACTTAAACTTCTTTTTCTATAACTTCCCAATCCCAATCTTTTCCCATTTTTCTGTTTAGTTGTTCAGCTTTTTAAAAAAAATCATGTTAGCCTTTACATGTAGTCTAGAAGAATTAATTTTGCATCACTTCCTCCTTAGATTAAGAAAAATGGGAAAAAAAACCACTTCTTTCATGAGATTCAAATTCTAAAATTTAATTCCTTTGGCATTGATTAATCATCCATTCTGTGCTAGATAACTTCTATGATTAAACTGATTAAGGAATATGGGTTTTTATTTTTATATAACTCCAAGAAAAAAATATCAGATATCAAATTTTCCACCCAAACTATAAGCTGCTGATAGATTATTTTTAGTTATTAGCTCTCTATTAGCATATCCAAAGTATAAAATATGCTGAAGAAATTGACATAAATGTAAAACACCTCCCTCCCTTAATTTTGTCTATACTTACCTTATAGTTGTTCCAGTACAGTGTATCTTGGGTGATTTTTTCACCAAGTACAGGATATGCCTGGATCGCTACAGGCTTATAACCAGCCATACTTTCATAGAATTGCACTGTTATCCAAAGGTAAATAGTTTGAAACTGATGTTAGAAATAAAGCAACTCTGCCTCACGTCTGAAAAAGAAGGCATTTTATAAACACATTATTATTCATAAACCTGTATATAGTTATGATTTTCACTCTGCATCTTTTCAGAAAGCTGTGTGGTAGCTTATAGATTAGTGATCAGTAACCACTTAATTTTAATACAGAAGGGACAATCTAAAGGAAGCAGGAAGAATACAGATAGGGCTACCATAGTGTACTATCTACTCAGCTATAGGCAGAGGCTATAAACAAATGTTCCCACACCTAACTGACCAATTTACAACCAGAATAAATCTGGTTCGGCCACCCAGTAGCCAAAGCATTTAGAAACACACTGGCTTAGGATATTCACTTATTGACGACAGAAAATGTTAAGGTGAAACTGCAAATACAAATGTTCCCTGAAATTAACCTAAAACGACATTTAATCTATAAGAACATAATCTAGGGACCTGACTTCCTGAAAGCCTAAAATTGCCAAGAAGAAAAGAAAACAAAGCTAATATTCTAATGCAGAAGATTAAAATTAAATTTAAAAGCTTAAAATAAAAATCTAATATTCTGATGTAGAAGCTTAAAATTAAGTTAATTTTAAAATGTTTAAACAGTAAGAAAGAAAACAAGAATAAAGCAATTCTGAAATTAAATTCTAAATTAAAGTGACATAATAAAAATTAATTAAAACTTTAACTGACGTGTAATTAGGCCGAAATGTCTTTCCAGAACCATTCAGTTCCAACAGAGATTCAATTATATCAGAGGAATGATTCAGTGGTGCAACTCATCTTTCCCAAAAGCCTGAAAACACCGTATCAGTAACACCAAAATAAATAGGTGTGGCATATTTTAAAGGCTTTGATGAAACATGGCAATCAATGATTTAAAAAGTTTTCTGTTCACTGAAGTACCTATAATGTGTAGGACACACTGTTTTAGGCACTGGGGTGCTATGGTTAGTGAAACAGACATGGTCAGTGCCTTCATGTAGTCCAATATTCTTCATTTCAGCTGGTAACTGGCATCTGGAATCGGCCTTGACTTGTCCTTCCTTCTCACTTCTAACATCCAAATAGTTAACAAGAGCTGATTTTACCTCCCAAATTTTTCTAAACTCCATCATGTCCACTCCACCTAGTTCCACTGCTGTAATTCGCATCTTCTCATCTAAAGGTCTCCCTGACTCCCTTACCTACCTTCCAAATAGCCATCAGAGTTACCTAACTACCATGCAAATCTGGCTTTTGCTACAAAGCCCAACACTGCCCGGAAAAGAAGGTGCAAGCTCCTTTACATGGCATGTAAGGCCCTCTGTGATCTTGCCCTTGCTTACCTTTCCAGCTTCCCTCGTTATTCCCTTAACACACCATGCTCCTTCTTGTCTCAATGTTGTTCTTCGTTTGTCCTCTCTGGCAGGAATGACCTTTTTCTACCTACCTCCTATTTATCATTTAAAGTTCAACTCAGGGATCACATCCTCCAAGAAACCTCTCACCTCCTAAGCTGGGTCAGGGGCTTGTCTTCTATAATCCTACATGACTCTGTATTTCTGTCAATGCACATAATCACACTGCATTTGTAATGACCTCTTTTTCCCACTGAATTGAACATTTCATATCTGAAAGATTAAAAACAAGTGCTCAAAGAATATTTGTGGAAGGAAAGGAAGCACTGTGCTGGGTTATATGGGAAACAAAATTAAAATCACAGGTGGTCTATTGTATGAACACTGCTATAGAGCACAAGTCCACAAAGTTTTTTGTAAAAGGACAAATAATAAATATTTTAGGCTTCGCAGGCCAACAGGCAAAATGGAGGATATTATGTAGTTATTTATATAGCATGAAAGAAAAACGTCCCAATTTTTTACTAAGGAAACCGCCCCAAATAATTATGAGTTCAATATTTTGTTTATGAATGAAAGGAATGGGACTTTTTGGAGGAGGAGGAAAACATTTCACTTACTCTGGTTCAAAGTTAGTGTTTCCTATCATCAAATAGATTGCAAACATTCATCTCTAAAAATCATTCTTGGCTCACTGAATACCCCAAAACAGACACTGGGCCAGATCTAGCCTGTGGGCCTTCGCCCCTTACTACCGCAGAGCTGACCCTTGAACAACACGGGTTTGAACTGCGTGGGTCCGCTTAGAGGCAGATTTTTTTCAATAAGTACTACAGTACTACAGAATTTCCGTTTTTTTTGAATGCACAAGCAGAACCCAGGATGTGGAGGAACCTGGATAAGGAGGAACCGCGCATATGGAGTGCCCACTGTAAGTTATCCTTCAGGGGAAGGTTGGGGCCCCTAAACCTCCCCCTCCCCCGCAATGCTCAAGGGTCAGCTGTATAGGCAAAGGAGTACATAACTCTGCCTTGAAAGAAATCGTTTAAAGCTTTAGAAGGAAAAAGTGAGGCACAGGAACAGTGGTTTGCCAGATTAAAGTGAGGAACAGCATTAAAAGCAGGGGAGGGGAAGCAAGACAGACAAAGAAAAGGCACGGATGCAAGTCATGTGAAAATGAATAGGAAGAAAATGATCAGGGAGAGGTTAGAGGCTGAGAAACTGAGACTAAATGAAAAATAGGTAATACTACATCACAATGCAGAATACCAGATGTATGCTATAAGTAACGTACAGAACACGGAGCGCTCAGAAGCGATTTTTAACTCTAACTGGGCGGCTGCCAGAAAGTGTGCAATTCAGCTGGGCCTTTAAGTTTAACATTAAAACGAATTAACCATTTAACATGGGTGGGCACTGCAAACTGAGGGAACCTCACAAGCAAAGAAAGAGATGGAAATCAGCCTAAAGGGGTGTGGCTTACTCCGGGGACTAATGACCGTGGACAGTAGGTGTGGACGTGACGTGACTGTAGAGGAGGAAAATCTAAATTTAGTCGAAGCTAAATTGTGGGGATCCTGAGAGGCTGGTTAAGGAGTTTAGCTATTCCGCGGAAACTGGGAAACCCCAGAGGAGCATGCTAGATACCAAGGAAGGCCCGATGTGAGTCTGGGCCACCCCCATTGGGAGCCCCCTTCACCTACCTCCGATGGCCCCGGAGGGTCCACCGAGACTCCCCGGCCTCAAGGAGAAGTTCTTGGACTCCGCCAGCCCCCTCCCCGGACTGTGCGGTAGAACATGCGGAAGGTCACGCGGATCCTGGAAGGAGCCGCCGAAACACGCCACGAACAGAACGGCGAGACGTGTCGCACGAAGGTGACGTGATGGCGCAGACTCCCGAGACGCACGCAGCCCTGGTGCGCAGGGGCGAGCCCGGTGGGCGGGACGATGGGGAGGAGGAGGCGTGGCCGGAGGGAGAGACCGAGGCCTGGCGCTAGTGAACCAGAGCTGTAGCCGAAGGGACGCTGTCTCTGTAGTATGGCTCAGTAAGGATCGCGCAGCGGCGGGAAAATACCTGGAAATCCCTCCCTGCAACAGCTTCATCGGTGCGGCACATTTTTTGGCCGGAAACCGAAAGAAGAAATCGGAAGTGACGTCGCGGTCAAAACAAGCCGGGGGCTGGGGCCCTGCAGTGAATCTGGCCGCAGATGGAAAGGCCTGTCTCGCTGTGGGCTGTCGAAGGCGGTCGCCAGGCCTTTCGCTCCCACACGGTCGGCCACCGGCCCCTATCCCCGGGACCAGCCCGCCGCGGTTGAGCCAGAGTTTCCGCCCTCCCTACCCGAGCCGCGCTGGGATTTTTCGGGCAGAGTTGGCGGGAGGCGACAGAGCGGACTTCCCTCCCTGCAACAGTCTCCCCTCCAGCGGGTTCCTGTCCTGGGACGCCGGGACACCTGTGGCCTGTGAGGCATCATTCATTTTCATAGCACCTTCCTGTCCTTGTAGGACAACTCCAGAATGAGGAAGAACCGGGGCGCTCCTGTTACTAGCACCCACTGTGGATTAACCCAGTTGCCCGTTTTATTTCGTTAGGGTCTCTCTCCCCTTATCCCTGGGCTCTGACAGATTGAGGTGATCCTAGCTCTCCTTGGCCTTACCTCTTTTTCTCACCGCCTCCTCTTCTAGATCATCTTTTTCTTTCCCCCCCTTCCTTTCTTATACTTCAAAACTATGGCTTAACCAGTCAGTGTTGCTTCTCCTCTCTGGAGTGGTGCCAAGATAAGCGTTCTGTTTCCACTCCCTCCTCCCCCGAGTACATTTGCTCTTCTTCCCTCAAAGACTGGTAATTCCATGTCTAAACCCTGATCTGTAACATGGAAGATGTTTAGAATTGGAAAGAATATTAGAGATACCTATTTCAACCATCTTCATCTTATCTGAATAAAATGAGTCTTAGGAAACGTATATGATTTCTCTGTCCAGGGTTGCACAGCTAGTTGGTAGTGATGTTGGGAACGGAAAGCCACAGCTAATCAGCAGATGTTGAGCATCTTGCAGGCTCATTTCAGGACAGAAAAGAATAGAACCTTTGTTAAGGTTCAGATCAGAAAATATTTATGCAGTACGTGATAGAACCAAGCACTGTTTGTGTGCAAAAATTAGTAAGAGTGCCCCCCCATCCTAGAGGAGTTTTCAATTTATTAGGAGTTTAAATGGAAATTTTCAAGAGAATGATAAATGCTAAAATAAAGATATATGCGGGTGCTGAGTGAGCTCAGGGGAGTTGCACTTCACCCAACTCTGGGTAGGAGTCTGTGGGAGATGGATCTTCCCTCAGGAAACACAGTTCATATCTTGTAATATACTTTTAAAGACCTCTGCGTTGCCCCTCCACCTCCATTTGAATCACAACTCATTTTCTGTTTTAGTCTCCTTCTTACCGTTTGCTGAAGTGTGTTGACTTTGTTACTTGTTAACTTTCTTTATTATTATTAGCGTTTATTATTTCTTCAACTCTTTCTCCCTTGGAAGTTTTGGATTAGTTTAGTGCTGCTTTTTCTTTTAACAAACAGGGTGATGGAGTTGTGAGCTCCTCTTTTCTCTTCTCTGTAGTGAACATAATGATTACCTGCCCTGACTACTCAGAGGATTGTCATAACGATCAATCTTGGAAGATGTTTTAAAACTGTAAAAGTGATTATCTATAAATGTATGATTTGCCAACCTTTGCTCCACTGTGGTCCTAATGCACTTTTCTCTGTTAGTTCCAATTAATTACAATTTTAAAACACCCTGCACCCTCAAAATTTCTGAGGCAGTAAGTCCTAACACGAAAAAATTAACTGGATGCTATTAATTTTCCTCTTGTCTCAGTGACTATATGTGTAAAACAATTATATGCCTTGGAGTTCTTCCATTTTTTAGAAGCAATTTTAGGTACAATAATGAAATTTCTCTTGAAATTATATTAAGGTCCATAGGAAAGTGCCACTGATTACCTTACTGAAAACTCATTTTAAAACAATAGTAAATGATTCAGTAACAGGTGTGCTTCTAACCTCTGTTTTGAGAGTTCGTGTTTATTGAGTTCATGTCTTGACAATCTATATTTGGAAAAAAATCAATAATTCTAATTTCTTAATACTTATTACAAAGATTGAGACCAAAAATTATACTTAGATTATAATGTCCTAGAGATGCTAAAGCAAAGGAAGCCAGTCCATAATCTGTACACTTTATTTTTCATAAAAACCTGTATTAAGTTGCTAACACTTGATCTGAACAAAAACTGATTAATAAGTATGTCTTCAGTTCATCATAACCAAAACTTTGTAAAGCCTTTCACTATCCAGGCATCATGGATATTGTAGATGCTGATAGACTTGGGTACAACATGAGTTCTATCTTTTCTTAAATTCAAATTTTAACAGCATATTAAAAAATAAACCTCAGATTAGAGGTTAAAGTTTTTATATGAAAGTTTATTTTTGTTGTTAGCCTGATTTTTTAAAAATCCATTTGGCAACATTCAGGAATAGGAAAGGGGAGAAAAGGATAAGTAAAATTTGTTGGGACCTAGTGATGGCGGTGAGAATGTTACTGTATTTCATTTGGTCTTTGCCAGGGTCCTGTGAGGTTACTGGTGTATACCCATTTTACAAGTGAGACTGAGGCTTAGAGAGGTTGAGGAACTTGTACAGATTCACACAGCTAATAAATGGTGAAGCTTGAATTCAGACCCAGGTTTTTCTACCTCTGGAGATTGTATGGTTTCTATTATGTATAGGTGCTAATAAGAGTACTGTTTGCATACGTGATTGAAAATGATTATTTTGTATACATTAAGTTGATATAATACTTTTAATTTTTTTCTTTCAGATGTTTTAATACCCAAATTTGAAGAATACACTGTATGCCATTCTTATAAAACCAAGGAGAAGTCATGAAGAAATGTTTTAATTATTGAAACTACAGTTGAAATCATGGCTACATCAGCAAATTTGGATATTGGAGCCCAGCTGATAGTAGAAGAGTGCCCCAGCAGTTACAGTCTAACTGGCATGCCAGACATTAAAATAGAACATCAGCTGGACTCAAATGCAGAAGAAGGATCGGCTCAGGGTGTTGCCATGGGGATGAAATTCATACTGCCTAACAGATTTGATATGAATGTCTGTTCTCGGTTTGTGAAGTCCTTAAATGAAGAAGATAGTAAAAATATTCAAGATCAAGTTAACTCTGACCTGGAGGTGGCATCTGTCCTATTTAAAGGTTGAAAGTTATGGTATAAATATCTGCATTTGTTTTGTTTTTGTTTATTTATTTTTTATTTTTTTCCCTTTCTGATCATGAGATTTTGAGTTTGCGAAGAGTTTGGAAGTCATCTTTAATTATGATTTTCTAGAATCTCATAGAAACCAAAATCAAATAATTTCATGTTATATAATGTCCATAAGTACATGTTGATTTTTACTTCTTCCTTGACCTTTGTTTATTTACAAATTCTCTAATAAAGTTTATTATTGTACCTTTTAAAATTATAGGAGAAAAAAATTTTGTGCCTTTTGTAAATGAATTAACTCCATGAATATATGATTGGCATTAGCTTCCAATGCTTTAATACAGTGAAATCTGTCATCATATTGTAGATTTACTTTTATAACAATCTATCGAATAAAAAAACTAATCACTGGATTAAATTGCTCAAGATTAATATTGATTTTTTTTTCTGGAACTTTTACTAGTACAGATTTTTTTTTTTTTTTTTGCTGTACGCGGGCCTCTCACTGTTGTGGCCTCTCCCGTTGCGGAGCACAGGCTCCAGATGCGCAGTCTCAGCGGCCCTGGCTCACGGGCCCAGCCGCTCCGCGGCATGTGGGATCTTCCCGGACCAGGGCACGAACCCGTGTCCCCTGCATCGGCAGGCGGACTCTCAACCACTGCACCACCAGGGAAGCCCACTAGTACAGATTTTTTATGGCAAAAAAAATGTATCACTTGAGAACCAGTTGAAGATATTATACATCTTGTATTTCTTTTTTAATGTAAACATTGACATAGAACTTTGAAATGCTTTGCTGTTAAACTATTGTTTTAATGTGTTTAAATTAATTTTACTTAGCTGAATGCAGTATCCATACATCTCCTTCTCCGGGAATTCAAGTAAGGCATGTCTACACTCCCTCTACAACAAAGCACTTCTCACCCATAAAACAGTCAACTACTTTAACCAACAAACACAGAGGAAATGAGGTCTCAACCACACCTCTGTTAGCAAATTGTAAGTATTTCCCACTGATGTATTAGAATATTGTTATTACTAATGTTATGGTTTCAAGAGTTTGGCTTTGAAACATTATTTTCATTAAATGCATAGGCTATTTTGGAAAGCTTAAGTGATGTCCTGATAGTTTTAGTAATTTAAAACTCTTTCACATATTATTGCATATTCAAATACTTGATGTTTTATGTTTCTCTGTTGAGAACAAATACAGATTGAAATATTCTTAAAACCTTCATAATTTTACTATAAAAACAATGAGTTATTCTGAACTTTGTGCAAAGCAAGACATTGTGTTTTTGTGTTCTTGGAGTGCATTTTATAAACTAGATCACTGATCAACAAATGATTTGTAGTAAAAGCTGAGCGATGTCTACTATAATTTCAAATTTGAATATAATAATATGAATATGAAATCACCTCTTTAAAAACTTTGAATTTACAATTTTTTAATGTAGAATTATTCTAGAAGAAATAAAATGAAGGTTTTTCTCTGTAAACTAGAAAATATTCTATATAGTATGGGTTTCTTAACGAGAGGAAACCAGTTAGCAATTTGATGTTAGGAATTATATTTGAGAATATAACATAAATGCATCTGTATTCTAAAGCATGGTGAAATATATGTTTTTACTTTGGAAACACTACGTCCCTCCTGATTTTGAATTGTATACTGTAGCAGGTAAGCCAGAAAGAGTTCATGACTCTGACTCTACCTAAGAGCCATTTCTGTTTTATTTATGTAAATTTGCATATGCTTCCCAATTGCTTTCCTTTCTGTATTCAGGCCACCCAGTCATATCATCCAAAATCAAGGATCAAGTGATACTGATTTTTAAGATGAACTGTCATAGAACAGTACCTGTTTGGCTTTGTTTTAAAATAAAAAGATTGTCTTAAAATATTCCAACCATAGAATATATATATATATATATTTTTTGGCCACGCGAGAGTCTTAATGGGATCCTAGTTCCCTGACCAGGTACTGAACCCGGGGCCCCGCAGTGAAAGCGCTGAGTCCTAACCACTGGACCACCAGGGAATTCCCCAACCACAGAATTTTTGAAAAAAACAACTAGGGATCATGTGGTTCACATACCTCATGTTAGACAAAAATATTTAATCACGTCTCCAGGATCACACAGTTAATTAGCCACAAATAGGTCTGTACTCAAGAATTTCCTCTCAGCTAGTTTTTAATTTACTATCTTAGTCCTCCAAAAGTTAAGAAATACCCATGGCCTCTTGAAATAATGATATTTGGGACTTAAATGAATACAGTCAATTAAAAAGCAAGAGTCTTTTAGACCCAACTTCCTTATACTTCCTTATAAGTTTGGATAAAGAGATACCATGTTAAAAATTAAGTACCTAAACCATTTCTTTAATTCATAAGATCAGTAACAGTTTGCATTGTTAATAATCAAACAATTTGCATATTCACTGATAATAACACTTTGCAGATGTCAGAATTACCTTAAACATATATGAGTCAATTCTCAGACTCTTAGATATTTTAGGTAATTCTGACATCTGCAAATGTTAGGCTATATTTTAAGTTAGATTTTTTTAAACAATAAAATGATAGTTCGTGTTTTGGAAAGGAAAATTGCTACACAGACATGAACAATGAGATGATGAACGTGTACCTACAGATATACATGAAACTTTTTATGGTATTGTTTCAGCTTTGTCTGTTCACCAGTTGGCTGCTCAGGGAGAGATGCTCTACCTGGCTGCTCGTATTGAACAAGGTACTAGCCTATTTTTTTAGATGTATTTAAAACAAATTTAATAGGATTTTTCAGATTTGTTATTGTTTTCTTTTTATACAAGAGAGTATAAAGACAAAAAAAAATAGTTGCATAATCTCACCAGGCAGATAACCCAATAGATACTTAAAAAAAAATAGTAATATAAAGGTATAGAAGTTAAAGCTTCCCTTACCACCCTCGCCTTTTCTGCAGAAGCAAACATTATAAGTTTCTTATATTTTCAGAAGACTTTTCTGGAAAATATTTATACTTGGGGCTATATGTGAGAGTATAGTATATATGTGCTTTTCTTTATTTACACAGAGAAAATATACACACTGCATTGCGCTTTACTTCTTTCACTTAAATTTTGAGATCTTTCCATATAAGCACATAAAGATCTATTTCATTCTTTTTAATAGGTCTGTGATTTTGCATTGTATTGCATATGCATATACTACGTTTTTTATTTTTTAACTAGTTCCCCTGGTGGTAGTTGATTCCAGTTTGTTTCTATTAAATAACAATATTGTTGGCATTCTTTTAAAGTATATCCATAGGGTAAATTCCTACAAGTATATTTGCTGGGTCAAAAGGTATATGAATTTTTATTTTTATATACATTGCCAGATGTTTGCCCTGTCCTCACACCAGAGTTAGAGTTTCTACTTCCCCATACCCTCACTGACACAGAATATTATCAGACTTTAATCTTTGCTAATCTTATGGGTGAAAAATGGTATTTCATACTGGTTTTGTTTGCCTTTTTAAAATTATGATCTATTTGAATTTCTTTTTGTGTGAACTGCCTGTTTTATATTGATTTATATGAACTCTTACCTAAATTAAAGAAGTTCACTTTTTGTTTATGTTGAATCTAGTTTTTTCCCAGCTTGCCATTTTTCCTTTGACTTTATGATGTTTTCAAACACAGGCTTAATATTTTTAAGAGGTAAATTTATTCTTTTCCTTGTGACGTCTGAGTTTTATATCTTGCTTAGAAAAGATTTCCTATTCCAAGATTATAAATAAATTCACTCATACCTTATTCTAGAACTTCTGTGGTTTCTTGTTTACATTTCAACCTTTGACCCATGTGGAATATGTTTTGGTGTAATGAGGTAAAGGTGGAGCTTTACTTTTATTTTCATTTTTCAAAAAGTTAGCCAATTGTCCCAACATTATCAGTTGAATGCAGGGCATATGATTAAAGAGTGGGTTTTTTTAAATCATGTCATTCTTTTATAAGAAGGACTTCATCATTATATTCCTATTTGTTTATAAACATTTGAAGGTTTTATTCTCAATCTACTAAATAAATTTAGGGAAAAAACTGTGGACTTTATACCTGGTAGACTGAATCTAGGGAACAAAATGGGTTTTGAGGTAGAATTGCATAGAAATGTGTTTCAGAGTATTCAGTCTTCATTCATATTATATTATGTTAGCAAACCACCAAAAATTTTAAGAAACTCAAAGGCGGCAGTATTGGCTAGAAAGTAAAAATAGCTTTACTAATTTGGGGCTTTTTATAATGTGTATTTATGTAATGAATGCTAAGGGCTATCGTATAACCTCATTTTTATTGTGATCCTCCCAGCTAACTACGAGATAAGCAAGGTATTATTCTGGATATTAGAGGAATTAAATGACATGCCCAGAATCACACTGCTAGAAAGTGACAGTCAGGATTCAAACTCTGGTCTCCTGATTCTGAGTCCAGTGTTCTGTGGACTGCCCTGCACCTAGCATTATGTTGTGTCTGGTAGTCTATACTTTAAATAATATGCTATTTGAACTCAGTTACATACCTTGAGGCACAGTTTAATACATTGAGACTGCAAATTGCAAAAACACACAGCACTTCAGTGAACACCAGTCAGCACAACGTGAACCTCATTGGGTAATATAGTCACTTTTTTAGAATGCCAGTATTTTCATAGAGATATAAATATGTGGTTGTTAAATTAGATCACAAAAATTGCTTTTCTTTTAAATAGAAAATGTTATCAATCACACGGACGAAGAAGGATTTACTCCTCTGATGTGGGCTGCAGCACACGGGCAAATAGCTGTGGTAGAGTTTCTACTTCAGAATGTAAGGAAAATGCCTCAGAAAATGTATATGTACAGTTACTTAAGTTCAGTTAAGTATTTAGTAAAGTTTTTACATCTCCAGCCAGCTAGACGTAATGGTAGAGGATCCAAAAACTGTTTACATGCTCTTCATATTCTTGTGGAGCTTGCATCTGGTTGAGCAGGCAAGCGTAGTCATCCATGAAGCTGGAGAGAGAAGTGAATGCCCAGCCCCGCTCAGCACGAGGGGAACAAAAGTCCTGTCAGCCCTGTAGGAGAAGCTTCTTGGAGAAGATACAATTTGACTCCAGAGTGACAACATAGTTAGGATTGAGGTAGAGGGAGGAAGGCAGGCCTTCAGACAACCTTGATAACAGAACGTCCAGGAGTAGAAGTTTGTGTTCTTTCTTTATTAACCCCAGAACATTACCTGACCTAAGTGTTGAACTGTAATTATTATTGACAGAAGTAACAATATTCTTGTTTTCATAAACTGAAAGGTCTTTTATCTCTATTCCCACTGCAGGGTGCTGATCCCCAGCTTTTAGGAAAAGGTCGAGAAAGTGCACTGTCATTAGCCTGTAGTAAGGGCTACACAGATATTGTCAAAATGCTGCTGGATTGTGGAGTTGATGTAAATGAATATGACTGGGTGAGTCTGTAATACTGATTTTTAAATTACTGGAACAAACTCTAGGATTTATTTGGTTTGGGGTGATATGATAAGCTTTATTAAACCCTTGGAAGAATAATTAATTACCTTAGTTAATTAAACAGCTTGGAGAAAAAGTTAATGTCCTAAACTCAATTATTAGTTCTGATTTAAGTATTCTTCACAAAATATTAAAATTACCTTAAACTACTTTTACATGCCCAATTCACAGGAGCATTAAATTATTTGAATCTTGCTCACCTTGAAAAACTAAATCACCTTTCCTTTTGCAGAATGGAGGGACGCCTTTGCTTTACGCTGTACATGGAAATCATGTGAAATGTGTAAAAATGCTCTTAGGTAAGCAGATAAGAGTGGAAATATTTAGAAAACGCCATATGAAGACATTATTTTTTACAAGCTAGCCTCAGGAGAATCCTGAACTATTATTAAATACGTTATTCACCCCTGGAGCACCTGCTGCCCTAAGGTTCCCATGTAAGCCATAGCTCCATCACACAGCATGCCTGCAATCGCAGTATCTGTCCTTATTGCTTTCCTTTTAGGGATCACATGCGAATCCTCGGCTCTTTTCTCTGTCCACAGTGTCTAAGCCTGAGTGCTGTCTGTAGTGGTGTATTAGTTTCAGTTGCTCTAGAGGATGCCTGTATGTTTGAAGTGTCTTCCCTCTGACCCACCAGAGTGAATTCTATGCCCTCTGTGTACTCTATACTTTGTCAGACCATCCTGAAAATACCTTCCAAGTTTGCGGAAAATCTGTCCCGCTATTTGCACATGAGCCAGTGATAGACAAACATATCCATATTTTCATTTTATTTATGTAGATTTTTCTGTTTTGGTACAGAAAATGGAGCTGACCCAACAATTGAAACCGACTCTGGATACAATTCTATGGATCTAGCTGTAGCCTTGGGCTATAGAAGTGGTAAGTGGTTTAGAACTCTCAGGTTTCATTTTAGTAAAGTTCTATAATAATACAAACCAGTGGTCCAAACTATTCTCATCACTTGCAGTTATAGAACATGCATGTTATCCTAACTCCTGACATATACTTTCAACTGTGGGCAAAATCAATAGATTCCTACAAAGTCTAGAAATGAGTTTGTTACTATTACTTTTCACCAACCCAAATAATTAGTTGCTGGAGGATACGTGTACACCTATTTATAAGATGTGTTTAACATTTCATAGCAAACTATTTATAAAATGCTTTATAGTTGCCCTTTCTCTGTTCCTCAGAACAACCTTGTATTCTGGACTCTCCTTCAGTTTCAAAATTTAGAAACCAAGAACAGAAAACCCAGTAACTTGGACAATTACTAAAGTCAGTGACAGACTAAGTTTGAAGTATTGCATTGTAATCTTATTGCCCTCAGACTATGATTATATCCTAATTAGAAATTATTTTAGGAAAACGTTGGTGATGTTAAGTTGAATTTGATAGTTTTTAAAATTTTGTAATCAACATGCTATTGTCTTGATCACCTGTGTGTTCTAGTTCAACAGGTTATTGAGTCACATTTACTGAAACTGCTTCAGAACATCAAGGAGTAGACATAGTCATCAGAAAGTGTTGTCTGCCCTTCCGTTTACTTTTGACCCTTATAAATGATAGTTTTGTTTACTTATAAATTTTTACCTCAGTTGCAATATTGACTGATTTTTAGTAAGTTTTAATAAATATTCCTCTGAGTAATTCACTGGTTTATAATAAAATTAATGTTGATGCTTTTTTATAAATGTGTTTTACCGCATATTTAAAATTATAAATGAGTGTTTTGTGGCATGTAAATTTTTATGGTACAGATAGTTATCTGTGTTTGTATCAAGTGCTGTAATTTAACATTTTCGGAAATTATTCTGCCCTATTCATCTTCACTCTTGTATTAACTCATTGACTTTATATAGAGATTGCTATAAATCCATAGGAAAAAAATTTGTTATTATTAAATTTAAAAATGCACAGTGTGGTTGTTTACAAAATGATATTATAAATGAATAAAGTACTTTTCTTCTGTTAGTTTGCATGCAGGTTGTTCTTTTTACATTGCATAAGATTATTAAGGTATCTCTTTGGGATTTTTAGTTTAACCCTTCTGTCCTGCCAGGATACTCCATTAGATCAAACAATATAATTAAAATAAACTGAATGTTAATTAGTCAACAAAGACTTATTGATTGTCATTTCTAGAAGTATATTGAGAATATTTTTCCCTTGTGAATAAGTTTTCAGTAGGAAAAGCCCTCTGTGAAAGAGAACTCATTTCTTCAATAAAAGTCAGATACTCTTTAATTCCACTAAAGGAGCATTATAAACTCGTGCTACACCAACATTTGGAAGAGAGCCACGAGCTAGAAGTTGACATGACCACTGAGCGTGGGACTTGGGTTAAATCACTTCATCTGGAAAACAGGTGTGATATCAGTTATGACAGTTGGGTTGTAAGCCACATAAACTTGATCTAGCTAATTTAAGCAAAAAGGAATTAATGGAAAGACACAGAATGGAAGGAAAAGCTGAAGAAGCAGGCAATACCAAAGGGATGAAACTAGGCCAGGGATCTCAATCAGGAAGTCATGGCCAGTCATTTTGGATGCCGCTTTGGTAATGCTTAAATCCCCTTTCTTTTATCATTCTGCTCGGGATTAAATTTTCCAGGAGGCAGAAATCTATTTAGCATGGGATATAAATGCAGCACTGTATGGAGCTGAGGGGAGAAGGGGATGACTGGTTAACAACGTACCATTGCCCCCAGACCACCTGGAAAGCAGGAGGCCTAAAGGAAAACTACAGGAAGAAAAAAATGATAGATGTTCACTCTAAAGGCAAGCTAAATCATATGTGAAAATAGTACTAATGCTTCCCCCCTTGTCAGGCATATGCTTTAAATCGATTTTACCTAAAACCATTCACCCTTCCATTTGGTTCCTTTTCTTATTGATGGCATATTATCCATGAAGTGTTTGTTACTTCCTGTTCATATTATAAAGTAACAAAATCCAGTGATCCCTTTGGGCACATCACTCAGTATTGTTTGCAAGTGCTCTCCGCAACTGAACAGCAACCAAACAACCTATGCTGGGATTGACTCTAAAATAACCACTCCTAAACGGACTCAGGTCGACAACCAACAGATCTCAGAGAATATCTTGAACAAAATTCCCCTTTCCTATTCTATCACCTTTTAGCCTCGGGGTCCCTGATAACAACCCCCAGAAAAATCCCTTAAGAAACAGACAAAATTAATTAAAACAACAGGAATGATACTTATGGGCCAGTTCTGAAATTTCTCTTTTAAAAATCAAGTACCTTAGGGGCTTCCCTGGTGGCACAGTGGTTGAGAGTCCGCCTGCCAATGCAGGGGACACGGGTTCGTGCCCCGGTCCGGGAAGATCCCACATGCCGCGGAGCGGCTGGGCCCATGAGCCATGGCCACTGAGCCTGCGCGTCCGGAGCCTGTGCTCCACAACAGGAGAGGCCACAACAGTGAGAGGCCCGCGTACCGCAAAAAAAAAAAATAATTAAAAAAAAAAATAAAGGTGCAGTAGTTAAAGAATCCACCTGCCAATGCAGGGGACACGGGTTTGAGCCCTGGTCTGGGAAGATCCCACACGCCGTGGAGCAGCTAAGCCCGTGCGCCACGACTACTGAAGCCCGCGCACCTAGAGCCCGTGCTCCGCAACAAGAGAAACCACCGCAATGAGAAGCCCTTGCACTACAACAGAAGAGTAGCCCCTGCTCGCCACAACTAGAGAAAGCCCATGTGCAGCAGCGAAGACCCAACGCAGCCAAAAATAAATAAATTTATTTTTTAAAAAATCAAATACCTTTTAGGTAGTGTTTATTGATTGCACAAAAACTTATTTAGAGCTTAGGTACCAGACACTGCTTGATGTGAGGATAAAATACTGAGCAAAAACAGACACAGTCCTGCTGTCAAGGCACTCACTGCCTAGTACAGTACTAGGGCTCATTACTGCCACAGAGTGAAATACACTAACATAATTTTCAAAAAGTTTAAAAACATTATTCTATGTAAATATAAATTGAACACCTGTCAAAGATTTTATTCAACTAATTAATTGGTAAGGAAACCAGTTAGATGTTAAAACTAATTCCAAGAGCTAGATATTTTAGTCAGTGTTAGTATAAGCTTGCTGAGTTAGACACAAATCTGATGAACATCCAACAAGGCCATAAACCGTAACCTTTGAGGCTATCTTTTCCACTGGACAGAAATTACTGGCATCTCTATAGTATAGAAATCTACAAACTAACATGTAACTTCACTAAATCCGGTACTTTTAGTCAATAGTAAGCAGTGAGTTGAACTAGGTAGTTTTCCCCAGATTAGTGGTTCTCAAATTTTAGTGTATATCAGAGCGATCTGAGGGCTTGTTGAAAATATTGATTGCTGAGTCCCACCCACAGAGTTTCTGATTCAGTCAGTCTGGATTGGGACTCAAGAATTTTAATTTCTAACAAGTTTCCAGGTGATGCTGGAAATGGACTATCCTTATGTGAACTTGAATTCTTAAAATGTTTCCTAGCTAATGATTTCTGTAAGAAAAACATTTTTCTTAATACTCTAGCACACAAAATACCAGAGGAGGTTCAGTTTCTTTATCTTCTGGGATTTGAGGGAATAGCTGATTCATGTAAGTGACTATCTTTATAAACTAATCTAGTTTTTTAATACCCTCCAGTGTTAGGAAGATATTTCTCTTACACAACGAGAGGTAAAGGTCTTTCTTAATTATAGACGTACAGACACACAAACAGAGGGAGAGCGTCTAGCTTTGTATATTAGCTACAAATCAGAAGTGAACCAGAAACAAAAACTTAGAGTTATTTTTCTTCCAGTGAGCACGTAGTTCTCAATTGATTTAAGGTTGCAAATAGACAAATAGATTTTTTTAAAAAGAGCAAAAACAACAACAAAAAAAGAAGACTACTAAGTGGATTCTCTGTCATATACACCCATCAGAGATCACCAAATAGACCATAAGAGCAAATCCCCAATCATTGCTGACACCAATTCAGACTAACTTAGTACACGGAAGGTGTACAAGCCAGACATAAAAACAAATGCGTAATATCAGTAGAAAAAGAAAAAAAGAACTAGAGAGTCAGAAAATTTAAAGTTCTGTTGCCACCCAGGATTCACTTCAGAAGCCAAGAAAAGATGTGCAAGCAAATAGATTTAATTTGTCTCCGTTGGGTTAATCCCCTCAAACATCTCAGTGGATGACCTTCAAAACTGATCAAATATAATTTTCAAAAGGTTACATGACTCATGCGAATAAAATGAACACATGACAAAGATTTAATTCAATTTATTAACCGATGATGTAACCGAAAGGGGGTTCCAGCTGCTGCTCACCGCTCAATAAAGAGGCAAGGTTGGTGGAAAGGAAAGTGTGCTTTATTTTGGATGTCGGCATCCGGGGTGGGGGGTGGGGGGTGCAGACTCCTGTCCAAAGGCCGAATCCCACCACCTACAACCACGGGGCAAGAGCTTTTATAGACGGAGGGAGGGAGGGGGCTACATGCAGAAACAGCACCGACAGCTCTGACAGCATCTTGAAATTGGTCATCGGTGGTCTGACCAGCGTCATCTTAAGTACAATTAATCTTCAGTTCCGGGGTCGGTTTGTCCCCATTTTCTTGAGGCCAATTATTGGAATTGTGGCAGCTTATGTCATGGCTACAGTCTGGTCATCATGTAGTTAACTTCTTCCACCTGATGGGGGTTTCAGTCTCTATAAGACAGCTCACAGGATATGGCTCAGAATATTATCTATAGCCCTTGAGGAGGAACTAAAGTCCTTGACTATGCTTAATGACTAAACTATTATTATTGGTCTCCTTTTTTTTTTTTTAACATCTTTACTGGAGTATAATTGCTTTACAATGGTGTGTTAGTTTCTGCTTTATAACAAAGTGAATCAGCTATACATATTATTGGTCTCCTTTGACTGTTTTCCTTTGTTTCTGCATTTTCTCACTTCTCTGATTAAACTTATTCTTTGGCTAAAGTTTTTTCACAGACAAAAGGCAGGCTGAGGACACGGGGCGGCGGGGGCGGCGGGGGCGGTGCGGGGGGAAGGACCATATTGGGTTCTGCTCCGTTTCAATGAGGAAACGAGTAAGATATGAAAACTGGCTCTAAGAGCATTTGAGAATCTGAGCATTTTTAGCAATGTTAAGATAAGAGTGCTGGCTGGGTTATATACAAATCTGACTGTTGTCCAACAGGGACAGAAATGATCATTTGGGGAATTTTTTCCACAAGACAGAAATTATTTGCTTCTCTACCAGACAGAAATATCCAAATTAACATGTAACTTCACTAAGTTTGGGACCTTGAATAAACAGTAAATGGTGAATCAAATTACATTTCTCTAGGTAATCCTTGGGTGGCCTTCATCTCACATGACATTGAAAAAGGGTGTGTGGCCATGACCCTTTTTAGTACTTCAGTGAAAGCCAGCCTGGGAGTAAGGTAATCACCTTTGTAATGGCTCTTCTGTCATCAGCTGACAGGTAAACTAATATAAGCCTCCTAGTGTTGGTGACAACGCTTCTCTCACATCCTCCTCCTGACCAGACCATATCATTCATTTTCACTTTCACTTTCACTTTTTCCATGGTGAAAGAAGCTGTGAACCAGAGAGCTCAATGAAAAAGGTTAATCATTTTAATATTCTTGAACTTTCAAAAAATATTGCCAATAGCTTGAAAAAAATGTTTTTATGGAGGATGTAATGGAGGATGTTAATCACTAAACTATAAAGATTTTTAAGGTTTATAGCTTTGAATTTTCTCTAAAATCCAGTTAGCCTACTGATTTTAGAAAACACTATGATTTCATTACCATTTCCTGTCTCTTTATCCATACCTAAAGTTAAAACTTTAAATTCTTTTGTTAGAACAAACTGGTTGTATATTAATACACTATATATTTACGTTTCATGCAAGTTATATCATTGAATATTTATATTTCCAGTAGGTGGCATTGAATGCACTTCTATCTGTTAGGTGATTTCCTGTGTGATAGATAAAATGTTTACAAATCTGATATTTGTAAAGAGAAAAAAGAAAAAGAAAGGCAGGACAAACTCTGGCTATTATAAAATCCTTAAAGCAAGTGTCCTTTCTCTTTAATATTCAGATTTTTTTCTGTGACAGTCCTTCTCAGATTTACATACCTAATAAGAGCTTCAAAAGTTCACCACCTTTACTCCTTTGTAGTGGATACTCTTGATAAAACTCGGGGCGGCAAGAGTAAGTTTTCACATTTTTTTGTTGCTTAGAAATTTTTACAATACGTATAGATTGGTTTTAAAATAACAATAAAGATATGAAAAATGACTGTAACATGATTGAAACTTTTTTAGGTGTGTGTTTAGACAGGAGATGCAACCATTTAAGAAAAGGGGTACAGCCCACAGATAACTGTGTTAATGTTTTTTGATTAAAGTAAACTTCAAAGGTTTATGGTCTGCTGGGTAGATTTTCCTCTTCAGACAGTAAAGCCTTTTCTGAGCTGTGAAATAGGAGCTGGTGCACAAAAACGTGATCCACCTGCATTATTATCATGTCAGTGATGGGAAGCATGAAATTATTATTGGTGATTTTATGCTCTGTGGGATTGAAACTACAATTGGATACATAATTATTACACTGAGAACAGACCCTCCCAAACTCACTGCCTGCTGAATTTTCCTCTCCGTGAAATGGAGTACAGACCACTATGATACATTTGCCCCACTTTTTATTTTTTATTCATAAATTCAGTGAAATTGTTCATTCAGATTCACTCATGTTAATTTATGAACCTGGGAAGTATCTTAAACTTGTAGATGTTTCTGTTATTTTCCTTCTTCACATTCCCTGAGAATAGTTGGATATATTACATATCCCAGAATCAATTTGTGGAAAGTATCTTAAATACCTTCTTGGTGCTTAATTGATTTTATGTTCACCATCTCTCCTCCAAAAGGTTAAATGTTTGAAACAAGAAATTTCCTCTAACAGTTATTCAATCCTTCGACACACATTTATTGAGCCCATACCCTGTGCTGATTTGGACTGGGCCCCGGGGATGCAGTGGAGACCACACAGACCCAGTGCCCTGCCCTGCCCTGCAGATCTTACATAGTGAATCTGCATACCGAGCGAGTGTGGCTCTGCTAAAAATCATCTCCCCTCATCCCATACATCCTGAGGACAAGTTAAAAATGTCATGTACTCAGATGAATGGATAAAGAAGATGTGGTACATCTAGACAATGGGATACTACTCAGCCACAGAAAATAATGAAATAATGTCATTTGCAGCAACATGGATGCAACTAGAGATTATCATACTTAGTGAAGTAAATCGAAAAGAGAAAGACAAACACCGTATGATATCACTTACATGTGGAATCTAAAATATGACACAAATGAACCTATCCATAAAACAGAAGCAGAATCATGGCCATAGAGAACAGACTTGTGTTTGCCAAGGGGGAGAGGGTTGGGGGAGGGATGGAGTGGGAGATTGGGATTAGCAGATGCAAACTATTATATATAGAATGGATAAACAACAAGGTCCTACTATACAGCACAGGGAACTATATTCAATATCGTATGATAAACCATAATGGAAAAGAATATAAAGAATGTATACATATGTATAACTGAATCACTTTGCTGTACAGCAGAAATTAACACAACATTCTGAATCAACTATGCTTCAATTTAAAAAAACGTCAGGTACTAACTGAAGTATGTTCAAGGCTCAAATATGTCTATTACTGGGTTTCCCATATGCCACTTGTTCTGCTGTGTCGAAACATCAGTGCTCCTATTGACACAACAGAAACTCCTATGTCCTGAGGGGAACCAGAGGGCCCAGCAATTTAGAGTGATGGAAGAAAGGTCCATTCCAAGGGCAGCTGGTTCTCAATTGCCACGGTGGAATTATCTGGAGAGGTTTAGAAAACACTGAGGCTTGGGCTTCCCTGCTGGCGCAGTGGTTAAGAATCCGCCTGCCAATGCAGGGGACACAAGTTTGATCCCGGGCCCGGGAAGATCCGACATGCCTCAGAGCAAATAAGCCCGTGCGCCACAACTACTGAGCCTGTGCTCTAGAGCCCGCGAGCCACAGCTACTGAAGTCCGCACACCTAGAGCCCGTGCTCCGCAACAAAAGAAGCCACCGCAATGAGAAGCTCGTGAACTGCAACGAAGAGTAGTCCCCGCTCGCCACAGCTAGAGAAAAGCCTAGCTGCAGCAACGAAGACCCAACGCAGCCAAAAATAAAATTAATTAACTAATTAAAAAAAAGAAAACACTGAGGCCTTCCCTCTGCCCTCCACCCCAGAGAGTCTGATTTATCAATCTAGGATGCCGTATGAGGATATATAATAGATTTCCAGGTGATTCTAATGTACAGTCAAGGCTGAGAACCCCTACTCTAGGGGCAATTATCTCCTGGCTGGTGGAACCAGCGTATCCCAAACCACATCTTAACATTTGCCTCTCACATTGCCATCTTGTGTACAAAGAACCTTATGAAAGAACCTAGTTTATCCTTTCTCTCTGGCCTGTTGGTACCTGCTCTGATTTTTTTGGTAAAGATAAACATGTACCCTTTTAAGCCTATGTGACAAAATAAAGAATTTTGAAACCCTAATCTTACCTTTTGTAATTCACCTTGTTGTTCAGCAAGTTGTTAGCTGTGACTCAACATCCTTTATTAACCTGCATTTCTTAAAGACAGAGCCCACATTTGATGCCTTGTGACTATTTACTTATCTTGCTTACCTTTTGGATAAAAAGAAGTCTTGAACATCCAGGACAGCAATTTGCACCCACAAATACCAAAGAGCTTATCTTGTTATTCCTTTGTTCTAGGATTTCCTTGGAGACATGGGCGTTGACTGAAGCACTGGCCTCCAGAACCCATGCCAGCTCACAGGGGTCACAAGGCCAGGTAACACCTCCTCCATCATGCATGCCTGTTATGAAAACCTTTTCCTCTTAGTTGGCTGTCCTGGTGTTTGCCCCTCTTCCAAGGAGACTGTCAACAAGAATTAAGTCAATTGCATGTACCCCTGTCTCAGTGAGCCCCTTCCTCAGAGCCCCCCCTCAGCTGAGTCAGGAACAGCATGTCAGTATTTAAGGAAGAGCCCATCCACCTAACCAAGCCAGAGTTTGGCCTGTTCAGAAGATAAACCACTCTCTCTGCACCATTCCAGATTCTTCTTTTAAAGATAATGTTGCCTTGCCTATGTTGATGAGATGTTATAGGGCCTTTCCCGAGAGAGCACTGTGTACTTGGTCAGCTTTCACGTAGCCTCCTACTTCGGGAGAAATCAAATATATCAACCACTATTGTCTACGAGAAAGAGCCTAGAACAAATGTCAAGCTTTGTGCTGGCTGCTGGGGTCACAGTCACTGTGCCTCAATGCGATTCAGATTAACTAACCACAAAGCACTCTGAGATAATAGATAACAAAAGCCATTGTCAAGCAGGAGTAAACTGAAGGAAGAAAATTATTTCTGTGGCTTTAGGAAGCAAATGTCAAATCACTAATACTTAGGGATTTTAAAACATTGATCTTTATTACTTTTCTGAATATAAAAGTAATGTGTACTTCTTGTATCTGTTGTTAGGATGCTTTTAGCTATCAAATAAGACCCACCTAAGATGGCTTAAATAAATAAGTGAATGTATTTGTTCTCATGAAGAGTTAGGTACACTTCAAGGTTGATTCATAGATAGCAGCTTAACAGTGCCAAGTAAGACCTGGATTCCTTCAAGCTCTGCACTCTGCTGGCCACAATTCAGCTTCATCCTAAGTCTGGTTGCCCTGCGGGTCATAGTGTGACTTCCAATAGCAGGGGCCATATGCTTCCTCATTTCTGTCCAGTCCACTGAGAGAAAAAGGTGTCCCATACCCCCTTCCAATAGAGTGAGGAAGAACTTCCCCAGAAGCTTCCAGAAAATCTCTCTCCTAGTTTTATTTCCTGCAACTGGCTCACATGCTCATTTCTGAACCAGTCATGGAGATTGAGATTACCCTAGTACCCACCAGTCATGCCCATTCAACTGAGAGTCAGCATCTTGTGTAGCACCTGGGCTGAGTGGGGAGAAGCATTGGCCTTCCATTAAGAAGGAGAAAGAGGAACAAATACAATACACATGAAATTCACTTTGGAGAGCCCTGACCAGTCACCTTAAGTAGATAAGCAAAAGAATAATACAGAACTAGAAAGCTAACAGAGAAGATAAAATGGAATGATAAAAAAAAATACTTGATTGATTCAAAAGAGGGCAGGAAATGAGAAATATGGGAACAAATGGGGACCAAAGAATAGATTGTAGACTTAAATTCAACATTAAATGTACGAGGACTAAACATTCCAAGAGACTGGACTAAGGAAACCAAGCAAGAATCACCTATTACTATTTTAAAGAAACATACTTTAAGTATAAAAATGCAGATAGATTGAAAATAAAAAGATAGGAAAAGACACCATCAAACATCAACCAAAAGAACGTTGGTGTGGCCACATTAATGTCGGCACAAGGAACTTCAGGGACCTAGGCTGGCCAAAACTTGAAGAAGAACGATGTAGAAAAATTAAATTACCAGATATCAAGACTCACTGTAAAGCTACAACGATTAAGCCAGGTGTTGACAAAACAAATAAACCCATGGAACAGAATAGAGAATCTAGAAACAGATGTGTACATATATATCACTGATTTACACAAAGGCACCACTGCAACTCAGTGGAGAAAATAGTATTTTTTTTTTCAACCAACAGTGCTGGGTCATTAAATATCATTGTGAGAAAAAATTAAGTTTCAGCTTTCACATCTTACTACAAAATTGACTAGAGATGGATTATATATCTAGTTAATTTTGGAGGAAAATGTAGGAGAACACCTTCATGATCTTTGAGTAGGGGAAGATTGTTCACAGCCCTCCATGGTTTCTAACTTTTTAATCTTCTTCATTCTAATGATTTAAAATGGTAGCTTGTTTCCATTTTAATTTACAATTTTTTAATCACAAGCAAGGTTGGACACCTTTTCACAAGCTAAGCCACTGGTTTTTCTTTTAAGTGTTCATTTGTCCCACTTTTCTGTTAGGTTATTGTTCTTTTTCCTATTAATTTTTAAAGTTCTGTATATACTAAGGAATACTTCTTAATTTTTAGAGCAGTTTTAGGCTGACAGAAAAATTGAGCAAAGGTACAGAGATTTCCCATATACCATTGTCCCCACACATGCACAGCCTCTCCCCTTGTCAACATCCCCACTGGAGTGGAACGTTTGTTACACTTGATGAACTTACATGGACCCATTATAATCACTCAAAGTCCATAGTTTACATTAGGGTACACTCTTGGTGTTGTACATTCTATGGGTTTGGACAAGTGTGTAATGACATAAGTCAATCATTATGGTATCATACACAGTATTTTCACTGCCCTAAAAATCTTCTATGTTCCGCCTATTCACCCCTTCATCTCCCCTAACCCCTGGTAACCTAGCAAATGGAATTCTATTCCTTGAAAAAGGAAGCCCTACTACTTGCAAATAATAAAGAAAAGAGCTACTGATACCAGAAGAAAAGATGAAATACTAAGCAACAATTAAAAATTTTTTATTTTTAAAATATTTATTTGTTTGTTTATTTCTCTGGGGCCACAGATGCACAGCTTGCAGGATCTTAATTCTCCTACAAGGGATCGAACCTGCACCCCAGCTGTGAAAGTGCCGAGTCCTAACCACTGGACTGCCGGGGAATTTCCTAAAAAATAATTTTAGATGCATTTGGAGGCTGAAATTTTTAGAATGAAACCCTGTCTTATATTTAGTAATCAATAAAACTTCCCTCATGAGGTGGTCTGTAAAAAGTTCTTTTCTGAGATATCTGGCTTTCAAAGTTTGATGCTGTTCCTTAAAAATGCAGCTTTTAATCTCTAAAAATCGTGTATGCTGACTGGAAGTCATGGATAACTGGATTCACACTGAGATTTGTAACTCTAGAAGGTATCAACTACCATTCTTCTATGTTAAAAACAAATAGTCTCAGAACTTTTCCTTTCTCTCCTCTCCTTTTGTACATAAAGGTATGTACAAAGTAAGATGACTAGTTTATTCATCTTAAAACAAGGTGTTCCAGGAAGTTTATTCTGACAATCAGGTTGTCATTGTTTTTTGGCTTTATGCTGATTTTTCCAGAGCAGGCATAGTTTCTTTTCTTTTCTTAATAAATTTATTTATTTATTTATTTAATTTTGGCTGCACACGTGCTTTCTCTAGTTGTGGTGAGCAGGGGCTACTCTTTGTTGTGGTGCGCGGACTTCTCATTGCAGTGGCTTCTCTTGTTGCGGAGCTTGGGCTCTAAGTGTGCGGGCTTCAGTAGTTGTGGCATGCGGGCTCGGTAGTTGTGGCTTGTGGGCTCTAGAGCACAGGTTCAGTGGTTGTGGTGCACGGGCTTAGCTGCTCCACGGCATGTGGGACCTTCCTGGACCAAAGCTCGAACCCGTGTCCCCTGCACTGGCAGGTGGATTCTTAACCACTGCGCCACCAGGGAAGTCCAGGCATAGTTTATTTGCTGTGTAGTTAAATTCACCAGTTTCCTGGTGCTCCTAAAACAATGTCTCAAATCACTTCCCTTCAAAGAAGCCAAAAAGCCCAGGTGCTCCCTTTCCTAGCTTCTCCTTTATCCAGCCTCCCTTGCAGCTAGAATGCAAGTATGTGATGAAGGTTTAACCAATCAGATGCTCCCACCCCAGATTTTTGAATTGGTGGCTACTGATGCAAAGCACTAAGAACAGTGGAGTCCATAGCAGTGATGGCAGTGACCACAGCAATATCCAGTTTCTGGAAGCAGCAGATACTGTACAAAATGTCAAAGCCATGTCCTCACTGGTAAGATGTTGGCTGTGGCCCCACAGCTGCCTGGTCTCCCATGTTCCCTGCCTTCCTCCAGCCTGCTTCTCAAGACTTCCTGGTACTTTTGTGAACCAACTGCTTTTCAGTGCATTCCTTTTCTGTTTAACCAGAGTTGGTTCCTGATGCTAAAGTTTTTTTGCCAGTTATAAGGAAACAAGGAGAAAATCCCTCTCCCACACTCTGTGTCCCTCTTTACCATCTGAGCACTAAGAATCCTTCATGAAAACAGCTCCTTATATACAAACAGCTCATACAGCTCAATATCAAAACAAAAAGAAAAACAACCCAAACAACCTGATCCAAAAAAAAAAGGGGGGGGGCAGAAGACCTCAATAGACATTTCTCCAAAGAAGACATACAGATGGCCAATAGGCATATGAAAGGCACATTGCTAGTTATTAGAGAAATGCAAATCAAAACCACAATGAGGTATCACCTCACATCAGTCGGAACGGCCATCATCAAAAAGTCTACAAACAATAAATGCTGGAGAGGGTGTGGAGAAAAGGGAACCCTCCTACACCGTTGGTGGGAGTGTAAACTGGTGCAACCACTATGGAGAAAAGTACGGAGGTTCCTTAAAAAACTAAAAATAGAGTTGCCATGTGATCCAGCAATCCAATTCCTGGGCATATATCTGGAAAAGATGAGAACTCTAACTCAAAAAGATACATGCACCCCAATGTTCATAGCAGCACTATTTACAATGGCTAAGACATGGAAGCAATCTAAATGTCCACTGACAGATGAATGGATAAAGAAGATGTGGTATATATATAGATACAGTGGAATATTAGCCATAAAAATGAATGAAATAATGCCATTTTCAGCAACATGGATGGGCCTAGAGATTCTAATACTAAGTGAAGTAAGTCAGACAGAGAAAGATAAATATCATATGATTTCACCTCTATGTAGAATCTAAAAAATAATACAAATGAATCTATATACAGAACAAAAATAGACTCACAGACATAGAAAACAAACATATGGTTACTAGCAGGGGACGTGGGGAAGAGATAAGTTAAAAGTTTGCGATTAACAGATATACACTACTATATATAAAATAGATGAACAACAAGGACCTACAGTATAGCACAGGGAAATATATTCAGTATGTTGTAATAACCTATAATGGAAAAGAATCTGAAAAAGAATATAGATAGATAGATAAACGGAATCACTCTGCTGTACACCTGAAACTAAAAAAACATTGTAAATCGACTATACTTCAATTAAAACAAAAAAAACCAGCTCCTTTAGTCCTGGCTGTGTGTTTGCTCACTCTCCCCGCCCCTTCCTCTCATCCCTCCAGGGCTCAGGTATGATTTCAGGTTCCAGAGCACCAGCCAGCAGCCAGCAGCAGAGACGTTCAGCTTGCTCTCTCTCCAGCCCTCGCTGTCTCAACCTCCTCCACAGACCTTCCTGGAGAAGAGCCCCACCCTGTACAGCAGGGCTCCTATAAGTACCCTCCTGGAGCCACCGTTCCACTCATTCATCCATCTGCCCAGACAAGTCCGGCTGCCTGGCGAGCACACAATTTGGGCCTGGTTTAGAACCCCTACATATTGAGAAACTGGATACTTTGGGAAATAAATTGTCCTTTTTCTAAAAAGATCCTTCTAGATTATCTTTAGCAGGACTAAATGATTCCTGTTGAACCTGACACCTGCTTCCTAAAGGCTTGTCCCCTCCCTCTTTCCTCCCTCTCCTCCACCAGCATTCACAGAGCACACTTTAATGAGACAAGATGGCAGAGCCTCAGCTCAGCCCTCCCTCAGAGAAGCCTCACTTCACTCCAGTATGCTGTGTGACCCAAAATAAGTTCCTGCGCATCAGAATAGTCAAGACTGTTCCTTCTCTTGTAGGTGACAGAAGTCTCTCCTCTTTCCACTGCAAAGGAAATGCCTTCAGATCGGAAGGCATTTACTTTTTTCAAAAGTAAATAAAATGGGACTTCCCTGGTGGCTCAGTGCTTAAGAATCCGCCTGCCAGTGCAGGGGACACGGGTTCAAGCCCTGGTTCAGTAAGATCCCACATGCCGCAGAGCAACTAAGCCCACGAGCCACAACTACTGAGCCCGCATGCCTAGAGCCCGTGCTCCACAACAAGAGAAGCCACTGCAATGAGAAGCGGATGCACCGCAACAAAGAGTAGCCCCTGCTCACCGCAACTAGAGGAAGCCTGTGCGCAGCAACGAAGACCCAACACAGCCACAAATAAACAAACAAACAAATAAAATGGCTCTGCAAAACAAGAATCATTCAGTCATGTCCCAGGAGCCACCCAGTGATACCTTCTCTGTGTTTCAGCCAATGGCTTCAAGGCACCTAAAGTAGTAGTAGGTGTTTCCCAGACTCTGGCTCCTAGGAAATTTTACCTGGAGGGGGGTTGCAGGTATATTCTGAGTAACCAAGCTGGTTGGGGTTAAATCCCACTTAGTCCCTCGGGGTTCCCAGGGACTAAAGATTATGCATAAGAATGGCTCAGATACATCCACTGCCAGTCACTTGCAGTAACCAACTTTCCATAAATGTCAATATGCGGGCTTCCCTGATGGGTCAGGGGTTAAGAATCCGCCTGCCAGTGCAGGGGACACGGGTTCAAGCCCTGGTCCAGGAAGATCCCACATGCCGCGGAGCAACTAAGCCCGTGCACCACAACTAGTGAGCCTGCGCTCTGCAGCCCACGAGCCAAAACTACTGAGCCTGCGTGCCGCAACTACTGAAGCCCACTGGGCCTAGAGCCCGTGCTCCGCAACAAGAGAAGCCACCGCAGTGAGAAGCCCGTGCACCGCAAAGAAGAGTAGCCCCCGCTCGCAACAACTAGAGGAAGCCTGTACACAGCATGAAGACCAAACACAGCCAAAAATAAAATAAATAAAATATAAAATTTTTTTAAAAGTCAATATGCTTATATTGACATATGAATATGACACACATATATAATAGTTTCATTATAAAGGCATATTTTAATAAAGTTAACTATATACATAAACACACATAGTCTCAATTAAAATAAATATATAGGTTAAGTTTTTTGCCCTAAAAGTTATAAGCAGGCTAAATTATTTACAAAATAATAAAAACCAGCCATAATTTTCATCCTGCTGAAGATGACTTTCCATGATCATGACCTAAGCAGATTTTTCACAGGCCATAGGACCCGGAGGTCAGATTTTCTGCATCTCCAGGTGCCAGGGGCACACACACTTATAATCCTCTGTCAGAGACTTAGTCAGGACCTGGGAAGAATTATTCCAAATCAGGGCCATCAAGAGGAGAAGGAGAGGGGGATCCCCAAGTGACAAAGCCACAGAGGAGCTCAGGAAAGCCTCTGTCTTCACCTGCTTTGAGGAGGGCTGGCTCTATTCCCCACAGTGTCCCTAAGTCACAAGCTTCCCTACCGCCCCAAGGGCTCATTTTGGCAACTATCTTTGGCTGCCTAAAGAGAGGGTTCATGCTCCAGCTCAGGAAGTCCCCACATACCTGCCACATAAACGTACACCTGGGAGAAAGTTGAGGCTGCTCTTGGATGGGCTTCCCAGCAACCTGTGCACCAAACTCGTGTCCCCCCACTGAGTAGGACTTGAATGCCATTGCCAATGGCTTAATGGCCATCCCATAAGATAATAATTTGTCATCGTTTTTAAACCTTAAAATTGGCCAAATTCTTTACAGCACACAGACTTAGATCCAATACTTTGATTTTGTTCCAAATTATTTTAAAAGTCAAAAAGATTTTAAATTGAAAAGTTTTGTTTCGACTACCTCGGGCACTTGCCAAAACACTCTCCAAGTATTTTTTTCAGCAATTCTCATTATACATTTGCAGAAAGCTTTTAATAGTTACCAAAATGCATCTGCCCATTGCCTCATTGGATTCACTCAGGAGTCCCTAGAAGATGGAAGGATTGGTGAGTGTATCCATTTGACAATCAAGGAAACTGACACCCAAAGAGGCATGAGACTTGCACAGCTAGTAAACAGTAAAGAAGCCAGACCTCCCAAGATTGTGCTCTGTACATGCTCACAACAGACATACACAGAGGACTGTCCCTTGGCATTTTCCAGGCTGAAACACTGAGGCACAAAAAAAAAACAAACCCCAAGAAACCCACTACCTATCTTATGAGGTCTGTTATTAACTTTTTTATTTAAAAGAGAAGAAGTTGACTGTGAATAATTTTCTATCTATATTTTCCAAAAGCAAAGAGAGAGAGAGAAAATAAAGGAAGATGATCAGGACTAATGATGTACTGATGTAAGAGCCTTTTCTCTCAGCAGGTGAAAGGCAGGCGACAAGCACAGGTTCTGTGAGGCTGCACTGCCGGCTGTCACCTCCTCTGTGCAATAGTGACATTTCATCAACATTGTGTATTAATGCTGGGATTTAGTAAATCAAACTGTATTTTTTTAAAAAACCAGAGTCATTATTTAAGGAGCTAATATGAACATTTTATGTAAAATGAAGAATTAGTCCTTAATATTTTTATGCAAATATACCCTATTCAACGATTCTAAAGTGCACTCTATTTTTTTCTCATTTTAACCTCTAAAATCAGCACGCATCTGTGAAAGTAGGATGCAGTCAATGTGTCATACAATAATTGTCCACCAGGTGGCAGTCATGATGTAGTAGGAAATTTTCCATTGACGCATTCCAATAGGATGGAGGAATCCTCAATCTCAAAAGCACCTTAGATTTGATGAAATACGTAATGGCTTCTTTGGAGCAAGATACAACTACAACAAGTGTTTATTTTAAATAATACTAGGACCTAGGTTATATTCTAATCCTAGTTTTAGAATTCACCAACAGAGTGAACCCATGAAACCCTAAGCACTCCAACTTCCACCCCAAGAAAGGCAGAACCCCGGGTTCTGTCGACCCACACCACAACCTCTCTGTGTGACCCCAGGTGTGCTTTGCACCCTCTAGGACTTTTGAGTAATAAACCTTGTCTTTTCAAAGTTCTCTGATACAACCAGTTGTTGCTGAGGTACGATTTGCAACTATAATAGGAACCGCAAGGGCAGGTCCAGCCGCGACATTGGTTGGGGAATATCTGTGGGGGGGGCCTCACCACAAGTAGTACCTGCTGGGGTGAGTGCCCCCAGGCATTCCTCCCTGATAGCATCACTCTCCACAGGCTGAGGCCAGACACAAAACAACTGTGTTCTCTTAAACAGCTCACACCACTATTTCATGACCTTTTATAGTTGGTGGCTTCCATAGAAAATTTCAAGTACATATTTTGCACTAGGCAGATAATTATTTCCTTCTTCTCCACTCCAGCCTTCTGTCAATCTGTTCTCACTATACATTTCATAAGCACACCAGTCAGTATGATTAAAATGTCCCTAAAAAGGCAGCCAATCTTCAAAGAAGCCAGTAAGACATGACCCATTTCAGGAAAAGAAAGAAAAAAAAGTTGGTTCAGAAACAACTAAAATGTCAACATGGTTTGAAAGAAACCAATCAGTAATACAGACATAAAGATGCTACGCTTGTGATTAGCTTGATTAACAAAATAATAAAGCCTGTTAGAAAAATATTAATAAAACATTCTGGTGATGAAAGCTTATCTCTGATGAGTTGGAAAAGCAAAGAAAAATAATCCCAAGCCATTTCCCAATTTAGAAAGATTTTGTTTATCCTTCTTTGCTGGAGTTGGAGCCAACCATTCTGATGGTTTGGATTAGCTCTTAATATTTCTAGCCATTTGACTATTCACATCAACGGTGCATTTCTGGGAACAGGCTATATCACCACAGAGAGCAGGCTGTGGAACGAAGCTTCTCCACACCTAGGTCACAAGCCTCCTCTCTCCTTTCACCACTTTGACCAGTGGCCTTTAGTCGAAAATGGGCAAGGAGAAGTCAGTGACCCCAGGACATCAATGCACCCAGGTGGTCCGCGTGGTGCCCATTGGTCCTCCTCCATCCCCAGGGTTTCCAAGAGCTCAGCTGCCCACTAAGTATCCAGGCTTGCAGCCAACTAACCCTCCCTGTTAGGCATCTTAGTCACTTGTTTTTTTAACTACATTATCAAAGTTGAGGCAGTGAAACCATGACAGAGGAAGAGGAGAAGTTAGTGTAAGTAAGAGGCTCGTACAATTCTTGAGACTTGCGAGAGATGAGTTCTTTTATCAGGATACCTATTTTAGGCTTGAATAGAATTGATGTGTTCATTTATTCATTCACTTTACAAATCCATTCTCTCTCCAAACGGCTATATATAAGATTCATGCCATGGTGGAAATAATTAGAGTTTTAGATTCAAAGGGACCTGGATTCAACTCCTGACTTAACATTTTTTCTGAGCCTGTTTCCTCACCTGTAAAGTTAAAATAATCATACCATCTTTGAGGGTTTTTCTAAGGATTTCAAATAATGTATATAACATTACTGGCACATAGTAAATAATAAATCAGAGCTATAGTTATTACTATGTTATTATTATTAACGTTGCTTCTGCTAAGCAATACAAACCCCCAGTTCAATCCTCCATATTTACCTGAGGATGATTCTTCCTCTCAACTTCTTCAGCCTGACAGAGAGAAATTCAGATTCCCACCAGCTTTTTGTTAACTCAGCTCAACCATGGCAGTTCTCAGCCTCTAACAAAGACTTCTTCCCTGGGCTTCCCTGGTGGTGCAGTAGTTGGGGGTCTGCCTGCCGATGCGGGGGACACAGGTTAGTGCCCTGGTCCGGGGGTGTCCCACGTGCCGCGGAGCGGCTGGGCCTGTGAGCCATGGCTGCTGAGCCTGCGCGTCCGGAACCTGTGCTCCGCAACGGGAGAGGCCGCAGCAAGACTTCTTCCCTGACCAAACCTTAATCAGGCTCCTCCTGTTACTGAGCAAGGGCTCATTGCCTGACGCACGTAGAGGCGAATACCATGGCACCGGCTTTTGAGAAAAGAAAAAGCTTTATTGTGAAGTCAACTGACAAGGAGGCTGAAAGCCTAACTCAAATCCGCCTCTCTGATCCAGGGTTTGGGAGAAATTTAAGCGATTAGGGGAATTTCAAACTTGGAAGCTGATTGGCTAGTCTCAAATCAGTCCTCATAAGCTACTGGTGCTGCTGGAAGCCAGATTTTCTCTACTGAAGAACTTCTCACTTCACATAAAGGGCTCCGGTGGAAACATTTCTATTCTTTGGTCCTGGGGTCATCCTGGAGACCTGGCTTCCTGTCTTGCACATGTGCCATGCTGTGTCTAAAATAACTCGTCTGATTAGTCAATCAACCTATTTCAGGAGGCAAAGCCAGTTTAAGCTGGTCAATATTTTACATGCTGTTTCACGCTCAGCCCTCTTCTTAACTTGACGTTGGCCTGCTTCCTTTGACCTTGGCCTGCTGGGCCCAGTCTTGGCACAATTCTTCCTAAGCCAATTTATTGAGAATCCCTCCCCCACCCTTGATAGGTAATCACCGTGGCCTGCTTTAGCAAGAATCCCGTTCATCAAGAATCCCCCTACGCTTGATGTCTGATCAAGTTCCTCCTGGTGACTTCTGTCCACTGGCGCCCCTCACTCTGCTTGTTGGCCATAAATCTCCAGTTTGCCTGTGCTGTATTTGGAGTTGAGTTTAGTCTTCCCATCTTGCAATGGTCTCAAAAGATTAGTCTTCCTACCATTCTAACAAGTGTTAGAATAATTTTTCTTTTACACTCCTCATCACTGCACGTCATTTCTGACTAGATGGTGTCACTGCCCATTAAGACAGAAAATGGCACTTGGCCTCCTCTAGAGTCAGGATGTGTCGCCAGGGGGCCCAGCTGATTCCTCTGACATGGGGCCATCACTCATCCACATGCCATAGTGGACACTCATCCTCTGAAACAGAACCACAGAGCTGGTTCCACTCAGAGCCCTGGAGGAAGTGAGATGGCTCCACTCCAGGCTCAGGCCTCCCCAGTGTGTCGAACCCCAGACCCCCGGAGAACCACACTGTTGCTCTGCACAGTTGCCTTTGCCTCCCCTTGAAGGCCTGCCCTTGCCCTCTCTCAGTTAATTTCTGATTCAAATTCACGCATCCTGTTTCCCCAGTCCCTCAGAGCCTTACTGAGCGACTCACTGACTAATACTCTTTTTTTATTTTTTTATTTTTGCGGTACGCGGGCCTCTCACTGTTGTGGTCTCTCCCGTTGCGGAGCACAGGCTCCGGACGCGCAGGCTCAGCGGCCATGGCTCACGGGCCCAGCCGCTCTGCGGCATGTGGGATCTTCCCGGACCGGGGCACAAACCCGTGTCCCCTGCAACGGCAGGCGGACTCTCAACCACCGCGCCACCAGGGAAGCCCTCACTGACAATACTCTTAGGAGTGAACCGCTGATACTGACTCCAGGTTCTTCCTCTCAGAGCCACGCTTGCAGTGTATCCAGGGCCTCTGATGACTCAGAATTTAAGAGCTGGCAGAGGCCTCAGTGCTCAGCAAGTCCTGTGTTTTCCTGATGATAGCACTGAGCTGAGGCCCTTGTTAAATACAAGTTACCAGGCATCTGCCCCTGGATATTCCAAATCTGGGCTGGGGCCCAGGAATGTGGGTTTTTAAGAAACACTCCGAGGGGTTCTCATCTTCAGGGAAGACTGAGAGACACTGAAATTCTACCATAACCCTGATTATTTTACAGAAGGGGAAGCTGAGGCCTGTATAGGTGTAAAGGCTCACCCAAGGCTGCCTGCTCCTCCTTGGCAGATCCAAGTCCAGGGTCAGGTTGCTGACTCCCGGTACAATGACTGTGCCCTTCAGTCTGTAGCCTTGGCTCAGGGAAGCAGGAGGCTCAGCTTGGGAGTTTGGGCACCATGTTGGCCAGTGGGTGAGGAGTCCACGGCACCCATAATAACCCCTCTCCTAATGCCCTGTGTCATGCCTGCGGTCGAGTCGGCCTCCCATGTAAAACAGGAAATGAGCAGGCCTGTGCGAATAATGACTGCTGCTCCCTGCCCTCTTTCTGTGGATCTGTTGCCTGTGCTAAGGGTCAGGAGAGCCAACTACAGTCTCTAGTGACCTTGAATTAGAGACACTTTATCCATCTAGGCCCCAGTTTCTTCATATATAAAATTAGGTAACTGAACGAGATTAGGGTCTCAAAACTTTTCCCGAAAAGGAGAGTCCCCTGATGGGCCCAGGAGCTCAGTGTGGAGTTACAGAAAGAGTTGGGGCTGATGTTAGCAAAGAAGAAAGAGGAAGAAATGGAATCTGTGGGCAGTGCTCAGAGGTGAGCTGTCCTGGAGTGGGAAGGGTATAAGAGAGCTTCTTCTGGTGTAAGTTCCTCAAACCAGGTAATGAATAGACCCCTTCACATTCTTGGGAAATTATTGCAGACCCCCAACTACCGTTTTAATTTTTATTATAGTGTTATTTCCATATGTACAGCCATAAAAATGTATAAACTCCATGTTTATAGGTTACTATATCATTGCAGAACAAAAGTGAAATTAAATGCCATAAAGCTAATGAAATTCAAATCTGTGATATTAATTTAATGTGATAGGTAAGTGGATGATATTGTCTTGCAGAAACTAAATTGCCAATTTGCGGTTAATAGTAGAAAAAATGTTAGCTCATATATTTGGTCTTTTTCTATATTGTGAGTTTGAAAATACAACTCCCAAGAACATCTGTTTGCACACAAAACAGAAGTATTAATGCATCCCAGCCTTTGTTTGTAATTCAGGAGGAGGAAACCTTCCACTTAACCAACACGCTGTAAGTGAGCAATGCAGATGTTACTTGATAACTCTGTAAAGTTTTCTCTTTGATTTGAAGATATTAGTCTGCATTCAGTGGGCGACTAATCCAATTATTGTTGCCCTCCAGAACAGATCATTCTTCAAGACATACTGACTACTAAAATTATTGTTAATTGAATGGTTGAAAATTGATATTTTCAAAGACTGAGACCACAGTGCACATCTATTGAAAACATAAACACGGACGTTATGAGGTAAGTTCCTTTTTAGTCTGACATGCCTGTATTCTGTATATCCTGAGATGATTCAATTCTCCCACATTTCTGTGTTCAGCCTGCTACAAAAAATCTCAGTGATAGAGTATACCAAGAAGGCAACTGGATTGCACTTGGTTTAAACTCAAAGCTAAACACAAATCAAAAGAGAAAAACAAGGATTCTGATGATACATGCCACTACTCAAGTGTGGTCATCCATATGATTCAGAATCTGCTTATAATAACTGTTACAGATGATCATCACTATGAAAACAAAAATTTAAATTTCTCATAGAAAATTTACAGATCCTTGAGAAATTGACAAACTCTGGGAAAGGAGAGTTTAGCGGGAAAAGTCAAACAGTTTGCCTTTGGGAGACTAAAGTCCAAGTCCAACTCTGTCACTAACTGACTCTGGAAGGTAGGGCAAGTGTTTACATCTTTAGGCATCTGTTTCCTCATCTATGAAACAGTCCTATAATCCCCCTTACGTCACAGGTCCCCTCTGACGGTGAATGAGACAGCTTACGTGCAGGTGCTTAAACAACCCTCATCCTGCTTACAAATGGAAAACAATCACAATGGCAGGGCCAAGTGGCTAGAGGTTGACTTCTAAACGCTTTGAAATGCCCTGGCCAGTTATCGCTGAGTAGCAGGGGACAGATGTGAATACCTCCTGGCCCTTCTGGTCCTTCCTGTCCAGGCCTCTCCCGAGCAAGTAAGGGTGGTGTTTATTGGTTAGCTTTCTGAAAGCATCTAAAAGGAGTGAGGGCCCATTCCTTGCTCTCTGCTGCCCTCTTCAGTATGAAAATTGGCCTCGCATCGGATGGGGTCTCCGCAGCAGGTCAGGAAGTACCGTCCAAGCCCAAGCCTTATTGCCCTCTGGGCACCTCAGCTCAACAGTCCAGCTCCAGCCCCTACTCAGGATCCCACAGCTCCAGGCTGGCCCTGGTTCACTGCAGGTTTCAGGCCCTAGGCCTTGTGCAAGCTCCTCTGTTCATTTTTCAGTCTGCACAATTCCTTCTCCCACCTTCTTTGTTGTTAGGACTTAGTTAAGATGATTTTAGGGCCCAGAGACCCTATAGTTTCCTCATGTTTGTTGACCTGCAATGAAATTATTTCCAATTACACATTAGCCCCTGAGGTAAAAAGATATGCTCTGTTGTTCTAATTCCATTTTAATGTTTGAGGTCTATTTGAATGTCTAATTCTATTTTAATGATAAGTATTTGCATTAGCCTTTTGAACACCCTTGAGGCGTGGCACTAAATAAGCAATGAGTTCTTAAAAGCAGCTTTTTTGTTTGCCACTCACAGCCCCATTATTCTTTAGACTAAGGAAGTAATTTCCAAATGAACCACACGGGACTCAAGAGGCTCCAGTGGGTTCAGGGAAGAAAATATTAGAACTTTTATTTTCATATAGTATATTTAATTTCATTCTTCTAAAGTTTCAGTCCTGGACAATATTTTACCATATACATGATATAATAGTGGACTAGCACAGGCACAGAATTTATACATAATTTTTTTTGAGAATATTACTTTGTTTTCTTAATTTTTTTTTTTTTTTTTTTTTTTGCGGTACACGGGCCTCTCACTGCTGTGGCCTCTCCCGTTGCGGAGCACAGGCTCCGGACGCGCAGGCTCAGCAGCCATGGCTCACGGGCCCAGCCGCTCCGCAGCATGTGGGATCTTCCCGGACCAGGGCACGAACCCATGTCCTCTGCATCGGCAGGCGGACTCTCAACCACTGCGCCACCAGGGAAGCCCACATTCTTTATTTTAAAGTCTGTTTTATCTGATATGTGTATTGTTACTCCAGCTTTCTTTTGATTTCCATTTGCATGGAATATCTTTTTCCATCCCCTCACTTTCATATGTATGTGTCTGTATGTGTCCCTAGGTCTGAAGTGGGTCTCTTGTAGACAGCATATAGATGGGTCTTGTTTTTGTATCCATTCAGCAAGCCTGTGTCTTTTGGTTGGAGCATTTAATCCATTCACGTTTAAGGTAATTATCGATATGTATATTCCTATGACCATTTTCTTAATTGTTTTGGGTTTGTTTTTGTAGGTCCTTTTCTTCTCTTGTGTTTCCCACTTGGAGAAGTTCCTTTAGCATTTGTTGTAGAGCTGGTTTGGTGGTGCTGAATTCTCTTAGCTTTTGCTTGTCTGTAAAGCTTTTGATTTCTCCATCGAATCTGAATCAGATCCTTGCCGAGTAGAGTAATCTTGGTTGTAGGTTCTTCCCTTTCATCACTTTAAGTATATCATGCCACTCCCTTCTGGCTTGTAGAGTTTCTGCTGAGAAATCAGCTGTTAACCTTACGGGAGTTCCCTTGTATGTTGTCGTTTTTCCCTTGCTGCTTTCAATAATTTTTCTTTAATTTTTGCCAATTTGATTACTATGTGTCTTGCCATGTTTCTCCTTGGGTTTATCCTGTATGGGACTCGCTGTGCTTCCTGGACTTGTGTGGCTATTTCCTTTCCCATATTAGGGAAGTTTTCAACTATAATCTCTTCAAATACTTTCTCTGGTCCCTCCTCTCTCTCTTCTTCTGGAACCCCTATCATGCGAATGTTGTTGCATTTAATGTTGTCCCAGAGGTCTCTTAGGCTGTCTTCATTTCTTTTCATTCTTTTTTCTTTATTCTGTTCCACAGCAGTGAATTCCACCATTCTGTCTTCCAGGTCACTTATCCATTCTTCTGCCTCAGTTATTCTGCTATTGATTCCTTCTAGTGTAGTTCTCATTTGAGTTATTGTATTGTTCATCTCTGTTTGTTTGTTCTTTAATTCTTCTAGGTCTTTGTTAAACATTTCTTGCATCTTCTCGATCTTTGCCTCCATTCTTTTTCCGAGGTCCTGGATCATCTTCACTATCATTATTCTGAATTCTTTTTCTGGAAGGTTGCCTATCTCCACTTCGTTTAGTTGTTTTTCTGGGGTTTTATCTTGTTCCTTCATCTGGTACATAGCCCTCTGCCTTTTCATCTTGTCTATCTTTCTGTGAATGTGGTTTTTGTTCCACAGGCTGCAGGATTGTAGTTCTTCTTGCTTCTCTTTTACCGTCTTTTTGGTTTTTTATCTTTTGAGGAAAGGGATTGCGTGACAAGATATTTGAAAACCACTTGGGCAGGAGATCTCTGAAGTGCTTTCAGCTCTAAAATTCTAAGTCCTAGAGCAGACAGCTTCTTCCATATCAGTTCTTCATTTGCAAGATGGTATTCAGCACATATTTCAGAGAACTGCTAGTGTTGGAGGGTCTCCTGCAGAGGCGGGGGGTGGCTGTGGCTCACCACAGGGACAAGGACACTGGCAGCAGAAGTTCTGGGAAGTACTCCTTGGCATGAGCCCTCCCAGAGTCTGTTATTAGGCCCACCAAAGAGCCCAGGTAGGCTCCAGTGTTGGGTTGCCTGAGGCCAAACGACCAACGATATATGAATTTTTAAAAAGCACCCCCTGGTGATTCTGACACAAACCCTCTCTGCTAAAAATCATGTAGTACTCTAGACTGTCAGCTCACCGAGGGCAGATGACATCCATCTGTCTTGTTCACCATTGTATCTATGGAGCCTAGCACACTGCCTGACACAGATGTTCCATAAATATTTGCTGAAGGAATGAATGATGAACAAATGAACCACAATCCACAGACAGCCACTGGTAGGTCCCCTGGCCTTTGTTTAATGCTTAGTGTTTCTATATGACTGTTTTGCAGTCGAGAACCAATCACATATAAAAGTGAGTAGCTTATTTGATCACTTTTAGTAACAGATTTGTTGTTGTTTTTGTTGGCCGCGCTGCATGTGGGATCTTGATTCCCAGACCAGGGATCGAACCTGTGCCCCCTGCAGTAGACGTATGGAGTCTTAACCACTGGACCACCAAGGAAGTCCAGTAAATGGATGTTTAAATATTGAAAGTAACTCAAGTGTTTTAGCATTGTTTAGCATTTAGCATCTCCTATTACAAATTTGACTACATAAAAATTCTTTTTACGTAAAGCTTTCTTCTATATACCCAATTATAGGCAGAGGATAGAGTCCCAGAGGGGGATTTTCAAAGAGTGAGAGCATTTTAAAAGGCTGTAGCTGCTGTGGGAAGGACAAAGTAACACTGACCCCACAGGAGCAGAAGACTTTGGTTTCAGGGGCAAGAGCTTCCTGGTGTTTGTGACCCAGCTGAGGGAGGATCTTCAGTGGAGCTCTGTGAGGTGGCAAAAAGCCTTGGCGTGTCTGATTGCGTCCCAGCACTTGCTTCTACCACTTACTGGCTGTGACCCTAAGATTCTTTAAGCCTATGTTTCTTCACCAGTAATGTGAATGTTCACAGCTACATGACAGGGCTGTTGACTCTGAAGCACTCTTAGGTGTTGGAGATAACGTTTATACTTGTCAGAGGGACAAAAAAAGCCTTGGGGTCTAGGACTGGTTCCCATGAAAAGATGCCATCCTGTCTCTCTTCTATTACAATGTACTGTTTACACACAAGGGGGTTTGACTGCAGACTCAGGCCCCAGAAGAAGGTTCAGAGATATCAGGAACTCTGGCCAATGGGTCACTGCAGAAATGTCAAGGGTGAGTCTCACTGTTTGCAAAAGGCAGTGCTGCTGAACTCTAAGGAAAGATCAAGAGTAGTCTGAGCAGTTTTTCTCTTCGTGGTGTGCCAGTAAAACCAGTCAGGCAGCTGCCTCTCCTGTTCTTCCAGCACTGCTCACTCCAGAACCAGCAAGCAATGTCCTTTGGAATGCTCAGAACCCAAGACCAAAGTCTGCATTTCATCTTTGGCACAGGGCTGTAGTTCCCAAACTGTGGTGTGTCTAAGACTGACCTGAGGTGCTCAAAAAATATTCAGAACCCCCCTGCCCCACCCCCTAGAGATTCTGTATGTCTGGGGGGAGCCCAGGAATCTGCATTTCCTTCCATGATTCTCAGGTAGGTAGCCTGAAAGCCAGGTTTGGGGAAACACTGGCACAGTAGCCACAGCCCTGGATAGGGAACCAGGAGACCTGAGTGTGAGGTGAGACAGTTCCCCTTATCTCAGCATAAACCTCAGAAGTCACTCCATCTCACTGGCCCTGTTCCTTCATTTTAAAGCTTCATTTACAACCGAGGGACCAACACCCATTCATCAAAAGGCCTGTTGCTCAGAAACTGAATTAGATACTAGACAGGAAAAGCACCACTACAACTCAAAGCACACATTTAAGGTCCTGAATGTTGTCTCCTGCCTTTCACACTGAGATAAACACGGACAACAGCTGGCTAATTTACACCATACCCCCAACCCGAGCCTCTGCCCCAAGATGACTTGTTCTCCTCTGCGTCTGTGTGTTTTGTTGTGATAGAGCAATGCTGGCCTCCCACGAGGCAGTGTCTCTGGATTTCCTGCATGGCATTTCTTGTGCTCAGAGTGATGGCTGCTGTGATCAGTCTTGGGATCACCTTTGGGATACCTGTAAAACCTGCAAGTATGTCTCTTCCCTAGGTGATGGATCTGTCAATAATTCACTCAACCAGCAAGAGTATATTTATCCACCATGTATTTCCAAAATGAGTGAGTCTTCTGATATGGGTGATATGGAGTGAGTCCACTGATAATTGATGGTTGGCACGTGCTATGTGCCAACCATTGCTCTGGACACCTAACACATCTCATCTTTACTCCATTCTTTTCAACAACCTTGAGAGGCGGTTGTTGTTATAACCATTAAGAACAGAGACTCAGGGAAGTTAGGTGACTTGCCCAGGGTCATACAGCTGGTAAATCGACAAGCCAGGGGTTCCATTCCAGGTCTGCCCAACTCTGAAGCTTACACAGGACGTGGTTTCTATCTGCAAGGAGTTTCTGCCATATTTAGGGAGACCAGAGATACAGTGGTGAACAATACAGGAGAGCATATGGTTCAGTGTTAAATGAGGTTGAGTGGGGTAATAAATATTGTTAGCAATTTGAGTGAAACCAGCCACAATCACAGTCCAAGCACCTCATGGGTTAAGGGATACACACAGTAGTGTTACCTGCTTCCTAATTATTAACCTAGTCCGAATATAAAACTTTCAAGATGCAAAACGCAACTTCCCCAAGCCCTCACCAACTCTAACCCAGGTATTTAAAATATTTCCTGTTTACCACTACACACACCAAACCAGAATTTTCTGGCGATACGTTATTTCAGGTGTAAATGTTTGAGATATGTGTTACCAATCTGCTATTTACCTCTTAACTTCCGTCAAAATTTTACAGTACTTAAATTTCTTTAAAAATATCATCACATTATTCTGATAAACTCCCACACATTTTTTAGTAGATTCATTGCATTTAAACAATGATCTCAATTTAGCCCACAGTGTCCCCTTGAGGTTGGTGTAGCAATTTATCTTTGCTCTCATTTCTAGCTAAGAAAAGCACAGAGGGAAAATCACAGATACACAGAACCAATGTGTGGAGAAGCTCAAAGCAGATACCAGGCTTGTTGCCCCCTCCTGGTCACCTTCCTTCTCAGGCAGGAGTGAGTACATACTTGTTTACCCAAAGGCCACTGGCATTGCAAGAAATGCAAGCTAAGTTGGCCTAGAGACTTTGGGAGCATGGGGGAGAAAAAGAAAGAAAGAGAGGAGAGGAAATCATGGGAAAAAGAACAATAGAAGCAAAAGGGGGAAGAAGAAAGCGGATTATTAAAGGCAGGTTATTCTATTATTAGAGCTTGATGTTCATGGTCACAGGTGCATATGTCAACAGTATTTGTCTTTTTTTTTTAGTTTCTGCTTTATAACAAAGTGAATCAGTCATACATATACATCTGTTCCCACATCCCTTCCCTCTTGCGTCTCCCTCCCTCCCACCTTCCCTATCCCACCCCTCCAGGCGGTCACAAAGCACCGAGCTGATCTCCCTGTGCTATGCGGCTGCTTCCCACTATCTATCTACCTTACGTTTGGTACTGTATATATGTCCATGTCTCTCTTTCGCTTTGTCACAGCTTACCCTTCCCCCTCCCCATATCCTCAAGTCCATTCTCTAGTAGGTCTGTGTCTTTATTCCTGTTTTACCCCTAGGTTCTTCATGACATTTTTTTTCTTAAATTCCATATATATGTGTTAGCATATGGTATTTGTCTTTCTCTTTCTGACTTACTTCACTCTGTATGACAGACTCTAGGTCTATCCACCTCATTACAAATAGCTCAGTTTCATTTCTTTTTATGGCTGAGTAATATTCCATTGTATATATGTGCCACACCTTCTTTATCCATTCATCCGATGATGGACACTTAGGTTGTTTCCATCTCCGGGCTATTGTGAATAGAGCTGCAATGAACATTTTGGTACATGTCTCTTTTTGAATTATGGTTTTCTCAGGGTATATGCCTAGTAGTGGGATTGCTGGGTCATATGGTAGTTCTTTTAGTTTTTTAAGGAACCTCCATACTGTTCTCCATAGTGGCTATACCAATTCACATTCCCACCAGCAGTGCAAGAGTGTTCCCTTTTCTCCACACCCTCTCCAGCATTTATTGTTTCTAGATTTCTTGATGATGGCCATTCTGACTGGTGTGAGATGATATCTCATTGTAGTTTTGATTTGCATTTCTCTTATGATTAATGATGTTGAGCATTCTTTCATGTGTTTATTGGCAGTCTGTATATCTACTTTGGAGAAATGCCTATTTAAGCCTTCTGCCCATTTTTGGATTGGGTTGTTTGTTTTTTTGCTATTGAGCTGCATGAGCTGCTTATAAATTTTGGAGATTAATCCTTTGTCAGTTGCTTCATTTGCAAATATTTTCTCCCATTCTGAGGGTTGTCTTTTGGTCTTGTTTATGGTTTCCTTTGCTGTGCAAAAGCTTTGAAGTTTCATTAGGTCCCATTTGTTTATCTTTGTTTTTATTTCCATTTCTCTAGGAGGTGGGTCCAAAAGGATCTTGCTGTGATTTATGTCATAGAGTGTTCTGCCTATGTTTTCCTCTAAGAGTTTGATAGTTTCTGGCCTTACATTTAGGTCTTTAATCCATTTTGAGCTTATTTTTGTGTATGGTTTTAGGGAATGATCTAATCTCATACTTTTACATGTCCCTGTCCAGTTTTCCCAGCGCCACTTATTGAAGAGGCTGTCCTTTCTCCACTGTACATTCCTGCCTCCTTTATCAAAGATAAGTTGACCATATGTGCATGGGTTTATCTCTGGGCTTTCTATCCTGTTCCATTGATCTATCTTTCTGTTTTTGTGCCAGTACCACACTGTCTTGATTACTGTAGCTTTGTAGTATAGTCTGAAGTCAGTATTTGTCTTATAAATCTCCCAGATTTGTCATATCGACCATTTAAAACAGCTTCACAGCGACTGGGCTTCTTGTGTGAGGACCTCTCTACTTGCTTGCCACCCTCCCTGCTCTGTAGCGGCAGGCTGGACTGGAGTCACGGTGAAGATGAGTCTGCTACATATTGTGGTGAGGTGGACAAACAATCCAAATTAAAAAGCAGTCACCAGCAACTAATATCTAAAATTCAGAATTATAATTAAAACATTATCAATGAACGAATGTTTCTATGAGAAATAATGCTGTTGTCTATACAGGCCAAATGCCCAGCAGCCTCTCACAAAACCTGATACTCAAGTGTCCCAACCAGAAGACTTGGACATATGTGGACAAGGTGTGTGACACAAGAAACGACTGTGGGGATTGTTCAGATGAATCAGGTAAAGATGAAAATATGTAATTAATGTTTTAATGGGTTCTTGGAGTTGCTACCCTTACATTTCAGCCACATAAATTAACTCATGCTTAGAAACCTTCCTAAGGATATTTACATTCACAGTTAAGCAATTCTATCACTTCCAATAGTTTGCATATTTAAAGTAGGTGAGTTCTCTAGCTAAGCAAATAAAGCCAGATTTGCAAAGACTAACAAAGATTAAGATTAACCTTGACGAACAATTTTTGTCTGTTACCAAAATTGTTTGATTTCTTTGGAAATTTTAGTAAAGATCAAAGAAAAGTCTGTTGAATGCTTTGACTTTCAAAGATTTTTTTGTTGTTGTTATTTAACCTTTTGCCCTTCCTCCTCCACTCTCCTCTCTGCCTTTCACAGTGTTCTCTATGGTGGTTTAACACTGTGCAGCACCCCTGATCACTTTACAGTCTGGTAAACTCGATTATTCTAAAACCATGGTGGTAGATACGATTCCAATACCACATGGCCCCAATCAGCAATGTAAAAGACTCATTGGAAATAAAGTACACTAAATAGATCATATCCTGCCTTTGGTCTAGTCCTCATGGAAGGTAGAAATAGAAATGCTTCCTAGGAGTTGCATGTTATCTAACAATGTGTTGACAACAAAAGACTAGAAGTATAAACAGATCTTTCTTGATAGCTGCCAATTACCAAATACTGATTCTCTTCCTTGCTTATTGAACGTATAAACTCATATGGACCTTTCCTTGTTTACGTAGTGTGTCAGTATGTTTATTCTCAGGCTGATGGAGAGAGAGAGTACTCTTCTTGGTTTTTCAGAGTACAAATTCTTTCACCCAAATATGTAGAATCTTTAATAAACATCTGCAATATTCCTCTTGGACAGTCTTCCCTAATATTTTAAAAATCCAAATGGCTATTTTTTTTCCAATATTATCTTTTCCAGTTCACCTTGACATTTTAAGTTATGGTTTTAAAAATAAGTAAAATTGTCTAGTTGCACAGTGCCCAAAGTGTTCAGGCTACAGATGTGATACTGTTTTCTTTGCCGACTGTGCCTGCATTCCCAGAACTCGCTGCAAAGATGGCAGTCAAGACTGTGCTGATTTGAGTCATGAAAATTTATGTGAATACAAGACTTTTCTAACTGTTGTTTTGGAAAGGCTAAAAACTGTTATTAGCCCCCTTAAGATTTCTCTCTCCACAACATATGTATCTTAAAGGGGTGGGGTGGGGTAGGGAGAGCTACCGAAGCACAAATCCAGGGTTATGGAATAGAGAAAAAAATGATTGGTAGAATTCAGACCCAACCGTCAGTGACCTTTGACCCATTTTTTTTTAAAACTTGTTTCCAAATTTTAGAATGTAGCTTTCTGCCCTTACAACACAGGGTTATAATGGGGATGAGACAAGTGTACTCTACGTGGGTTAGTTCAACAAATAAAGAGTATTAATCCTAAGAATCCTCAGTTCATAATCGATGTCCATCTCTTCATTAGGGTAACCCTGGTTCAGATCCAGCTGAAAGTAAGTTTGGCTCAAGGCTAGTCTTAAAAGCAGTGGACAACAGCCAGCAAATTGGGACAACAGCCAAAAGATCAGCCAGACTAGAATCATCTGCCCCTCCAGCCTGCCAGGACCTGAAATTCTTTCCAGTAGGTACTGAGGTCAAAATAGCAGACCTGGGTTTGAATCTCGCTCCACCACTTAAGGGGTATGTTTTAAGGGTTTCCTTATCCGCATAATGTGGCTCTTTGAGGGAGATTATTATGACAATCAGTAAGATGATATAAAATGAGTTATACGGTGCTTAACATAATAAACACAGGAATTGTGGGCAATTTAAGAAAAATTAAAAGGATATGGTAGATTATATTATTGTTTAAAAAAAAAATCTGCTATCTTGCTCTGGGGGAGGATTATACTACCCCAATCCTCATGGCCATCAGACTTGACTACGTATGTGACTTGCTCTGGCTGCTGAAATTTAATGATGTGTATCACTTCCCAACCTAAGTCTGAAGAGCCAGCTGATTGTTTGCCATCTCTTTTCCTTGTCCTGAGACTGGAAATGTTCTGATTAGAGGCTGTTCTTGAAGTAAAGTGGAGCCCAGCCACAGGCAAACCACAAACATCAAGCCTGACGAACAAATCTTTGTAGCAACTAATGTTTCTAGTCATTTCTAACTGTAGCATAACCCTGCCTACCTTGATACTGAAAATGTTACAAGAAAAACCTTTCTTACCTGTCTATTGCCACCAACACACACCACCAGATCCTTTAAATAATGGACCAAAGAAATAATATCTTTAGAGGTTGTTGGGAGAAAAAAAAGTCTCTAAGCACAGGCAAAACAGGACTAACCTTAGCCAGCGGCCTAGAAATCTACTGCACTTCTCTATTTAGTCCCTTTCCTATACAGATATAAGGCAAATAACTATAAGGATATTCAGACAGCGGCCATCTTCACGTGCTCAAGTCAGCCTCTGTCACTGCAATCTCAGCAGCCATCTTCACATGCTCAAGTCAGCCTCTGTCACTGCAATCTCTTGGGATGAGTTGAGAAAATCTCTAATTGTGCTGCTCAAAGGAAGCATCACCAGTGGAAATGCACTAGCATCACCTGGGAGCTTATCAGATATGCAAAGCCTCAGGCCCTACTCCAAGCCTTCCAAACCCTCTGCCCTCCAGGTAAGCCACTCCACTTGCCTTGACCAGTTATATACAAGAAGTGATACTTGTGTCACTTTAAGAGCCAGCAGATGACCCGCCATCTTCTCACTCTGCCAGGACACTCAGTGTCCCAAATAGAGGTTGCTCCATCAGTCTGGGACCTGGAGTGAGTATGTAGCACAGCCCAACCTAACCCACAGTAGTCTGGAGACATGTACTTGTTTCCTAATTTTGTAAACCCCTGAGACTTTAGTCCTGCTTACTGTAGCAGTATACCTTAACAGAACTGACACACATCCTTTGAAGAAAATAATACAATGTTAAGATGTGCAAATATTTTTTGCACAGCATCTCATTTTTGAGTTAATAGTTGACTTTTAGATATAGCTGTATAGTACCTTCAAAAGGTACTTTCCAATTAGTATGAAAATTTAAATGAATTCTTATTATTGCAAGCAGAAACTAAGGCATTATGATTGCTAATACAATTTTTTAAAAGTAGCCCTATATTGAGGGAATTTTCTGGGGTAATGGAACTGTTCAGTATTCTGACTATGGTGGCAGTCATATTACGTGTTAAAATTCTTACAACTGTATACATGCATGTCAATATTACTGTTAACTTAAAAAGTTAACAAAAACAATTTTAAAGAAAAAAGTAATCCTATTCATTTAAAGTGTTATCACTTAAGGAAGATAAGGTGACATTCCTAACACAAACACTACTTTTTTTCAGGTATCTTAGAGAATACACTACATAGAATGGAGTTAAGAGATTAACTACTTTAACTTTTTTGATGATGTAACCTCGATTATATCTACAAAATGGAGCTACTAGTCCTTACTTCATAGATTGAGAATTAAATGAGAGAAAATTAAGTGTTATAATACATATACGGCACTCAGTATATGTTTACAATACAGACAATATTAAGAGAAAAAAACTCCTTGCTTACCCACGAAGGAATATACTAGTCTCATAATTACACCCATCACAAACCATGGAAGCCCTGAGGCCTGCTGGAGAAAAAAGTTTTCAGACATAAGAACTTTAAACCACCTTTGATACTTATACTGTCATTTTAAATCTTTAATCAGATTCCATCTGTGATTATCAGTCATATTACATGCCATGATTAGCTTTCTGTAAACAATTTTGCTTTCTGTGTACAAATCAGTATTAATGAAATAAAATATAAAACAGTATACTAAGCAAAGAACTTTATTAATCTTTGTTTCAAACTTTATTCCCAGGCTTCCTCAGCTTAATTAGCTGCAAAGAATGAACTGTATATAAGCAAAAACTGAAAAGAGCTGCAGTGTCCAGGGGCTTGGGCTTAAAAATATTAGAGATCTAGATTTTATCAGATCCATAAACAAAATTTTAAAAAGCAGTCATAATATAAAATAGCAGCTCCCAGTAACTTCTTCAAGATTTATCTTCTTCAGAAGTTGACTCAACTCAGTTTGCTTCATTTTTGGAAGCCTCATCAAAATTCTCCACAAGATCTAGGAAAAGGAAAAAAAAAAAAAAGTAAAAACTCAGAAAAAAAAGCCAAGTCTATAAAAATAATCATCAGGTCTTAAAAAGAAGATAAAGAAATGCTCTCAAAATATATCCTACAGTTAAATTAGGATATAAATTTAGACACCTGTTTTTATTTCCAATGAGACCACTACTCATTTGGCGTATTTTGAAGTGTATATTTTAGCATATAATTAATACAAGGGAAAGAGGGAAATTATTAACTTGCCGATGACATAAATATTATGCTTAAAGAATATGTATATGCCCTACCCATTCCTGCCCCACTCCAAGAATTACAGTTAAGTAATATTAGTTATGTGGGGGACAGAATCAAAGAATACCATGACACACAATTTGAAGTTTTCCTGGATTCCTGAGGATACCTGTCTATGCAATGTGGAAATATTTCTGAGTCTAGGGAGTCTACTGCCCAATTATCTGTTTTACAACAAAATAAATTATCCAGTAACAGGACAGAAAAATGCCTCATGATTGCCAAAGGAGTTTTTCTGCTGATTTCAGAATGATTATATAGAAGATACTTCTACAACTTCTCCATGCCTTCTCATACATTTATGGATCTCAAAGTAGGAAACAAGGGTCATTTGTGATCTGCAAGTACCTATTATATTTAGGTTACTACACACATATCTATTTACACAATATTTAAGTTTAGATACCTTCTTGGGATCCCAAACAGAGAAAAACCATGCCTACAAACCTAACTCCCAGGTGAATAACACTGCATTATTTTTCTCATTCTCCCTTTGCCCCACTTTACCCTATTTCACATACCACCCCAACCCCTGGCCTAAGGTAATCTTTCCTATGGTACAAAGATTCTTCGTTCTCCCTTGCTAAGATTCTCTAGTTTAACCACAAGTGAAAGTTCCTACCTGGAACTTCATCATCATCATCCTCTCCAGTAGCAAGTGGTGCTTTTCCATCCACAGCTGTGAAAAGAAATGTAAATGTTCAATGAACACTAACCAAAAGAACAACGGGTGAATGGTCAAGTGTTGTTACAACTTATGTTTATGGTGACATTTGGGATTTCTTTTACAGTACTAGCAATAGCATGATAGTCTGACGTCTACAAATGAGCTAGAATACTAGTACCAGCCAACACACCAAATTCCAAACCCATTCTCCTTTCAATCGCTCTCACCTACAACACGGTACAGGTAAACCCACATACCAAAAAAACCTTTACTGAAGTGAAAATAATCAAAAAATTAAAAGTGCCTTTGACTGGTAAGCCTCCACTTTCCTTTTATTACACAAGAAAGTGAACTACACTTGAGAGCTGAGACCTCACAGTACTAGCCCTGTACAATTTTCAGTGGAATCCTTCAAAAGCCTACCTCTGAAAGCCTAAGACTTTCTATAACCTCTTAGGCCTTTCGGCATGACAAAACAAAGAAACAAAAAACACCAACACACACAAATTGATTAAAGCAGAGTGAGCAAACCTCAAGAAAAACATGGATGACTAAACAGCAGACCATATAATAAACCTGTCTCGCTTCTACATTTCCATTCCTCAAAATTTTAATCAGAGAGCTTCAGCATAAAGTAGCTATACCCCGATATACACCTATTCAACCACAAAATTTTCTGCCCCGAACAAAATCCTTATTACAGTATAATTAAAAACACCAGAATAGCAGGAGGCCAATTCTTAGAGACTATTGGTAATACCAGCTGAATCTGTACAACTGAAGAAGTTTAATAATTTATAATGTATTTAAATATATTTCAATTAACTGTCAGTTATTTAAAAAAAAGAAGCGCAAGTTAACATTTTCATCATTTCCAGCTAATAAACGTAAAATTTTTAGTCTCTGATCCAAAACAGAAAGCTAGTAGAAAGCAAACATTTCACTTAACCAAGTATAATGATCAAAGCATACTAGATAAATCATTTAACACACTAAGAACACCTGCTTAAAATCAGTATAAAAATTGATATTTCTTAGAGGAAAGTCTGCATTTCCAAATTTAAAAATATTTATATTCACTGTGCACCCTAAATCTTAGAAATCTACTGACAACTCAGTAACCCTGGGCAAAACTGCTACTAGGAAACTCACATTGTTTGGGCAGAGCTTCAGCCAGTCTCCTTAAACTGGTCAGACTGTCTGCACCAAGCTGGTTTAAGATGCTGGGTAGCATTTCTGTCAGCTGCTTTGTCTCAGCATGGCCTGTAATGGTGAAAGTGTTTGCTGCCAGAGATGCCTGAACTTTAGGGTTGTTAAAGTGGATCACTGTTCCTTGGTTTGTGAACATATTCACCTAAAAAGAAAAAAAAGATTGTTAAATTAGCAACACTCACCAAAATCCCTTTAAAACCAAACACTGTATTAAGCAAAAGCTGAAGTCTGGCTAAGTAACCTAGTATTTCACCATAATGCACAAGCAAAATTCTGCCTGAAATGGAAAGTGCAATCTAATCCTTTTTACACTTAGCAATCTCCCTGATAATAGAATAGAAACATATTTTAGAGAGAGATGAAATTCTCTGTTGGCAGTAGAGTCAAAAAAATCATTTAACGCACAAACATTAAAGTTTTCAATCAAATCTTATTTTTGTAAAGAAATAAAATCTGACACTTACCTCTTCAATACCAGAGATATTGTTTACCCCTAACTTCTTTAAAGAGAACTGAAGTTTTTTGTCGTCTGCTGTGGCTGTTCTATGAACCACCTTCTTCTTTCTGCGAGCAGTTCCCTAAAGTGGGGAGAAAAGGAAAGAACACAGCATATGTTTATACCATAAGAGTCATTTTCAAATGGACAGTTTCTAATTCCTTTCTGACCTCTCAATCTGTGTAAGAAAATTACCATAACCACAAACTTTCATGCGGTGAGTAGGCATATTAAGGCACCGATGGAAGCCAAAAGAGGAGAATGAAAGGAATTGTCTAAAAATCCTTCATAACTTCTAAGCTTCTAGTTTTGTCAGATATAAAGGAATGATCTTTTCAAAGTTCTACTTTTTAAGTTATTTGCTCTATAAGTGAGCATGTGCCAACCTAAATTAAGCCTCATTTAGAAACTCCATATCCAGAACCATTAACCTTTTCTGTTTCGATATTAAAGAAAAATCAACATCCATTAATATTCACAGACAAGATACTATAAGACACAAATATATCTATATATAGACTTCTACAGCATCCAAGAGTAAAATCTGAAGTAAAATCTATCTTACCAGCAGGTCCCTACACAATCTGCCCTGCCCCTCTATGCCATTCTTGCCACTCCACCTTCTATCACACATGTAAACTCCATCTTCAGTCAAATAAACCTCTTTGCTGTTCCTTAAAAAGGCCAAACAGAGGGGCTCCCCTGGTGGCGCAGCGGTTGAGAATCTGCCCGTTAATGCAGGGGACACGGGTTCGAGCCCTGGTCTGGGAGGATCCCACATGCTGCGGAGCAACTAGGCCCGTGAGCCACAACTACTGAGCCTGCGTGTCTGGAGCTTGTGCTCCACAAGAGAGGCCACGATAGTGAGAGGCCCGCACACCACGATGAAGAGTGGCCCCCGCTTGCCGCAACTAGAGAAAGCCCTCGCACAGAAACGAAGACCCAACACAGCCAAAAATAAATAAATTAATAAACTCCTACCCCCAACACCTTCTTTAAAAAAAAAAAAAAAAAGGCCAAACAGGAGACTTCGCATATACTGTTCCCTTCTTCCCCTAACATCTGCATGGCTCCCCACCTCACTACAGATCTCCGTTCTTATGTCACCATATTGGAGTGGCCTTTCCCAACTACCCAACGAAAAACAGTAATTCCCACATTCATTTTCTATCTATCCAGGTTTATTTTTCTTCATAACACTTATAAGAAATACATTTTATTGTCTTTCCTCACTAGAACGTAAGCTCCTCGAGGGCTTCGATTCTGTTTATTGCTATAAACCTAGTATTGAGTATGGTATCTGATTCACTGAAAGCACACATCTTGATGAATAAACAGAATACAGGCTTCAGCAAAACTTGTCTCTTGTACATATATGCCAAATCTCCAATCTCCCTCTTCTCAAAACTCTTTAATGACACTCTCATGGACTCTCATACAGACTAATCCGTTCATGCAGCACATAAGGCTCTTCATGGAAAGGCTATCACCCAGTGACTTCACCTTCCCCCAACCACCACACCAATTCCTATTCATCCTTTTAAAATTCTGCTAAAGCCATCATCTCTTCTGTGCCTTCCCTAAACTGCCATTAACACCCCCAAACCAAATCATTCCCATCTCTGTATTTTGAAAATGTTTCTGGGGGCTTCCCTGGTGGCGCAGTGGTTGAGAGTCCGCCTGCCAATGCAGGGGACGCGGGTTCGTGCCCCGGTCCGGGAAGATCCCACATGCCACGGAGCGGCTGGGCCCGTGAGCCATGGCCACTGAGCCTGCGCGTCCGGAGCCTGTGCTCCGCAACGGGAGAGGCCACAACAGTGAGAGGCCCGCGTACCACAAAAAAAAAAAAAAAAAAAAAAAAAAAGAAAATGTTTCTGTTCCACTAAGTATATTACACTGTGAAAAGGGGTTTTTGTTTCGTTTTGTTTTTTTTTAAGATGCCTATCTCCCCTACTAGCATTAAAGTCCCCCTCTAAGGACTTTAAACTTCTTAAATTTTATACTCTCAGGATCCAGCAATAGTAAAGACTTAAACAAATCATAGTTTAACTGAAGAAAATATCAATAGCTACAAAAAATACTGGTTACCAAACACCCCCAAAAACCTTAAAGAATAAAAATCATCTTGAAGCGATGTAGATACCTGGTTTCCAAAGAATCCTCCCTAAAAGACATTCCAAAGAACTACTATAAGATTCTAAAAACAAAACCAGCCCACATTCTATAGGTTTCATAAACTTTACACTCAATTTTTACTGAAATAAAGGGCTTTCATAGCATTTACCTAAAAAGTACCTAACGCTTTCAGATTTCTCTAAGGCAACACTAACTCATCTAATTTCACATTCCACAGTAAGTAGGTTTCTTAAAACGTGAAGAAAATGTTTCCATATTACAATGACAGAAATAGTTTCTACATTAACTAAACAAAGTTTAATCCTACATCAGCCTTAAGAATCCTAGAAAACCTTGACTTTCCTTTACCCTAGAATGATGTCACTCACAAGTTAAAGACTGATGATCAGAGTAATAACAAAAAGAAGGCACACAAGCACATTATTCAAATGACTCCTGAAACCTGCACTGAAAGGAATGATGGTTAAAAATACCAATATAAGAGTACCCAAACACTGACCCACAAGGAATACGAGTTTTCCTGGCACCTGAAGGCCCCATCTAGCTTATAACAATTGCTAAAAAGGACAAGAAACACCTACTGCTGTTAATGGGTAGGTGTAGATCTTGAAGACCAGCTTGGGGGCACAGGGGGAATCAGGATACTTTCACTTATGGCAAAAGTGAACTTATTACTTAAGTCTAAGCGCAACTTTCGGCTATTTTGCAGTAGACTCTACTTGAAGGTAAATGCTTGAAGTGAGAAAAACTAATAGATAATAAACTTGTAGCATGGAAGCTTTACAAGTTTTACCAAGTAAAGACACGCTCTGTTTCAACATGCTACCACACCTTGTTAAATACTAGGAATGTGCTAACACAAGGTAAAATACAACTAGGTAGACCTCTGCTAGAGTGCACTTCTGACTTAAGTAAATTAGAGAACCTAAAACTTACCAAGTTCAAAAAAGAATCGCCTTGAAGGGGACCAACAGCCACCAGGAAAGGTCAATTAACCAAAAACCGATCATTTAAAAACCCACCCGTCAATCACTCTCATTCCCTCAGTTTCAGTGTAATTACAAAGCAAAAATGGAATGGTATCTGCTTAGGTAATATTTCCAAATCCACAGTCATTGCTCTTAAATTAAAAAAATGTACCTATAAGAATGACATCTTCAAATAACCTAGAAAATACACAACTACCCTGGGTTGTATTTAGCTAAGAAAGGATTACGAAAGGTCTTAACTTACAACAGGCATGAACTTCTAATTTACAAGAGGCATGAACTTCCAACTATTAAGTACCACAACCACAATTATCCACAACCATAAACTAAAGTTGAAAAGATAGATGAAGCTTGGATCCAGTTAGCTTAGTTATTAAAAAAATAAATAAAATAAAAATCAAGCACTGACTGTATACAACTTAGGTTATAAAGCCAATGACAAAACCAGTCAAGGGTATTAAGGGTCATGTGATGATCTAACCGAAATGACACATTTTCTTTCTAATTAAATTAGGAAACACTTCTGTTCTACTTAAAATACTGTAACACTGAAAACATCTACATAAACGCAGTTTGCAATTTAAGTGCTCTCTTTATGTCTTCGGTTGCATTTTTTTCTTCTAATTTACAACCTACACGTCTCACTGATACACTACACTGTATACCTAATTTAATCCCTTGCCACTCCCTTCGTAACGATTTGCAAGCTCTGTAAAATGCCCTCTAGAGACAAAGTGACAGGCCAATTCTATTAAAAATACAAAGGAGAAAAAACCCTAAACCATAAAACTTCAAAAAAAATTTAAAAAACCAAAAACCAAAAACCAAAACCCCAAACCCCCAACGCTAGTAAAACTTACTTTCCCACCAATGCGCACTTGTGCCTGCAGTTTGGCGAGTTTCTCCTGGTTCATGATAGTTTCTTTCATCTAGAAAAACAGGAAACCCTCAGCGAGGAAAGATCTAGTTCACTCTAGCATTCCACGCTCGTTATTTCCCAAGACACCAGCATAATAAACGTCCTACACAGGCCGAGGCCTGGATCCCGAATCCACCCCGCCAAGCTCCCGAACTTCAGTTCCGAGGGAGCCCAAAGAGCACCCGCTTTCCTACCCCTCCCCCGGTCTTTAAAGGCCCAGAAGAAGGGCTCATAACCCACAGCTGGTCAGCGCCTCCCACCCACCCCCCGGCCCCGGCCTGGCCTCTCCTCGGCCTAGCCAGGGCCTGCCCGGCCCGGCCACTTTCCGCAAGCCTCGCGGTACCTGAGGCTCCTGTCCTCGGGTTCCGCCGCGAGGTGGAGGAAGAGACGGCGTCGCCTCGCCCCCAGGGCAGCCGCCCCTGGCCCGACCTCGACCCCGAGAGTCAGCCTGAGTGGGTGCGCCTGTCCGTCGCATCGCCTTCCTCTCCTCAGCCCTGTCCCTCCCTGTCTCGCTCCTTCCGGGCACTTCCCGCCCCCGTTCCCGTCCTCCTCCCACGCCGGCGTCCAGAGCCTTTTTGTACCTTGTTGGAGCGGAAATGGGGCCGCGCGGGGGACTAGGGTTGGCGCTCAGGGGGGTCTCGGGCAGACCAGCTGAGATAAGGCGCACACACGCGGGGACGCAAGATGGCAGCTAGAGGGAGGCCGGAAGTGACGCAACGCCACTTCCTCGGAAAGTCAGGAAACGGGCTTCGCCGCGAGCTCAGCGGCTGGCTGCGCATGCGCGGCCTCAAGTCGCCGCGTTTGTGACAGTCCCCAGTGAACGTCCTCCCGTGGTCCAGCGCTGGCCGGGTGGAGACTGAACGAAAGACTGGGCTGGAAGCACCGCGAGTGACCCTGGGAAAGGCTGTGGAAGGGTCAGAGAGCACGGTTCTTTGCACAGTTAGGGTTGAGTAAGTCGGTTCTGTCTCAGGGCCCCTATCCCCTAGTTCTTCATCCTCAGAAGAAAGGGCCTATTCACGTTTGCGGAAACGATCGGGGAGCCTGGAGTGTGCTCACCCGTCCATTCGTTGGGAGGTGTAGATTGTAGCGATCATCGGAATGTTTTCGAATTTCCCCTTTGGCCCGAATGAGCCTTTACCAAGACGTTTTGTAAAAAACGAAGCTAATTTTGCTTTCACAGATTAGGTGGTTTGGTTGGTTGCGGGACCATGGTTCAGAATTTCTGGGGAGCGTGTTCAGAATGCAGACCTGAGCCCCACCTCTCAGCGATTCAGTCTGACTGGGGATGGAACCAGGTAGTCTGCATTTTAGCAGGTGGCTAACCACCTTAGACCCTTGACCGTGATTACCTTATTTCTTTTGGGTCTTAGACAAAAAGTCGACTCCTTGACACCAGTTGGTATGGATTTGACGATTAGCGATTCACAGTTGAACAAACTTTACCTCTCTTAGCAGAGTAATTCAATCAAAGGAGAATTTGTGTCCGGTGTGTTTGGGGAGGCTAAACTGGTGTGAGTTAAATTTTTCTAAACACTAGGACAAGCTTTAAGACAATCTTAAAACAACCGATATTAAAAATGGCAATTTAAATCAAAATGCTTCCTGATCAGCCTTTTTGTGGTCTTAGCTATGAAAAGCGTTTGCATATTAAAAAGTGAGTCGGAAATCTAAGCTAGAGAAAATACAGTTTACATAAAGCAAGAACAGTTGTCTAGGTGCAGATTTCTCCCCAGTTAAGATTAATGTTTTTGTTTTTGAATACTTATCTAATGTGAATTTGTTAGGATTGTGACCTCTTTAGGAAAATAACTGATGAGGACCTATGTGTTGATTTTTAGGATACTTGTAAGAGTTGATATTTTCTCAAAAAACAATGTTGCTTCTATTATTAAATATGAGTCAAGTTTATTACAGAAAAAGGAGTTTGTACTATTAGGCTCTGGGGGTCACTGTCTTAACAATAAGGGTCAAAATGACTGTGCTGTAGGAATATTACAAAATATATAGAAATACCCCCTTTTTGAAAGTATATCTTTGTTCAGGAACAATTTTCCCCCCTTCCTCCATGTTATACTGATGGCATTTGAAACTTCCTAGTCATGTGAGGTTTTCTGAGTATTTGCATAAACACAGGTTTCTACTTAAGTAACCGGCCACCTGACTTTCTTCACCTTTTTCAGGAAATGTTCCAGGTTTTAACTTTCCTTTGGTTTCCACTTTACTCTTGTTCTTTTTTAATTTTTAAAACTTTCATTGTGTTGAAATCATTACAGATTCCTTAATAAGAAAAGAAAATTTTGATTCTGACTCCTGGTTATTTTGTGAGTGGTCAGGAAATTCTGATTCTGCTAATATTTACATACCAGTCTTTTAAAAGAAATAACTGAAGGGGTTCCTCCCCCACCCCCTGAGAAAATAGCTACTAAGTTACCATCTTAGCTCAGTGATGGCAAAAGAGTAACTCACATTACCATTTCCTATGTGCTCCCAATGTCTATGACAAATATGGTTAGCTGGCTCCCACACTTTACTACTGAACTTGAACAAACCTAAGAATCATTTACTCAGCACTCAACCTGGCCTTTGTCAATAGAGTGAGTAGACAAGAAAGGGGAAATGTGCAGTCCTCCTTGGTTTATGGTTTATGGTCTAATTAACGTCCATGAATTGTTTTCACCTCTCAGTTGGACTTGAGTCTGCTTCAGTAAGAGCTAAAATATTTATTTTATATTATGTTTATTTCTTAAGAGCCCCATTCTGACCCACAAGAGGTATTGGAAATCACTGAGTATAAATGTTCCTGTGCTTTTAGTTGCTTCATTTTCTGGCCCCTTGACTGATAGCCACAATGGATTTTTTTTTCTTTTATGTTTCTAAACCTTCTTAAAGTGTTCTTCTAGCATCCCCAGCTTTATAAAGTTAACATCTATACCTCATCTAGCTCTTAGTTTAAGTGTCTCAGGAAAGCTTTCTCTGACATCCCCAACACCATTAAGTTACATCCATCATACTCATTTTTTTAAAGGAATGAGCTATTTTTTTAATAAATTTTATTTTACTATAAATTTATTTATTTATTTATTTTTGGCTGTGTTAGATCTTCATTGCTGCACGCGTGCTTTCTGTAGTTGCAGTGAGCGGGGCTACTCTTTGTTGTGGTGCAGGGGCTTCTCACTGCGGTGGTTTCTCTTGTTGCGGAGCACAGTCTGTAGGCGCGCGGGCTTCAGTAGTTGTGGCTACCGGGCTCTAGAGAGCAGGCTCAGTAGCTGTGGCGCACGGGCTTAGTTGCTCCGCAGCAGGTGGGATCTCCCTGGACCAGGGCTCAAACCCATGTCCCCTTCATTGGTAGGCAGATTCTTAACCACTCACCACTAGGGAAGTCCCCATCATACTCATTTTAGTTGTGGTATTTTATTAAATGCAAAAGGAGAGGTTGATAATTTTGTTGAGTTGATGGAGAATTGAGAATTGTTGAACTAGAAGTCTTCATAACAAATTTCCACTGGGCTGATATTGAGTGTTGGCTCCTTGATTGTTGAATCCTCACAGAAATCTTATGAGATAGGTACTTTCCATATTAGTGGTGAGGGAACTGAGGCTTAGAGAGTTAAAGGTGTGAAAATAGACACACGCAATCTCATCTTCCCTCCACCAAGTCTATCCATCTATATGCATCTGAACCTATAGATATTGCCTTCCCTCCTGTTACACATGAAAGAAATAGTCTCTCTACTTGTTTATTTCATTCAGGACCTTGGTTCTTCTGTTATTGTTTCCCTCCTATATCTGTTTTCCCTTTTCAACTAGATCATTCTGCCAGTGCACTGAATATGCCTTAGTATCAGGTATCTTAAAAGAGAGCAAAACAGGGCTTCCCTGGTGGCGCAGTGGTTGAGAGTCCGCCTGCCGATGCAGGGGACACAGGTTCGTGACCCAGTCCGGGAAGATCCTGCGTGCCGCGGAGCGGCTGGGCCTGTGAGCCATGGCCACTGAGCCTGCGCGTCCGGAGCCTGTGCTCCGGAACGGGAGAGGCCACAACAGTGAGAGGCCCGTGTACCGCTAAAAAAAAAAAAAAAAGAAAAAGAAAAAAAAGAGAGCAAAACAAAAAAAAAATTTTGACTTCTGTTCCCCTCCAGCCACTACTTAATTTTTACACTCCTCTTTATAGCAAAATTTCTCCCCAAATTGTCTAAACCTCCATCTTGGCAAATCCAAAGACAAATTCTTAGTTCTCATCTTAGACAGTATTTGACATACTTGGCCCTTCCACATTTTTGAAACATTTTCTTCTCTAAGCTTCCAGAATATCTCACCTCCTGGTTTCCTTCTACTTTACTGGCTTCTCTTCAGTCTACTTTGCTTTACCTTCTTCCTCCAACTTCTAAATATTAGAGATGCTCACATCTTAGTCCTATGTTCTTTTCCATCTGTACTCTCCCTAAATGGTTTCATCCAGTCCCATGACTGTAAATATTATCTTCATTTTGATAAGTCCCAAAATTATAATTCCAACTTTTTGAACATCAGACTGAATATTCTTTTTACATTATTACAGAAAACTTCAGGTACATAAAAAAAAAAAATATAATGAACCTCTATAGGTTCATCACCCAAGCATCAACAATTATTAATATGTAGACTCATTATTCTTAATATGGTAGGGTTATTATTTTTCATTTTTGATGTTGACATATTTGCAGACCTTTATTCCATATATACTTTAGATTTTGTTCAATTATTTAAAATTTTTAAATTGGGATTGATTGTGTAGATTAATTTGGGAAGCTTATTTATCTTTACTCATTATTGTATGAGTCTGCATTCAGTTGCAGGAAATAGATCTGGCTATTTTAAATATATAGGGATTTAATATGGGGAATTGGTGTTTAGAAACTTGTTTAAAGGGCTGGAGGAGTGGGCTATCAGAAATGAGTCCCAGGATAATACTGCCAAACTGGGCAGTTAAGGGAGCTACTACCACTGTCTCCACCCATCAGGATGATGGAGAATCAAGACCCCACAACTGGAGTTATTGATGTTAAGAACACACTACGGTAGCTACAATTCATGAATAAACAAGTACTCAAAGCAAATGACTGCTTTAGAAAGCTGTTGCAAAAAAAAAAAGAAAAGAAAGTTGTTGCAGAAAATAGTAAATATTATCTTCATCTCCATGACGCCTACCAACCAAAAAACAAAGTAGCAGGAAGAAGGCTTTTGCCTTACTTTTACCTTCCAAATTGTACTTAAATGTGCCTATCTAATTGGCAGAAATCATTTACCTCTAGAACCCTAACTGCATGTCTGGAAATGTATTGATAGTATTTAACTTTTTAAGATTTATAGGATAAGGAAGCAAGTTTGAAAGATGTTTGAATGTTAATGCTGAATCTTCACATTCTTGAATGTAGTGCAAAAATATTTTTCAAATATTTTATATATTTCAATAGAGAAAACTTTCTGAAGATCTTGTACATTCTTTGTTAGCTGGATTCCCAGATCTATTATAGTCTTTATTTTTTTTAATCTCTCCTATTTTAGATATTGCAAATATCTTCTCCTGGTCTGTTAAATTTGTCTGTAGTACCCTGGTTGAATAAAATCATTAATTTTTGACCTCAAGGTGATCAGCCATCAAGTTACAGAAAATATGAGCTACAGAAAAAACATGTTAAATTATTGCACAGAAGGCAGTCAACAAAATTCAGGTTACAAGAAATGACAGGACAATTAATCTGGTATTTCAACAAATAAATGTTAAGGGGAAAAAAAAAGGAGAAAGGGGCTTCTTTAGATAAAAAGAGACCTAGGAGACATAGCCAAAAAAAAAAAAAAAAAAAAGAAAAGAAAGAAAGAAAAACCAGGCAGAACCAGAGCATTTAGGGATGCACACGCTTAGGTGATGAAAAGGAGATTGTCAGAAACATCAGGATAGTAGCTATTCTTGGGAGGAGAAGAAGGGTTGTAATTGGGAGGAGACACATGGAACATTGCTAGGGTGGTGAGCAAGGGTCTCTCTATTCTGACCTGTTAGTGCTATGCAGTTTTCTGTATTTGCTATACTTAACAATAAAAGTTTTTTAAAAGGACATAACACAACATATATAATACAAAGTTATGTGCATATTTAAGGTCATATTTCAACACTAGAGTGGTGTGGTGTAAAGAGAAATGTACATTTGGACTTTGTCCCAGGTTTCTGGGCCACAGCTCCTAACACCCTTAGAGTGTTAAAAGTGTCTTCTGTATGCTAATGAGATGACTAGTGTGCTGTGGCCCCCTGAAGACAGCTTCAGGTTGGGTCAGGTTGCCACAAAAGATCAAGACAGGATTAAAGGGTTGAGGGTTGTAACTTTCAGCCCCATCCCTCCCCCCTCCCCACCCCTCCCCCTGCCCCCAAACCTCCAGGGAGGGGAGAGGGCATAGAGGTTGAGTTTAAACACCAATGGCCTGGCCGATATTTTACTCAATCGTGCGTATGTAATGAAACCTCTATAAAAACTCCTAAACAAGAGGGTTTGGAGAGCTTCCAGGTTGGTGAACACATCCAGGTGCTGGGAGGGTAACACAGCTAAGAGACAGCATAGAGACTCCAGAAATCCCCCTCCCGCATACCATGCCCTATGCATCTCTTACATTCGGCAGTTCCTGGGTAGTATCCTTTATAATAAACCAGCAATCATAGGTAAAGTATTTTCCTGAGTTGTGTGAACCACTCTAGCAAATTTCTGGACTTGAGGAGGGGGTCATGGGAACCCCCGATTTACAGCCAGTTGGTCAGAAGGAAGGGTGGCCAAGGACTTGGACTGGCATCTGAAGTGGGGGCAGTTTTGTGGGACTGATCCCCTTTAACCAGTGGCATTTAATGCTAACTCCAGGTAGATAGTGTCTTCATCAAATTGAATTATTGGACACCCAGTTGGTATCCAGAGAATCGGAGAATTGGATATTGGTGTAAAAAAAAAAACAAAACCAACCACTCCAACAGGTACCTTTTTGGGGGAGGAGAATAGGAGTGAAGATAAGAGAAGAAGAATACATGAGATGCCTGGCATGGATTGAAGATGACTGTGCTAACAGTGGCTAATGTCTATATAGCTTTTACATTAGACATTGTTCTTAGTGCTTTACGTATATTAATCCATTGGATCCTATGAAGTAGGTACTATTACTCCCATTTTACAGAAGCAGAAAACTGAGACACAGAAAACGTTAAGTAATTTACCTAAGGCCACAGTGCCGTAAGTGGCAAGGGTGAAATATGAACACAGGCAGGCAGCTCCACAATCTGTGCCCATATCTATTATGCCGTGCTACTGACTACTAGGGAATATGATTATCTCGACTCTGTACCTGATACCCAACAAAAGTATATTCAGCTGCTCACTCATTATCTCTACCTAGATGACTAACAGACTTCTCAAATATACCACATCTAAGCCAGAACAATATTTCCCATCCACTGTTAAATCAACACTAAGAGTCAACTCTTTCCTTTTTTCCTATAACCTCCCATATCAAATCCATCAGCACATGTTATCGTTCCTACCTCCAAAATATATCCCAACTTTGACCACAGACCATATTTACTGTTTCCAGCCTAATCCAAGCCACCATCACTCTCCTGGGCTACTACTATAACAGCCTCCCAACTTGCCTCGCTGTCCCCACTTTGCCACCTGCAGCTCATGCTCCACACAGCAGACAGTTTTGTTACAGAGCAGATATTATTCCCCTGCTTATAGCATTCTGATGGCTGCCCATTGCATTCAGAAGAAAATCTAGACTCTACTATGACCTTCAAAACCACACATAACCACACATAACCTGCCCTTAACTACTTCTCATATTTTATCTCCTATTACTCTTCTCCTAGTTCTTAAAGCATCTTCCATATTTAGGCTACTCAGAGTACACAACAACAACAAAAAGTTTCCTTCACCTTCATTTTTATTTTGGAAAATAAAATAATAGGGTCAAAATATTAGGAATGATGAGTTTATCTCAGTCTCGGGGAAGTAGTCATGTAAAGTAACATTTGAACTGACCACTCCCCAACCTCAGTTGTCATCAACTTCCTTAGTTGTAAGTTTGAGGTAGTTTGTTATATAGTATTATTGTGGCACTAGTGGACAAATATAATGGCAACAATTAGTGCTACATGCTGTTGTGATATTGTGGTTTATAATAAATGTAAATTTGGTCTCAGTCCTCAGTTCTGGCACAGAGCTCCTAAAACCCTTGGATTTTCCTAAGTGATAAGAGCAATTAGTGTGTCTTTTTTTTTTTTTCCTTTCGGTACGCGGGCCCCTCACTGTTGTGGCCTCTCCCGTTGCGGAGCACAGGCTCTGGACACGCAGGCTCAACGGCCATGGCTCATGGGCCTAGCTGCTCTGCGGCATGTGGGATCTTCCCGGACCCGGGCACGAACTCGTGTCCCCTGCGTCGGCAGGCGGACTCTCAACCACTGTGCCACCAGGGAAACCCCAATTAGTGTGTCTTTTGATTTTCATAACAAACCCCTTTCAACCATACCTGAGTTTATGTTAATGAGATAACTTTTGGAAGAAGTTGGTTGGGGGGGTGGGGGGTTATTGCCAGGGGAACCAATCTTGATTAGAGGGTTGTAATTTAGCCCCACCCTCTGAGGAGGGGAGGGACTGGAGATTAAGTTCAGTCACCAGTGGCCGATGATTTAACCAATCATGCCTATGTAATAAAGCCTCTATAAAAAACCCAAAAGGAGAGTTTGGAGAGCTTCCCAGTTGGTGAATACATGGAGCTGTGGGGAGAGTGGCACACCCAAAGAGGGCATGGATGCTCCACACCCCTTCCCACATACCTTGCCCTATACATCTCTTCCACCTGGCTGTTCCTGTTTGTATGTCCTTTTATAATAAACTGGTGATCTAGTAAGTAAATTATTCTCCTAAGTTCTGTGAGTTACTCTAGCAAATTAATCAAACCTGGTAGCCTCCAATCAATAGCCAGTAGCTCAGAAGAACAGGTAACAACTTGGACTTGTGACTGGCATCTAAAAGGGGCGGGCAGTCTTGGAGGACTGAGCTCTTAACCTGTGGGATCTGACAGTAGTGTCAGAATTGAGTTACATTGTAGGACACCTGATCATTTTCCGCTGAAAATTGAGGAATTGCTTGGTGATGATGGAAAACACACACTGGAGCTGTCCATCCTGTTCCCTTACTGTTAGCTCTCAGTTTGGCCACATGTAATCCATTTTGAGTTTATTTTTGTGTATGGTGTTAGGGAGTGTTCTAATTTCATTCTTTTACATGTAGCTGTCCAGTTTTCCCAGCACCACTTATTGAAGAGACTGTCTTTTCTCCATTGTATATCCTTGCCTCCTTTGTCACAGGTTAGTTGATCATAGGTGCGTGGGTTTATCTCTGGGCTTTCTATCCTGTTCCATTGATCGATATTTCTGTTTTTGTGCCAGTACCATATTGTCTTGATTACTATAGCTTTGTAGTATAGCCTGAAGTCAGGGAATCTGATTCCTCCAGCTCCATTTTTTTCCCTCAAGACTGCTTTGGCTATTTGGGGTCTTTTGTGTCTCCATACAAATTTTAAGATTTTTTGTTCTAGTTCTGTAAAAAATGCCACTGGTAATTTGATAGGGACTGCATTGAATCTGTAGATTGCTTTGGGTATTATAGTCATTTTCACAATATTGATTCTTCCAATCCAAGAACATGGTATATCTCTCCACCTGTTTGTTTCATCTTTAATTTCTTTCAACAGTGTCTTATAGTTTTCTGCATACAGGTCTTTTGTCTCCCTAGGTAGGTTTATTCCTAGGTATTTTATTCCTTTTGTTGCAGTGGTAAATGGGAGTGTTTCCTTAATTTCTCTTTCAGATTTTTCATCATTAGTGTATAGGAATGCAAGAGATTTCTGTGCATTAATTTTGTATCCTGCAACTTTACCAAATTCATTGATTTGCTCTAGTAGTTTTCTGGTGGCATCTTTAGGATTCTCTATGTATAGTATCATGTCATCTGCAAACAGTGACAGTTTTACTTCTTCTTTTCCAATTTGTATTCCTTTTATTTCTTTTTCTTCTCTGATTGCTGTGGCTAGGACTTCCAAAACTATGTTGAATAATAGTGGCGAGAGTGGACATCCTTTTCTTGTTCCTGATCTCAGAGGAAATGCTTTCTGTTTTTCACCATTGAGAATGATGTTTGCTGTGGGTCTGTCATATATGGCCTTTATTATGTTGAGGTAGGTTCCCTCTATGCCCACTCTCTGGAGAGTTTTTATCATAAATGGGTGTTGAAATTTGTCAAAAGCTTTTTCTGCATCTACTGAGATGATCATATGGTTTTTATTCTTCAGTTTGTTAATATGGTGTATCATATTGATTGATTTGTGTATATTGAGGAATCCTTGCATCCCTGGGATAAATCCCACTTGATCATGGTGTTTGATCCTTTTAATGTGTTGTTGGATTCTGTTTGGTAGTATTTTGTTGAAGATTTTTGCGTCTATATTCATGCGTGATGTTGGTCTGTAATTTTTTTTGTAGTATCTTTGTCTGGTTTGGGTATCAGGGTGATGGTGGCCTCATAGCATGTGTTTGGGAGTGTTCCTTCCTCTGCAATTTTTTGGAAGAGTTTGAGAAGGATGGGTGTTAGCTCTTCTCTAAATGTTTGATAGAATTCACCTGTGAAGCCATCTGGTCCTGGACGTTTGTTTGTTGGAAGATTTTTTTGTCTTGTTTTGTTTTGTTTTTTGCAGTACGCGTGCCTCTCACCACTGTGGCCTCTCCCACTGCAGAGCACAGGCTCCGGACGCACAGGCCCAGCGGCCATGGCTCACGGGCCCAGCCGCTCCACGGCATGTGGGATCCTCCCAGACCGGGGCACGAACCCACGTCCCCTGCATCGGCAGGCGGACTCTCAACTACTGCACCACCAGGGAAGCCCTGTTGGAAGATTTTTAATCTCAGTTTCAATTTCATTACTTGTGATTGGTCTGTTCATATTTTCTATTTCTTCCTGGTTCCGTTTTGGAAGGTTATACCTTTCTAAGAATTTGTCCATTTCTTCCAGGTTGTCCATTTTATTGGCATAGAGTTGCTTGTAGTAGTTTCTTAGGATGCTTTGTATTTCTGTGGTGTCTGTTGTAACTTCTTTTTCATTTCTAATTTTATTGATTTGAGTCATCTCCCTCTTTTTCTTGATGAGTCTGGCTAATGGTTTATCAATTTTGTTTATCTTCTCAGAGAACCAGCTTTTAGTTTTATTGATCTTTGCTATTGTTTTCTTTGTTTCTATTTCATTTATTTCTACTCTGATCTTTATGATTTCTTTCCTTCTTCTAACTTCGGGTTTTGTTTGCTCTTCTTTCTCTAGTTCCTTTAGGTGTAAGGTTAGATTGTTTATTTGAGACTTTTCTTGTTTCTTGAGGTAGGCTTCTATAGCTATAAACTTCCCTCTTAGAACTGCTTTTGCTGCCTCCCATAGGTTTTGGATCGTCGTGTTTTCATTGTCATTTGTCTCTAGGTATTTTTTGATTTCGTCTTTGATTTTTTCAGTGATCTCTTGGTTATTTAGTAACGTATTGTTTAGCCTCCATGTGTTTGTGTTTTTTTACATTTTTTTCCCTCTAATTCATTTCTAATCTCATAGCATTGTGGTCGGAAAAGATGCTTGATATGATGTCAATTTTCTTAAATTACTGAGGCTTGATTTGTGATTTATTTATTTTAAAATTTATTGTTTAAGTTATTTTTAAATTTATGGTTAGTAACTTTTTCTTCCTAAGAATTTTACTCACCCCATACTCTCCTCTGTTTCTTGTAGTTTTTGCTTTCACAGTTAGCTCTATGACCCATCTCTAATTTTTGGCTATGATGTAAGGTAGAGATCAAGGTTGGGGTTGGGTTTTTTTTGTCTGTTTGTTTTTCTCCTCACATGGATTCTAGAAAGACCCTTGGTAAAAGACCAGAAAGAAAAGTTTTGAATTGGACTCTGGGCCTAGCTCAGCAGAAACAAGTAGTTGAGGTCTCTCTGCATAAAGATTATATAACGTAAATTAGTAAAATAAAGTGGATCATTACACCTTAGAAGGTTCTACTAAACCTGACACAGTGATATTAAAATGCTAGGTGGAGCATTCATAATTCTTTTGGCTTTTCTAGATCCTCTCTCTGATAGGATTTTATTCTGATTAATTTGCAAAAATAAGATCATTAAATCAAAATCTAAAATAATGCTAAGGTCTAGCCTGTAGCACTGCTTTAGGAAAAAGAAAAAGCACCTATAGAATAATATATATATTTTATGCTATAAAATGTAACTCGGGTGGTAGAGAGTAATAGTTTTCAGTCTCCTGTAGTTTTACAGAATTCAAAAGTTAAATGTTATACTCCCTCATTGTTTTCTTTCAGCATACAGTCTGTTTTGAGATGAGATCTGCTGAACACATGAAGAGAATGACATTTGTATTAAAATCTAGTTAAATTATAACCATGATCTGTGCTTTTAAGTGTCATGGCTGATTTTCAGACTTGGTTCTTCACTGTTGTTTCAAACAAATGAGGAGTAGGTGGGTATAAGTATTCATTCTACTGATGAAAATAGAACCATAGCTTCATATTTCCATTACAAGTAGTCTTTTCATGTACATTATAAAGACTGAATTGAAAACCTTCGTGAAGAATGGTGAGTTAGTTATCCCATTTTTCACTTCTGTTTCAGTCCTTGTATAAATAGATCGATCTCTCTGAACCCGTTTTCTCACCTGAAAAGGTTCTCAAACTTTGGCATGTATCACATTCTCCAGGAAAGCTAATAAAGCGTATAGAGTCCCAAGCCCACTGGAGCAGGAGGGGGCTGGAGTCTAGGTCTCTGTGTTTTTACCAAGTTTCCCCAGGTAATTCTGATTACACACCACAATTTGAGAACTGTTGCCTTAGTATACTTCTGTGGATTCATTGATTGAGTCATGCATTTATTTATTCGCTTATGCATGCGCATAGAAATAAACATGTACTGTGTCACTCAGTTACACAGAACCAAAGTCTCAGAGATGAAAGACCTAGACCTGCCCTAAAGAAGTTCTCAGTTTAGTGGAGGAAACAGACTAATAAACCGCTAATCACAATAGAGTGTTATGTGCTCTGAAACAGGCAGACTAGATGCTGAGGAAGCACATCACAGTTTGCCTAGAATTGCACACCCGGTAAGAGTTCTCTGCACCTTAGAGGGCTAGAGAAACCAACTGGGTGAGAATTAGAGGAGAGCAGTTTAAGCACAGAAGAGTAAGGAGGCACAGATATTACAAGCAGTTTGAGAAGCTACTATTTTCCAAAGACTGGGACACATCACACTTAATGTTCAGATTTTAGGTGGTTCACGGTCAGGTAGGTCATTACTTAGTGGTAGAATTATACTCTCCAATTCTTTCCCACATTTTCTTTTGTAAAGAGAACATCTTTTTGTTTCTAGTATGAAACACCTTTGTAACATTTGCTAATCTGCTTTTAAAGAGTATGCTTGAACTCAGCTTCAGCAGGCAGCATCATCTAGGTAGATTAAACAACACATCTTCAGTTTCTAGCAATTGAAAATAACTAGCTATTTTTGTAGAGGTACAAAGTTTTCTCTTTAAAATCATTTATTCAAGTAATTAAATTGATCTATTTTTAAAGTATTAAGTAACTAGTTCATTTGGTATTTGGGTGTGCCAGAAACTGTGAAGATGGTATATGAATGACTGAATTTTGAAGCCTTGCATGGAGATAAGTGGCAGGAGATAAGGCTACAAAGACAAAAAAAAAAAACAGTTATGAGGGACCCTGGAAGCAATGCTAAGGACTTTTAAGTTTTGCTATAAGGTGAATGGAGGAATCCTGAAGAGTGTGAAACAGGAGAGTGTTAATCTTGGAAAGAGCGACAAAAAATAATGCCAAAATGAAGTGGAGAAGCTGGTGTGAGGTGGGGGCGGGTGGAGGGGGTTCTCAGAGAGGTTTGGCTATAGACAATCCAAAGTTGTTCTTTATGGGCTTGGTCTCTTCATCACATCAATGGAGACTTCTGAAGTGGGTGAAGTAAATCTCTCTAAGAGCCTTCAGCCCCATTTAGCTGATAGCTGTAGCTTAGATATGAACAAAATAGCTAGTTTAGTAATATAAAGCATGATGGCTCTGCAGATTATTAGTTATGGGGTAATAGTCCGTGCTAAAAAATTAATAAGAAATTTGGAATATAACAAAATTATAGCTTCTCTATGATAACAGGTACTAAAAATATGTACCATTAAAACCAAAACCAAAGCAAACAAACAAGCAAACCCTTCTTCCATGTAATTTGGGTGAAACACTTCATACAACTCTCTACTCCCCCCAAATCTGGATTCACAACTGCTGTCAAGTCATTATTCCCCCACACAGATTGGGCCAGACGTGACTTCCAGCTCCTCTAAAACAATGACCAAACTTGGTCATAGAGCCAGATGCCAGACACCTGTCTTCTATCAACTAGGATCAAAATGAAGCCCTACCCACTAGATGACTTAATATATAAGATGTAACCTAAACAAAAATTGCTGTGTTGCCTGTTTAGCAAAATCTCAATTATGAGAATTCCTTCCCACCTTCTCAATAGCTGTTGAAGATACAGGCACTTGCAATATGGTCATATGGCCTTTTGTTCTTTTGTCTTCTTCTGATGCTGTACTGGCTTATTTTTTCAAATACCTTTTTAGGCTCTCCTTCCCTCCTGGTCCTTAGACTTTCTACAGGACCTTCTGCCTTTTCTGTCTCTTCTCCAGAGAGTCCAGTCATTTTCTGAGCCTCCACAGTCGAGTCTCTGCTGACTTTTGAATTTGTATCACAAACCCTGGCCCCTTGTTCCCAAGTCCATATCTTCAGATGTCTCCTGAATCCATTTGGATGTCCTCAAGGGCAGTGTATCTCAACGTAAATCATCCTAGTGAATTAAATCTCCTTAACCATCCTGGTTTTTTTTTACTACCAGTTACTGAGGCTGATAAAATGATATACTACAGGCTGTGGCTTCACCTCTTAATAGCTGGTCTGCTGTTCCATGATTTCTGTCCACAGAGAAATGGACAATGTTAACTGATTGTGCACCCAGAGAATTCTAAACCATCTTTTGTTGTATCTTTGCCTTATGAATGTCAATGTATTTATTTTATTTTTTAATTTTTAAAAATTTTTTGAGAGGAAAGCATTTGGGAGTAAGGTTGTTGAAAATCAAGAATTCACTAAAATTCAGATTACTGAGTACAGGACTATTAAATGGAATACTCATGAGGAATACAAAACGGCTTTAGTACTAGTGAATGCATTGATTAGAACCTTACAAGCAAATTCCAAAATATATTAGCCAATATACTATAGTCCAATTAAAATATATATTTGTACTTGCATACTTTGTAATAAAATTGTCAAAATCAGTTTCACCTTCTGTTTATCTGTCATAAATTAGCAATAGACATTTGTCATGGAGGTCAGAGTAGTATTTCATTAGTATAGATTCATGTTTATTGCTTTTCAGTGTGTAGTACCTTAATGATACATACTTAATCATAAGTGAGCTGATAATAACAGAATGTCACCTAATTAATTTATGAATATTTACATATATGGCAAACATTGCGAAGGTGCCAGCATAAAGAAAATAAAATACATTCTTTCAGATAAATAATAATTCACAATTTAACCAAGAAATTGAAAGTGGCACCAAAAATACTGCTTCAGGATTAGTGTCTGAGATTCAAAACAGTACCCAGCAAGAACTGTAACAGTTTCTCTGAGAGTGGAGTTTGAGAAGAAACAGTCAAGGCCCCAGGCAGGGAAAGCAGATTTGTATGAGGAACTGAAGAGGATTCCTGGTCTCTGGACAGTCATTGAATGAGGGAACAGGGCAGAGTTGGGTTAGTAAATGAAAAAAAACCCTTCTGATTGCTAGTGACAGAGACTTGACTCCAGTTGGCCTAAGCCACAAAAGACACCTGAAGGTCCAGGGGCTCAGATAGCTTCAGGCATGCCTGGATTAGGTTCTCAATGATATCACTGAATGCTGTCTGGCTCCTTGGTTCTCTGGCTCTGCTTTCTGCTGGGTTGGTTTTATCCTCAGCTAGGCTTTCCCCAGGTATGGTAAAGAGAGACCCCAGCAGCTTCGAGCTTACAACCTGACATATGTAACCCCTACAGAGAAATATCTCCTCCGTTCCAGCAAAAGTCCCAGAATTAACTCTGGCTTGGTTGAAGTGACATGTTCACTGCTGGCCAGGCCTGGGTCACCTACTACCACTAGAATCAGGGAATGGGATTATGGCTCCAAAAGGAAGAGAGTGATTCTGTTAAAAAAAAAAAAAGATGTACAGTAACTTGGGGTGGGAAAAAAACAAGAGGGGACAGGAGGACAAGATAAGAATGTGAATAAACCCATTCTTATTTTCAAATTTTGGCTACAATTCATCTTGGCAAACCAACAGCAAAATGTTTTCGTGCCAAAATGTTTAGGTGGCTTTAATTCAGAGTTTCACAACTTTTAAAAAATTATCGTTCACTAAAGAACTTTAAAGGCATTGTTTTGCCTAATCACTCCCTATGAAATTTTAATACCACAGGTATACTGTATATCTGTTTATGTAGTATATGTATATCTGTGCTTTATACATAGGAAGAGTAAGTATAAAGCTTCCTCTTTTTATCCAGTGCAGTATGAACAACAAAATTTTAAGTTAAAATTTTAGTTAAATTGAAAATCAAAGCCATTAACCTTTATAACTGTATTTGCTGTGTAACTTTTAATATAATTTATTTGCTTATGTACTGTAATGTATCAAATTATACATAGATATTGGCAATTTTTAGAAGTACATGGTAATAATAACAGTGTAATCAATTTAAAAACAAATCATTCAAAATGGTTATTTTTTTCAGCGAAAGAAAAGCAATTGAAAAAAATTAAGTTTCCTAACATTAACTTTTGCTTAATATGAGAAAATGGCTTTTAACCTAGTTGGATGTTAGATATTTATTCAACTATTGTTGACAGTTTTTCTTTTCAGCACTTGATATAGTTAATGGGTTGGCTCACTTTTGTAGAATTAAATAGTAAATATAAACCATTTTTATTTACTTCTCAAAGTTCAAGTCATAAACAAAGCCCACACAGGCAGTATGCTCAAGGCAGCCAATAGCAGTCAATAGCTCGTGCAGGCCACCTCTTACTATGTGACTTCGAGATTGAGCTATCAATCAAGAGAAAGTCCTCCAATCAGAGCCATCTAGTTGGCATAGTTTTGCAGTATGGATATAGCATACATTTACGTACCTTCCATGCCAATAGCAATGCTGCTCATGTGATACCCGAGAAAGGTCAACAAGAGAAATAAAATATTAAGGAATACGATTTTGCTGGGTAGGGTTGAACTTTGGAGGGTCAGAAATCATTGTACAGTAATATTATTTTTCACCCACCCCCACCCTGTCTTGAATCAATTTTCACCCCCTTGATGGCACTGTCACCCCCTCTGAGCGTGAGTACTAACAGGTAGCTTAAAGAGCAACTTCTCCTCCTCACAAGGAGCTGAACTCTGTCTTCTAGTAAAGTTTATATATTGGTTCTAATTTTCCCATACCAAACAGATTTAATCTCTCATATGAGAGATCCTCAAATATTTGGAAACAGAAATTATATTCCCAACATACTGAAAGGCTCCTCTAAGCATTTCCTTTCTGAGGCTAAACTGAACCACAGGTTCCTTGAACTGGCACTCATTTGACTCAGTTCCCCTGTTGCATTAGGTATCCTTTAGGGGCAGACACTATGCCTTGTTTCCCAAGCTGGTTGCTCTGTTGGGATCCACTTCAATCTGTTCTTAAAATGAGGTATCTATATCTGAACACAGTATCTGATAGAGTTAAGGAAGGCTATCTCTTCCCCTGTTTTGGGTGGTACTCCTCTATAGACTAAGATTATACCAGGGCAACCTGGCTGATGCCTACCAAGTCATGAACTGAAATCCTGAAGCCTTTCTGCACAGGTGCTGCTGATATGCTGAACTCCTCCTCCATTTAGTTCTAGTTTTCTGAGACCTATGTGTGCTTTGCATTCACACCTGCTGCATTTAATTATGTTAGACTCTTCCCGATACTCAATCATGTTGAGACATTTGAAGATTCTGATTTGGTTATCCAACTCATTGTCCTTAATTAGTTATACTTGCTTTTCTAAATAGGTTTTTCATAAAGGTTAATAAGAACAGAGAGTCAGTATGAGGAAGAAAAAAGAAGCACATTTTCCAGTCCCTAGAGCTACTGTATGTGCTGAGACTGAGCACATGAAGTTTGTATCTAGGCTTCTTCCTGAAGGGGAGGTTTGCCTTCCTCCTTCACGCAGCTCCCGCTTCAGGGAGGGAAGGGGATCTAAAAGGGCCATCTCAGGAGTTCCCACATACTGACTCTTCCAGAGTAAAATATACTTAGCACCTGAGATCTAATGACCTAATATCAGTCAATGTCTGTTGTAAATTGTAAACATTATTGGAGTAACAGAATCTTATAAAAATACAAAATATGGCCCTTTTCAAGCCCATAATACATGAAATAGTTTATCATTTTGGCCATATTAACATATGTTAACAATGTGACATCAAACACTGAGTCCATCAACAGCATAATTTTGGAGGAAAAAAGACCTTGCTACTGATACTCTCTATAATGAAGGCAAAAGAGTGTTTCTAACTTGAATTATTTGGAGATTTGGCCCAATCCTTGGCTCAGCAAGAGTAGACCTGGCTTATGAGAGTTAATTCATACCATTTGGAGGCTAAAACAGTTATAAAGCTGCTTTGGAATGTCCTCAATTGTGCCTGAGAGACCTGTTTTTGACAGATGTGTTCATGTAGTCCAGTCAATTGGCATATGGAATTTTTATGTACAAGCTAGTGCAAAAGTTTCAACATGTAACTTTTATTAGTGCTTCCACTGGCATGGGGAGACAGATGGTATACACATTGCTGGCAGAAGCAAGCTTTGCAGTTGGCCTTACAAGCCTGACTTTTCTTGGTTACTTAGGTCACTTAACTTCACGCTCCTCCCCGCCGCCCCGTGCACCTCCTGCCCGGAGTCCTCTATAGGAATTCTCGCCCAATTGCTTGACTTAAGATTTCCCTTCTTCCCACCCATTCCTTGGCCCAGATCCCCACCTCCTCTGTCTGTCTGCCCCCTTCCAGCTGGTCCAGGGTGAGATCTGGAGGCTGAGGTAGGGAAGAACACACCCCCACTGTTGTTCTCAGCCCCCATCAACCCCTAACGTTAGTCTTGGCAGTATCCAGCCCATTTCCCCCACATCGACCCCAAACTCCCCCTCTCTTTAAGTCTCAGCTCCAGCAATGAAATGCCCAGTTGAGCAAGAGCTACAGATTAATCTTCTGTCCCAGATATTCCAAAAGAAAAACTGGCGTTAGGGGAAATGTCTTCCCTTCTACTCTGAAGTACCTACATGAAACAGCAGCAGAGGGGCACTCAGGGTGGAGCCCTTTTCCTTTTTCACTCCCTACCGTTTTCTCCACTGCTAGTAAGTATACAGACCCTCAAAAAATCCTTAAAGGTGTGGGTATTTTTATTTTATTTTATTTATTTATTTATGGCTGTGTTGGGTCTTCATTTCTGTGCGAGGGCTTTCTCTAGTTGCGGCGAGCGGGGGCCACTCTTCATCGCGGTGCGCGGGCCTCTCACTATCGCGGCCTCTCTTGTTGCGGAGCACAGGCTCCGGACGCGCAGGCTCAGTAATTGTGGCTCACGGGGCTGGCTGCTCCGCGGCATGTGGGATCTTCCCAGACCAGGGCTCGAACCCATGTCCCCTGCATTGGCAGGCAGATTCTCAACCACTGTACCACCAGGGAAGCCCCGGTGTGTGTATTTTTAAAAGGTATATCTGAGGAGGTGAAAAGCTGAGTCTGAATTCTGTTCTTCAGTTGCCTGAGGAGAAAAGATTCTGTTCAGAAGGTACTCATGGTGGCAGTGGAAGAGGAAGTAGGTGTGTCGGAGTGCCTGGGGATCCAGTCTTTGGCGATGCATTAGCGCAAAAACCCAACAGCCACAGCGCCTCAAACTCCTGTCCCACAGAGGCCCATTTCCCCTCTGCTCCACTTGTTTGGCCTCCATTTAGATCCTCACCCCAGCCTTGTCCTAGCCTCTTTCCTCCTCTCCCAGCCCCATGGTTTGGCTGGAGAAGTATAAAGAAAGGGAACCACCATTTCATTACAGTGGTGGTAGGTGAAGGGCAGAGGAGAGATATAATGAAGTTCTAGACATACCTTCCTGTAAGTTGAATAGTACTGTTAGAACCACCTTATACAGAAAGATTGGGCTTACTCAGTAGGCCATAGGGTGTGATTGATAGAGAATTGGCCTAGGAATCCGAACTTTCCTCCTAGGCTTTGTTCTGTTACCCAGCACTTTAGACAAATCACTCAACTCATGTGCTTTGCAAAACATCCATTTATATATCTTTCAAGCAGAAATTATGATATCTGCCCACCTCGCAAGACTGTGAGGGATTTTAGATTATATAAAATGGGCAAATAGTGCTTTGAAAGACAGCCATACAATTGAGGAGGGTACTGCACTATTGCCAGCATGTGAGACATAATCTGAGAGGAGGCTTTAGCATGTGGTGGGGAAACTGGGAATGTAGACTCCACTGGACAATGCTAAGATGGAATGTAGACTTTTAAGTCCCCAAAATGCATCTTTGGAATCTTAGGGCTCTAATGTTGCACAGTAAGCATGGACCCTTCTTGAGTCCACTCACCAGGCCCAGTGGTGAAGTACTGGTGACCTCTTGCTATTTTCATTTCCACCCCTTCTCCAGGAGCTATATCAAAGCCTCCACAGAACTCAACCCTTTTCAGTCCTCCCCTACAGCAGAAATCATAATTTAATGCACCTATACATTGATTTTCCTTTCCTATATGTGATTTTAAGCTCCTTGAGGTCAGGGATTGGGTCAAATTCATTTTTATAGCTCCAGTGCCTAGCACAGTGCCAGGTTAACTGTAGGTGCAGGTAACAATTATCGAATACTGGAAAAAATAGCTGCTAGAGAGATGGACCCAGGTGTTTCTAGAACAGTTAGTGGAAAAGTCAAGCTTTGAGAAAATACTTCCAAAATTCACTTGGAAGAATAAATGTTCAACAGTAGTCAGGAAATATTTGAAAAGTGTTAATGAAAAAGGATTGAACTAGCTCTAACAGATATTAAAATGTATTATGAAATTAAACCAGTGTGCTACTGTCACAAGGATAGATCAATGAAAAGACTACAGAATCTAGAAAGAAACTAAAGTGCATGCAAAAATTTAGTGTATAATAAAGGTGGTACTTTAAATCAGCAGGGAAAGTATGTATCATTCAATAAATGGTGTTAGAACAACTGGCTATCCATTTGAGAGGGAGCATTAACTTTAGAGCCTTATCCCATACCTTACAACAAAATAAAACAGATGGATTAAATTTAAAAGTGAGATATAAAAATTATATATATAGGGCTTCCCTGGTGGCGCAGTGGTTGAGAATCCGCCTGCCGATGCAGGGGACACGGGTTCGTGCCCCGGTCCAGGAAGATCCCACATGCCGCGGAGCGGCTGGGCCTGTGAGCCATGGCCGCTGAGCCTGTGTGTCCGGAGCTTGTGCTCCGCAACGGGAGAGGCCACAACAGTGAGAGGCCCGCGTACAGCAAAAAAACCCAAAACAAACAAACAAAAAAACCAATTATATATAATAAGGTATGGGTAAATATTTAAAAAATCTGAGTATGGGGAAAGTCTTTCTAAGAATGACCCTGAAGGAAGAAAGCATAGATTTGACCAAATAAAACTCCTGTTTTAAAAACAACCAAAGTCAAAAGACAAATTGGAAAACAGCCATTGCTTATATACGACAGAAGATTAATATCCTTAGTAAATAAAGAGTTCTGATATATCAATAAGAACCACTCTCCAAAAGAAGGTGGGTAAGGAACATGAAAGGGTAATTCAACAAGGAAAAAACATTCAAATATATATGTGTGCAACCTCAACTTCAATTAAGGACATGCCAATTAAAAGAATGAGATTTTTATTTTTACTATTTTAATGGCAAGATTTTAAAAGAATATAGTGCTCAATACTGGCAAGGCTGTGGAAAAGCAGGTTCTCTTATCTCAGAGGGATTGTTTACACACAGCTAGGAATTAGGATGGAGTGAGGGAGAGAGGGGTGGAACAGTCAGGGGTGGAGAGCACCAATACTCACAAAAGAGGCTCAGTGTTCTGAGCCCTAGTCTGCTCATCTGAGATTTGCTGAAAGCTCTTGGTGGGATAGAAAGTTAGACAGCAGGATAGCAAAGGAGAAACAGATCCAAGAGGGTACTAGGAATAAGGGTGATTTCTGATGCCATTACATCTATGTTTCCCTTCATAAATTCTTCCTTGGTCATGCTTTTGATTTTTATAGAGCATCCCAAGACTCAGCTCTTAAAACCCAGTGCACATTTATACTGGTTTCTTTTTAAAATTGTATACATTTTCAAACATTTATATTCAGGAAGTGCAATGAGGTGGTAGAAAAAAACTAGGGCTGGCATTTATGCATGCTGCATGGTGTGGGTGGAAAAGTCACCCCCAGATGGGCAGGGTAGGGTAACAGTGAGAGCATGAATCTCAGTTTACTAACTGTGGCATCTCAGGCACATTGTTCAATTTGTTTCCTATATGTTTGTAGTTTTGTAAGTTGGAATAATACTACTAACTTCACAGTGTTGTTGTGGGGATTAAGTAAAACTGTGAATGTAAAATCCTGAGAATTAGGGCCTCCCTGGTGGCGCAGTGGTTGAGAGTCCGCCTGCCGATGCAGGGGATACGGGTTCGTGCCCCGGTCTGGGAGGATCCCATATGCCGCGGAGCGGCTGGGCCCGTGAGCCATGGCTGCTGAGCCTGCGCGTCCGGAGCCTGTGCTCCGCAACGGGAGAGGCCACAACAGTGAGAGGCCCGCATACCACAAAAAAAAAAAAAAAAAAAAAAAAAAAAAATCCTGAGAATTAGTACATGCTCAATAAGTTAGGTTCCCTTCCTTGCCGAGAGCACCAGCACAGGGATTCCTTATTTTACGGGAGTCACCACACATTTCATCTGTGGTCTGGTTCCCTTCCAAACAGGCCCTGAGACCTCACACTGTCTGAGGGTCTTGCTAACCCTTGATAAAGGGTTCTTGTCAAAAAATTGAGCTGTTTCCTATTTTGCTGACCTCCAGGCTGAGAGGAAGGCTCTGGCTTCTGGTAAAATACTGTTGGGTTCAATCTAGCAGGGCCTCCACCCAGCTCCCTGCCTGCGCAGGCTCATGTGTTGTGGCTTGTATAAAAATTAGAGATGTGACCCCATCTGGTGAGGAAATGGAGAACAGAAGATGGGCATCAGGAGCCCCATAGAGCTTCCTAAGATACTTTAATCTCATTGGGGTGGCCGTGCCATCACGGAGCATCTGCTAAATGCAGATGTCTATCAGAATTTCGGAGTTACCTGTGGCCATTGTATCAATGACACAAAACCACCTGTTAAGGCCAAACAAAGAGGTCAAGGATGGAAGTCCATACCCAGAATGGGGATGGTGGATGTTTGACTGCTCTACCTCCCTCTGAGACACATGGCATTAAGTCAGGTAGCTTCTGGCATCACTGCTGCTATTGTTTCTAGAGACTTCTTTTTGAGAAATAGTGTGGTGAGAGTGTGTTTTTTAAAAAATTAAAGAGCTGAATCTATGTAAGAAACAGAAGATCAAGGTCTTAATTTCCCCACTGCTATCTTCCTGGTCATTGGTCCTCAAACCTTAACATGTATCAAAATTACCTGGAAGGGGCTTCCCTGGTGGCGCAGTGGTTGAGAGTCCGCCTGCCAATGCAGGGGACACGGGTTTGTGCCCCGGTCCGGGAAGATCCCACATGCCGCGGAGCAGCTGGGCCCGTGAGCCATGGCTGCTGAGCCTGCGCGTCCGGAGCCTGTGCTCCACAACGGGAGAGGCCACAACAGTGAGAGGCCTGTGTACCGCAAAAAAAAAATAAAATAAAATAAAAAATTACCTGGAAGGCTTGTTGAAACAGATTCAAGAGCCCCAGCCTTGAGTTTTGGTGTAGGCCCCGAGAATATGCATTTCTAAAAGCTCCCAGGTGATGCTGATGCTGCAGGTCCAAGGATGGCTCTGAGAAGTGCTGCTCTAGGTAATTTTTTAGAGGTCTGGCCCTATTGCTAGGGGATCCACCTTGAAGACAGATTTATTCCCCTGCTCCTACCTTACCCAGATTATTCAGACCAGTGCCCTCTAGTTTTCAAGAAATAAACATTTCCCCAATCTCTTTTGTTCAAAATAAGAAGGGATTACTCAGCTGGAGCAGAAATGAGTTTATAATAGGGGTACACTGAAGTCCAGATTAGTAATACCCAGCACTGGTTAAACTTTAGAAAAACCTAGGAAACAAGGAAGGAAAGAAGGCCGGCCCCCGCCCAGGCCTCCTACCCAGATATTCTGATTTAATTGGTTCAGGGTTGGGTCCTGGCAGGAATATGTTTTAAAAGCTCCCCATGTGACTCTCATTTGCAAACAGGGTTGAGAACTGGTTCTCAAGTTTGCCTACATATTGGAGATACTTGGGAAATTTTAAAATACTGAGACCTTGCTCCTACTTTCAAGATTCTGATTTATAATGGGATGCAGCCTGGGCATCCAGAGTTGTTAAATCTCCCCCAGGTGATTCTAATGTTTAATATACAGATAAGTTTGAGAACCACTATTCTAGGTTTAATGAGTCAGGTTGTAGCTTGGTCCGCCCCTCTTCAGATACTTTCTACCACAGTGGTTCTCAAAGTATGGTCCCTGGACCAACATAAGCACCACCTGCAAACTTTTTAGAACGGTCCTTTTTAGGCTGTACCTCAGACCCACTGAATCAGCAATTGTGGGGGTGGGGAGCAGCAGTCTGTCTTGTAACAAGCCCCCCAGGTGACTTGGATGCACCCTAAAGTCAGAGAACCACTGCCATATTATCATCGTTATAACTTGAGGGTCCTGATCGCCATTCCCCTAGAGACCAGCCAGAGCAAGAAGCAAGAACTTTAGTCTTCTGAATTTGGGGCGATACCAAATCCTCAGTTTCCAGATGAGTGATGCCAAAATTCTTAGTGTGACTGAGTTTCTATATAATCTGTGAAGCTTTTGTTAACTAGAAACTGGCGGCATTAAATTGGAGAGTCAGTTACGGGCTGCAGCTGCATTCTTGGTCAAAATTAAAAGCAAGGAAGAGGTAACAGAGGGAAGGCAATGTAAAGCAAACATCAGCCCCTCTTGTCTGGGCTGTGAAACAGGAGCATGAAATATGAGGGGAAGGAGGAAAGGCAAGTGTCCGTGCCAAGTGAGACCAGAGCACCTTGGTCTGGGAGATTTCCTTGGGTGCTAATGCCCTTCAAGTTTGTTATACCTGCAGGTGAAATCTATTTGCCTTTTTATAGGGACCTGCTTTCTTGCTGAGGGAAGGAGCTAGTGTGTACTGGGTTAGATGCTGAAAGATAATCTCCCTGATCACTTCAGGGCCAGGCAGAGTGACAAAACACACAAGCAGTGACAAATCACACAAAGAAGGAGACTTAACCTGCTTGACAAAGGACTCCTTTGCTCACCCTCATAAAACCAGTTTCACTAATTCATTTCATCCTGGGGTTAGATGTTGTGAATACTAAGGTGAACATGGCATAGAACCTGCCTTCAAGTAGATTATACTCTAGCAGGGGAGAGAGGTGAGCAAGTATATTTCTGCACTGTGTGCTGATTGCTCTGTGAATGAAGTACAGTTGGAATACAGAGGGAAGGATTAATTCTGGATGGGGGTGGAGGTGAGGTAGTCAGGGAAGACTTCATGGAAGCAGACCCTGGAGCTGGATTTTGGAGGGAGAATAGGTTGGCAGTCAAGGTGGGCAGAGGGTTTTCAGCCAGGACAAGGGCCCAGCGGGGTGAAGCAGTGTACTGAGTATTGTGAGCTATCGGTATTCAGGACTGTTATGGGTAAATCATGAGATGGGAAGTGACAGGCGATGCCACTGTAGGGTTGAGCAGGGATGAGGGCCTTTTTAGGCTAAGCTTAAGGAACTTGAATTTGATCACACTGACCTGTAGTTGGCAAACCCAGCTGATCACCAGAATTACCTGGGCAACTTCCAAAAAAATTCCTGGGCCCCACTTCTAGAGGTTCAAATTCAGTAGGTCTGGGTGTCTCCCCAGGTGAGCAGGAAGGGAAAGACTGAGGAGTAGAAAAGAAGCTGGGAAAAGCAAAATGGCAGGAGTGAGCAGTACTGAAAAGCAATTTGGATAATGAGTCCAGTGGATCGTGGGGTAACTAGGTTTCTACCCCACTTTTTTCCCTACCCCACTTTTAAAAGGAATGTTTGGATTTTCGAGACTGGCTTTTGTGCAATCTTTATTCAATGGTTGGTGGTGCAGAACATCTGCTGTTGTGCATTCGGGCAATGAGTGTTACCAATACTGATCTGGGTTTGGCAGGAGCCCCGCCTGTGTGTAAAGTTTATTTGGCACTGTACGAGTCATCTCAAGAAGTAACAATAATGGTAACAAACGAGGCATGATAGGATTTACTGTTACAGTACATACTTATTAATATTTGTTTTTCCAAAAATGGATAATAATACATGTTTAAATTTACTTTGCACGTAAAATAAAACTAACAGGGATGAATTCCTCTGAGTGAAGACAAGATTCGTCAAGACTGAACTACAGGCACTAATAGTGAGTGTCTACTACAAATAAGCAAATCAGCAAAGGAACTTAAAGTAGAGTGAATCCTTGGGCCAGAAATAATAATTTGTTGGAAGTTCTGTTAGGAAGCACTAGCTGTTGAAGCACAGCTTTTCATTGCCTCGGGGAAGAGTCAGTCATAGAGGTTCCAGGTGTCTTGTTTGGAACCAAACAGTTGATATTTGAGCTCTCTGACCGCTATAAAAATATGAAACATATGATAGTAGTTCCCCCCCAAATTACGTTTTGTATGTTGTGAGCTGACTTATATGAAACGAACAATATAAGCTGTAATAGGTTCTCATTATTAAACTTTTTAATATCATGATGTGGTAGATTATATCTTCCAGTGATGGCAAGTGACACTATCTCCCACATGCACTTTTAAAAAATTTATTTATTTTTATTTTTTTATTTTTTTACTATTTTTTTAATAGATCTTTATTGGAGTATAATTGCTTCACAATACTGCATTAGTTTCTGTTGCACAACAAAGCGAATCAGCCATATGCATACACATGTCCCCATATCCCCTCCTTCTTGAGCCTCCCTCCCACCCTCCCTATCCCACCCCTCTTGGTCATTGCAAAGCTCCGAGCTGATCTCCCTGTGTTACGCTGCTGCTTCCCACCAGCCAACTATTTTACATTCGGTAGTGTATATATGTCGACGCCACTCTTACTTCACCCCAGCTTCACCCTCTCACCCCATGTCATCAAGTCCATTCTCTCTGTCTACCTCTTTATTCCTGCCCTGCCCCTAGGTTCATCAGTACCTTTATTGGTTTTTTTTAGATTCCATATATATGTGTTAGCATATGGTATTTGTTTTCCTCTTTCTGACTTACTTTACTCTGCATGACAGACTCTAGGTCCATCTACCTCACTACAAATAACTCAATTTCATTTCTTTTTATGGCTGAGTAATATTCCATTGTATACATGTGCCACATCTTCTTTATCCATTTATCTGTCATCCCACATGCACTCTTTACATGGTGACTTTGACACTCTGCTCGTTGAAAGTTGGGGTCTATGTTCATCTTATGGATTAAATTGTTTCCTTCAAAATTCATTTGTTGAGGTCCTAACTCACAGTATCTCAGAACATGGCCTTATTTGGAGATAGGGTGTTTACAGAGGTAATCAAGTTAAAATGAAGTCATTAGGGTGAACCCTAATCCAATATGACCAGTGTCATAAAGGGGGGGAAATTTGGACACAGAGGCACACAGAGGGACGTGATGTGAAGAGACATAGGGAGAAAATGGCTACCTATAAGCCAAGGAGATAGGCCTGGAACAGATCCTTCTCTCACAACCCTCAGAATGAACCAGTCCTGCCAACAACGTGATTTTGGACATCTAGCTTACAGAATGGTGAGACAGTTGTTTAAGCCACTCAGTCTGTGGAACTTTATTGTGGCAGCCTAACAAACTAATACAATCCCCTCCCCTTGAATCTGGGGGAGTTATGACTACTATGGAAATAACATATGTGACTTACTAGGCTAGGTTATAAAAGGCATTACAGCTTCCATTGGTTCTTTAGGGAGACTGGTCAGCCATGCTGTGAGGAAGCCCAGGCCTACTGAAAAGGTCACATGTTAGTGTTCTAGCTGACAATCCCAGCTGACAGCTGTCATCAACTGCTAGAGGTGTAAATAAAAACACCTCCAGATGATTCCTGTCCGCAGTCCTGGGTCACTCCAGCCTTCAAATCCTCCTAGTTGAGTCCCCACGTACTGCAGATATATCAACCCCTTTATGGTCCTTGTGAATTCCTGACTCACAGAAGTTGTGAGCATAATAAAAAGTTGTTTCAGGGCTTCCCTGGTGGCTCAGTAGTTGAGGGTCTGCCTGCCGATGCAGGGGACACGGATTCGTGCCCTGGTCCGGGAGGATCCCACATGCCGCGGAACGGCTGGGCCCGTGAGCCATGGCTGCTGGGCCTGCGCGTCCGGAGCCTGTACTCCACAGCGGGAGGGGCCGCAGCGGTGGGAGGCCCGCATATCGCAAAAATAAATAAATAAATAAAATAAAATAAAAATAAAATAAAAAAGTTGTTTCAAGCCAACTTGGAAATTTGGAATTTGGAAATAATTCATTACTTAGTAGTTGGCAACATGTCATTGTTCACAAATTTTTATTTTACGTGACTCGTGTTTTGTTGAAATCATCAGGTACCTTAGGTCCTAGACGATGGTCCTCACTTCTCTCAGCCCTTTGTGACATTAGGCCCAGACATTGGTCAAGAACAATCGGTGACTCTGCCTCAAGTCAATTTAATAGACCTAATGAATGAATCTAAGACAAAATGAACAAGACAGGGAGCAGTGGCTCAAGGGTGAGGGTAGGAATTTCAGAACAACTTCTGAGATAGTTACAAACTTTATCAAGGTTACTACAATTTGCCTGGAGCAGGGGAGGAATCTCGGAGCTCCATAAGGCAGTACTTTCCTCATCTGGGACACAGTCCAGGAAAAAAAAAAAGCAAAAGTGCCAACCTGTCAGGGGGTGATAAGTATTGGCTGTTCTAGAAGAAGAACTGGGAAGCAGATTGTGGCAGGATCTAAAATTTCAACCAAACTAGGCAGCACTGCCAACCTGACTGCCCCACAAGTTCAGTGTCTGAATCCCTAACGAGCAGAGGTAGGAAAGAAGACATTGACACATCTGCACTGAGGAGCTGTGTTTATCAGACTCTTAAGTATCAAACATAAGGAGAATGTAATCCGTAAATCTGCCCCCAGTTATTTCCTAGCTCACTCTTCTTTTTGGTGTTTGGTTTGCCTTTCCTTGCTTTTTAAGAAAATTCATTTTGAAAATTTTCAAATTTTGTCAGGCATGGGGGAATTAAAAAAAAGTTTTACTGAGGAATAATCAACATACAATACACATATTTGAAGTGTAGAATCTAAGTCTTGACATAGGTATATACCGGTGGAACCATCACCATAGTCAAGATAGTGAACATATTCTTCAGTCCCAAAAGTTTCCTTGGTCTTTTAAACTCCTTTCTGTTCTTTCCCACCCCGCCAAGGGATGAGGGAGTTTTGACCTACACACATCCGCCTTGCTTGGGAGACATATTGCCCCTAGTGGCAGAGTATGGTAATGACTGTTATGCTTGCTGGAAAAGTGCTGAATAAGGAGAAAAGTGGAAACTCAGATTCTGTATAAGTGGAATGAGGGTGTGTGTGTGTGTGTGTGTGTGTGTGTGTGTGTTTCTTACAGGCCCTTTCTTGACTACCCTGTAAAGACCTTATGAGACTGTGGTTCTGTTATCTGAGAACTTCTTGAGTATAGTTTCTTTTTCAAGCACATGCTTGTTCACACTCATGAGTATTGTGCAGAAGGTAAGAGGGATGCTTTCCAAGCTCACTAGTGGTGTTAAGAAGTGAGAAGAACCACTTCATACCTGTTAGGATGACTACTATAAAAAAGTGAAAAAACAGAAAATAGCACGTGTTGTGATCATGTGGAAAAATTGGAACACTTGTGCACTGTTTTGGGGAATATACAATGGTGCAGCCACTATGGAACACAGTATGGCAATTCCTTAAAAACAGAATTCCCATATAATCCAGCAATTCCACTTCTGAGTATATGCTCCAAAGAATTGAAAGCAGAGACTCAAAGATATACTTGTGTACCCATATTCATAGCAGCATTATTCATAATATCCAAAAAGTGGAAGCAACCCAGTGTCCGCCCATGGATGAGTGGATAAACAAAATGTGGTATATATGGACAATGGAATATTTTTTCAGCCTTGAAAAGGAAGGAAATTCTGGTACATGTTACAACATGGATGAATCTTGAAGACATGCTAAGTGAAAAAAGACATAAAGGACAAATATTGTATGATTCCACTTACTTGAGGTACCTAGAGTAGTCAATTAAATACAGAGAAGGTAGAACGGTGGTTACTGGGAGGGGGTGGCAGGGGGCAGGGAGGAATGGGAGCTACTGTTTAATGGGTACAGAATCTCAGTTTTGCAAGACGAAAAGAGTTCTGTGGATGGATGGCAGCACAACAATATGAAGACACTTAGTGCCACCGAGCAATACAGTTAAAAATTGTTAGGATGGTAAATTTTGTGTTATGTGTATTTTACCATAATAATAAAAAAAAAGAGTGAGAGAAAAGAGAAAATTCTGTGTGGAATTTTTGGCCTGATCAGAAGATTAAAGTGTTTGAGAAGATAAACAAAATTGACAAACCATTAGCCAGACTCATCAAGAAAAGAAGGGAGAAGACTCAAATCAATAGAATTAGAAATGAAAAAGGAGAAGTAACAACTGACACTGCAGAAATACAAAAGATCATGAGAGATTACTATAAGCAGCTCTATGCCAATAAAATGGACAACCTGGAAGAAATGGACAAATTCTTAGAAATGCACAACCTACCAAGACTGACTCAGGAAGAAATAGAAAATATGAATAGACCAATCACAAGCACTGAAATTGAAACTGTGATTAAAAATCTTCCATCAAACAAAAGCCCAGGACCAGATGGCTTCACAGGCGAATTCTATCAAACATTTAGAGAAGAGCTAACACCCATCCTTCTCAAACTCTTCCAAACAATATCAGAGGAAGGAACACTCCCAAACTCATTCTACGAGGCCACCATCACCTTGATACCAAAACCAGGCAAGGATGTAACAAAGAAAGAAAACTACAGGCCAATATCACTGATGAACATAGATGCAAAAATCCTCAACAAAATACTAGCAAACAGAATCCAACAGCACATTAAAAGGATCATACACCATGATCAAGTGGGGTTTATTCCAGGAATGCAAGGATTCTTCAATATACGCAAATCAATCAATGTGATACACCATATTAACAAGTTGAAGGAGAAAAACCATATGATCATCTCAATAGATGCAGAGAAAGCTTTCGACAAAATTCAACACCCATTTATGATAAAAACCCTGCAGAAAGTAGGCATAGAGGGAACTTTCCTCAACATAATAAAGGCCATATATGACAAACCCACAGCCAACATTGTCCTCAATGGTGAAAAACTGAAACCATTTCCACTAAGATCAGGAACAAGACAAGGCTGCCCACTCTCACCACTCTTATTCAACCTAGTTTTGGAAGTTTTAGCCACAGCAATCAGAGAAGAAAAGGAAATAAAAGGAATCCAAATTGGAAAAGAAGAAGTAAAGCTGTCACTGTTTGCAGATGACATGATACTATACATAGAGAATCCTAAAGATGCTACCGAAAAACTACTAGAGCTAATCAATGAATTTGGTAAAGTAGCAGGATACAAAATTAATGCACAGAAATCTCTGGCATTCCTGTACACTAATGATGAAAAATCTGAAAATGAAATCAAGAAAACACTCCCATTTACCATTGCAACAAAAAGAATAAAATATCTAGGAATAAACCTACCTAAGGAGACAAAAGACCTGTATGCAGAAAATTATAAGACACTGATGAAAGAAATTAAAGAGGATACAAATAGATGGAGAGATATACCATGCTCCTGGATTGGAAGAATCAATATTGTGAAAATGACTCTACTACCCAAAGCAATCTACAGATTCAATGCAATCCCTATCAAACTACCACTGGCATTTTTCACAGAACTAGAACAAAAAATTTCAAAATTTGTTTGGAAAAACAAAAGACCCCGAATAGCCAAAGCAATCTTGAGAACGAAAAACGGAGCTGGAGGAATCAGGCTCCCTGACTTCAGACTATACTACAAAGCTACAGTAATTAAGACAATGTGGTACTGGCATAAAAACAGAAAGATAGATCAGTGGATCAGGATAGAAAGCCCAGAGATAAACCCACGCACATATGGCCAACTTATCTTTGATAAAGGAGGCAGGAATGTACAGTGGAGAAAGGACAGCCTCTTCAATAAGTGGTGCTGGGAAAACTGGACAGGGACATGTAAAAGTATGAGATTAGATCATTCCCTAACACCATACACAAAAATAAGCTCAAAATGGATTAAAGACCTAAATGTAAGGCCAGAAACTATCAAACTCTTAGAGGAAAACATAGGTAGAACACTCTATGACATAAATCACAGCAAGATCCTTTTGGACCCACCTCCTAGAGAAATGGAATTAAAAACAAAGATAAACAAATGGGACCTAATGAAACTTCAAAGCTTTTGCACAGCAAAGGAAACCATAAACAGGACCAAAAGACAACCCTCAGAATGGGAGAAAATATTTGCAAATGAAGCAACTGACAAAGGATTAATCTCCAAAATATACAAGCAGCTCATGCAGCTCAATAGCAAAAAAACAAACAACCCAATCCAAAAATGGGCAGAAGACTTAAATAGGCATTTCTCCAAAGAAGATATACAGACTGCCAACAAACACATGAAAGAATGCTCAACATCATTAATCATTAGAGAAATGCAAATCAAAACTACAATGAGATATCATCTCACACCAGTCAGAATGGCCATCATCAAGAAATCTAGAAACAATAAATGCTGGAGAGGGTGTGGAGAAAAGGGAACACTCTTGCACTGCTGGTGGGAATGTGAATTGGTACAGCCACTATGGAGAACAGTATGGAGGTTCCTTAAAAAACTAAAAATAGAACTACCATATGACCCAGCAATCCCACTACTAGGCATATACCCTGAGAAAACCATAATTCAAAAAGAGACATGTACCAAAATGTTCATTGCAGCTCTATTCACAATAGCCCGGAGCTGGAAACAACCTAAGTGTCCATCATCGGATGAATGGATAAAGAAGATGTGGCACATATATACAATGGAATATTACTCAGCCATAAAAAGGAATGAAACTGAGCTATTTGTAATGAGGTGGATAGACCTAGAGTCTGTCATACAGAGTGAAGTAAGTCAGAAAGAGAAAGACAAATACCGTATGCTAACACATATATATGGAATTAAAAAAAAAAATGTCATGAAGAACCTAGGGGTAAAACGGGAATAAAGACACAGACCTACTTGAGAATGGACTTGAGGATATGGGGAGGGTGAAGGGTAAGCTGTGACAAAGCGAAAGAGAGGCATGGACATATATACACTACCAAACGTAAGGTAGATAGATAGTGGGAAGCAGCCGCAGAGCACAGGGAGATCAGCTTGGTGCTTTGTGACCGCCTGGAGGGGTGGGATGGGGAGGGTGGGAGGGAGGGAGACGCAATAGGGAAGGGATGTGGGAACAGATGTGTATGTATGACTGATTCACTTTGTTATAAAGCAGAAACTAATAAAAAAAAAAACATAAAAAAATAAAAAAAATAAAAAAATAAAAAAAGAAGATTAAAGTGAACATGCTTTCCACTTTTTTTTCTTATTTTAAAATTATTGGACTTCCCTGGTGGCACAGTGGTTGAGAATCTGCCTGCCAATGCAGGGGACACGGGTTCGAGCCCTGGTCTGGGAAGATCCCACATGCTGCGGAGCAACTAAGCTCGTGTGCCACAGCTACTGAGCCTGCGCGTCTGGAGCCTGTGCTCTTCAACAAGAGAGGCCGCGACAGTGAGAGGCCCGCGCACCGCGATGAAGAGCGGCCCCTGCACGCCGCAACTAGAGAAAGCCCTCACACAGAAACGAAGACCCAACACAGCCAAAAAAAAAAAAAAAAAAGCATTAAAAAAATTAGCTAGGAGTGGAATGACTGACTGAGTCATGTAGTTGGTGTATTTTTCACTTTTTAAGAAACTGCCAAATTGTTTTTCAAAGTGGTCGTACCATTTTGCCTTCCCACTAGCAGATGCTAAGGCAATTCAGTGGCTAGCCTGTCAAGAAACAGTGCTGGAACAATCGGATATACCCATGCAAAAATCAAAACAAAACAAAATAAGCCTCTATCTATACCTCACACCATAAGCAAAAATTTATGCAAAATGGATCACGACCTAAATTTAAGACTTAAAACTATAAAACTTGTAGGAAAAATACTCTTAAAATGCTGAGGTTGGGTAAGATTTCTGAGGATACGGCATTTGAGCCAGGCCTTCTAGAAAGTAGAACTGAAAAGACTTGGTAGCAAACTAGACATTGTAGAGTGAGGGAGGAATCAGAGTTGATCTGAGCCTCAACTGGTTCTTACTGGCAAGATGGCAAGAAGATTGATATAGGAGCGATGAGGCATACAGAATGAGTAGTGGGTTTGAAGTCAGAAGAGAGCATTTGAGTTGCCAGCACAAAGTCCAGGTAGATACGTCCACCACACAACTGGAAACACAACACTGCAGCACATGGGGGCATTATTATTTGCCTAATAATAACAGATAATGCTATGAGGGTGGATAGTTTCACCAAGACATAGAATATACAATGCGGTAGAGTTGAAGACACAATCTTGGGGAACACCAACATTCAGGTGAGGAAGGAGTAAAAAAAGAAGCTTAGATGGAGCAGTGCCAAAAATGCCATGGAAAGACCAGATGAGATGATTCTTTGACTCCTGTCTTGATCTTATAGCCTGCATTCAATGTCAGGAAATCTTGTGAGCTCCTTCTTCAACATACATCTAGAATTCAACCATTTCTCACCATCCCCGTTGTCATCCCCCTGATTTAAGCCACCAGCAGGTCTCACCTTCATTGCTGCCATCTCTTCCTAACTTGTCTTCCTGTTTCTTCCCTTGCTTGATATAGGATTTTTTTTTTTTTTTTTTTTTTTTTGTACGTGGGCCTCTCACTGTTGTGGCCTCTCCCGTTGCGGAGCACAGGCTCCGGACGTGCAGGCTCAGCGGCCATGGCTCACGGGCCCAGCCTCTCCGCGGCATGTGGGATCTTCCCGGACCGGGGCACGAACCCGTGTGCCCTGCATCGGCAGGCGGACTCTCAACCACTGCGACACCAGGGAAACCCGATATAGGCTATTCTTAATAGAGCAGCCAGAGGGACCCTTTACAGGATTTAAGGATTTAAGTTTGAGCAGGTTATTGCTCTACTTGACACCCTACAATTGCTCCCCATCTCACTTAGAGTAAAAGCCCAAGTCCTTCTAATGCCTACAAGGCCTTGCATGGTTGCCTCCTCCCATCCCACACCCCTTTGACCTCATCTCCTATTCTTCCATTCTGTATCCTTCTCCCCCTTGCTCACTCCACTAGACCACCATGGCCTACTTGCCACTCCTTGAATATGACAAGCATGGTCCTGCTGTAACTGAAAGTGGGGTCCGGCTACTCGCCACTCAATAGGCAATAAAGAGGCAAGTTGATGGAAAGGAAAGTGTGCTTTGTTTTGGATGCCAGCAACAGGTGGGGGTGGAGGAAGGGCGGGCTCCCATCCAAAGGCCAACTCCCCCCCGCCAACAACCAGGGGGCAAGAGCTTTTATCAACGGAGGGAGGGGGCTACCTGCAGAAACAGCACCATCAGCTCTGACAGGCATCTTGAAATTGACCATGCGGTGGTCTGACCAGCGTCATCTTGATTGTTTTAGGTACAGTTAGTCTTCAGTTCCAGGGTCAGTTTGTTTCCATTTCTTTGAAGCAAATTCTCGGAATTGTGGCAGCTTATGTCATGCCTACAGTCTGGTCATCATGTAGTTCACTTCTTTCACCTGATGGGGGTTTCAGTATCTATAAGACAGTTCACAGGATATGTCTCAGAATATTATCTATAGCCCTTGAGGGGGAACTAAAGATCCTTGGCTTTGCTTACTGACCAAACTATTATTATTTGGTCTCCTTTGACTGTTTTCCTTTGTTTCTGCATTTTCTCACTTCTCTGATTAAACTTATTCTTTGGCTAAACTTTTTCCACATACAAAAGGCAGGCTGAGGACGTGGGGGTTGGGGGAAGGACCATAAGGTCCTGCTCCGTTTCACTGCCTTAGGGCCTTTGCCGTAACTATTCCTTCTGCTTTGATTTCTCCTCCCCCAGACATCCAGCTGTATCATTATCCCAGTCTTTGGTCATTATTGAAAACTGTAACCTACCTGTTTCTTCCATACTGTACTGCCACCATTCCAACCCTCTTACCCCTTCTACAATTTTCCCTCACAGTATCTGTTACTTTCCAACATACTATAGAAGTAATCTATTAATTAATATATTCATTTTTAAAATTTCTTATCGTCTGTCTCTCTCCTGCTAAATATATAAAACTCCTTAGGGCAGAGATCTTTGTCCATTTGTTTACTTATATATCCCATGTGCCTAGAACAGTACCTGCCCCATGGTAGAGAATAAATATTTGTTAAGTAAATAAATGAGAGGAATCCTTACTCTGGGCCATTAGAAAATCATTGTTAACTCTTTATCATATTATTTCAGTGAGCTCCATTTCCCAAACGTGTGTTCCATAGTAAAATAAACTTGGAAAATATTACACTGCATCTATATGCCTCTGGAAGAAGAATCACAATGCACTTTATACGTAAAAACTCCAAGTGCTGCAGTAAAGGCAACTGCTTTCTTCATTTAACTCAGCTTTTCCTAAATGTGCACGGCCAGACTTTTCCATGGCACATTGACTAATATAGCAATGGTGTTCAGAGTTGGAATGACACTGTGAGGGTCTAAGAGGTGGGCAAGAGATGACATTGGAAGCAATGTGGACAAACCAGCCTTTTGAAACATTAGGTGATGAGCGGAAGGGGAGAGGGGACACTAGCTTGCATTGGCACATTCAGGGGAGAAGAACAGTTTTGCATGTTTTTACTTTTAGATACAGGAGGTTGGAACATGTTTGTAAACTGAGATGAGCATTAAGAGAAAAAAAGGATAATTTATGAGCAAAATTCCAGAGAAGGTAGAAAAGAATAGCAAGATCATGGCATAAATATATTTTTTAAAAACCAGTAGCTGTCAAACATTTTTTTACTGTGACCTGCACTGAGAGATTTCATTTTACATGGCGACTCAGTACACACACATACATTAAAAAATATAAAAATAACTGAAGTAAAAGTTTCACAAACTATTCTTAGCATTTTTATGTGTCATTCGGTGCTATTTTTTATTCTACTCTCCTCTATTCCATCTCCTCCCATCCCATCATCCCATCCCATCCCATCTGATTCTATTCTCTGTCAATGCTGACTGCAACTCACTAACTTGATTTCATGAGCTGGAATTTTGTCCTTTCCAGCTGCTTTTGGGAGACTTCCTCAAATTGATCTTCAAATTCAATCCATTCGTCAGCTGTACCCATTCTGCTATTTATTCCATTGATTTGTTCTTTATTTTGTCTATTACATTCTTCATACTCAGTGTTTCCACTAGGGTTTAAAAATTTTTTTTTTTTTTTTGCGGTACGCAGGCCTCTCACTGTTGTGGTCTCTTCCGTTGTGGAGCACAGGCTCCGGACACGCAGGCTCAGCGGCCACGGTTCACGGGCCCAGCCGCTCCGCAGCACGTGGGATCCTCCCGGACCAGGGCACGAACCCGTGTCCCCTGCATCGGCAGGCGGAGTCTCAACCACTGCGCCACCAGGGAAGCCCTAAAAAATTATTTTTCTTGCTTAATGTCACTAATAAATTTCCTTTCCTCCTTAAGATGTTTATCATGCTTACTTTAAATTTTTGGTGTCTGTTCCAATAATCATGCTTCAGATTATATAAACCGTTCAGTTTGTAGTCTTTCTTTCACACTAATTGTGCTCTTCAGGTGTCTGAACTCAGCAATTTGGAAATTGCTCATTGTGAGAAATTTGGGGAAAAAATATAGAAAAGTACAATATAAATAACGAAATAAAAACCACCCATAATTTCACTTCCTGGAAATAACCAGTTGACATTTTAGTATGTTTCCTTCCAGTCATACAATTTACATGTATAGTATATTAAATAATTGATAAAGTATTACATATAATTTTCTCTCTGGACTTTTACCATTAATCTTGAAGTTTTGTCAAGTTATTAAAATAGTTCACAGACTTAATCTTTAATGATTATAAAATATTCCACCTTAAGCATATATAGTAATATATTTAACTCCTGGGCATTTAAAATGTTTCCAATTTTTTCCCTTTAAAAAAATCACTGCAACAAATATTTTTGTACTTAAATCTTTGTTCATATTTCTGGTTGTTTCCTTAGAATAGGATCCTAGAATAAATGAATCAAAGAAAATGGCACGTAAGATCCAAGCTTTGCATTGCCAAGTTGTCTGCTAGAAGGTTTGCACCACTTTACACTTTACAAAGGCAGCATATGATTGAGTTCCTACAATCACACCCATCACCCTCATGCAATTTGCTAATTTGATAGAGGAAAATGGCGTTTCATCATTTTCTAATTTGCATGTCTTTTTTTTTTAACTATTGATCATTATTTGCATTTACTCTTCTGTAAATTTTGGGTTTAGGACCTTTCTCAGTTTTTTCTGCTCTGGAAGGCTGCCAACCAAAGCTTTCTAGCAAAGGAGATTCACTCACATGTGCCTCTAGTGGAAGACATCTAAAGTGCTTTCTGCACAGGGGACTATGTTTGTACTTGACTGCAACAAACCTCCCCTGTCTCTACTCACCTCCCGCAGCTTGATGTCAGACCATGGTGTCAGGTGCAGGGTTGCCCCTGAGGGCAGACATCGAGCTTTTGGTGTGTTTGCATATGTAGAGCATGTAGTTTAGCCTTGGTTTAAGCCTGAACATCAGGCTAAAAAGAGTGAGTGTGTGTGTGTGTGTGTGTGTGTGTGTGTGAGAGAGAGAGAGAGAGAGAGAGAGAGAGAGAGAGAGAGAGAAGGAGGGAGAGAGGAGGCTGGTCACTGTATACATTTTAAGCACACAAAAAAATTTCAATTCAAGACAAGGCTTTCTCGTGGTCTTGTAAGAATTCTTTTCATTTTCAGTGTGTCCTATAGATAGCTGCGCCCCTAGAATCCCTTTAGAGAGCCCCATTCTTCCCAAGCAGAGAGATTTCTCTTCACAGACAGCCCCTGGATGAACTACAAATAAAAAATAATTCTAGATGTGCTAATATTATTATTATTGTGTGTGCTCTTTCTAGATGTGGTAATATTATTTTTAAATTCTTATATTAGAATTTAAAGTACTGTATATATTTCCAGGAAATTAATTTATTAAACAGTGTAAATAAACACTAGATGATTACAGCACCACACACACGGACTCTTGAGGGTCTTGTATTGAAGATGACTTCCAAATGGAGGAGTTCTTTCTGGAATGGAGTTGCGTATATTTTGCAATTAAATTCACGATAAAAATACCTTTTGAAATTTTGATTTGGGGGTGCAAAATTTAAATGTGTGTCACTGCAAACCACTGAGACCCAGAGTTGAATAAGCCTGTGTTGGTGTGTGTTGGGGCAGGAGGGCTAGTCCAGCTGAACTGCAGTAATGAAAATTCCTGAGTCAGTGTAAATAATTTTACTGTTATAAAACACAGATTTAGACCTTTGCAGACATTCTGAATTCTCGAGGATTTCTGAATCCTGCTCAGGCCACGAAATGCTTGTTTAAGGAACTGTTGTGCAAGCATAGACTGCCTAGTAAGACCCAGGAAACCACTAACATATCTTCTTCGCAAAGGAATCTCACCTCCCAACTACACTGCCTGAAGATGCACCATTTGAAACTGGATTATGGCATTTTATCAACAGAATTCCTGGGTTAAAATGCATCTACTCTTGGGAGAGGTGCCAACCACTGTCAGCCAGTAATACTTTGCCTTGAACTTATTTTCAGACTACCTAACTGGTCCTGAAGAAGTAGATTGGGTGCGGGGCGGGGAGTGGGGGAAAGAGGCTGGCTCATGGAGTCCTGTGTTGGGAGAGGCCGCTAGAACTGGGACATGATGCTGGAAAGTTCTGCTCTGCCATTGCTGCCTCCGTAACGGCCAGCGGCAACTCTCAAGAGCCTGCTTTGCTTCCTCAGCCATCACATGAGGTACCCACTTGACTGGTTGTTGTGACCTTGAAATTAGCTTAGTGACACGTGTGAACCAACACTCATGGCAGGTAATATTACACCACAGGAGAATGGAGAAGTGGAGGGCCTGGACAGCCAGAGAAACATTGAAAAATCATCTTGGGCCCTCAAGGATTTAGGACAGGTAAGAAGGCATAAGAAGTAAAAAGGATGTAAAAAGTGTGCATGTGTGTATGTGTGTGTGTGTGTGTGTGTGTGTGTGTGTGTGTGTGTGAGGAACTAATTTTACCAGGAACTAATTCTAGCAGAGTCTTAACTTCTACTATTTTTTAAAACTGAAGATAATGTGCAGAGTCTGAGTCTGAAAGTCTCAAAATTGTGAGCAAGTTAAGGTGACAAATCCAGAAGGGCACAGCAAAATACAATGGGGATCCTTTGAGGATTTCTGGAATGAAAAAGATGTAGGAAAATTAACAGACACATCTTTATTGAGTGCCTAGTGCATGCAGAGTGTTACAAAGAGCTGGGTAAGTGGAAATTCAAAAATAAACAGAAAAGGAGGAAACAACCCAAATGTCCACTGATGGATGAATGAATGACCAAAATGTGGTATACATAATGTACAACAGACTATTATTCAGCCTGAGGAATGAAATTCTGATACATGCTACAACATGGATGAACCTTGTAGACGTTATGTTAAGTGAAATAAGCCGGACACAAAGGACAAATATTGTATGCTCCCATTTATATGAGGTAGGTAGCTAGAATAGTCAATTTCATAGAGACAGGAAGTAGAATAGTGGTTGCCAAGCTGCTGGGGGGGGGGGGTGGGTGGGAGTGGGGGTGGGGTGGAATGGGAGTTATTCTTTAAACCGTACAGAGTTTCAGCCTGGGATGATGTGAGAGTTCTGGAAATGGATAGTGGCGGTAGTTGCACCAAGGTGAATGTACTTAACGCCTCTGAATCCTACACTTAAAATGGCAAGTTATATGCGACGCATATGTGAACACGCACACACCGAAAAACAAAAAACAACGAATAGAGCCCTTTTTGGCCTCCAGGCGCTCGCGTTTAAAAAAACAAGAGAAGACGCATACAGGCACAAGAAGGGCAGCGCAGGATGAAAGAACAGAGCCAAAGGCAGGCAGGGACCCCGAGGCATCGCCCACTTTAGGCTGGGGTACTCAGAAAGCACTTCTCAGCAGGCATAATAATTATCTGTTTGCCTGGCTTCCCCATGAGACATGAGTCACACAGGAACTCTCCTTATATTGTTACGCTCTCCAAAAACCAGAATGCCTGGCACAAAGTAGTATCTCAATACAGGCGAGTGGAAAGACTCTTGGAGGAGAGAGAGCCCCAGATGTCCGCGTAATTTGGAAACGCGTTCATATTCACGTTCATGGGTAAACGCCTGGGATGCGCTAGGGGCCGGAGAGAGTAGTCCAGTTTCCCGCCCGGGAGCTTACGCCCCCAAGTCTGCCAGCCTTCGCCCACCGAAGGAAGCCCCTGGACCTTGTGGAGCTCGCGGTCCGGGGACCGAGGGCAAAGGGCTGAAGCGGTGCCTCTCGAGGCTTCAGCCGCCTCCTCTGCCCCTGCGCCGCCTTATCCCCGATAACTCCGGGACGCCTTCTAGAGCACCCAAACCGCCAGAGGAAAATATCCGAAACCTGCAGTCCAGGGAAACGCCTCCAGTTGCCGCAGAGAAGGCGACGTGGGGCCTCGAGAAAGAAAAAGCCTTGCCGCCCAAAGCCCAGGGGGAGGGAAGCCCGGGAGCCCACCCGGCACACTCGTAAAACGCCCGCTGCCTCCCGCGTTCCGGCTCGGGGCCAGCCCCGGGCCAGCTCCGCGCCGCCGCCAGGAGGCAGGCCTCCCCCATGAGGGCACCGCCCGGCCCGCAAGAGCCCCGCCGCTTTCCGCGTCCGCGCGAGCTGGGCGCGCCGGAGGGGGGTCGCCGCGGCGCCCCCCGCCCGCGACAAGGAAAAGTTTCTTGATCTTGTACCAGCTTGAGGGGTGGGAATGGAGATTTCCCAGCCGAGGCCGAGAGCTGGGAGCCCATTAGGACGGAAGGCCCGCGGGTAGGGGACAAGGAAGGCGAAAGGGGGACGCGCGGGAGAAGAAATGCTTGGGTTTCCGCGCTGGGGAATTTCACGAGCGCGGAGCTAAAGGTGGCATACAAACGTGTAGCTTAACTAAAGCAAACAAAACAAGTGGCGTGCACAAACACGAGGCTTTAGTAAAGCTCACCCAAATCTCCGTTAACGCTCTCTATCCTTGCAGCGCTTCTCCTGGATTGATATTCCGCTCTAACCTCCAGTAAATCCTAACGCTTTCCCCTGAGTGGCCAGAAGATAACTTGCCACGTTTTTTCAAAGGTTTTCAGGGATGAGCTCTTTCTTAACCCTTTGGGGAAGGACCTTCGGGCAAGGTTACAAACGGAACTGTAAAGTCAGTCTCCCCGCTCTCCTTGGTCAGACAAGTCCACGGAGGTGGTAGCAGAACGGAATGACGGCTGTAACTGATCATCTAAAGTAACTAACGGTCTGCGAACAAATTCTTCCTCTCCGTTTCAGCTTTAAACACTTCGCCACACACCAACCCTCAGTGCAGCGAAAATCATGGTGTTTATTTAGATAACGACTGAGTACTTATAAAACTTAAACTTTCAAATGTAAAAGTGAACTCCTTGGTAAGGACTCCTGGCTACATCAACAAAGCAATGTAATGCCTGATTAATAGTGCTGATTAATGTTGGCTCAGGTTAATGCTGAGCCCATTACAATAATTAGATGGTTCAGCCATGTATCAAACGAGAGTCAGTGAAAAATTATTTAGGACTTTGAGGCGTTCTCATACATCTTCCAAAGATCTATGATGGACTTTATGGGTCATTTGTAACTATCACTGGTTGATAGCTGTCCTGAGCAACAAAAACTTGACTTAAAAATAAGTCGCAGGTGGGGTAACAGTTTATTTTTGAGGCTCTGTAATTGATAAGGGGAGTAATGAAACGTTTGGAAACGTGAAAACTGCTTGATCCATAAAATGATATACACAAGGGCAGCTGATGATTGTTCCTACATAAAGCCATTGATTTATGATCCTCAGTTCTTGTCAAGTGATCATTTTAATCAGGAAGCTAAAATTTTGAGGCAAGGTCCCCACTTTGAAATAAAAGTGTTTTAGGAAATGCAAAAGTCCAAAAGGTATGGCTATGTATGAATTCCACAAACTATTAGGATTTTCCCACTAGCCAAAATAAAATCAGCTGGTGACAAAGATAGGTGTTCTTAAAATACCATCGTATTTGAAATATTTCCACTACCTTGTCACCTGAAAAGGAAAATTGGGCTGAACAGAACTTGAATCTTCTTTTAAAAAATGATTTCGTTTCTTCTCACCAGTACCTATTGGAAATATTTAGTGGATTAAAAAAAATTTTTTTCTAAAGCTGGTGTGAAAGTCTTTATCATTGTAGTTTCTATTATTAAGCCTGGCTGAGTAGAGATATGTGTACACGTTTAGTAATTTAAGTATTTCGAGATTACTGTAGAGTGTTGATTAGAACGTTCCTCTTACTGATAACTATAGAATCCCATATCCCATTATGAAAGAACTTTTTAATGTCGTTCCTAGATGCATTTTCTGGTGTGTATTTGGGTTTTCACTAAAAATTTCTATTCCTTCTCTGCATTCAATGGTTACTTTCTTTACTTCCATGAAATTTGTCAGATCCTCTCATTAGAGCAGCTTAGTTTAGCTGTCAAGTTTCTAGGGCATTCAGTTGCAGATAAGTGACTAAAACGTCAGCTTAACAGCATTTTTATTAACAGGTGGTGGAAAACAAACGTCTTTGGAGAAGAACCGAAGGGGACAGGTTAAAAGGTCAATAAACAATTATTATTGTGCTTAAACTGGGGGGTTTCTCATCAGATTCGGTGGGGAGCCGCTCGCCCTATCTGGGGGATATGGAACAACGCAGAAGACCTCAGGGCCTTTCCCCGGGGACCACCTCAGACGACGGGGTGGTTATCTCCTGGCTGGACGGCTCCGATAGGCCATCGAGTGGTCAAACCGTCGCGTCCCGGGAGCGCTTCTGAGGTTTGGGTTGAGGGATAATTGAAGAGGAGACTGGGAACTCTTAACTCGTGCATCGGCCCTTGGTCAGACCACCGCGGGCCTGCGCGTACTTCAGGTCTCAGCCCCTTCGGTAACGAATGGTGGGGTCCTGTCTCCTCCCCCCTCTTCTCAGTTGCTGCTCCCTCCTCTGGGTGAACTTTCTCTCCCGAGCGGGTCTGCTTTCCTAGGCTTCCTTTCCCTTGCCTCGGTAGCGCTCTGACGTGCACACCATGTGACAGGCCTCCTTCTGCTATAAGCAGAGGAAAGGTCCGCCCTCTCCTGGACTCAGCCCTCTCCTCGCTGATCTCTGTCCCTAGACTCTCAACCGTCCCGCATCCTACCGGGCGCCCGAAGCTGTGACTTGCTCGCGGGAGCCCCAGCACCCCCTCCTCGACTGAGCCGGCGAGGGCCGCTGGGAGGGAGGAAGATCAAGTCCCCCGCCCGGGCGGGGTGCGCGCGGAGCCAAACGAGCGCGTTGGTTTTGGGGCTACCGCGGCGGCGCAGGAGTTACAAAGTCGCAGCGCAAGCCTCGGGCGCCGCTGTGCAGCCCGAGCAGCGGCGGCGCCCCCCATTGTGGCGCCCCCAGGCCAGGCCAGCCGCCCGGGACCTGGGCTGGGGCGCGGCGGGAGCCCGGAGCCCGGCGCCCCTATGGGCCACCTCGCCGCCGCCGCGCCACAGCTATGACCCTGAGCACGGAGATGTCCGATGCCTCCGGCCTCGCCGAGGAGACAGACATCGACGTGGTGGGGGAGGGCGAGGACGAAGACGACGAGGAAGAGGAGGACGACGACGAGGGCGGCGGTGGCGTGCCCCGGCTGGCTGTCCCCGCGCAGCGGCGGCGACGGCGGCGCTCGTACGCCGGGGAAGACGAGCTAGAGGACCTGGAGGAGGAGGAGGACGACGATGACATCCTGCTGGCCCCGCGGACAGGGGGCTCGCCGGCGCCCCCGGGCCCAGCCCCGGTGGCAGGGGCCGGGACCGGCTGCGGCGGCAGCGCGGGCGCGGGCGGCGGCGGGGGCGGCGGCGTGAGCGCGGGCGGCGGCGCCAAGAACCCCCTGGTGAAGCCGCCCTACTCGTACATCGCGCTCATCACCATGGCCATCCTGCAGAGCCCCAAGAAACGGCTGACGCTGAGCGAGATCTGCGAGTTCATCAGCGGCCGCTTCCCCTACTACCGGGAGAAGTTCCCCGCCTGGCAGAACAGCATCCGCCACAACCTCTCGCTCAACGACTGCTTCGTCAAGATCCCCCGCGAGCCCGGCAACCCCGGCAAAGGCAACTACTGGACGCTCGACCCCGAGTCCGCCGACATGTTCGACAACGGCAGCTTCCTGCGCCGGAGGAAGCGCTTCAAGCGGCAGCCGCTACTCCCGCCCAACGCCGCCGCTGCCGCCGCCGAGTCGCTGCTGCTGCGCAGCGCCGGGGGCGCGGGGGGCGCTGGGGACCCAGCCGCCGCCGCCGCCGCGCTCTTCCCGCCGGCGCCCCCGCCGCCCCCGCACGCCTACGGCTACAGCCCCTACGGCTGCGGCTACGGCCTGCAGCTGCCGCCCTACGCGCCGCCCTCGGCCCTCTTCGCCGCGGCGGCCGCCGCCGCCGCCGCCTTCCACCCGCACTCGCCCCCGCCGCCCCCACCGCCCCCACCGCCCCACGGCGCGGCCGCGGAGCTGGCCCGGACCGCCTTCGGCTACCGGCCTCACCCGCTCGGCGCCACCCTGCCAGGCCCCCTACAGGCCTCGGCGGCCAAGGCGGGCGGCCCGGGCGCCTCGGCGCTGGCGCGCTCCCCCTTCTCCATCGAGAGCATCATCGGGGGCAGCTTGGGCCCCGCCGCCGCCGCCGCCGCCGCCGCGCAGGCCGCCGTCGCCGTGCAGGCCTCGCCCTCCCCCTCTCCCGGGACACCGTCCGCGCCCGGGTCCGGCGGCGGCGGCGGCGGCGGCGGCGGCTGCGCGGCTCAGGCGGCCGTGGGGCCGGCCGCCGCTCTCACCCGCTCCCTCGTGGCCGCCGCGGCCGCCGCCGCCTCCTCCGTCTCCTCGTCCGCCGCCCTGGGGACTCTGCACCAAGGGACTTCCCTGTCCAGTGTCGAGAACTTTACTGCTAGGATCTCAAATTGTTAATAACGCTATGTTAGCGCGCTTGAGAAAGAGAAGGTAGGAATCCCGGCTCCTTTTTTCATCTGGGTGGTTTTGTGTTTTGTTCCCTCCTCCCGGCGCGGCCCTTCCCGACCTCGCGCCCCCATTCCACCGCTTTGGATTCTCAGATGAGACTGTGTCTGGCAACTGCTAGGGCGCGCTTTTCTGCTCTGCAGGTCCCTCTTATTTATGCAAAGTCGCCCTATGCTGCAGCCCCCCAACCTAGGGCGGGGAGGAAGAGGGTGCTGGTGGGGATCCGTCCTGTCTAGGCACAAGGGGCTTCCTTGACTTTGGGAAAATTTTTAAAACCTAAACCTTTTTGAGGTCTAGAGAGTCTCAGGTCCAGGCGTTAAAAGGAAAAAAAAAAAAAAAAAGGATCGGTAATGTTCAAAAGAAGATTAATACAAAAATAGTAAAGGTCCCGAAGAATGCCAGAGAAGCAATAGTTTTTATTTGAGGACACTTGTCTGGTGTACTTTTTCATGAAAAGAAAAAAAATGATTAACATGTTTACATAAGGAAAAAAGAACTATCATTTCTTATTTTAACCTGTGTTTTGTATCATAATAGACATGAGGAATTTTTATTTTGTACTTACTGCATATTCTTTGCAAGGAGTATTGTAAATTTTGACTGGCAATTATTATTGTACTATTCTAATGTAAGATTTTTACACTTTTTTTTTTAAGAAATAAATGCTTAATTTTCAAAGAAAATTCTCAAAAAGAATCGGCTTCAGTCATCCCCTTCTTATTTTATTGTCTTTTCTGCTAAAAAAGTTTCCTTGTGAGATAAGTAGGAACCCATTATGAAATAGAAAAATAATATTTTCAAAGACAACAAAAGCATCATGCCATGATTTTCCATTTATACTTTCTAAGTCAAAACCATTGCAGGAGATCAGAAATTGTTTTTAAACGACTACAAATAAAAGTTACTTTGGTATACATTTCAAATCTTATTTGATTCCATTTTGAAGAGCATTGAGCCTACTCAAAATAAAAGCCACAGTTCTTTAAGATACTGATAATTTTACAGAACTTTAAAATTTATTTTTGAGTTCTCACTCCATTTAACTGCCACTCTTTTTTGAGCACAATATTGTATATATATGTAAAAACTCTGCAACATAAGGTTATATTATAGTGGAAGCAACACAAGCAAATAGGAAAATTTTGGATGAAAAATTTATTAGAAAAAATTTAGTAGAGCTGATCATTAGTTAAATAGCTTTAAAGTCATGAATAAGAAACTATTTACATAGATAAAATGAATTGTATTTGAAAGCTCTAGTATTTAAAACTATTTTCTTTGACAGATAGGATTCCAGTAGTTGCATAAAGAAGTTATTATCCTAAAAGGCAAACTTAACTTTGAAATTCTAGTTTAAATGAAAAACTTAGAGTGTGTAAGGGAAACCTTTAATTTTTGGATCGTATACTCTTTAAAGAATAAAAATGAAAATGCATCAGGTGTTTACTGAACTACCTATATTTATACAATTTGGGTGATTTAGGATATCTTTTTTTCAGATTTTGTTTTCACTGACTACTTGTTGCAGGCAATTTATAGTTCTTTGAAAAAAATGTGAAACTCTAGTTTTGATTACTACCGATGTTGTGGGCTTCAGATAAAATCAAGGCATATGTAATATGTAATTTAAATGCTTAATATCAGTGATTGCAGAGGTTAAATCTGTTAATTTTTAAAAAATATCTGGACAGGTATATATGTGAAGAGCTGGAGATTTAACCTAGCAAATTAACAAAGACTTCATTATAGTCCAGTATTTTGCAGTGACGTTCATTCTTGATGCCCTGTCCTTCCTTCCCTTTTTAGGGAGGAAAAAAACTGACTCTCACGGCCTCAAAATTAAATTCTGTGTGTTTTTTTCCTATGAGATATTAGGGAGAGGTTAAATAAGAGGTTAAAGTAAACACAATCACCCCCAAATTTACCACTAAATATATAGATATAAGTTGAAATTCGTTAGAACAAAATCTTATATGCAAAGTTACTCTTACCCGAGCCCACCTAAGGGAGAGGAGACATTGGAACCCAGAACGTCCGGATGCCACTGGCGCCCTGGGTGAACAGACGTTAGCAGGCCGAGCCCAAACCGCACAAGCACTGCTGACGGGCCTTGCAGCCTTCTGTAATGCATAAATCTGAAATGTATATCTGAAAGTAATTAGGAAGAGAGAGCGAAAGAACAAAACCGTGTGTATTATTATTATTATTTGCATGATGCTTGGATGTCCTGAAACCTGGGAATCCCGGCTAATCCCTCTCTCTGTCCAGATTCCTGCATCTTTAAAAAAGTGTGGGGACGGGCTTCACCCCCCAGGTTGTCAGTGCTTTTAAGAGAATGGCAAGAAGGCCTGGGCGATCCAGCGCTGGCCTCGGTCCTGGACCCGGAGCTTCCCCCGCAAGCGCATCGTGAGCCCAGATTCCTGAGAAAAGGTAAAGCAGACCCGCCTGCCTCAGTCTCGAGTTTTGCGCCCTGCGAGTTCAGCTCCTCCACTCTCAGGGTTTGGAGTTCCACCCATCTTCTTTGCTGGCTCCGTGGGCCTGGCCGACGGGCGGACGACATATGAGAAAGCGAAGGCCGTGGGGCAAGTGAGGGGTGGGCCGTGGGCCGCTAAGCGAGGGTCGCGGGGCAGGCGAGGAGTGAGCCGTGGGCTGTGGACCCGGTGAGCCAGGAGAGCGGGGCGCGCCCCGTCAGGCCGCGGGGCGAGCAGGTGCTGGAACAAAGACCGCCGGGCCGCCGGCTACCGCGGCCTTTGATGGGCAAGGACGTCTCCTCCCGGGGCTCCTCATTCGCATGCAAATCCAGCTCCGGTCCCCTTTTCTTTGAAGGCAAACAGAAGGATGTTTGTGTGTTTGTAAGGACGAAGCCTGCTTCAACAAGCCTTCCTCAATAGGCTGGGTCTCGAAAAATAAACCAGTTGGACAAACATTGGCCACCAGCTCTCCTCCTCCCGACTACAAAGTGTGGATTTGCTACAACTCATTAACCCGACGCTTTTCTCCCCTTCTCCTTGTTTCTTTGCTCATCAAACGCCCCCGTAGAGCCTGGAGACAAATGACCGAAGCGCAGTTGGGAGGGAATTGCAGTTAATAGGGAGAGGGCTATATTGGGGCTAATGGTTCAGGCAGCTCCCGAAGAAGGACCACACAAAAAGGAGCCTCTCCATTCAGGGCTGTGTTGTGCTGTGGAGATTTAATCTGCAGCTAGATTTAGCCAAATGTTATCTATTGCGGGGGTAATGAAGCCCTTATGGATTGAATTGCTCCTTGTACCACACATGGTGTCATGACCTTAGATCATTTCTTGGTTGATTTCTTTCTTCTCTATTGGGTAATTATTTTATTTCTTTAAAATAAGAAGCTAGCGCTTCTGCTCAACAACGTGTTTCCTCTCCATCCCCATCCCGTGAATTTATTTAAGAGGCACTTCCCTTCCTCTTAAAAAAGAAAAGCAAAAGAAACTGAGGAGGCAAAGGAAAAAAATCGTGAGGACTTTCCCCATTTTTTACTCACTAAGGCATCTTGTCTGCACATCTCCGCTTCCCTGTCCCCTACTCAGTGGCCCATTCCTGCCTTAACTTTCTGCTGATGGAATTGGAATTTGGGGTATATTTGTTATCAAACTTGTTACAGTGAATGTAGTAAGCATCTCTTTGGGGGGAAGGTTTCTGCCCTTCACAGTTTTGTTTGTTTGTTTTTAACCCACCGTTTCTTCCTCTAGCCTGTCCTCTGAGAGAGCTGGAGGAGATGATTATTTTGATGGAATACCAGCCTGTGCCATTTATTAAAGGCTGTCTGAGGCCAGTGGCTGTGCCTGTTTTGTTTTTCTCTCTCTGGCTCTGGTGGCTCTGATTTCCTTGCTTGACTGAGGACCAAGCTTGGAGCAGCTAACAGTGTTATTACAACTGCCATTGATGGGTAGGGATGTGATGTTACTACCCAGAGCTAGGAATTAAGAACTCTAATTTTAGTTTAGAAATTCTCTGCTGGCTACACATTTTGCTCACACCTGTCTTTATAACTGACTGAGAAAAGTCATTTAGGGGCAAATTAAAGGTCATATCAGCATCAAACTCAGTCCAAATCAGAAATCTGCCCAGGAAGGACCCTGGTCTCTCTGGGCTTCTCCAAGGGAGGGTAGCCCTGGGACTAATTGGAATGCCAGGGGTCCCCTTCCCTCTTTAGAACTGAACCAGATAGGCCTGGGGAGCAGAGGCCAAGTGAAGTGGGCCCGGCATTGTCAGTATCCATTCTTGTCTCTACTGGTTTCCTGGTGTTGCAGCTGGGTCACACATATACACACACAGGCATGCACGCTCATTGCCCATCAGCTGCCACTTGCCTCCCTTCTCCCCTATGATTTTGTAATTAGGCATATGCTTTTTGTTGGTAAATGTGTTTGATGTCATGGCCAGTGAAACGTGGAGTGTTTATAGGGCCACGAATGTAAATGTGTAAATATGTTTAGTGTAAAATCTGGCCCTTCGACTTTAGCAATAAATACCCTGCCAACTCGGATACAGTTACATTTGACAGAAAGATGGAGAATCTGATCATGACCAGCTGCTCAGGGCTCTTTGGGGCTTATACTTTGCCAACTGAATTCACTTTTCAGATAATTTCTTTGCATGTCACATCTCTCTAATCACATCTTTCCCTTGATGTGAACAGCTTGGGCTCCCTTCTTTTTATTGTTGACCCCTCTGGCATGCAGGAAACTTCCTGGTTCATTCCTCCTGCTTCCTTTACCAGGAAACTACTGTTCAGTAACAAGCAAAAAACACACATAGAAAACAGTTGATTCTTATCATCGAGCCCCCGTTTAGAGTCCGGAGTCTCCAAGTGTGATAAGGTAGTTAGGAAGAGAAGTGAGGATAAAGACTGTAAGCTTCATATTTATAATTTTTTTTGTCCTCAGCATTGTCATCCTAACTTTAAAAACTGTTTTGAGTTACTCTACCTTTTAAAAGTGAACATTTTAGGGAATTATAATATACATACACAAAAATGCACAAATCTCAACCACTTTTCACGAAGTGAGCACACCTGTGTAACCAGCTTCAGCTCAAGAAGCAGATGTTACCAGTACCCAAGAACCCCTTTCCTGTCTATTCCAGTCACTACCCTCAGCACACATTAACTTTTCAAAAGGATTTTCACTAATACTTCTCTCAACCACACTGTGAAATAGGACAATAATTGTTATTGACCCCACTTTACAAATAAAGATATCAAGGCTCAAAAGATTTGAAGTGACTTGCCCAAGGTCACAGCTACTGGGATGTCAGCATTTAAATCCCATTTTGTTGCCATTACATCACACCGCCACTGTGTTACCATCATTGTGATTGATTAAATGCCCACTGTGGTAGGGTGACTGCCTTAGAGGTCACTGCGTAGAAGAGTCATTTATTTCTTGTACACGTTTTTGGTGTTTTTGCTAGATTCTCCTCCTTGCCACTTCCACTCAGGGCTTCCCAGAGATACGCAGCCCCTGTTTTGGATGCATTTGGAATTGATAGCTTATTATTTCAGATATATCAGCTTCTTCCACCTAGTTCTACATGACACTCTCCTAATATCACTTTTTCTTTCTTTTTTTTTGTTTTTGCATCAGCAATCTTCTTTAAAACATCACACACACACACGCACGCACACATACACGGCTTACCTTTTCACCTCTGTAATATTTGTCCATTTCCTCGGCTTCTCTCACTGATTTTTAATGCTCAGAATCTGCCAAACTGGCAGAACTTTCTGCTAAGATGCTAAGTAGGTCTTTATAACCAGACTTAGGATCACATCCTTCTCATGTGGAAATGCGAAGAGTATGTAAGAGTCAGAGAAACTGATTTAACATTTAATGAGAAAGCAAATTATTTTTCTGAGACTGTGCCCTCCCCCCACTCTCGAAGATTTTACTTGGAACAGCTGCATATGATGTGGCTTGAGTACGTTCTTTTAGCCCCTACACGGTTAATGCACTGCACCAGAGCCTGCTGAGGGGCAGCCCCTCCCGGAGCTCCAAACTGCCAGGCCACAGATCTCCCTAAAATGCCTTGATGATGGTGGTGCGGGCATCCCTGACCACCTGCTGGAATCACATCTCTCCCTTGACGTGAACAGCCCATCCTTGCCAGTCGCCACCAGAAGCCTCACTGAAGCCCAGCCTCCTCGGGCAGGCGCTGGAGCCTCTACTTGTCCCTTATGAGGACATCCAGGCTGGAGTCAATGTGGGGATCGCACCTAATTGTGAGCTGCAGACCATAAAGGAAAGTGTAGGCAGTGATTTTTTTTCAAGAGACAGTGCTTAATGTAAGGTAACACTGATTTTCTAGAGAAAGTGTTTTTTAAAAACTCTTTCTTCTAAATTCTAGGCTGTAAAAAACAACAAAACCCCACTTCAGGAAGAAACACAGTCTATTAAAATCAGAAGCTTTATTTAGAGAAACTGGAAAATTCTAATTCTGAATTTGAAATTAGAAGAAGGTCTGGAAGGATATTTTTCTAATCTTAAAGCGAGAGTGACTCTATTTTTCAAGATAGGATGTTTCCCTGTACAAAGCATGCTACCGTTAAGGAGAAATTATCTAGTCCATTAGGCAGAATGCAACTCTATGTAATGCATCCATAGGTCCAATGAGTCCCCCAGCACCAAGAGAGGATCAGGCAGGCCTGGGTGGGAGAGGATGGATCTGAGGCCATGGGCCTTGCCTGGGTCTGTCTGTCCGAGAGGGAGACAGAAACAAACTACGATACGAATTCTCTATTAATTACAACTCTGATCAATAAAAGACTGGCAAAGAAAGGGGGGCAGATAATTATGGCAGAAAGCAGAAGCTTCTTTGAACACTTGCTTAGGAATTCCCTTTAATATAACTAAAAGGCAGATATTTTCAGCAAGAAAATGATATGATACATTTTCTGACAAGTCAATAATGAAGGATTATAATGAATGAAAAATAACTTCATTTTCTATTTCTATTTTTATTATTTTTATGCAGTTTCATATATATGAAAATGACTGTGACGAGATTATATTCTGTTAAATGATTGACTGGGAAGAGGGGGGGAAATCACAAACCAAAAAACAACAACAACAAAAACCCTCCAAAGCCTGCAACAGAAGAAATAAGACTCAGTTAAAAATAAAAATATTAGATCAGTTTCCACACTCATTTATACTTTTGGCAAATGTGGTGATGGGTTTCGAGAATCAATAAGCCAATTTATGTGAAAATACTTTGGAAAACATAAAACCTATACACATGTATGGAATGATGATTCCTTTGTGACTTCTTTCCCACATCCTTATTCTTCCAGGAAATAAAAAGAAAAACTTCTAACCGTTGGAGTATACCCAAATCCTTAAATTAGTTAAGAGAAAATTTTGGCCTCCTGTAAGACTCATCTTTCTTCAATATTCCCACCCTATCTAGGAAATAAATTGTTATTTAACCCTTTCTAGAAATAATGAGAAGAAAAGAAGTGGCACTGTGTTTTCTCTTACCTCAGCCAGATGTGTATCTGGACAGATAACTTTCTCCTCCCTTCTAAAATAAACAAACCAGTGGTGTTTTAAATCCACTCTTCTAGTCTCTTGTTCTATTTCTTTTCTCTAGTTATTTATCTACCGATCATCTCTTTAACCTCTAAGCTTTGAAAAGTGGGATTAGTCTTCAGTATTTATTGAGCACCTGCTACATTGCAAATCCCTTTAGTCCCAATTTAAATGTAGGGAACAAATGAAAGAATTCCCACCACCATGCTGCCTCTGATAACAGAAACATATACTCGCACAACCAGAGGGACAAGCCATTTCAGTAGGAAACAATGGGGTGGAGGGAAGACTAGGAAGATAATTTTTTCATTTCCCCATTTAACAGAATCGTTAAAAAAACATCCCCATCGTCTGTAAACTAAACTGAAGTTGCTTCTTGAAAATATCTTTCTAGTGTGGCAGTTTTCTCACAAAGTGCTTAAAACAGCTATAGGGGCGTATGTGGTATGGAGGTAACTCAGTGCGAAACTCCTCCACGCAGAGAATTAGGAATTTGAGTTTCCTCTCAAGTTTTTAAGGCTTTCTACTAAGAGTTCACCTAACAGTCTTATCCCTAGCCACCAGTTCTCAGTGAAGAACTGAAAAGGCGGGGGAGGATGGTTTGTGATCAGGCCCATCAAAAAATGCTCAGACTACTGTGAACTGAGACTGTGACCTACAAGGAATGAGTTTATGTTCATATGGGTTTGTGAAAGAGTCAAATACAGAGGCACAGGGAAAACCCCTAGGACACTTTTTTCCCGTTCTTAAACATTTTATTACAAATCAAAGAAAAACTTTAAATTTTTAAAAATTTTTAAATAAAGAAAAATAAATATTTGTCTTGTATTCTTTTATAATTTAAAAATATTTTCCACTTGCAAAAATTGTAGACACATTAATATGCAAACTCAGAGAAGTCAGGGTTTGGAAGAGTTTTTTGGTACTCAAGCATTAATTTCACCTTTAAGTTATCGCCAAGGAACTTAGGGCAGGTCACCAAGTTTGGGTCTTGTTTTCTTCTTCAAAAGGAACCAGGGGTACAGAGGACAAAAATAGAATGCTGAGGCGCTGTGTTCTGTTTTTCTATTTAAAGAATTTAATATTTCTTTGCCTTCCTCCTCTTCCCCTCCCCTCCCCCCATTCCCCCCATTCCCCATTTCCCCCCCATCTGCATACTTAGCAGGACTCAAGCAAACCATCCCCCACACGTCATTAGAATTATGTGGGATGGGATCCCTCATTTTAGGGAGTTGGTGGGTGCGAGTTGTTATTGTAACTCTATTCTGTAACTAAAGCTCTGGCATGTAATAAATCTCTCCCCAAAGACTTTTGGATCTTTGATTTGAAAAATCGGATTCCTTTTGTGGAAACAGTTGACAGGAACCTAAAAGGATTAGTTGCATTCCACATAGGATAATTTTTACTGGCAACATTTTGAAACGATTTGGTCCCTTTCAGACCTTAAACAATGTCCAGAAAAATGATCTAACGAGACTTGTATTGTTTTCCTTTGTATGTGAATCCGTTTGCCGCTTGTGCCAACGTCTCCATAGGGTTTTGACAGGGTTTTGCTCCCGAGCAGTGCACCGAATTAATTTTTGATCTCCCTGTCTACTTGGTTTGTTACCTCCTTCGGCCAGGGGCGCAGCAGTGTTTTCCCAACGTCAGTCCCTGAAATGAAGCGGGAGCGGGTGGTTTGTCTCTCGGTGGCGCCGCGTCTGGGAGGGGGCCCAGGGACCCGTCGCGGCTCGCCGAGGGCGGCGCGTCCGACGCGCAACGACCGGCCCCCTCCATCGCCGACAGCCCGGGCACCCGGACTTGGCAGGGGACGGCGAGGCAGCGCGCACTTCCTAACCCTTCACCGTCTGATACTCCCGGGGCCCTCTGTCCACCAGGATGCGAGGCTGAAAGCGAGAGGGCGAAAAGGGAGATAATTTCGTTTCTCCTTCCTCCCTAACCACCCCCCTCACCCGAAAAGAAGCCCCAAACAAAAAACCAGGAGAGGCCTGCCGTCTCCCAGAAGACGGCCGCTGTGCTGCTGCGAGCGGGCCGCGGGCGACCGCGCTCCCCGCCTCCCCCGGCCCTCTCCACTGTTTATTTTGTTGTCAGCGGACTTATCAAGATGTTAGTTTGCTGGAGGTTCTGACCTGCCCGGGCGCTTTGGCTGCTCAGCCCGGGCTTTCCCCTCTGTTTTTACACCTGCACAAACTCCACCGCACTCCCCTGTCTGATTTATGGCCCAATTAAAGGTTCAGCGTTCTTGAAACCACCCGCGCTGCTCCCCTCCCCGCCTCCCGCGGGCCGCGGCGAGCGCAGGAATGCGCGGGGCCGGGTCGATCCGCGCCGGACGACCGGGAGCGCGCGGCCGCGGGACGCGCTCGGGACCCCGAGGGGCGGCGGCGCGGGTGAGGGGCCTGCTCGCGGAGAAGGGCGAGGGAACCTCGCACGCACATTCCCAACAGGCGCACGCAATTAAGCCTCATCCCCAAACCATAGTTATTTCCTTCTTGGGGTTTCGGCTTTATTGGGACGAGGCGCAGCGCCGACAGCACGCAAGGCCCGGGGCGGGAGGGAGGCGGGAGCGGCCACGTGGCGCGGCGGGACGCGGAGGCCCCGCACTGTCCTTCCGGTCGCGACCCCCGTACTCTCCCTCCCCGGGGCCCGCCTGCCGCGCTGCCCAGGCCGCGAGTCTGGACGGTTTTCCGGAGAAGCAGGGGCGGCCGCGGGGCGCGGAGGAGTGGAGAGGCGCCGGGCCGGGGCTGGAGGCCGTGCGCCGCTCTTCCGCGGCCCTTGCTTCCAGCCTCTCTCCGCGAAGCTGCTCGTCCCGAGGCCCGGAGACTCTCCCTGGAGAAGCCGGAGGTGCCCGCTGCCGGTCCCGTCAGTTCAAGGGAAGCGCGGGGTCAGCGACCGCCCAGCCCGCGAATCCAGCGGGAGCCGAGACTCCGCGGCGCGGGCGGGTTGGCTCCTGTTCCAGCCTCCTTCTTTTCGGCCTTTTCTTTCTAGAGAGAATAAAGGCGGCAACCCAACCGAAGTTGGCAGCATTGAGCATCTTCCTAACCCAACTTTGTCTTCTTTCCGTCTATCATTCCACCTTTCTAATTAGACTAATTAGGAGCGCTCTGCAGTGCCGCTAGGCCCAGGGACTGAAACGCTTAGAGGTTGTGAAAAGAGCCCTGAATGGCCACGCTGGGGGCCGGGCGGGGGTCTTTGCGACTCATTCAGCACAGAGTAACAGTGGCAACATTTATCCCTGGCCATTGAAAAGAGGCTCGATTAAAACGTTTGGGAAGTAATGCCACCCTGCATCCCTTCTCTAATTAGAGGAGCCCGGGGCGATTTCGAGAACGCCAGAACCCCGCAGACACAAGTCCTGCGCGCTACTGCCTTCCGCCCTTTCAGCGCAGCCGATTTCCTTCCCGGAGACAGAAGTCCGCCACCTCCCCACCTGTTGCTGGCCCGCCTTTCCCGCGCATCCCTAGCCCCTTCACTCTTCCTAGGCTGAAGGCCCAGCCAACTGTGTTAGGACGCGCAGCGAAGCGGAGAAGTTGGGGGCAGCCTAGTGGAAAAGGCTTCTCGTTCCCTCTTACTGTCTCGGACGGAAAGCACACTTTAGCATTCGGCAGGCTCCAGATTTTCCTCTGAATGTGTTTCCTCGGTATTTCTCACACTGCCTATGCATAGCTTGGGCTTACTGCCTCCCCCACTTTTTAAACATGAAATTTCCAAGTCAAGAATCTGGGAATGGGAGTCTCAGGTGCCCTCCCTATCGACTATACTATCTTAGCTGCACACTTTGCTGTAGGAGTTCTTCACTTGCATAAGTAATTTGTACTTTTTGTCACCAGCCTTTTCTTTTTAAGAAATGTGTGCTGAGCACCTACTATGTGCCTAGACAGATTCTTACTATACATTTCAGCCTTCTTCCTTCCTTCTTAACCCATCCCCAGATATGCCTTAGGAAGCTGAACTTGACTTGGCTCTCAAGCTGTAGATTCTATCCCCGGGGTTTATATGTAGATCTATGTAGATTTTATCCTTTTCATGGCTTAGTAGGAAGGTACCAAGACACAAGGTATTAGGGAAACAAGTGATAGAAATGAGAAATAGCAGACACATTTCAACTACAGATTTTGTGTATATGTGTGAGGTTATTTGTTCATTTTCTTGGTGAGAGGGTGATATCTGATATTTTTACAAAAATTTGAAACACATTTTGCCCTAGAATAAAGGGGATTGAGAAAGTTTGATTTCCTCTTTTCTTTTTCCTTCCTCTCTCTCTCTCTCTCTCTCTCCCTCTCTCTTTCTATCTTTCTTTTCTCTAATCCTCCTTTTTGGAAAAGTGCCAGATGTACAAAGAAAAATCATCAGGTCACTGTTCTTGATCTTGTTAATTTAGAAAATGGAATCTCAGCAAAAGATGCTATTAACTTAAATGTCAACCCACAGCATGCAAAATTCCTTGGATCCAAACTTCAAAAAAAGGAATGAAAGATGTCATGTGAGTGAAAGGAATCGTGGAATTTTTAAAGGCCTAAACTGATCTTAATAGATTTTTATTGCTTCCTCACCCTGCTTCACAATATTTTAACAGTTACAATATGCATGACATTGCAACATAAATCTAACTATTAAGAAGCTGGGAGGGGCAGAGAAGAGGAAAAGAGACAAGCAGAGTGGTTCACTTGCGCTGGGGAAAATGACAATTTGCAAAATTTAAAATTCCTGGAAATTTTGAAGTGAGAAACCAAAATCGATTGTCTGTGATTTTTAATAATCAAACCTCTTATTTTTTCATTTCAGTTGCTAACAAATTTTAATTAAATAACAGCAACGAAAGTGCTCAACTCCTAAGCATACAACTTGTAACCACTACTTAGATCAAGTTACTGAACATTTTAAACACCCCAGAAAATCTCTCCATGCACCTTTCCAGCCAATACCACCCCACCCTCAGCCAATTCTCATTTCTATCACCATAGATTATTTTTAAATGTTGTTAAATTTCAGATAAATGGAATTACACAGTGTGTATATATTCTTTTGTTTGGCTTCTTTTACTCATCAGTATGTTTTTGAGATTCATCTGCTCAAACTCCTATTTATAAGACAATTTAAATGGTAAGTCAATTCACATAGGTCAAGAAGGGCAGACAGACACTGGAAAGCTTTAACTTACTCTGAAATTACAAACAAACAACATTAAATTAAAAACAAACAATGCCCCTATTCCAACCCCCCCTCCAAAATACATCATTATCAACCAGCAGAGGTAATTTTATGATTACAAGTATGTAAGTAAACACATATGATGAAATGTTTTACCTGCAATAACTGTTAGTTACATCATTTTCAAGATGCAGTTGTGGGTAAATATAAGGAAAGCAGACGCCACAAGCTGCTTTTGTCACTGGATTCTATTTCCTACTCACCATTTTAGCAGTAGGAAGTACTCTGGGCCTCTTCACAAAGAATGGCATGAACTTGAAGGGGAACATAAATTGCATCCAGTTTGTTTTATCTCAGACGTGCAAGTACTTAGTGCAGCAGCCTGTCAAGTGCACTTTGAATTTTGTTTGAAAGTAAAGTGTTCATTTTGCAAGTAACCTAGCCGTCTACACTTTATCTCATCTATGGGTCATCATAGAGGCCAGTTAACTTTGAACACAGAAAGCTGTTCCCTAGAAATGAAAGAAGCACAGCAAACCTACAGAATTACAATGGTCCTGCTGTCCCCCAGGATCCCCAGCCATGCAGCCCCAAAGCCTGCTCTCTCATGGATTCACGCTGTGGGTGACCAACCAGAGACAACCAGTGCAGCCCATCATTAGTGCTCCTTCCCTTCCAAAAAACAAGAGAATGCAGCCAGTAGGAATGTTTTCCCCAGGAAGGAGAGCATTTTTAGGCATGGGCATGTTTGTGCCATGGGAGAAATTATGAGACTGGGTAGAAGAGACTGAAGTGAGGTTTTGATTGCTTATTACTCGATATTGGTAAAGTTGAAGTAGAGAACACATCTTTTTATAATCTTTAAATCTAAAAAATTAACATAAATATAAAATAAGCCATGGAGTTCATACTCAGGAAAACACTGTGAAGACAAAAAGTCATCTCTAATGAACTATCACAGTACCAGTCATATAAACTGAATCAGTAATTTCTGAAAATAAGCAAAAGAAACTACCTACCTATTAGAATATTGAACATTAAAAAGAGCAATAATACCGATTGCTGGTGAGGATGCAGAGAAACTGGATCTCTCATACATTACTGGTGTGAATGTAAAATGGTATAGTTACTCTGGAAAATAGTTTGTCAGTTACTTACAAAATTAAATATGTGCCTATCACACAGCCTGGCAACTATACTCCAGGGCATCTATCCCAGAAAAATGAAAATTTTTGTTCACAGAAAAATCTGTACATAAATGTCCATAGCAGCCTTAGTTGTAATATCAAGAGACAAAAAGAAAACAGACAACCCACGTGTCCTTCAAGGGGTGGAACTCTGGAATATTCATACAATGGAATACTACTCAGCAATAAAAAGGAGTAAACTATTGGTGAGACAAAAAACTGGATCTCAAATGCGTTATGCTTAGTGAAAAAAGTAAACCTCAAAAGGTTACATACTGGATGATTCTATATAACATTCTTGAAATGACAAAACTACAGAGATGGAAACAGATTGGTGGTTGCCATGGGACAGGGAAAGGGTGGAAGGGGTTCATATATAAAAGGGTAGCAGGAGGGAATTCCTTTGTAGTGATGAAAGAGTTCTATGCCTTGATTGTTGTGGTGGTTACATGAATCTATAGAAGGGATAAAATTGCATAGAACTACACACACACACAAATGCATGTAAAAAGTGGTGACGATTGAGTAAGACCTCTTGTAACCTATAAGCTACTTAACGGTGTTAGACAATGTCAATTTCTCGGTTTTGATATTGTACTGCAGTTAGTTATATGACATGTCACCATTGGAGGAAGCTGAGTGAAGGGTACATGGAACTCTATGTACTATTTTTGCAACTTCTTCTGAGTCTATAATTATTTCACAATAAAAAGTTAAAAATAAGTAAGAGATCCTTTAGTCGGTGTCATTAATAGAAGTCTCAGCCAATGACAAGAACTTTCACTGGTTGAGTTCTCATAATTGATAATGGCAATGAATTTAGCCCTGTCCTTGCAGTGGGTATTTTATAAGCAATGCTTAAAAGACTCATCATTTTAAATAGTATTTTCTATTGATAGGCCCAATGCTGAAAATTTCTTGGAACATAAAACAATTGGCCCATTTGTTTGAAAAACTTCATTCTTTGAGGGTAGATTTGATTTTTGTAACTAGCCAAGTGTCACTGAAAAATCAAATATCATGAATAAGGGCTTCCCTGGTGGCGCAGTGGTTGAGAGTCCTCCTGCCGATGCAGGGGACATGGGTTCGTGCCCCGGTCTGGGAAGATCCCACATGCCGCGGAGCGGCTGGGCCCGTGAGCCATGGCCACTGAGCCTGTGTGTCCGGAGCCTGTGCTCCGCAACGGGAGAGGCCACGACAGTGAGAGGCCCGCGTACCGCAAAAAAAAAAAAGAAAAGAAAAAGAAAAATATATATATATAATGAATAAGACAGATGACCAAATTGGGTAAAACAGATTTTTTGCAAAGCCAAAGGGTCCCTTAAGATTTATTATCTTGTATAAACTGGTCACAAAAAGAGATCTCAAAATGTCCTTGGGAAAAAAAAAGTCCTCGGGAATGAGAGCATCACTGGTATCAGTATGGCCTCCTATGGTGATTGCTTAGAAGGAAACACTCATTTGCATGCATAAGATCTGATGAAGGTTTAAAAATTGGGCCTCATTTCTAGTCTAGCTGTAAATTCGGTTCTTGGAAATGTGTGTCTCATCTTGAAAATAGTACGTTAAACAAGGTATTGAGTTTTTAAAGGGTAACAGTTACTAATCTCCTTCTGAGCAAACAGTACACATTACCTTATCTGTTTTGTAATTTGAACTAAGGCAAATGAAATGTTTATTAACTCTAGACATGGTTGTGACTCTCTTACTCCCTCTACCAAAGCAGAAGCGTGACTCAACCAGTACTGCCACTAGTTACGTTGTTAAAAATCTCCATCTCTGAAGAGTATGTTCAGCCCGCATAATCAATGGTTGGCACAGTTATGGCATGGACTTGATGCAGATCCTGCCCATGAGATCTGGCCTGCCTATCTGGAAGTGGACCATGACATAAAAACAATCTAAATTCCTATGGTAAGCAGACCAAATCATGAGTGACTGGATATCAGACAAGTTTTGAGTCCTGATGCCAGTGTTTTAACTATGGTACTTATTCTTTTCCTTGAATGTTTTATTGCTTTCATTATTTTATTTCCTCTAGGAATTGTGGACTTCTAAATATTATTAGTGGTTTACCACTTTTATACACATGTATCCTATTATTTTTGGAGATTTGTATGTGGAGAGAGAGACTGGCTTCTTTATTCTACCCATTCATCTACCTGCTCACATAGATGGGCTCCTGTCTGTTTAAAGAAGCCAGAGGGACCACACAGAATCTAAGACTTGAGCAGAAGAACTTGATCATGAGTATCTGACAAAAATTTGATTTTATTATAGAAAAATCTCTAGTAATTTATCAAAAAATTTTGCTCACTTCTTGATTTGCTTGAAAACAGTTTATTATTTTAAAAATAAAGCAACTTAAGAAATATTACTTGGCTTAATTTCAACAGAACTTCTTGAAAAGATTGTAAACATTTTCATTTAAAAATTTAATAAAATACATGAAAAATTAATAACAAACTAAAACCACTTCTTATGAAAGACTATAAAGGGGTCAAAATTTGGGAATTTGTTACCAGACTCTTGGGTCTATATATCAATAGTATTACAGGCATAACATAAAATAAGTGTTGAAGAAAGTACAAATAAATATAACATTACAATACTGATATTAAAACTAAAACAAATGATCAAGGGAAGCCAGAGACCTACACTTGATTATTCATTTACCCATCTTGCATTTAGTGAGCACCTAGTGTGTCTCAGGCATGGTGTGATGTGCTGTGGATACAAGGAAAAATGAGACATCTGGTTGGAGGGTAGCGGGAGAAGACATGTATACTAATTAAAATATTATATGACATGCTTCAATAGAAGTATGAACTGATAAATGTAAAATCACAGTGAAAGAAATAACTATGTCTGAGAGGGTCAAGAAAGGCTTTGTAGGGGAGATAATGTTTGAGACGAGCCTTGAAGAAAGAAGAAAATTATACACAGGAAGAGAATTATAAAAAAACCCAGCAGCATGAAAAAGCAGGATGCTTTCAGTGAGCCTGTAATTGAACACTGAAACCTCATCACATTGAGTCAACCAAATGCACATAATCAATGGATGCTCCTAGTCTGATCACCAAAATCTGAGGTTTCTTTGGCAGCGTCTAGAATCATTTCAGAGGTAAAGAGCAGGGAAAGGGTGGACTAGGGGTCTCTTCATTTGAGTATGTGGTTAACTGTTGTATGTTTAACTCTTCCAGCATATTTCTATTATCCTGACTCCAAAATGGAAAAGTTCTATGGGATGCATAATTTTCTGAACAGGGAAAGGAGAAGGTTGTTTACAGAGATGAGTCTCAGACATCTAGAGCCTGTTATTAATGTTTACCTTGACAAAGGATGGACAGGGATACAAGGGTGAAGGGCAAGACTACTGTGAGCTGAGGCTCACTGGGAAGAGTGACAAAGGTAGTGAGACAGTCACAGGGAGAATATTCTGATGATTCACTGTGGTGCCGCTCACAGCCATTGCATCAGGCCTTCCCTTACTCAAGTGATAACCAGATCTCATCCCCATCTTCTCCAAGCTCTAGTACTAGCTTTCTAACAGCTGCTAGACATAACCAGTATTTAGTATTTAACATTTCTAAAATAGGCATCTTTCCATAATTGGCTTCCCTTTTTGACTGCTTTACTTCTAAGAACAGTACTCCATTTTCATATTAACCCAGACTTTACATTTTCAGAATCATCTTTTATTTCTTTATCGCATTAATTCTCACATCCACTCATTCACCAAGTTTGGTCAACTCTTCCTCTGCAAAGACTCGCTTCTTCTCCCTTCTACACTCTCACAAGGGACCTCGGTCAGAGATCAGACCCCTATCACCCTGTGCCTGTACCACTAAAGTAATTCTTTTCCTCTGGTCTCCTTATCTCCAGTCTCCCCACTGTCCAATATATGCTGCCGATTACCTTTCCCAAAACCTCTTTTTCATGTCACACTTCTGCCCAAGAACTGAAAGTAGTTCTTTATTGGTTATGATGAAGTAGTAAGTTTACCTTATAATCGAGAACTTTCACAACTGGGCCAAACTTACTGTCCCAGCAGACAGTATAATTTTCCTGCTTTTTGCACGACTGATGATATTATTCTCCATACCTGTACTATCTTTTCTTCTTCTGCAGTCTACATCACATAAGACCTAGCTGAGATACTTCCCCTCTCCATGAATACTGCTACTACATGAGTACAAATACTACACAAATACTGTTACTACATGAATACTATTGCTACATATTTAACATGTATGGAGCACTTTGTGCTAAGTGTTTTGCTCATTATGTTATGCAAATAATCTCATTTAATTCTCACAACCATCCTACAAAGTATACCCCTGTTTTTCACAGGGGAAAACTAAAGCATGATAACATTAAGCAGTTTGTCACTATCATATATCCTTAAATAGATGAGCTAGGGTGAGGCTCTGATTTCAGAACCTGGGCTTTATTACTCTTCATTGCCTCTGGTGAAGGACTTCTCTGTCTAAACCCGAAGAATTTATTAAATGTGCTACTTAATTGGCATTAATTTTATATGAGCTTTTGTGATGTGTCCATATGCACTGTCCACTATTAAATATCCACTATGTTTTCAGCTGCTTAAAAGAAAGCCTATGCCTTGTAATTCCCTTTGTATTCCCATAATGCCTTGCACATAATTAGCATTCAATAAATATTTTCTGACTGATGAATAAATTGACTAATCTACCATTCAATTGAAAAACCTGGGTAAAATAATTTGGAGTTGATTGGCTTTGTCTTGAGGCAAACCAGTAAAGAAACTGATCTAACCATACAATTTAGCCTAATGGATCTATACTGTCCAACTAGAGCGGTAGGGTTATGATGAGTTATGCTCCTGGGTACCTGACATTTGTACTACTATGCTGGATGACTATTGATTGGTTTGACCAACAGTCATAGACAGTATGAATGTATCTATTTCTACACTTACCTGACATGAAAGAAGACCTCTTATAATTTTAAAGACTTTTAATAGATCTTCCCATTCAAATTGAGCAGACTTTTCTTTGTACTTTCATTTACTTGCTTGTTAAAAGTTGATTTGTATTAAATAAGCAAAAGTTATGCTTACACACCTACAAATCAATAACCGAAAAACATCCATTTGATATATGTCTTCGGGGCATTATATTATTTTAAAGTTCTCTTTAATTATAAGGCAAGGAATTGGTACTACAAGATTTTTTTTTTTTTTTTTTTTTTTTGCAGTACACGGGCCTCTCACCGCTGTGGCCTCTCCCATCGCGGAGCACAGGCTCCGGACGCGCAGGCTCAGCAGCCATGGCTCACGGGCCCAGCCGCTCCTCTGCATGTGGGATCTTCCCGGACCGGGGCACGAACCCGTGTCCCCTGCATCGGCAGGCAGACTCTCAACCACTGCGCCACCAGGGAAGCCCAAGATCTTTTTTTAATAAAAGAATATTATAAAACTGTACTAGAAGATTTGCTATATTTCCTTCTGAATTGTCCCTGTTAACATGCATTTTTTAATGAAGTCACCAACTTGCCATCAGTCAATAGGAGGGTTGGAATAGCTGTCATTTAGGCTTCTTTTTTCAGCATATGGCCACAGAGTTGCCAAAGTAGGGCCACACTCTTCAAAATTAAAGTAAATATAGTATGGGGAAACTATCATTTATATCCACAGAAATCTGGGAAAGAGGTGTCAAGTTACAACAGTGGAATTCATTTTCCATATTTATGACCTCCGTGTCAAGGGGCAGTTGAGGCCTTAGGGATTACTGCATTGAGATATCATTAGATACACTATTGTTGTGCTCTAGGGGACAAGACACCATCACCAACAGAATCACATAGGGCTGTTGAATTCACTATTCAGATTAACAAATTTAATACATCATGTAATCAAGGAGGGTGATTCTTTGGGAGAATCCACCTCATGAGATATTAAGAAGGATATAGAATATGTTCTTAATATATATATATGTGTGTGTGTGTATATATATATATATATATATATATATATATATATAAAGAAAGATAAGAAGTTGGCTATATCGTGTGCTCTACTGTCTACTTTCTGAAATTGCCCAGCCGCCTGAGGACACAGCTCTGGATTCTCTAGCATTTATTGAAGAGCTAAGATGTACAAGGTGTTATATTAAGAACTAGGGGGAATGCAAAGGAAAGGGAGGGGAGAATAACATTTATTGTTCACCTTCCACGTACTGGGAACTTTTTGCATCATATCACTTTTAATTTATCCATCAAACCTGATGAGATAGAGGTTTGGCCTGTCTTACATTAGGAAATAAAGGCTCAGAGTGGTTAAGTAACTTGCTTAATGCCACATAGGTACGAAGTAGCAGAGCTTAGATTTGAACCCAGATCTTTCAACCCCAGAATCTGTATTTCAGCAACATCATGGAGGCCTCCCAAAGATGAGTTTGAGAGGATGGTAAAGAGACAAGAAGGACATAATTGGAGAGGAGTGGAGAATTTTCCACAGCATTCTGTGGCTATGATGCCAACTCACTTCAGAGTTTGCATTCCTACAGGAAGGACTTAATATATAGAATTAGCTTTCTTAGCCACTTCACACTTTAGGAGCACACTTGTGGCCATTAACAACTTTTTTTTTTTAAGAGCAGGTACAGAATTTAAGAAGAAATTGCTTAGAGAATCAAAGTATGTGAACAATCTGGTATGTAGATGACCAGATGATTTTTTTCCTGTTGATCAGCTGTTTTGAAGCTTTGTTCAAGCAATATAGTTCCCTTTGGTCCCCAAACCTACAAAGTACCAGCCTGTGGGGTTAGGTCCATGAGGTCCACTAAGCTGAAAAACTTAAATCCAAGGTAAAGAAAACCAAAAATCTCTTCCAGATATGCTATATGAGGTACCATTGTGAGATGCCTCTTGGTTTACGTTGCAAATCATCATCATTACAAACCACCAGCAGTCAGGAGTATGCTGATGACATGGGTAGACCTTTCCATGATTGAGGTCTTGGTCTTGTAAGAGAGAAACTGGGATGTCCAATCAGCTCTGCTTCCTTTGCTCTGAAGGTGATGCTTCTCAAACCTTAGCATGCACAGAATCACCTGGCAAGCTTGTCGGCATGCTAGGCCCCATTCCCAAAGTTGCTGATTCAGTATGTCTGAATTGGGCCTGAGAATGTGCAATTGTAACAAGTTCCCAAGTGATGCTGCTGGTTCAGGAATCACACTGTGAGAATTACTGTCCTAGAGTATAAAGTAGGACCTAGGATGCCAGGGAAGTATATCCCTAATGGTCATCAGGGATATGTAGGCAGCTTCTGACATGGCTCCCAAGGATGTAGCTCCCTCCCCTTGAGTGTGAGCTGGTCATAGTGACTTGCTTCCATCAAAGAGAATAAAGCAAAAGTGATGGGATGTCACTTCCACGCTCAGGATATGAGAGACTGTGTCTTCCATCTTGCTGGTCCCCTCTGTTGCCTACCTCCTTGCTCACTCTGAGGCAGCCAGCTGACATGTGAGACGCTCAACACAGAGGTCCATGTGGGAAGGAGCCTAGGGAGGCCACCAGTTAACAGCCCTGGAAGAACTGAGGCATCAGTCCACCAATTAGCAAGGAACTGAATCCTGCCAATCCTGACATCCTGAACCATGTCAGTGAGCTAGAAAGCAGATCCTTCCCAGTCATGTCACGAGATCTGCCTGCAGCCATGTGATTGACCCAGAGCCCGAGGATCCAGTTAAGCTGTGCTCAGAGTCCTGACCCACAGAAACTCTGAGATAATAAATGTTGTTGCCTTAAACTGCTAAGTTTGGGGGTAATTTGTTATGCAGCAATAGATAACTAATACAAGTGACCTCCTGCCCTTCCAGGAAGTACTAGATGGGCAGTAGAACAACAGTAGGAGGCAGAGAGAGACTGTGCCTTAGCATGAGTGACGAAAACCTTCCTGTACACAGAGCTATGCTGGTACTGGACAGAGTCAGTTAAAAAGTCTGTATTCTCTCGGTTTTATTTATTTTGTACTTAGAGTATCATCTTTAAATGAGAATATTTATTCAGATAGTTTATTGCTAATTTTCAGAAGTTTTCTTTTTGCACTCTAAGGATTGCTATATGAAAAAATTGCTAATGGAGTAAACAGAAATGCCATCTGTTAGTTTGTGGTGTAACCACATTTAAGCATCTAAGAATCATGAGAATTTTATAACAAATTTATACCTTTTAGAAGCTAATACCTATAGGCAGGTAAGAGCTAAGAAATTTCTCATTTCTAACATAAAATTTACATGTAAAGTAAATGACCAAAAGGAACATTTCAAACTCACATGACTTTAAACGCTGCTGTGTATTATTTAGGTAGAGTTTTAGGTTTTCCTTTTTTTTTTTCCATGGTAGAGAAACAGATCAAAGGAACTATTCTTAATGTTTTTCATTTTGTCAACATATCTTTAGACAGTCTATTAATACAAGCTGGTAATAGAATTTTATCATGAAAGACAAATAGATTATAGGTTTTTTTTTACAGCGACTACATGACTTTTGTGGATTAAAATCAGGATGATCTAAATATTAATAGATTAATTTATGGAGAGGAAAAGTTACAAATCATTCACTTAAAAATTGGCTTTGTGCCCACATTCTAGAGGCACACTAGGGAGAGTTGTAGCTACACAGCTAATGTCTACGGAGAGTGAATTTCTGAACATAATTTATGTAGATGAAGTGTGCAGAATGTTTTTATTTGTTCTACATCGCACTGTCTCACCTCTGCATGAACTTCCCAAACCCAGATCTACTCCAAATACTTTAACTCCCCTTCTCCACACTTCCCTCCAACGTGTTTGCTTTGGCAACTTTCATGTTCTTACAAACAATTCTCCCAGCGAAATCAATCACTCTTGCACCCAAAGAGAAATACTGTGCACTCAGTGCGATGACAAAATGAAACATGTTTGAAGCAAACCATGTGTTCCCGCGTGTCCGGAATTATGCTATTTGCTCAAGGAACATGTTCCTAATGTGTTTGGCTTCTGTTACCCCTTGTGATTGCAACGCTCATTGTCTTTTGGAATTTATGATTTCAGAAGCAACTGCTCGGACTCACTTAATAGGACATTTTTGGAATGTGAAGCCTGGGGGATTCACCGAGCAGCATCACTCTGTTCTCGTTTCCAGGCAAGTCTGGCCAGTATAAGTGCACCTGGTGTTTGAGGAATTCTGGGAGATTGGTCCTCTTTTCCATTTGGAACCCCAGACAAATGGCTTATCTGAATGACATGGATTCATCGTGATTTGAAAGTGATTCTGTTCATCAATCACATTATTAGGGAAAAAATACTTTCTGGTGATGGAGTGAGGCAATGTCCTTTTCGAAAAGAACTTTTCGGCGGTACTTTCCTCAAAGGCACCGAAGGTACCCGACCAGATTTGCCCCTCAGTTTGACAGCATATTTACTTAGAAGAGAAGCATCAGTATTACCAGTTCCATTTTTGTAGGCAGGAGACCCATGAGCTAATCAAGATCCCAGGCCCTGTTCTCTTTCTGATTGATGGATGTCCAACCCTTACCCCAAGGATTGTTATAGCAGGAGCCATTCCCAGACCCCTTGAGCATTTTAACTGGGTTTCTGCACTCTTTTCCCTTGGAGCTCTTCATATGCTCTGGGTTCACTTCCTGCCCCGAGTCCAGCTACCTACTGGGGGCCCTGGGAAACTCAGTTTCATGCAAGCCTGACTTTTTCCCCTGTATCTCATCAGTCTTAGATTTTTTTTTAAGAACAACAAATAGGATAAGTAAAATTTCCCACTAGTCTGGTGTTTAATACACTAAAAATTTAAGCTATCAATCACTCATTGCAGCAAACAGAATGACACAGGCTCAGGGAAGGTACACAACTGAATCTAGTTATAAGTGATGGAGAAAGACCTTAGTTTAAAAACAGGGAGGGGGCAAGCGTTAATACATTCTAGAGGCTGGAAATATAATTTTTTCACCCAGTAAGAAAAAAGTTGATGCTCAAAATTTTAGGCTTTCTTTGATCCCAGGAGCATTGAAATGAAATTTTACATTACCATCCTCCACAGGCATTTGAGGGGGGCCCACCGTGTGCACAAGGAAGGGCTCATATGACAGTGCACTGGTTAAGAGCTCAGGCTCGGAAGGCCAATGGATTGAGACCCAGCTCTGCCACTTATTAACCTGGTGAATATGCCTCTCTGAGCCTCAGTTTTCTCATTTGTAAAAGGGCACTAATAATACCTACCTCATAGGTTTATTGTGAAATTTATATAATATGATGCATGCAAAGCACTGGCACATGAGACAGGCCAAATCAATGTCAGCTGCTGTCCTCATCATATCACCACTGTTATTGATGTAAAGTTCCAGTTGGGGCCATGGAATATAACTAATCCAAAACAGCTTATGCTAGGAACTAAACAAGGATGGCAAAAGTAAGTGCTGTAAAATTTTTAACAGAGGAATAAGGGGTTTCATAAAAGGCAGATGGGGACTTCGCTGGTGGTGCAGTGGTTAAGAATCCGCCTGCCAGGGCAGGGAACAGGGGTTCGAGCCCTGGGCCAGGAAGATCCCACATGCCGTGGAGCAACTAAGCCCGTGCACCACAACTAGTGAGCCTGCGCTCTAGAGCCTGCGAGCCACAACTACTGAGCCCAAGTGCCACAACTACTGAAGCCCGCGCGCCTAGAGCCCGTGCTCTGCAACAAGAGAAGCCACCACAATAAGAAGCCCGGGAACCGCAACAAAGAATAGCCCACGCGCAGCAACAAAGACCCAAGGCAGCCAAAAATAAAAATAAATAAATAAATAAATAAATAAATAAAGGAAGATGGACAAAGCTTCAAATGGGGAGGTGGATCCTTTGCAGGGTCTTGGTCTGCACCTTGAAGGTGGGAAGGGATTTGCCACCCAATCCTGTCCTACCAGTTCTATAGCTGCATTGCACCAACTTGGTAGTGCCTCCCTGTTGTAGACTGAACGTTTGTGTTCCTACCCCCCCCCGCCCCCGCAAAATTCATATGTTGAAGCACTAACCCCTGATAGTATTTGGAGGTGGGGCCTTTGGGAGATAATTAGGTTTAGATGAGGTCATGAGGATGGGGCCCCCATGATGGGTTAGTGTCCTTATAAGAAGAGGAAGAGACTGGAACTCCCTCTCCGTGTCCATGTGAAGACACAGGGAGAAGTCTGCAAGCCAGGAAAGCCCTCACCAAGTAATGAATCTGCCAGCACTTTGATCTTGGACTTCCCAGCCTCCAGAACTGTGAGATATAAATTCTAAGTGTAAGCCACTCAGTCTATGGTATTTTGTTATAGCGGCCCGAGCTGACTAAGACACTCTCACATGGATGTGAGGGGGTATCAAAAGAATCAGCTTGGACATGGGAATGTGTCACCTTCCAGGTAGGCAGTCTCCTTGGTTTATTGGACATCCAGGCATTTTATTGATGTCTTTCTCTTGACTGGCAGGAGCAAAGTGTCCTCTGTTGGCTGGGGTCACTGAGTAAAGGAAATTTGAGTTTGAAATATTGAAACCTGTTCTCTTCTTTGATTCCAAAGAATTTAAGTTCCTCAGCTATGATTTTTTTTTGGGTCTCTGAAACTTTTTCTTTCCTTAGTCCCGTCATCTCTGCGAACCGGTTTTAAAATAATATGAAATGTGGGCAATTTTTATTAATGTTGTCCGTCCTTTTCTTTTTAAAATTCAGGGCCATGGATCTCTTTGATCAAAAGAAGCCACAAGTTCTTTTCACACTTGATGGAGACATAGATAATTTAATTTTGATCTGGAGGAGGGAGTGTTTGGGCCAAAATTAGACAGGTGGCAAATGTCATTAAGTCATTAAGATCTGGACACATAATGACCAATGTAAACCAAGCAAGTGAAGGAAGTAGAGGAGAAAAGGGAAACTGTTTTAATTCTCTGAATCTCTTCAGTTGTGGCTCCCCGGACTGAATAAAAAGCTTGAATAAAGGGAGAAGTGGGTTCATGGTTCCTAATGGTTCATTTTCCTTTCTGTATCCTAGTATTATGTTTGTTTTTGAAAGCTACCAGATTGCATTGCCAAGTGATATTTAGCTTAGGCTTTCTAGAACTCTTTAGGTATTTTATTTATAAATGTATTTGAAACAGTCCTGTCTCACGTTGCACTTGGCAAGTCTTCTTTTTCATGATGAGTAAATTTAGTTTCTGCTTCTCTGATCCAATTCCATATTTTAAATATCTACTCATTACACTTTCTACAGGTACTTCTTGGCAGTGATGCTCTGCATGCCCCCTTTCAGGAGAACCCCTGCCCAACTTCCCCTTTTCTCAAGGCAGAGAAGTCCTCTTTAGGAAACACTCTTCAACCCACTGTAAAATCGTTTGAGGTTAAAGATTAGGAATTCATGCCACAGCAGTCCTTTTTCTTAATGACTACTACTGCTATGAATTTGGAGATTTAAATCCGGTTTTCAGTCAAGAGCATTTAAAAAATTATCATCCAGTATTTTTGCAGATATCTTTACAATCCAAGGTTGTTTACTATGCACCCTCATTTGTCCGTTTTCAAACTGGATTCAATTTGATCTTTCATGGGTTTTCCTAGATAGTGATCAGTGGCTTTGCAATGACTCGAATGAAGTATGTAGTTGTTTAATTACTTTCGACTCGACTCAATAACTGTGCTTCAGTGAAGTTAAAAGTGAGTCTTTTCTCGAGTAGGGAGGAAGAATGACAGGGAGGAAGGAAAGCTTAGCATGTTGGAGGGATGTACTGAGGTAGACCTGTAGTGTTAATCCAGTTTTGTTGTTAGTGTTTACTTTCCTTTCTCAAGACTGGGGCATTTCCCGCTATTTTCCCTTTTGTTGCTTGGCTTGGAAAGGACATGCGTTCCGCTTTTCTTTCAGCCCAAACATAATACACGAAGCCTCCAGTGCTTGGGGGGTGGGGTGGCGTGGGGGGGAACACATGTGGTTGTGTTCTAACCGCCATCTGCGGAAAGATGGTCCTGGGAAAGCTTCTTCCCCAGAACAGAGAAACATCTCCGGAGCGAGGGATCTCCGGCGCGCAGATTCAATAAGCCCAACCGCACTTGGCTCCGTCACAAACCTAATACGGCAGCCCATACTGTTGCTCGGGAAGTCTCCAGCCAAACCGAGTTCTTGTAAAAATAAATACTCATCAGCAAATATTTTGATTAGTTAAAAATGTTCGAAATGGCGAACGCCCCGCTCCCCTGCTCTCCCCCACGGCGCGAGAGTAGAGAAGAGGCTTCCCCCTCCTTCCCCACCCTCCGGGGCGGGAGGCCCGCGCTCCCGGGGCCCGCGGGTCCCCGCGTCCCGCCCGCGCCGCCGTGCGCCCAGCCTCGGCCGTCCCGGCGCTCGCACGGCCTCCGGGGCGCGCAGAGCCCAGGGCCCCGCGGGGCGCGGGCGGCGGGCAGCGGGCGGCCTCGGCCTCCCCAGGGCCCGCGGGGCGCGGCCGGCTCCGAGCCGCCGCCACCTCGCTACACTTACTTGCCTTAAGCTCTTTATTAACTCCCCCGGAGCAGCGCGGCTGCGGCCGCGCCTCCTGCGCCCCGGTGGTCTGGCTCCTCCGCGCGGCGCACATGCTAAACAGATTAACATGCCTTGGCTGACCCACGCTTCGCAACCCGCGGATTGGGTTTCTGCAGCTCCATGTGGAAATTAACCTATCTGTACCCGTGGTCAGCTGCGCCCGGCCGCTCCCGCGCCGCCCGGGCAATCCAAACAAACCTGGGCCGCGGGCTCCCTTTGTTACTCTTGGCTCCCCTCCCCCCTTCCCGGCCAAATATTTATTGGAAAAGAGGTTCTCCTCTTTGGCCGAAGGTCGGGCACATTTCTGAGAGCTCTTTATTTGTAAATGATTTTTGGCAGGGCCAGGCACCCTTAGGAGGGGGTGGCAGGGAACCCGAGCTCCATGACTGGAGGGTTTCTAGCACTCCGCAGGCAGGGAGCTGTTTATGTTTGCACAGGGCACCCTAGTCCTGGTCATTAAAAATACATGCACTGTCTATATTTTGCTTTTATAACAGTCCCTCTGTTTATACGGTTGTTTGCTTTGTTCTAGGGCAAGTTTATTCCCTCACCTCCCATCTCCGCCTCCCATTCACACCCAGTGAGCGAAGTGAGGCGATTCTTCTAGGCTTTCTTTCTTACTTAGAAGAACTGAAAAGTCAGACTCATGTGTCATGTAGTTGTGTACATGTGTCATGTAGTTGGTACCCGTGGGTACCAACCAGCCTGAAGTTAAATCCAAAGGGTAGCAGCGTCTATCTCGAAACTGCTGCCTCTTCCACTAGTTCGGGGGCACTGATGATTACTAATGGACCCCTGGTTCACTTGTTAAGCATTACCCTCTTTTATCCTACTATTTTATAATTACGTATGCACAGTTTGCCTTTCGCTAGTTATAGACTGGAGATGTCTGGGTCATTTGGAAGGGACTCTATAGTGAATACTGCTGCCAGGAAGATGGAGATGGCTCTTCATATTCTTTTCCCTCTTGTTGGTCACAAAAGGTCTCCATTGTCTGGGACCCACAAGTGGCTATTTTCTGGGACCGTTGCTACTCGTGATGCATCTATGGTTGCCTTGTCCCATTAATCAGAATGAGCCCAGGCCATTTGAGGTTACCCCCTGTGCCATCATACCTCACTGGCATCTAGCAGCGTTGCCTCACTTTGCTGGGGTGGTTTGGGCATGTCCTTGAGTGTTGTTTCTCAAGGCCTGGGGGGGCTCTCCATCCCACTTGCATTCGTTTTCCAGTCAGCCCTCACTGCAGTGCCCTTCATTGTCTTGGCATCGATAAACTGTGTGAGACTCTTAGGTGGCACGGATCAAACCGTGCAATGGTTGCATCCATGTGGCAGGGCCATAATGGCCCCATAGTCAGAAGATTGAGCACAGCTACCCCTCAGCAGATCACTGTTTGCCAGCCCACTGAGTGACATGCTGACTCCGTTGATTCCTTTTGTCCTTTCAAGCCTTGTGTTTCTTGGATGGACAGCACGTTCCTGAGGTAAAAAGCTTTCAGAGCTGCAAGCTTCCAGAAAGACAATCAGGAACCAACTGGCAGCATATTTCAGGGGTTTCAGTCTCACGCTGAGGAGATGAACTAGAATTGGCTCCGATAATATGCCCACAGCGAGGAACTCCATTGAAACTGAGCTATAAATAAATGTGCTGAGGATAAGGGGAAATCACGGTTCCCCACCACAACAGGCATGGCCATGAGAAACCTGCTAACCGCTGAGCTTGAAAAGAAAAGAAATTAGGCTCAAGGTCCAAGGCAACACAAGGCATAAGTCAGTTAAGAGCTGGTGGTTCTTTTTTCTTCTGGTTATGGGTAACATCTCAGAATTCCTTCCAGCTCTGGAATTGTGGGTTTAATTAGAGAGCATTTCTCTGCATTTTTCACAAAGCAGCTGGCATCTTGATTTCTGGTAAACCTTTTCTTTTTTCTTCATCAGCACCTATACTCGATATTGTCCATATGGATCACGTGTGTGGGAACACACAAATTACAGCAACTTTTGTCTTTTGTCGTGAAGGGCTGACAGGGCAATAAACACATGCAGCCTCCCTCCTCCAGGAATTCCTCATCCTCCCTGTGTGGCTCTAGCCCTGTGGATAATATCATTACAGGACTAAACAAATAAACAGTCGATCCGAATCAACCGGGAGGCACTGGGGACTACACAGTTCCTCTCCAAAGATGATACAAGTAAATTTACACTCGTAGCTTGGATGTGCTCCAACTGCTATGAATAGCCGTTCAGTTCTGTCAGGCTGGGGAGGCGCTGGGGCACTGGGCTGACCCCCCAGCTCTGTCTTTGCTTCAATCAATGTGAGCTTTCACTGTTCTGTTTTCCTTACTATCCTCAACTGGGAACATCAAGGACCAGTAACATTTTTTATGAACCCTGAGCTCAAAGAAGAACCTTTTACTACAAAGTTAACATATTAAACCCAATGACATGGATGAAAGGTTAACACACTTCTGCCAGCCCAGAGCTTCCCCTTCGAAGGTGATTTCCTGTGTTCAGGCTGTCGCCGCCATTGCCTCTGCCACAAGCCCTGTCTGACAAGCACATGGATTCATAAGATGGGGACATGCCACATCAGCAACAGAACAGAAACTGACTATAGTTAAGAGCCACAGCAAATACTTATTCTCATTCTTACCAACAAATTCATTAATATCATTTTTTAATTGAAAAGAATCAGTTACAATGATAACATGAATATCACACGTACTTCTCTTTTTCCAAGTTGAAAAATGAAGCTTTCTCTTCTCCTGTCTTTATACATGTGTCAACAGTTCCTGGGATGTGCAGGCCTCTTCTTATGCCTGTTCTTGTGACTGGAGAGTTTCTTTTTTAACCATTACTTTGCCTGAAACTATATGATAGTTCTGTGTGCGTGTGTGTTTTTTAAGATGGAAAAGAAATACCCTAAAACATGAACAGTGGTGGTGGGATTACAGTTTTTAAAAATTTCTTTTTATATTTCTCTGCTTTTTCTCCTGTCACATTCCCCCCAGTTCTGGCCCAAGAAGTGTATGTTATTTTTAGAGTCGGATAAAATTAGTATTTAACAAGGTTATTCTTAAACAATGTTGATCCTCTTGAGGTAAGCACTAATTTCAGTTCAGCATACTCAGTAAAGGCATGCAGTTACTGGCTTCTCTGGCTTATCTGTTCGAAACCTAGGGATCAGGCATTCAGAGGGTCTGCCTCCATTTATTCAGGGAGGTGGAGGTGGGCCAATGGAGGCAAAAAGAAAATAAAATGAGAAAAAAGTAAAACACACACCCACATGAATAAGACTTTCAACAGGTGCTTTCTGGTATTTATGACCCATTCTGGACCTGATAGAAAACAACTCCATCTTCTTTCAGTGTCCAGGGGCCTCTGCAGGTGAGCTCAGGCTGGGGCAGCATCTGTTTTTACATCTTAAACTGCGAAGTTTGTGGGTGAACACAGAGCCATGGGACAGCATGTGGGAACCAACGAGAGGCTTGCCAGACTCTGAAGGCAGTGGAGGGACAAGGGGCCCCAGGTGAGAGCAGCCTCCTACAGCTGCTCTGAGGTCGCTGTTCTAGAGAAAACAAGCAGAAAGGCAGAGCAATGAGGAGTGGTGAGGGAAACAAGCCCAGACCGGGATGTTCAGTGATTTGGGTTCCAGGTGCATCTCTGCCATCAGGCCGTGAGAGCCTGGGAAAATTCCTGAACATTCTCTGGGCGTGAGCTGCCTTCTTTCAAAATGAAAAGGTTGGTCTGCTGACCTCAGGTCAGTGTATGCGTCAGCTCCTGTTTCAGAGTGTGAGGACTCCTGCTTTCTGGACACGTGGTTGGAGAGCTCTAATGAGTAGAATTGTCCAGTTGTGAAGAAGGAACTTTTCCTGAGAGAAAGGCCCTAAAGTGCCCCCGAAGTGGGTGGCGCAGATAATCGGAGTCACGAAGCTCGTTATCACAATCCCAACAACTTGAGGAAAGTATGGCCCTCAGATCTCAAATCGGGATTAAGTGGGAAGACTTTGGGTTCCTCTGATCGTTTGTAGGAGGCAAAGTTTTAAATTTTCACCCAAGAGACATTATGTTGAGCCCCAGCATGTGCCAGGTACTATGCTGGGCAAGGAGGCAACAGGAAGCACAGACTCTACCCTCTGCTCTTAGCGGGTGCTCATGGACCGCCCCCCCCAACCCCTCACAAGCGCCTGACTGAGGAGACTAGTGACTTCTGATTAGTCTTTAGAAACTCCAGTTTGGTAGGGAAGAGCCAGGCTCCTGGAGGTTAGAAAACAAGCTGTGGCCTGAGGACACCTGGCAAAGATCGGCAGGGAGCAGGGAAGGAAGGTGTTTCTGACATTGCCCTAGTCCTTCCACTGTTGTGGACGTTGACTCTGAATTCTCTCTGTACCCTGAAAACCTAGTGACTATTATAATGTGGCCTATATTGTCTTTTGGTTTCCCATCATATTCAGCTAAGTCATTTTTTTAAACATCTTTATTGGAGTATAATTGCCTTACAATGGTGTGTTAGTTTCTGCTGTATAACAAAGTGACTCAGCTCTACATATACACATATCCCCATATCCCCTCCCTCTTGCGTCTCCCTCCCTCCCACCCTCCCTATCCCACCCCTCTAGGTGGTCACAAAGCACCGAGCTGATCCCCCTGTGTTATGCGACTGCTTCCCAGCTAAGTCATTTTTGAATGCCAGCCTGTCTTAGCTGCATGAAGGGCAACTCAAGAAAGGGAATTGACTTGTGCCCACGCTGAATTTAAGGGAGAAACTGGGTATTCCGGGGAGCCAGTCATGGCAAAGGCAGTTGGAATCAAAGTGTGATACTTCCAGGAGACAATGCAACTCTGGAAATATCTCAGGTTTGGTAATAGCAATGGAAAATAAGATTCACTTGGACAGTCATTTCTTTCGCCTGGAGAAATCTCCTTCCAGAAAATCTCTCAGTTTACACTATGTTTAATAATCTGCATTTTTAATCAGCCCCTCCCAAAGCTGAACTGGGGCAAATGGTCCTTAGATCACACTTTGAGAACTGATGGGATGGATGACTGAATGGAATGGATTCTTAGGGGATTCATTTAGCTTTCTTTTTCCGGTACACAAAGATATTTTGTTTTATTTCATTTAAACATAGAAGAGATTATTATATATTTATTTAGGGGAATGTATCTGGTTGAATAGTGTTCCCCTCAGATTCATGACCTTCCAAATCAGCCGGCACCTTCTAGCCTTTATAGCCAGAACTGTGAGGAAAAAAAATGCCTGTTGTTTAAGCCACACAGTTTGTCCTATTTTGTTATAGCAGACCAGGCAGATTAATAAAACTGGTCCTTGTAAGAATAGGAGGAGAGACACAGGGAGAAGGTCATGTGACAATGGAGGCAGAGATTGGAGTGATGCAGCCACAAGCCAAGGAATGCCAAGGATTGCTAGCAGCCACCAGAAGCTAGCAAGAGGAAAGGGAGGAGCCTCCATAGAGAATGGCCCACTGACACCTTGATTTTGGACTTCTAGCCTCCAAAGTTGTAAGAAAATAAATTCCCATTGTTTGAAGTCACGCTTTGTTATGGCAGCCCTAGGAGACTAATACTGTGGTTTAGATATAATCCTTCCATTAGACAGAGAAGTAGATGAGCTCTCAATATAGCCATTTAGGGGACTTCCCTGGTGGTGCAGTGGTTAAGAATACACCTACCAATGCAGGGGGCACGGGTTCGAGCCCTAGTCCGGGAAGATCCCACATGCCGCGGAGCAACTAAGCCCGTGCGCCACAACTACTGAGCCTAAGCTCTAGAGCCCGCGAGCCACAGCAACTGCTGAAGCCCGTGCGCTGCCACTACTGAAGCCTGTGCGTCTAGAGCCCATGCTCTGCAACAAGAGAAGCTACCGCAATGAGAAGCCCGCGCACCACAATGAAGAGTAGCCCCTGCTCACCACAACTAGAGAAAGCCCACGCGCAGCAACGAAGACCCAATGCAGCCAAAAATAAATAAATTAAATAAACAAATTTATTTTTTAAAAAATAGGCATTTATTGTTTTCTACTTGTTTGCTCATATTTTGAAGGATATTGGTATTCAAATATTTGGAATTGTCATGAACTAGACAATTGATTTATCAGTGTTTATAACATCTTTGCCTTAATTTGTCCCCTAAAACAGAACATATATGATCTTGAATATTTGAGACAAATGGGTTTTTGATGTTTTTAAATAAGATTAAAGAAAAAGAGTAAATGTACTTGTTTTTGATAATAAGCAGAACACCCCAAACTTTCATAATAGAAAATAAATTCATTTTGAGGTTGGGTTGTCAGTCATGAGTAGATGTGAAGTAATCACTTTCTCTTCTTAAAATTCCAGAAGTTAATTTCAAGAATAAATCTGATTTTCCATCTATTTGAAGTGATGGTAAAACTTTGTACAGTGAGTTTGTCTACCTGAATGAGACTTCAGTAACTTCAACCTAGCAGAAAAACTCATGCAAGAAATCAAACTTACTTCCTTTTAAGACATGTTAAGAGAATCTTCCCCTTTTTTGGTAGTTGCTTTGTAATTGTAAAATTATATGAGTAGATTTTACTTCTCAACACTCACAGTTCCTTGTGTTTTGTGGTTGGCACTTTAGTGAACCTAACATCTGACAAACCATTGATTTGCTAGCATTTAACTTGCAATCTCCGACTTCTCAGGGAGGTGTATTATGGTGTAACATGATAGAGAAGGGGCAAAGAACTTGGATTGTTGCTGGCATATCAGTTCTTTCCATTAATAAAACACTCAACTGAGTCATTTTCTCTGGCCACTTTTCCATTGTAAAAAAACTTAAATCAAAGAACATGACTGCTTTTATTGGCAAAGCAGTAGATAAATCAGAGATGTAAAAATGCAAAAAGAAGGATTCAGTACAAGCACTATGCAGAGTGGACTCGCTGGGTGAAAGGTTTATTCTGTCAATTTTCCTCTTGAGACACTTAGGTTTAAGGAAATGTTTGCACTGTTCTAGAGAAAAAGTTGGCTGTGTGTTTTTCTTTTGTGTTTAGGCCACTCTGGAAGTAATTCCTCTGGGCACAATTATCTAACATATGGTGATTTAGAAAAAGTCCAAAGCAGAGGTCATTTGGATGTTTTAGACAGGAAAGAAGAAAAATCCATCTTGGAGAATAAAATGAAGTCAGGAAGGACTTATGGTCAAAGGAACTTGAAAAAAGTGAGATAGACTTCAGGTAAAACATGCAACTCAAATTTTTTGTTTTTCCTTTTTTGTTGTTGTTTGATTTTTGCATGAGAATTGTGCCTGTGGAGTTGACCAAAAAACTTCGATAACAGAGCATTTTGGTGCTGGACAAGGCACAGTGGAGTTGAAGGCCAGCTTTCACCCTGTGTGTGTGACCTGTTCAGCCCCACAGGGCCCTGTGTGTAGACTGGCCTTGCCCTTGGTTTAATGCTCTACTATTATCCTCTTGAAATTCTAAATAATTTTTTAACTTTACCCCCTATATTTTAATTTTACATTGGGACCTGCAAATTATGTAGCTAGTTCTGCAATAGATGGTCTATTCTAAACCTCTCATTTTTTTTTTTTTTTAGATGAGAAAATAAGCTTCAGAAAGGATAAATGACTTGCCTGGTGGAGCCAGGAATAGAACCAGTTTCTCTGGGTCAGAACTGCAAAACCAATTCACATTCTAAGTGTCTAAACAAAGAGAAACGTTTTCACCCTCATATTGAAAAGAAGCTTCTTCATGCACCATAAATGAGCCAAGAAAAACACTGAAAGAATCCAAAAGAAAGAAAGCTCTGGACCCTATTGGGACACAAATAAGGAAGACCTCACATTGATTTTTCCCAACTCACTTTGAAAAAAACACTGGCTGCCATATTCATTTCCCTCACTTCAGCATCGAACTTTCAGATCCTCTGAAGTCAGGGTATCCTGGCACACACTCGACGTCTTCTAAGCAGCCAAATCCCTACTCTTCTGCTGTGGAAGCTGACGGGCCTGCTCTATGTACCTTCATCGCTGCTGCTGTCCCAGTGAAAGCTGATGATTAATTTTAATAGTGAGGCACTTTTCTTATTGCATGGTCAGGAAGCTAATTAAGATCGTCTAACATCAACCAAGTAACAAACCGCACTATAAATCAGAATTGAACACATGCAGTGGTGGGCCACTGCCTAAGGCTTCCAAAAGGGCTTTTCCAGAGGAAACCAGCCTGGGGAGCATCCTAACTCAAATGGGAAATGTCCTGTAATTGTGATGTTCTGTATCTCTAGCTGACATAGCTATCAGAATTCATACTTTTGGTGGATTCTGATGAAGCGAGCTATATTAAAGAGTTGGTTTTTAACTTTCTTTTAAGATTGGAACAAAAGAGTTGCTTTTAAGCACCATCCCCCAATCAACTCCCTATAACATTCTGATGATAAATGACATTTATGGAAATAAAAACGTAGGTTTGTAACTCTGCCCAGAGGTTGTCAACTGGAATTCTGTTGCACCAGAATAGCCAAAGGAATTCTCAAAACACGTTTTCCCCGCATGAGAAACATCCTACTTCAAATTATCTTCGTGTAAGTCAGAGATGAATATATAGACTGGCATCCATCACCTGATCCACAGAGAAAAAGATGTGTGAAAAAGCTATATTTGAAACCAGGCTGAAGGAACCAGATGAGAATGAGCTCTCTTTCTGATGCAATGCTTACTTCCTATGTTTTGAAGTGGTGTCAGGGATTTTACTGGCAAAGGAGAGCCAAATGTATAGAAAATAGGGTTCAAGCTCTTTTATAAAAGAAACATTCCCAACTTTCTCTCTAGTGTCTGGTGAGGGTGTGGAAGGGTGAGTCAGCAGATATTTTCCATGTGCAGGTCAAGTATAGAGGAGGGAGGTGTGGAAATACAAGAAAAGATTTGCCTTGGCAGGATTTTTACATCATAACATCTTAGAGCTGAAAGACCTTCTATTCTTCCACTCACATTTTATAGATGAGAAAACTGAGGTCTGGGGAGATAGTGAATTACCTGTGGTCCAAGGGCAGTCTTCTTCACAAAGCATGCAGCCTGGGTAAGCTCTAAGTTTGGGGAGGTTCTGGGGAGAGGAGGTTGGTCTGTGTTAAACGCTGAGGCGTAGTGATGTTAACTCCTGTTGCCTTTGTGGCCAGAAGCGTGTATCTTGGGGCTGCACTTCTGAGCTGCTTGGGGTTTTGAATGCAGCAGCTGCTACGGAGAACTCATTCAAAGCACCTTTCTCAAATCACTCCACACCAAGACCAGAATGGTAGACAGCAAAGGGGAAAGAAAGAAAGAGAGCCGATGGCCCTGGGCCACTTTGAAAGTCTGGGTTGCCATACCACAGAAACAATAGCAGTGGTGTTATCATAATTGAGGTCCAGACCCACTACCTCCGTAGAGTTCTGTTTCTGACAGTTGGAGCTCTTTTCTGACCTCAGAAACCTCGAGCCTCTTAATCTGACCATGTTTGGATGAACAGCTCAGAGGGAGAGGCTGAAGCAGTACATAATCAAGCAATGATTACAGTCATATATATGTGGAATCAGCTTCTAGGAGGTGGCTGTCACAGAGGAGGGCACTGTCACATACGAGAATCTGGGGGGACAAATGAATCCCCTCCCAATAACACAATAGTCATAGTAATTGCTGTTTTACCAAGGGTCGTGCTTTCATTTAGCTGGTTTAGAAATAAAGATAATGATGTTAGTTATAAAAGTACTACAGCCTCTGGACCTGGTTGGTCTATAGATACATAAACTTTTTTTTTAGAAGTGTTATTTTTATTTTTTATTTTTATAAAATTTTTTTATTTGTATTTATTTTTGGCTGTGTTGGGTCTTTGTTGCTGTGTGCGGGCTTTCTCTAGTTGAGGCGAGCGGGGGCTACTTTGTTGCTTTTTTGTTTCTTTTTCACTTAATTACTTAATTAATTAAGGCTGCGTTGGGTCTTCATTGCTGCACGTGGGCTTTCTCTAGTTGGGGCAGGCAGGGGCTCTAGGTGCTCGGGCTTCTGTAGTTGTGGCTCTCGGACTCTAGAGCACAGGCTCAGTAGTTGTGGCCCACGGGCTTAGTTGCTCTGTAGCACGTGGGATACTTTTAAAAATAGGGCTAAGTAACCTAGAAAAGTCAATTAGTAAGGGTGGCTTACCATCTACTCATTGTCATAGGATTTTCAAACTTACAAAATTTGCTTTTGAAAAATTTCCTTAAAACATACAAAATTTAGCTAAATCACCATTAACTGTTACCATTTGCATGAATACAATAACAACTTATCATAATCATGGGCATTCCCTGTTCCTATAGGTTGTATTCAAAATTTAATTCTCTCCACAATGAGAACATGAGCCAGCCAGGTCCATGATCCTCAGTTCTTCACTCCTGTTGCTTGGGTTCACTTCTAAAAGTAAACCACCTACATGCAAACCCATGTCTCAAGCTCTGCTTTTTAGAACGGAGAAAATTAGGCTAAGACAACATTTGTTATATTTCTTTCAATCTACCCCACCCCGCCCCCCGCTGGCCTCTGTCATACCCTTCATTTAGCAGTTCAGTTTCAGTCTTTTCCAATTTGTCTTAATTCTGACAACCTGTTTGGCTTACAACCATCTTATTTATTCCTGATTTTTAGCCTGTTTTTCTCATTCAAGCCTAGTGTACTGATGCCCCAAATCCCTTCAAATCCATAGCTATAAAAAATGCCTCAGTTCTTCTTCCTCTGAATCCAGATGCTCACTAATTTCAGTGGATTTAGCCCCGGATAAGGTGAGCACAGCATTGTGTCTTTAATTAGGCACTTTTCAAATCTCCCGTGGTATGTACAGTTTGGGTTACTAAATTACGCCAAGAGCGTTTCATGTGAGGGGGGTGTGAAGATTAAGAAGTCGTGGTTTCTAAATTGCTTTAAAAGTCTAGATATGCAAGGTCTTTTGCAAACATATGGCCTTTAGTAAGAGACATTGCCTCAGCCCTCAGAATAAATTCTGTTTGGGAAAATGTCTTGTTCAGCTAAGCCTGGAGAGGGTGAACATGCTGCAGTAACCCCACACTGTGACAGCATAGGCTGCTGCAATCCATCCATCCATCCATCCATTCAGAGACACTCATTAGATATTTATCATGTGTCAGGAACTCTGCTAGGCCCCGCAGATTAAAAAAATATCACCTTCAAATTGCTCACATACCAGTATGTGCATATGTGTATGTTTAAGGGGGTTGAATAGTACACAAACAATTACATGTCGAATGCCACTTAAGGAGGAAGCAAAGTGCTAGGAGGGTTTAGGAGGAGAATTCACAGCTAACTGGAGGATTCAGTAAGGCATCACAAAAGAGGTGACCTTTGGATGAAGCTTGAAGGGGAAGCAGAATTTTGTTTAACACATTTTAAAATTTTGGAATAAATTTAGATATACAGAAAGTTTAAAAAATATTAGTGTTCCCACATGTTTCTCATTCAGTTTCCCCCCTCCTTAACATCTTACATTTCCACAGAACACTTGTTAAAACTAAAACCAACCTCGATGAATTACTAACTATACTCCACACATTGGGGGATGTTACCAGTTTTCCTATTAATGTCCTCTTTCTGTTTCAGGATCTGTTTCAGGGAACCACATTGCATTTGGTTGTCATGGCTCCTCAGCTTTCTCAGGTCTATGACAGTTTTTCTGTCTTTGCTTGTCTTCACGACCTTGATAGTCTTGAGGAGTACTGGCCACATATCCTGTAGCATGTCCCCCAATCTGGGTTTGTGTGATGTTTTTCTCATGGTTAGACTAGACTTAAGGGTTTGGGGGGAGACCACAGAGAAGTGCCCTTGTTACACATCATGTCAGGGGGTACCTGATAGCCACGTGACATCACAGCCAAGAAGGAGAATTTTAATGAGGGAACTTGACCCACAGGTGAAAAGGGTATGTGTGAGCAAGGTGTGTTTGTGAACTCCTGATTAGTCCAGGTGGGCTGACAGGGCGAATACTCACAAGGGAGCAGAGGGAGATAAGGTACGCGTTGATATAACAATTTTAAGTTTTTAAAAGAGTTTGTGGAAACTAACTTTTTCAGAACTTAGCACTTTGTGGAAAAATGGTTGAGTCGATATTATAGCCCCCAATATCATTAAAAGGTGACAAAACCGAGACCCAAGCAATTACGAGGATTGCCGAAGGCTGCACCAGCAGTGATGGAGGCAGGCCTTAGACACCGTTCTCCTGATTCCCATCTTGGTGGCTGCCCCCTGGAAAGGCCCGTGGAGCAACTGTTGGCAGTGATGGAATAGCGTACGTGAGTCTGATGAATCTGTTAAGGCTGCCCCCACCCTCACTTCCTCTGTCCCAAGTGCTCATCAAAATTCTGCCCACAAAAGCTGCGCAGAGCAAAGTCGACTCTTTTTTCTGAAGAAAGGAAAGCTCTGCCATGCAGGTCTGAGGAAGTTTTCTTCTGTGCTGCTACCTCACTTAGTGTTTGCCACGGTACCCATGCAGAAAGGGAATATGCCACCGAGGCTCTAAGGGTGGAGGGTCTGTCACATGTGCCTACTAGCAAATGTTCATTTGTGCCTTCCGTGGGCAATCAAGGACACACGAGGGACACAACTCTTTCGGCAACTGGAAGTTAACCATTGGTCTTGGTTGACCCAGGTACAGATTGCGAGGAGAATGCGAAAGATCAGAGGAGCTTCTCTTCCTTTCTTTCCCAGTGAACTCTGGGACTGGTCCTTTACTATGTCAGAAAGGGAGCCAAAGTTGGTGAATTGGGAAGTTCCCTTATCCCACCCTTTTTAGATTAAACATTTACTTGTTTATTTCATGAACATATAGCATGTACTCACCGTGAGTCTGGGTTTGTTAGGCAACAGGAAGGTAAGATAAACAATATCAATAATGTTTCTTGTTTTCAAGAAGCTCACTAGCAGGGAAAATAGAAAAAAATGTAGTAGGAGAGAGTGATTAACTGCCTGGGTTTCATAGAAGAGGTGATGCTGGAGCTGGGTCTTGTAGGACAATAGGGGTTGGGTAAAAGCACACGCAGGGCTTCCCTGGTGGCGCAGTGGTTGAGAGTCCGTCTGCCAATGCAGGGGACATGGGTTCGTGCCCCGGTCTGGGAGGATCCCACATGCCGCGGAGTGACTGGGCCCGTGAGCCATGGCCACTGAGCCTGCGCATCTGGAGCCTGTGCTCCGCAACGGGAGAGGTCACAACAGTGAAAGGCCCGCGTACCGCAAAAAAAAAAAAAAAAAAAAAAAAAAAAAACCCACATGCAAAAGCATGGAGGAGAGTAGCAGCATTGCACGTCTGGGGAAGTGGGCGTCATTTGGTATTGCTGAAGCATAACATGGGGTGTTGGGAACACAGCTTCTGCTCCAGGCTGCCATCCGGAGCCATCTGGGGGTGGAGGCTCAAAGACCTCTGAAAAAGTCCTCTAGCATTCTACCTTCTACGATGCCGTCCTTTAGAAAGCCAGGCACTGGGATCTTCAGGATTTTGCCTGACTTCCCATTATTGCAACTTGATCTTGGTTGTACATAGCCATAATGCCTAATCCCTTAAAATGTGTTGAAAGCATAACAGCATTTGGTCTGTGATCAGCAACAGACTCTTTTGCAACTAATTTTTACACAGTTCAAGATTGAGTGGAAACATCCCACTGTACTTAATGCAGGGTTTCTGTTAAAAATGCCGGGTTTGGGGTGGGGAAAAAAGATTATCTATTGATCTTTGCTATTCACTTGTTCACAGAGCTCTGTCATTATACTGTGTCACATGGCTCCCTTATAGTTTCCAAAGCCATTAAATGCTAAAGAAAACAGGATTTTTCCAGCTCTGATCTCATTATATGTACAAATTCCAAGAGCAGCCTCCCAGAAAATAAAAGTTTTTATACAACAGAGTGGATGTGTTCATGAAAGATATATTGTTTATTTTCTTGGCACAGATTTAACTCTAAAATAAGATTACTTAATTGAAGAAAACATTTCCTGACATGCTGAGAAGCAACATTTGAACCAAATCTCCTCTCTCTTAGATTAAGTCTAGGGTGGATGTGTTATAGGCTATTTAATCCATGTGAATCTCAAACAAAATCATTTTAACTACTGAGGCATTTAGTTGGTAAGGCAAAATGTAACTCAATACGGCAGGCGACAGCTTGTAATCAATTATGATTTTTTAGTTGGGGAAGTTCCTGGGGTTTGTCATTACAGTAGTAGTTTATTTATTTATTGGCACAAAAATTTTCTTAAATCTGGAAGCATTCAATTCAATTTTTCATTGCACAGGCTGCTTCTGGCTTTGGTTTGCAGGGTAACTCAGCTCATTTTTAGTGGTTCTATTTGCTATTTTTAGGACTTTGGGGTCGGCACCATAGTATATAATATTATATATTAGATATTACACTATAGCTATATCTAACATGATATAGATTCTATAATATTTATTATGTAGCATATAATATATAACATTATATATTATATAGTAATATATAATGTTATCTATTAATATTATTTATATACATTATAATATACACACTATTAAAACTAGTCTGTATATGTGTGGTAGAGGCAGCTAGCTGTTCACCAAAATGCCTTTTCCCTTTGGGCACATGGCTGCTCACTAGAACAGATTTCCCAGACTTTCTTGGAGTTGGGGAAGGCCATGTGATGAAATTCTCATCTTCAGAATGTGCACAGAAGTGCTGAGTGCCACTTCCAGGGCCAGGCCTTCCATGTGGAAAATACCTCCTTCGTACCCTCTTGGCTCTTCCTGCAGGTTGGAATTTGGATGTGGACACTCAGCTTTGACCAGCTGGATAAAGACAATGCCCTAGGATGGTGGTACAATACAGTGAAAGGAACTTGGGTCCTTGAATGTTCGTATGGAGCAGAGCTGTGCTGCCCACCTGGATTGCTCACCTTTGAACTGTTATATGTGACAGAAATAAAGTCCCCTATTCTTTAAGCCATTGCATCAGTCAGGGTTTATTCAGAGAAGCAAAAGCACAAGGAAATACAATATGATAAGGGATCTGTTACAGAGATTTTTTTTTTTTTTTTTTTTTTTGCGGTATGCGGGCCTCTCACTGTTGTGGCCTCTCCCATTGCGGAGCACAGGCTCCGGATGTGCAGGCTCAGTGGCCATGGCTCACGGGCCTAGTCACCCCATGGCATGTGGGATCCTCCCGGACCAGGGCACGAACCCCTGTCCCCTGCATCGGCAGGCGGACTCTCAACCACTGCATCACCAGGGAAGCCCCATGTTACAGAGATTTTATCTTAAGCAATTGTGAGAGCTGGAGAAGCAGTTTCTGTTGGGCTGGCTTTGTGACTGATGCTAGAAATCAAAGTCTGCAGGGCAGATAGTGGGGAAGGAAGGTGAGTGGTGAGTCTGCAGGGTAGAGCAAGGATAAAGTGGAACCAGTCGGCACCAGCTGGCGTTTTTGGCTGCTTCTGACCTCGATGGTATGAGCATCTTCAGGAGAAGCTGATGTCCTTCATCATGGATCTAACACACACCTGGCCCAGGAGCTGGAGAAGCTGAAGGCAGATCCAGGAGAAGGTGGAGTAGCTGCAGGCCGGGCTCCCACATCACACCATCAGGGTGAACCAGGAGATCAGCAACAGCAGCTGCTACTTCTCTTCCACCCCCCAAATCTCACATGAGAATCTCTCTTGTGACACATTCTAACTGGAAACATACAGGGAGTAAAATTCTGGGAAATAGAATTCAGCCTAGCTATGTTGACACATTACAAAGCCACCACAGTCAACCTTTGTCAGCTTACACTATACACGGTTGCTTAAGCCATATTTTATCTCTAAAACTATAATAAAGTCATGCTTCAGCCAGATGGGATGCAACCATCACACATACAACCAAAAACACAGTATCCCTTTCCCCAGAAGAGGATACAAAGTCCGTTTTTTGATTTTGGATGTTGTTAAGTTTTCTTCTAGACGATTCACAATCACTTTTCTTTGAATATTGGTATACAAAGCTAATTACTATATAAAACATTTTAGGTTAGATGATACGGGGATGAGGGGGGGAAGAAAACAAAAATTGTTGGTTAATATATATATAAACATATAAATATCAAAATGATGAAGCAACACTCAAACTCTCACTTATGCAATGGTCACATGATCATTGCTGGTATACAGCATTACTTTATTCTACCACCCATTCCCTTTACCCTAAGCAAGCACTTCAGCTGCTTATGGTTCCTTGCCTGGTGGGGGGACTCAGACATTCATTCCTGAAGGGTCTGGGTCATTTGTGATCCTACCTGAATTGGGTTGTTGTAGTTTTCCACTGACTTTAATCCTAGGAAATGGGAATAGTAAGAGGTGGCCCAGAAGATCTCCCGTACTCCAAATATATTGTTCCTTAGCCCTGCTGTGTAGTAATCCCAATTACCCCATGATTATCAGGGTCAATCCCCAGAGCCAGTACCTGACCCTCTTCTCTGCTCATTGATTCACTGTCATGAAGAGCACATAGTGTGCAGGTGGCAGTCTCAGCTTCCAGTTTGGTGGAATCATTGCTGTGTCCCTTGGTGGAAGCATTTTCCACCTTTAGCTCCTTTTGAAGCTAAAATTCTTAAACCAGCAGAGCAGGTTTGGGCAGGGATGGGCATAAAAAATATTGCTAGTGAATCACTAGGGGTAATAGTGATGAGTCAACCCCATTTTCTCCCCTTGATTCCCACACTCATGAGTCCAGCCTATAGGAGAAAAATCACCATATACTGGACATCAGTTTGAAGCTATACTGTATCCTGGAGGACATTGCCCCAGCCCTGCAGGGCATTGTCACATAGCTGGCACCCAAATGAGTCTTCAAAAGGCTATTCCACTATTACATCAAGTCAGCTGCTTTAAGATGATGGGGAGCATGATAAGATTAGTGAATTTCATGGGTGTGGGCCCATTATTGCAACTTCATTTACCATGAAATGAATTCTTTGGTCAGAAACAATGCTGTTTAGAATACCATGATAGTGCATAAGGCATTCTGTAAGTCCACGGATAATAGTTTAGGTAGAAACATGGCAGACAAGGAAGGCAAGAAGTGAAAGCATCCATGCCAGTAAGAACAAAGTGCGGCCCCTTTCATTATGGAAATAATCCAATATAATCAACTTGTCACCAAATATCTGGCTAATCTCCCTGGGGAATGTGCCATATTAGGAATGCAAAGGCTATTGGGAGTTTGGGCACTCAGCAGTGGTTGTAGCCAGATCAGCCTTGGTGACTGGAAGTCCATGTTGCTGAGTCTACGCATAACCTTTATCCCTTCATCCCTACCATGGCCACTTTGTTCATGAGCCCATTGTGCAAAGCCAAGAGTAGATAGAGAAGATACTGACTGATGTCCACAGAAGGGCCTTCCTCTCCACCTGAGGTCACCCTCCTGTAAGCATTCACAAGAGACACAAATATCTCACACTCCGTGCCCATTCAGAAAAGTCTTTCCACATACCATTTCTTCATATTTCCTTGTCACCAATTTTCAATCATGTTCCTTCCAAGTCCCTGACCATTCAGTCACACCATTAGCCATAGCCCATGAATCATTGTGGTCATACCTCTGTCCATCTCTCCTTCCAGCCATAGCAGGTGGTACACACTGAGTTGCTAACCTAGGAAAGCTAACTTTGGCTTCTTCCAAAGGATTCCACCACACTCCTGGGAAACTCTTAGCAAAAAATGGTTTCCAGCTTACCTTGGTTCACAAACACTGATCCTTGAATACCACAGCACTTACATATGCACTCTAACACAGAGTCTTACACATGGTAGGCAGGCGCTCCATCAATATTTGTGCAATGGTTGGATAGCCTTGACCATGCTACTGCTGAGGTTGTTAGAAAGTAGCCAAATGCAGAACAAGTTCAAGCATCTGCCCAGCAGCTGAGATTGCATAGCGCATGACCACTTATAGCCAACAAGTCTGTATTGATCAGCTACTATGTACCCAGTTACTATTCCACAGTAATCTTTTTATATACCAACTGTTGAGCTAGGTTAATTTTACAGACATATGACATCAATTACATAAAATTACATTTATTTTTCATTCAGGTTAAGCACATTTGTATATCTGGGCCTGGAGTCATAACTACTGCCTCAGAAGTGCTCAAAGGGGAAAAAAGGAATTTATTGTTTCCTACTTATTATCTATCTAGATCCCTGAAGTGATAGACTCTTCAGCTCTGGGAGGTTAAGGCCCATTTCTGACGTTGGTCTTGTTCAACACTCTCAAACTTTCTTTGGTGTCTGGCACATGATAGAGCTGTATAAATAATCGTTGAGAGAATGAATGAGTTGTTCATCAAGATCATGTCGGAAACTTTCTGAGATGCCCAAGGAGCTGAACTCTGGGCCCAGAGGGAGTATAGCGTAGTGGAAAAAAAAAAAAAAGCACTGGGCCAGGGCCAGGACAGCTGAGTTCCAGCTTTACCTTTGCCACTGCCTGGCTGCGTGACCTTGAACAAGGCATGTATCCTTTCTGGGCCTTGTTTTTGGTCCGAGGACATTTGAGAGTTTCCGAAAGCGTTTTGCTTAACAGCAACAACAAACACTGCACAGTGCTCCAAAAACTGTATGTGGATGCCTTTGGGGACACACATTCTCTGGTTTGCTGCAGTTGCCACCCATTCTTATCCCCTCTGTGCATTTTTACTCCCAGTCTGGCCCCTGGAGCCATCTGAGTTTGTAACTTTTGAACACAATGGACCCCTGCTCTGACAATCTCTGAGTTCATGCCACTGGAGTCTACGTGCTCTAAGGGCAGGATTTTTTTTTTTTTTTTTTTTTTTTTTTTTTTTTTTTTTTTTTGTGGTATGCGGGCCTCTCACTGTTGTGGCCTCTCCCGTTGCGGAGCACAGGCTCCGGATGCACAGGCTCAGCAGCCATGGCTCACGGGCCCAGCCGCTCCGCGGCATATGGGATCCTCCCAGACCGGGGCACGAACCCGTATCCCCTGCATCGGCAGGCGGACTCTCAACCACTGCGCCACCAGGGAGGCCCTAAGGGCAGGATTTTGAGCCTGTTTTGATCACCACTGAATGCCCAACCCTAGAACGGTGTCTGGAGCCTGATAGATGTTTTTTTTTTTTTTTTTTTTTTTTTTTTTCTTTTTGCGGTACGCGGGCCTCTCACTGTTGTGGCCTCTCCCATTGCGGAGCACAGGCTCCGGACGCGCAGGCTCAGCGGCCATGGCTCACGGGCCCAGCCGCTCCGCGGCATGTGGGATCTTCCCGGACCGGCGCACGAACCCGTGTCCCCTGCATCGGCAGGCGGACTCTCAACCACTGCGCCACCAGGGAAGCCCCTGGCTCTCTTTTATAGTATTCTTTCTAAACTTTCCTCTTTAAAATAAGGGAAAAAAGTCCTCCCCCAATTTACCCCCAGTCCTTCCTCTTAAACCGCGATCCTCTCATGGTTCACTCTGCTCCTCCCACTTCCCCGAAAGGCTTGTTTCCTTGTGGAAGCTTTTCAGTGGCTGCCTCCTCACAGGAGAGCCAGAAACAAGTCTGGAACGTTCATCCTTGGAGCCCTCACCACGTTGTCGTCTGGGCTGTTTTATGTCTGACTTGTATTGTCTGGGTATCTCAAACTGGAAAACTTCACAGGGACTGTGCTTTTGAGAGAACTGTTTTGAACAGCTGAAATTAGTTGAAAATGCTTGAAAAAGTCATAAATAGCCCAAATTCTTAATCTGGTTTTGGGGGTAAGATTACTAAATGTCAGAGTTTTCATAACGAAACATGGAAAGTAAAAGAGTTCCTAAACATTCTGGTTTTGATACTATTATCAGCTACCCTTGCCGCTGCCTTGTTTTTTTTTGCTGAAGAATCTCCCTCCTCATTGCTCTGAGAAGAGGGTGAGTGCTGTAATGAACAGTTCTACCTCTAACTAATCAGCCTCACCTTGCAGAGGGTTCTGAGGAGCATCATGCTGGATTAGGAAACCATGAAAAAATCACAGAAGTTTCAACTAGAATGAAAACAAATGGGTGCATGAGACTACCAAGGCTCTTAGAAAGCAGCACCTATCGATGTGTTCAGTGTCAAGTAGTCTTCAAGAAAGTGCCACGCAGAAGCCCTGCGATGATGTTTCTTACTTAGTTTTACTCTTATCAAAGGTACATGTGCACACATGTAAAGAGGCAAGGAGTTGTTACAAGGCTTGCGTGAAAAAGAGAAGCCTCCACCCTCTGCCTCTCCTCATTCCCACTTTCTGAAGGCAAACCTACTCGATTTTTCCAAACACTTATTTGGTATTCACATCATGTGATTTATCACCAAATCACATGACTTTATTGCTACTTCTTGAATTTTCACTTTTAAATATTATCTATGGACTTCCTACAATAGACTATAACACTCTTTCTCACCCCCTCCTACCACCCATATTCACATGATCCATCACCCTCCAACTGTACTCCCAAATATTTCTACATGCTTTTAGTTAGATCAATATATAGGTTTCCATTTTATGACCATTTAAAATGCTATTGTCAGCTGAGCTGTATAGTGCACTATGATTGCTCTTCCTTTTCTCCACAACTTACCGTTTTCCCTGGCATCAATAACTGCCTTACTGTTTCCTTTGCTTGGTTTTCTATATATTTATCACCAAATAAGCCCCCAACTCCCTTCCAGTTATGGAAATCTCCTCTCAATAAGCTCAAATACATTAGCTATTCCATCAGATGTCACTCCAAAAGCCTTCTAAACCCCTCCAATCTTGATTGTTGTCCCTAAGCTGTTTACATATCTGCTGTCTTGGGTTTTCCCTTCACCACCATCTTGGGAGTTACGTTGGCCTCTGTCTCATGTTGAATTCCCTGTTTCTTGGACTTTGTGCCTTCCTTTTTCTTGATTTTTTCAGTTGTTTTGATGGAACACATCCTCCCGGAGCTTTCTGAGAAAGGGTAAATGGTGGTAAGTGTTTTGAGAATTGCATTTCTGAGAATATCCTTATTCTACCAATCCACTTTGATTAGTGTTGGGGCTGTGTATAAAATTCTAGGTTGGGAATAATTTTCCCTCAGGAATGGAAGACATTTCTTCTTGGCCTTCATATTTCTAGCATTGCTGTTGAGAAGTCAGACACCATTCCAATTCCTGATACGTTGTACCTAATTTTTAGGATCTTCTCTTTGTCATAAAGTGTTAAAATTTCACAGTGATGAGCCTGGTGTGTGGATCTATTTGTATCCACTTTGGCCAGCATGTGGTAGGTCATTAACTCTGTGGATTTTAATAAGTTATTGGATGATCCACTCTCCCCCGCAACTGTTCTCTTTGTCTTTTTCCGGAACTCCTACTCATCAGATGATGGATGTCCTGGGCTGGTCCTCTAAATTTCTTGCTATTCTTCTCCTATTTTCTGTCTCTTCATTTTACCCTCAGGGATATTTTTTCAACTTCATTTTCAAAACTTTTATTGAGAATTTCATTTTTACTTCCCACATTTAATTCCCTGAAGATTTTTGTTTTATATAATACCTTGTTCTTGTCTCATGTATGTGGTAGTCATTTGTTAAAGGTTTCATCTCCCTGCATTATTTTCTTCCAAGTTGTTGTATAATTGTTTGTTGATTTGGCCTCATTTTTTTCCTATTAGAAGTCTTCCTCAAATGTTGGTAATCTTGGCTATCTGTTGGTATGTAAGAGTAGGGTGCTACAAAGCTGATAGGAAGTTCTGTATGCAAAGCAGAGCTTGCCAAACTCTGAGCTTCACATCACTCTGGGGTGATCTGGGTAGGCCATTTCATAGGTGAATCCCTGATGTCAGTTTTTAGGTCTTTCTCTTAAGCTGTCCAGATTCACCAAAGAGGTCTATTCTAATTAGGAGGGCAAAATACTGTGGGGTTAATTTCAGCATTCAGTGTGTCAGCTTTCACTTATTCACCCTGTTTTTAGGACACATTTTCCACCTTAACTTCTTGGTGTTCCCCAGCCCAGCAGATCCTTTGTCTTATCCTCTTCAGGGAATACATTTCTGTCTTCTGTCAGAGTAGTGGAGGAGATATGGGGGGGGGGGCGAGGGTTCTCACTGCTTCTTTTTTTAAAAATAAAATTATTTATTTATTTACTTATTTATTTATTTATTTACTTATTTTTGGCTGTGTTGGGTTTTTGTTGCTGCGTGCGGGCTTTCTCTAGTTGGGCGAGCAGGGGCTGCTCTTCATTGCGGTGCACAGGCTTCTCATTGCGGTGGCTCCTCTTGTCATGGAGCACTGGCTCTAGGCGTGTGGGCTTCAGCAATTGTGGCACACGGGCTCAGTAGTTGTGGCTCGCGGGCTCTAGAGCACAGGCTCCATAGTTGTGGCACATGGGCTTAGTTGCTCCGCGGCATGTGGGATCTTCCCGGACCAGGGATCAAACCCGTGTCCCCTGAATTGGCAGGTAGATTTTTTTTTTAACATCTTTATTGGAGTATAATTGCTTTACAATGGTGTGTTAGTTTCTGCTTTATAACAAAGTGAATCAGTTATACATATACATATGTCCCTATATCTCTTCCCTCTTGCGTCTCGCTCCCTCCCACCCTCACTATCCCACCCCTCTAGGTGGTCACAAAGCACAAGCTGATCTCCCTGTGCTATGTGGCTGCTTCCCACTAGCTATCTATTTTACGTTTGGTAGTGTATATATGTCCATGCCACTCTCTCACTTTATCCCAGCTTACCCTTCCCCCTCCCCAGCAGGTGGATTCTTAACCACTGTGCCACCAGGGAAGTCCCCTCACTGCTTCTTAAACAAACTCAACCAATCCTCTGGGTATTAGCCCCATTATTATCCCCAGTTCCAGAGGTAACTGGTACTGCCAGTTCTTAGACCTATGGGGGATTTCATGCCTCTCAGCTTTTCCTACTTTCTAGGGTCTGCTAAGTCATTACCACTCCTCCAAGTGCTTTTCAGCTGCTGAAATGTTATTGTTTCTCCTCTTCTCTTTGTTTACCTTTTGTTTTTTCTTTGTTTGATTCCTTAGTTGTTACTTTAGTGGAGTTTCTGGAGGAAGTGGAGGCAGATGCGTATCTAGCCAACTATCTTCAACTGGAAGTCCATTAAGTAATCTGATATATTTATTAAAGAAAAAATAGAAGTCATGTTCTACAGAGAAAGCTTCCCTTGTGTGCCTGACATGCATAGATCTAGGGCCTCCTGTAAGTTGCTAAATGAAATGAAAAATAATACCTTTGCCTGTTCTCTCTAATATCTGATCTGTAGGTTGAATCCTTGATTCACATCACTGCCCTGTTGGCCAGGGGCCCTATGGAAGTCCTATGCCTTTGGGCCTATACTAACAACACAAGAGTCTCAGGAAGGATTTCAGCCTCTCCTTTTAGCACTCTGCTCTACCCACCTGTGGCCGATTCCTGGGTAATAATAAGGAAGCTACAAATAGGAGAAGGAGCGACCCTAATTAGGGATGGAAGAGGAAGATCTGAAACTCTAAGAAATGCACCCCTTCCCCTCCCTTGTGGCATAGCCATGGTTTTGCCCCTCCGCTGCCCTTATTTACCTGTCTTTTCCCCTGGTCACCTTCACAACTCCAGGACAGAAGAGAGAAGCACATACTTCATTAGTCCACTAAGGACTGCCCAGTTCATGGGGTCAGAAACTAGAATTCTGCCAGGTCACTATTCTCAGAGGCCAAGTGGATAAATACAGCCCTGCAAGGAGACAGTTTAATCTGCCCCCCATTTGCATTACTTCTTTGGAAGGGGAAAAAGAAAAAGAAGATGTAAAAGTTTTTAAAGATAAGAGCTCTCAACAGGGTCAGTTCTTTGTAGGAGAGTTTACATGTGGGGCTTCCAACTATCTACTTACTTACATACATACATACACATACACACACACACACACACACACACACACACACTCCCCTCAATGTTTTTATATAGGGTAAATGAGACCTAAATGAATATCAGGCAGACCTGTAATGGGAGAGAATCCTCAAAATAGGAATTCCATAGTCTCAAGAGGGTATTTGTGGGATGGGGGAAGGGAGGACCCTGGGCTTGGCCAGCATGGGATGAAAGTCTGAATGCACTGACTGTATGTAGACAGGCCTCAGGATTGCCTATGTGTTTGGTTTTTAAAGTACCACCTGGCTGTCTAGTATCTTACGCTCCACACCCTGGGCATTTGTCAACCAGCTGTGTCCCAGCAATAACTCTGGCTCCCAAGATTACGGCTCCAGAGCCAAATTTTGCTTGATTTATGATTTGGATGATTCACACAAAAACTTCTTGACTTCCTGCTTGGGTATGGAGTTTTGGAAAGAGCTCTCATCTAACAGGGACTTCCTTTTCCTTTACCCTCTAGCGTGCTCCCGTAATTTGAATTCAGATTTCTATTACTTGGTCTGCTGCAGGGCTTAAGGGCTTGGGAACTGGAGGAATTCCTGGAGGTGCTGGGAAGCTGCTCAGGCTTGGGCGTTGATAACACTGCTTATTTCAGCTACTTGGACAAGTGTGGCAGGCTCCATCCTGCTCTTACTCCAAGCTTCTTTCAGAGCCAATATCATTTTCTGCATATGTGTCTTTATACATAATTTTCAGTAAACTTTGCAGGCAGCTGTCTTTCTACATAGGATCATCTGCCGGAAATGCAGGAAACCACACAGGCCAGAAACAAAAAGACACTCGAGGTATTGTTTAGAGAACATATGTAAGATATTAGAAACCACAACATCCTACACCTGTAGCAACATCTACTGCAGATGGGTATGTGCTTTGCAGTCCATTTTAGACTTTAATGTGAATTACTTCTAAGAAACAAACTCAAGCTGCCTTTCTGCCAAGTTCCCTGCTGTAGATGATTACTCCTAAAAGGCCACATACCTTACAACTTTACTACCTCTGGAGCAAAGAAGAGACCTCATTTGCAAGGGTTTGCCCAACTCAAGCCAAGGTCATCAACCAAGGTTTCTGTCAGAGCAGTTTTGGCCCCGGAGGTTCTGCTTGCTCTTTCAAAGTACACAGGAAACCCCAACAAACTCTATAGGGCTCATGCCTAACAAAAAGCAGACCCAGCCAGTCACTCACTCGCTCATTATTGTCCAAAAGTAGCACTTACCACCTCAATATTAGTTCTACAAAAAGCACATTAGCTCTGTGAGTTTTAACTCGCTCCTAATTGCATTTTCTGAGACTGGACCCAGGGCTCAATGATGGACTCAAAGAACTCACTGTGCAACAGGAAACTTCCATTGACTGGGGTTTGAACACCTTATCAAACAGAGATTTTATCTTTATTAGTTTCCTATTTAAACCCAAGCTATAAACACCATAACCATTAACAGTTTCACCGTTCAGAATATATGAATGTTCTCAAAATTGATGACTATCTACAATTTTGGGCAAGATCCAAGACCGTAAACTCTTGCGTGCAATGAGAACCAGAAGGGCAGTGAGGCTGGGAGCAGCAGGAATGTTATATGTGGCTGACTGCCTCTTAGGAGATATTTTAAAATTAGGGACTCTTTGGGGATTTCTTTCATTTTTGTTTTATTTTGCATTAATTCTGGGTCTTTCTGCCTAAGCCAACTTCCAAACAGGGATACTGGAAAGGCTTGGTGAAAAAGACCCAGAATGTTCTTCTATTAATTTTGTCCCTGGCTAACTTGAGTACCTTGAGCACGTCTGTCTGATGATCAGTTTTGTGAAATGGCACTTTCTCTATTCCTTTTACAGTGTTGTGGTGAGGACCACATACGTCTCCTTGAAAAATATAAGTTGATAAACAAATCTAATGTCCTTTTTTGCCTTTAAAGTTAAGAAGTTTATTCAATAACCCAGTGTATTAATTTATCTATTGCTATATATCAAATTACCCCAAAACTGAGCAGCTTAAAGCAATAAACACTTAAAAATTTTATTTTATTGAAGTATAGCTGATTTACAATGCTGTGTTAATTTCTACTGTACAGCAAAATGACTCAGTTTTATATATACATACATATACACACATACATTCTTTTTTATATTCTTTTCCATTATGGTTTATCACAGAATATTGAATATACTTCCCTGTGCTATATGGTAGGACCTTGCTGTTTATCCATTCTATATAAAATAGTTTGCATCTAATCCCAAACTCCCAATCCATCCCTCTCCCCGCCTCTTTCCCCCTTGGCAACCACAAGTCTGTTCTCGAGGTCTGTGAGTCTGTTTCTGCTTTGTATGAAAGTTCATTTGTGTCATATTTTAGATTCCACATATAAGTGATATCATATGACATTTGTCTTTCTCTTTCTGACTTATTTCACTTAGTATGATAATCTCTAGGTCCATCCATGTTGCTGCAGATGGCATTATTTCATTCTTTTTTATGGCTGAGTAGTATTCCACTGTATATATGTAACACATCTTCTTTATTCATTCATCTTGTAACCGAAAGTGGGGTCTGGCTGCTCGCCTTTCAAAAGCCATTACTGAGGCAAGGTTGGTGGAAAGGAAAGTTTGCTTTATTTTGGATGCTGCCAACTGGGGGGTGGGGGGAGGGTGGGCTCCTGTCCAAAGGCTGACTCCTCCCCCCTCTCCCCTGCCCCTCCCCCCAACAATCTGTGGGCAAGAGCTTTTATAGATGGAGGGAAGGGGCTACATGTAGAAACAGCACAGTCAGCTCTGACAGCCATCTTGAAATTGGTCATGTGTTGGTCTGACCAGCGTCATCAGATTGTTTTAGGTACAGTTAGTCTTCAGTTCTAGGGTCAGTTTGTTCCCATTTATTTGAGGCCGATTCTTGGAATTGTGGCAGTGTATGTCATGGCTATAGTCATCCATAGCATAGTTCACTTCTTCCACCTGGTATGAGTTTCAGTATCTATAAGACAGCTCACAGGATATGGCTCAGAATATTATCTATAGCCCATGAAGAGGGACTATAGGTCCTTGACTATGCTTAATGACTAAACTGTTATTTAGTCTTGTTAGACTGTTTTCCTTTGTTTCTGCATTTTCTCACTTTTCTGATTAAACTTATTCTTTGGCTAAAGTTTTTTCACAGACAAAAGGCAGGCAGAGGACGGCAGGGAAGGACCATATCCTGCTCTGTTTCAATCTGTTGATGGACATTTAGGTTGTAAAACAATAAACATTTATCTCACAGTTTCTGTGGGTCAAGAATTCAGGAGTGGCTTAGCTGGATGGTTCCGGCTCAAGGTCTTTCATGAGGTTGTAGTCAAGTGTTGGCCAGGGTTGTAATCATCTGACATTTGACTGGGGCTGGAGGATCCACTTCCAAGATGGCTCACACACATGGATATTGGCAGAAGGTTTCGGTTTCTTGGCACATGGACCACTCCATTGGGCTTCTTCAGTGTGTGTGACATGGCAACGGGTTTCCCCCAGAGTGAGTGATCCAAGAGAAAGCAAGGCAGAAGCCATGATGTTTCTTATGACCTAGTCTGGGAAGTGACACATTGTCAGGATATCCTACTTGTTACACAGGTCAGCCCTATTCATTATGGGAGTGGACTACACAAAAATGTGAATACCAGCAAGTGAGAATGGCTGTCTTGGGGGCTGGTTTACCACAAATCAGAACTACACTGACAAGTAACTAATGAATTAAAAGTGGTTATGGGAGTTCCCTGGTGGTTCAGTGGTTAAGACTCTGCACTTCCACTGCAGGGGGCATGTGTTCGATCCCTGGTCGGGGAACTAAGATCCCACATGTGCACTTGTGGCCAAAAAAAAAAAAACCTGGTTATTAAGTACATGTTTGAACTCAGCATATTCCAAACATTTTCCCATGCTCCATTCACATGTCCTGAGCATAGAATCAGAGTTAAATATTCAAACCTTAGATGGTTACAAATCTGGCTAATTCATGTGCTTGTTTGAGCCTATATGTCCTCATTTGCAAAATGGACATAATTCTAGACTTACTTCACAAGCTTATTGTAGCCATTAATCAAAAGAACAGTACCTAAGTACTCAATCGATGGTAGACATTTTTATTAATTAATATTGCTTTCACTATACAATTCAGTTTGAGAGATGAGCTCAAGTGCCCAGAGTTTGCATTCTGACACTCATATAACAAGAAGTCTGGATATTGCCTAGGTTCAGGTTTGATTAATGCAATGGCTCAGTGACATCAAGTACCCAGGTTCTTTTTAATCTTTCTTCTCTGCCATCCTTGATATTTGGATTTCCTCCTTGATAAGATAACTGCATAGAGTAACTGCTGCAACTTGGATCATCATGTCCTCACACAACTACATACAAAGGCTGGCTAAAAGAGTAAGTCCCTTTCTTCTTTTTGAAGTGAAGAAAATCTTCCCATACCCCTATAGACTTTTCCTGATATTTAATTGATCTCAGTTGTGTTACATGCCTATTTCTAAGCCAGTCATTTGCAGGGGGTAGGGAATTACAACTTGCTGGCTTAGATGAATCAAGACTACTCCATGGGGCTGGGGAAAGGCTTGGCTTCCCAGAAGCACATGACTATGTGATGCCTTAAAAAAGAACATGAAAGAAGGATGGAGATGGCTGTTGGGTGAGTCAGCAGTGTCTGTTTCAGGGTACAGGGAAATAAAATTTTTAGAATTTTGCATGGCTGAAAATGTCTTTATTTTGTCTGCACACTTGAGTAGTTCATCTGGATGTAGACTTCTGGACTGGAAATGATTTTACCTTAGAATCGTGAAGGCATAGCTCTATTATCTTTTTACTTCTAGTGTTATTTTTGAGAAGTTCAATGCCATTCTGATTTTTGGTATGGGACCTGTTTTTCTTTCTGGAAGGGTTTTGGGGTTTCTCTTTATTCACGAGTTTCTGAAATTCTGTGAGTATGCCTTTTGGTATAAGTGTTTTGTTAGTCTTTGTGCTCAGCATTCAGTTGGCCCTTCTAGTCTGAAGAATTATCTTAGTAAGTTCCAGGAAATTTTCTTGTACTGTTTCTTTGAAAAAGAAATTCCCCCTTTATTATCTCTGTACTTTCTTCCTGGAATTTAATTTGAATGTAGGATTTCCTGTATTGGTCTTCTAGTTCTCTTATCTTCCCCCTCTATTTTCCAAATGTCTTTTTGTTCATTTCTGAAATATTTCTTCAACTTCATCTTGACTTTTTTTTACTGAATTTATTTCTGCTACCATATTTTTAATTTAAAAATTTTCTCTCTTGTTCTCTTAATGTTTCTTTTTTAGACCATTCTTTTTACATTTTATGGATGCAATATCTTTCCTCATCTCTCCAAGGGTTTTACTTGGAAGATTTGTGTGTGTGTGTGTGTGTGTGTGTGTGCGTGTTTCTTTAAAAAGTTCTCTAATTCCTCCCAGCCACTTACTTTTCCAATTTGGCTTTTGTCTTTTGTTAAATATTTTCCTTAAAATATCTGGTGATTCTTCTTCACTTTCTCACATATAAGAGAAAAAAGCACTTTATCCCACTTCACTATCTACCCATAAGTTACATTGTAATAGAGGAGACAGGAATGCCAAAGGCATAATGACATTATGATGTAGTGCTCCAGGTGAAACTGACAGCAGTCATTGCCAACGTTTATTAAGTGCTTGTTATTTTATTTAATCCTCATAACTCTGTGATATATGTTTTATTAGTATCCTCATTTTGCACGTGAGGAAACCGAAGTTCATACAGCCAGAGAGTGGTGAACATGAGCTCTAAACCGTAATACCATATTGCCTCTTAGTAGGTGGAACTTGTCCTTGGCATGGCCCACTGCCTCTCTCTCTCTCTCTCACTGGCCCACCTTCAGGTGTTCTTGCTCCCTAATTCTTTGGTGCCCTCCTGGTTTCCTTAGGTATCCTCTGTTTGTATTGATACCCATCCCTATTATTTTTCAAAATCCTCTGCCCTCCCATATTTCTTCTCCTTTTTCCCCACTCCCTTTCTCCTCCTCCAATCAAAATTTCAATTTCTTCAATGGTACTACCTCAATTTGGGTTCATAAGAAAAACAAATCTATTGACATAACTTAGAATGAACACACACCACCACCACTCCAGTGATTAGCATTTTAGAGGGGACTGTATTAATTCTAGTTAGTTGAAGAGTCAACATTGGTAACATTTCCTGATCTGGCACTGCACTGTAGGACAACAGAGACAATTGGTCTTGGTCATTGTTCCTAATACGTTAAAATTTTAGTTGAGGAGACAGTTTACCTAAAAAGATAATCATAGTACATCAAGTACTTGTGTGCACTCTGTGAGATACTGAACACCTTTAAAGGTAGTGACTGCTTGACATCAAGGCAACTTGATTTTCCAAGTACACTGAGATTTCAGAGGAAGGTGTGGACTCAAGGCAGCGACGTCTGCAAGTGCCCAGAGGATGCCAAGAGGGGTGTGTGTGGAATCTAGACAAGGGACACTGATGAGTAAGTGTGGGGCGTCATGAGAGGTGACCTAGTGCTACCCTTACTTAGGTCACCAGAAGAAAAGGGGTCTGTGGCAGGGCCCTCCACTTCTGAAAGGCAGTGCTCTTTGAAGCAAAGATGAGGAAGATGCAGGAGTGATACATGATTCTAAATAACTGTCACACCAGTTGCTCCCAACGCTGTTGTTTGCGTGGTTCTCAACAGCAAACAAAGCTGCAGGGAAAGAGGGCTTCTTCAGAACATGGCTTTTCTGACACTTGAGTGTTTTTTAGACGAAAGTGCTTTCTTTTAATATATTTGAAAAATCTGAAGGAATAAGATAAATCCATACCTCAAGCTTTAACAGCTTCAGATTTAATCATGTTTCTTGAACCGAATTCATCACAGCGTTTAAAGGGCAATAAGAGAGCAGAGCCATCAGCCAGTCTTCAAGACTTCGGGATGAACTAGCAGATCGACCTTTATTCAAAACAAACGAATCCGTTTTTGACTTTTATCTCTGGCTTTCAAAACCGAGCACCCAGCAACAGATTAAAAACGCCTCCCAGACCCGCGCTGCTGGAAGGGGTGGGTCCTATGCCCCCCTCGGCGCATGCCCGGAGTCCCGGGTCTTCCGTGCGCAGGGCGAACGGCTTCTTGGCCGCCAAAGCCCAGCAGCCCGGGGCGCAGCAAAGACACGGAAGGGTCGCCAAGCCGCAACCCAACGAACGACCCGTGTCGAGCACGCCTAGCCTGTGATGCTGGGGTGTTAATTGTGGAGTTTGTGTTGTTGGAAGAAAGCGGGAGAGCCGCTTCTCCCAGACCGGCAGGTTTCCCCGGGCGGTCCGCTCCCTCAGGGCCAGCGGGAGAGGGCGTGTGGAGAGCTGAGGACGGCCCTGCGAGGGCCTCGACGTCCCCGGCCGTAAGGACGCCAGGCGGCCTCTGCACCCGTGCGGGTACCTCCGAGCGGGCCCGGGCTCATTTTCCGCTCGGCTGCTTCCCGGCCGAGCTGTAAACCCAACCTGACGTGGGCTCATTAATTTGGCAGCGACTGGAAGGCTGGGCCAGGGCGGCGCACCCGGGAGGCCTTTGTGCGCCCAGGGTAAGGTCAGAGGGCAACCGAAACACGGCTGAACCCTGCACGCGGCTCCCGGGCGCGGGGCTGCGCGGCCCAAGCTGCTTCCTCCCGCCCGGCCGCCCCGCCAGCGCGGCTTCCGGAGCCCGGGAGCGCGGTGACCCGGGCCCTGCGCAGCGCCCGGCGGAGCTCCGAGCCGGCGCGTCCCACCCGGTCTCTCTCCGGGAGGGTCTCAGGCGGGCTGGGCCGGCCGTCTCCAAGGCCTCCCGCCTCCGAGATTCAGTCCCCCGGGCGCAGGCCCGGCCTGCCCACCATCTCCCCTGAGTCTCCGCGCCCCGCACCAGCCCGGGGGCGCCTGACCGGCCTGGAGCGCAGGACTCGCCGCTTCCTTCCGGCCCGAGCCCGCCCCGAGCCAGGCTTCCGCCCGGCAGCCGCGCGGCCGGGTCCTGTGGCCTCTTGGGAGTTTTCCTGGGCGCCCGTGAGGCCGGGCTCCGTGTTCTTTTGCACATGGTGCAGCCCTGACAGTCGGCCGGCATCGAAGGCAGCCTCGCTGTCCTCTGTCTTCTCGCTCCGCCGGGTCGAGGCGTGCGTGCGGGAGGAGGCACGCGCGCCTCCCGGCGGGGAGAGGAGGCCGCAGGCACCCTCGGCGCTCGGGGTCTGTTTCCCCCGCGTGCTCCTTGGGCCCTCTATGCTGACAAGCGCTCGCCGAATTTTCTTTCCCTTCTCCAGTTTTCTCGACGGGCGGGTTTAGACTTCGAAGCCCTAGAGCCCGGATCCCCAGGCGAAACGGTTCTTTCACAAATGCCTGAAATCCGGTGGCAGGGACGGGGTGGCCTTGGGGTGGCCTAGGGGTAGGGGGAGGAGGGTTGTTATGCTTTTTCTAAGTGCTCTAGCACAGATTAATTTTAGCAAGAAACAGAGCGGCTTCTCTGCCTTTAGGTGACTTTTGTGACATTTAGCAGCAAAGAAACCTATTTCCTCTGCCATTCAGAGCTAACCACGTATAATTGGCCCAGAAGTCTGTTGTATTTTGGGGAACTGTTTGCGATATCCCATCTGTTTTCATCTCGTAGTTCAAACGATACTGTTTACCCTTCTGTCGGGGGAATTGGTTTACATGCGCAGCAATTTCAGTGCGACACCGAAATATTGAACCAACGCTACGAATCGTACAGGCTTTGTACTGCTAATAACCCTCCATTGCGACTGTCACGAGACATTTACACAGCCTCTTGGTCCTGTAAAGGAAAGTCAGATCCTGGGTTTATCTAGCTATTTGAAAACCAGTTGTTGGTCTTTGGCCTGAGACGCAGACGCATGGGTCAGAGAAGGTGGCCGGGCAGCCCGGGAGCAATCGGGTCGCAGGGGGCAAATCCCTGAACGCCTTCTGTCTGCTGTGGGGTGGGCAAGGTTGGCTGATACTGAACGACCCCCAGCAGCCCCCTCCTTCCGTCCCGCAGACTCGTTGCGTCTCTTTTCTCCGAACCGCGATCCGGAGCTTCGGGCCCAGCTTCCCGAGTGACACAACGTGAAACCGCAGGGAAGTGGTGCAAGCCCGGAACGGATGGGTCTCTGACCCTTCGTGTTTCGCAGATTGAGGATGGATGGAGGTGTAGACGGCTCAGGGGTATCTAGCCCTTTCGCGAGCCGCAAAGAGACGGTTCGGTGCTCCCAGGAGGGACAAGTCTCCTTTTTCAGGCTGTGTCGAGGAAAGGGAGGCCGTCAATGCAGCGTGAAGCGCCGGCCCGCAGCGGTGTGGGTGGGGGACGGTCTCGTTCTTTTGGCCCGTGGGCAGCCGCGGGATGGCTGCGTAACCGGCTCCGTCCAGAGACCGGGAGTGTGCGTTGGAGCCGCGCCCCGACTTTCCTGGGGCGGAGAAATTGGAGAAATTGCTCTGAAGTAGCGTCGGCTGCCCTAGCTGAGAGGCCCATAATCAGCCCCTGGCATGTGTGCAAATGCTGATTTTGCGGGTGTTACTTAATCCACGCCGGCGGTGAAAAGCCTCGGGTTGGTGGCAGGCTCACCTCCCACCGCCAGGCTTGTTCTCGGTCTGCTCTGGGGAGCAGACTCTGCGTCCAGGGTGGGGTGGGGTGACCGGTGAGGGTGTGAGTCTGATGCTGGGGCTTCTTTGGCCCAAGGATTGAGGAGTGAAAAAAGAATGCGAAAATGAAGCTGTTGACAGACGTCTGCCGCCTTAATTCAGGCTGTTGTCCCAGTGTCCTGGTAGAAATTAGCCATTTCCTCTGTATCCCATGCTAACTTACTCTTTCAAGGGGAGGAGTAGTTGGCAGAGGAAAAAACCATAATGATTTACACACAGTACAAAATGTGACCAAGGCTAACTTGAGGAAGGTACAAGGAGAGGAATATTCAGTTGATCATTTAAACCTCAGTACCAGAAACAGTCAACATTATCTGTGGAAGGCCATAAGATCAGTAAGGGGCTCCTCTACAAAGGAAGACCCAAATGTTAGTCCTAGCAGTTAAAGTGACCTTTGGTAACTCCAGTAAGGTGGAGGCCTGCTCCTGGGCAAATGCAGGAAAGCAAAGATCTAAGGCCAGAACCCACATCCCACACAGAGTCCATCTTTTCCAAAGTTGGAAGGAAAAAGCTCCCTTACAACGCCTCATGATGACCAGCCTTCAGTTCCCTCTACTACCTTCAATTCATGTCTCATATGACTTATTATTATGCTGGAAATGAGTAATTTTAAAAAGCAAAATATTCTGGGGGAAAAAAAGCGAAAATTCCAACCTACCTCATCCCTTAAATTTCAAAAGGCAAATAATCCATTAACTCATGACCACACCTCTCCCTGCCCCCCAAAAGCAATGAGAATTTAAATTTATATAACAACTTGAATATAGGTCTAAATTATAAGGGGCAATCTCTCTTCTTAGATCCTTGAGCATTTTATTTTGTGGCCTTTCCAGTACTTTCTACCAAAAACAAATCCACAGAGAACATGAAAGCATCCCAGCTATAGAAACTAGTTTTAGTCAATCGGTGAAGACAAATTGGAAGGTTTGTCCTGAAAAGCAATGATTTTAAGGTTAAGGTTATACTTTTTATTCATGGTCAGCGTAGCCACAAAGTGTAGAAAGAAAGACAACAGAATTATCTCAGAGTATAGTGTTCACATATCAGGGCCATTGTAAAAACAGGGTTTTAGTTTAACAGGGTTTTTTAGTAGAAGCCGTCTCTGCCTTACTAATTGTCCTCCTTGATGTTTGCTTTCTTTTGTCCTCCTCATCCATCTACTACAGCTGACAAAACTTACACCAAAGAGACTCCTCACACAATTTGTTTTTGAGAGACTGCTATTTGCTTAGCACTGTACTAGCAATAATGAAGGGTAGGAAAGGATCAGATGTGTTCCCTGCCCTTTTGGAGCTTCTCATTTGCTTGGGGAGAAAAGACTTAGAAAACTTAGGGTATTCATGTCCATTAAAGAGGTAGGAAGGGCCTACACAGTATTGCTGAGGGAACGGAGTGAGAATGGCAGCACAGTTAGAGCGTGAGGAACGGCACAGGTCACAGGAATCTTTTCCGGGTCACCCAAGTGGTCTTCAGGTCATGCTGGAGAGAAAACTAGATGAGGAGGTTGGGAAGCCAGCAACCAGATGGGGCCTGGCTCAGCTCTGTGCTTTTTTCCCCTGCCTCTTCTGCTCTTGCAGCGTGCCCGGGAAACAACTGAAGGGCAAATCTGGAATTCATGGTGTGTGTCTGCGTGTGTAGGGGTGAGGTGGGGAGGAAAAGGCCAAATACATTATCTGATCATTCTCTACCTGTGGGGAGGTGAGGGAGCTTCATTTTCTGGCTGTTGACCCAGAGCTACTTGCCTTGCTATTTGCATGGATATGATGCCCAAATGTAATCTCAGGAAAATAAACTAACTGGATTATAAGCTGAAGAATCATGTGGCTTTTTTTCCTGCTAGCATCTCAGCAGCTGCTCTAGGACAAACATGGCCCAACAAAACTGCCACCATCACAGGATGAATCTAAAGGACTTAATTGCCTGTGAGTAATTTACAAAAAGTACTTGGAATTTGGTATGTGATTAGAAAGAACAACCACAGTGGAACACCACTGCATTTCTAGTCATTTTGGGGACCATATCTACCTGGTTGGTGTTTGAAGGCAAAATAATTCTTTCTGCTTGAGAAAAATATTTGATTCTGTTCCTCCACATGCATTTATTTGGGAGAGTTAAAAACAAATCCAGATACAGTTGCTGTTTTGATTCTACTCACCCTCTCCCTCCCCTGCCACCCTCCACCAAAACCTTCACTTTGTCTGGTTTGATTTTTCAGACCACACACACAGAGGACCGAATGTTTTATAGGTGATCAGAGTCTTATCAGCTCTGTAGTTGGCAGAAGACTTGATCTTTGACCACTTGCCTCTTCATGGTATTGCTCTGTGGGAAGAGGTGCCCCCCTCCCTTAATAATGTGGGATGTGGTAGGATGACCTCATGGCCCATCACCTCTGTCATTTAAAACATAGCTAGTTTAAGTCCAGTTGGTCTGAAACCTGCTTTCTTCAGATCTTGCCCAAAGTTTATATCCGTAATCGTCCGTAATGAGCCTATGCTGTCAGATCTACCCAGCACCTGTGCCAGAAGACTGAGGCCCAGGCCATGGTCAGCACCACTGATGGGCAGCCTGAAAGAGCCTGGAGGAGCCCTGCAGATGAGATACTGCCTGGAACCTCCATACTCACCCTGTTTTCCCCCTCTCCATCTGAAGGCCAAAAGCCCTGCCTGCCCCTAAAATATCTGAAACAAAACACACATTTAAAAACTTTTGTCAACCTGTAAACAGTTGAATTTTTTCCCATTGATGAAATTATCAAGTACTTAATTTTTATTTCCTCCATGAATGTATTCATATGTTCATGGAAATCTTGCCCAGCACACAGAGCGTTTGGCAATTAGTTTCTTCTCCTTTGGGAAACCACCTATGCGAGTTTTCAGGGATGACCAGGGAGACTACGAATAACTTTCTGTACAGTCAGTGAAACCCCAACTAGTGGAGGCCATGCTCCTGGCAGAGCAGTGGATGAGGCAGGTAGAGGCAGTGGATGGGGAGAGGGAGGAAGGTTGGTATGTGATCCAGAAAGTCTAATTTCTGATGTTTCTTGGCAGGTTCTGACGATGATATCTTATGTGGGTAACCCTTCAGATGTGGTAAAGATTGTAGATATTGAATGAGAAAGAACAAAAAGCCACTTAAAAAAAAAAGCAACTCAAAAAACTATCATGCATGTTTTGATTCTATTAAAACGATTATATGTAAATAAGACATAACATAGTTATTCCTAATGCACGTATGCTTATGTTTTTCCATTTATATTTCTTCCATCTTATAGAAACCCAGATAAAATATAAAATAAAAGTCAGCATTTACCATTTATCTTATCATTCATATACACTATTCATATATACTTATTTTTTTCCTTAAAATGTACAGAATTTTAATTCTATAGACTTCTTTTGGGTCATGAGACTCACTTTACATTCTGAAAAACACTTTCAGTTGTTTCTTTAGCCGAGTTAGCTTTGCCCATTTTATTAACTGCACTTTTATACATTTATTTATTTTTGTGATTTATAAAAATGGCCTCATCATTTTAATAGTCACCCCTGGGTGCAGAGGCAATGGTTTAGAAAACTTCCAAAATATGGTAATACCACTATAGCAAAACACCATTACAGCAACAAAAAACACAAACCCACTGAACACGAGCCCAGAACAACATTCCTCCAACTATCTGGGGAAAATAAACCAAAAAGAGCTATCTTTCATCGTGCCTGAAAGGTCAGCTAACCAGGGCTCTCAGGAGAACAGAGGAATGGTATTTTACAGAGGAGGGCCCTTTATGGAAGACCCTCTGCTTCCAGCTCCCCAGAAATGCACTGCAGGGTGGGGTGTGGAGACTGATCTCATTTGAAAAGAGAGGTCATAGCAATGAAGCAACAGAGAGCCTGTCCCACCCCCTGTGGACGTCTGGGGCTGCATGGATGAATAGACATGTGGTCCATTAGAGCTGATGACCACTCTTGTCCCAAGAGCTGAGGGCAGAGCCCCCTTTTTTTTTTCCTGTTGTTGTTATTATTTAGGGCTAATAAAGGGCAGAAGGAAAGATTGTTCTTTTGTGATGCAGCATCATAATATAGAGATGGATTCTGAGTCCCAGCTGTGATTTTTACTAGATGTGTGATCTTGGGTAAGTCACAAAGCTTTTCTTGAATTTAAGTATTTCTCTTTATATTAGAGACAATGGCTGCTTCTCAGAGTTGGTAAGAGAATTAAATGAAAAAAACCTGTGTGAAAGCACTGGTGTAATATATTGAAAGTGCTTTATATTATACATGACTGTACTGCTACCTGGAGTTTTCCTTGAGTCTAAATCATCTGGACTCTCTCTTTGTCTTTAGTTGGGTGCACACAGCCTTCACCATTGTGAATCGGATCTGAGCGAATGCCTGAAGAACCCAGAGAAGTAACTGGTCCGAGGAGGTGGCCCCATGTCGTACCGCCTCTGACAGCACTGGGCAGGTAAATAAAAACTCAGTCACTCAGGAGTGTAACAGGGGTTCTGGCAGAGGCTGGAGTGAGAGAAAGTGCAATGGGGCAGAAGAAAAGATAGAGGGGACTCGAGTATGTTCAGTTGACTTTTGCCAGCCTGTGGGGAAGCAGCATGGAGCAACAGTTACAAGCAAGGGCTCTGGAGCTCTTCTTACCAGTGATGCATACTTAGCTTTCAGTGCCCGAGGCCCACATCTGCAGAACAGGGAGAATAATAGTACCTGCCTACAGCATTGTAGGCAGGACTCAATGGGTGAGTACAAGCAAAGGGCTTAGAACAGTGCTCAGTATGCTGGGTCCTGGTTCTTTCGAGAGGCAGTAGAGACTCAAGCTAATGCACCAGACTCTGAGGGAGCTGCCTGAGTCTGCCTTCACCCCTTACTGACTAGATGACTTTGGGAAGTGTCTGCACCTCTGTGCCTCAGTTTCTTCATCTGTAAAATGGGGGTGATAATAATACCTACTTCCTAGGGTGGTGGTGGTTATGATTAAATGAGTTAATAAATGTGTTAAGTGTTAATAAGCAGTGTCTGGCAGGTAGCACGTATTTGCTGATATTATTATTGTTGTTGTTTTTTACTATTGATTTTACAGGCATGCTGCCCCCTCACCTTTCCCTCCAACTCAATAAATGTAGATTATCCTACAGCCAACCTGAAGGAGAAGACTCTGTATCACCTGGAGATTTTTTCTATGGCTCTCACCAATACCCCTGGACATACCAATGTCATCCTCAGATGGCTCTTTAATAATCCTCTAGGAAGAGACACAGCCACCCCTCCCAGCAGGCTACCCCATATCACACCCTCACTCTACCTTTGGATAGACTCTCTATTTTTCACTTGTGATTTTTCACCACCTTCAGCTCTTCTACTTGTGTTTTTCCTCTTCCTACTAGTTCTTGAGTGTGACCAAGGGTTCTTCTGAGTTCCATAGACCCTCAGGGGATCTTGCATTAATCAGACCAGGGCTGCTATTGGTCGGGATGAATACATGGGCGGATGGACTCAATGGACAGTGCTTGGTTTCTGGTTTTTATGAAATCAACAAGAAATGAAAAATGGAGCATAAAAAAATTTAAATGCCCTGTTGATTTCTAATTAATCCAATTATCTCATTCTTCATGCTACTATAGATCCAGAATGATACCGCCATTATTTGAAAAGACGGAGAATAAATACTAACGCCTTACCAAAACTTTGCAGGACTCTGCAGTTTCCTCTAAAACCTCCTTTCTGTTTGCAGGTGGACTTGAACTCGACAGACAGAGGAACATCATTGAGCACATCCCCTTTGTTAGCAGTCTGAGCTTCATAGGCCCTGGGCTTACGGCATTCCGTCACAGCGGACATGGCAGAACGAGTTGGACATGCCATTTTAGACTGAGCTCTGAATCTCCAGATTGTGAGTAGTTTAATTCATACCCTCCATGTAGCTTTGCTATTGACATTTATTAGCCGAGAGTGTTGCTGCCAACACAAGTTTTGAGTAGATTGTGGTATAAACAGATTTCCTCTTTACACATTCTAATCAGCGCAGAAGGACAGTTTTTATTGAAACCGTATCTCAGCCTAAAGTTTCTCCACACATGTAGGCACACATGTACAGAGTTTAAACTGTATTTATGGTTGGTAAATGTTCTAATTATGGGGCTGCATGTGTTCTGAGGGGAAAATTAAATCAGTGAACATGGGAGGCCAGGCTGCCCTTCTGCCCTGGTTTAGGTTCTTTATGGTTTTAGGCTCTGAGAAATCAATGCCATGAGATGGTGGGTGACAATCCAGGTAGATGTTTGACTCCCGACTGATTTACAATGTTATCTACATATTTCTTTTTCCTCCATGAGGTAAAGTTTGATTTCTTTTTTTTTTTTTTTGCGGTACTCGGGCCTCTCACTGTTGTGGCCTCTGCCGTTGTGGAGCACAGGCTCCGGGCGCGCAGGCTCAGCGGCCACGGCTCACGGGCCCAGCCGCTCCGCAGCATGTGGGATCTTCCCAGACCGGGGCACGAACCCGTGCCCCCTGCATCGGCAGGCGGACTCTCAACCACTGCGCCACCAGGGAAGCCCGGTAAAGTTTGATTTCTTATTGCCTGCATCATCCTAACATATCACAGAGCAATTTCCAGCAAGCTGCTCTTCTGGACAATGTCCTGGGCCTCATTTTCCGTGTTAGAGTTCATGAAATGCTAAAATAGAAAAGGGGTGTAATTGACACTGTGCCCACCAGCCCAGTCCCATACTACTGTCGTAATGATGACAATGAGTAGGTTACTAGTCACCAAGCAGTGCCGAGGCTTCTTTGGAACTCACCTAAGGAGAGGTTTTGATATCTTCCCCAGTGCCACTAAAGAATGCAGTCCTAGCTGTAGCTGACCAATGGGTGCTAAAGGGTTTTGAAAGTAGCTGCTGCCGCTGCTATATAATTAGCTCAAGGATGTTGTAATTTGCAAAAATGGGCAAAATATGCACTCCAAGGATATGTAGAACATAATCTAGTCAGCTCTACCCAACCACAGTAATTTTGCTGCTGCAGGCAAAATGCCTTCCTGGGGTAGGCTCGAGTTGACAGATTACTGAGGGAAATTTTTGTCTCACCCGCACTCCCAGATTATTCAGCTTACTTTCTAACACACCACTCAACCCTCCATGCAGACTGTGTGGTGTAGACCTGGCACCCTATACTGAATAATCTCCTTGCTGACAGCTGAAAAGTAAAGGCATCTGTGGCAATCAGATGGGTTGCCTCAGGTTGCTTCCAGACGTCAAGTTGATTAATGTTGGAGTCAGGACTGCCAGCAGCTAGGCCACGTGAGTGCACAGATCGTCAGGAAACAACCCTGGTGCTTGTGGCATCGGTGGGTAGAGACATAACGCACAGATACTGAACAGACGCCAGTCCTTCTGTATCAGCTCAGTAGAATGCCCAGAAAATCATGGATTCCTCCAGCATGCAAACCCCAACACATAAAACTTTTCAGCTATTTTTCATGTTTCCTAACCTAGTGGGTTTGTTTCCTTAAATTAACATCAGTATTTCTATGCTAAGAGGTCCAACCCAGGAAGGCCCTAGTGGGAAAAGCCCAAGATAAAGTTTGGATCTTTGTGATGATAAAACAATACATTTCTGTAGTACTTCCGATTTTCCAAAGCACTATTGTATTTACTTCCTTTCTCACTTGTAGCTTACATCCCTGTGAGTAAGGTTGAGAAAGGTGTGCTCATGTAAGTGGTACAGGGTTTGTGTTTTGAAATACTCTGTGGATATAAGGTGTCATTGTCTCTCTCCGTCTCCGTGGGCCACTATGAGATGGGAGAATGGTCTATTGAAGGTCATGCAGTTTAGTCAGGACAAGAAATCATCCACCACTCTACTCATTCTCTTAAACCAGTGTTTCTCAAAGTGTGGTCCATGGACCAGTAGCATCAGCATTATCCCAAACCTACTGGGTAGAACCTCTGGAAGTGGGCCCAGCAATGTGTTAACAGAAGCCCTTGAGGTGATTCTAATGCACACTCAAGGCTGAGAACTACTGGCCTGTGCCAGTAGTTAGTTCCCAGCTCAGTTTTCTTGGATGCCAGGACCCAGTGGACATAATGATGAAACCCCATAAGCTGTTTTCAAAATTTCATGAAACTTAATGAAAATCATACTCTTAATGTTACTTTTTAAAAAAACCTATATATTTTATTACACATGGCTGATAAATGAATGTTGGGAAAGGAAATTGATTATTAATCAATGCCATTTGGTATTCTTTCATTCATGCATCACTCATTTAATCCTTTAAAGGTTATCTAATATGCTCTGTGCTAGATACTGGGAAATTCAAAGACGGTACACTCTTTACTCTTGAGATAACTATAGGCTTGTAAACAGATTATTGCAATTCAATACGCTAAGTACCGAAAGGCACATTTAAACAGTACTGCTGTAGAAATAAATCTTCTGAAAACCTTGGGGGAAATAATCTTCAGACTTGGCTGTGTTGCTTCAAGGCTTTGTGCTTGAACTTGTATGGTTGGAATGGGGAGAGATGGGATGGCAGGACTACTCCCTCTTCACTCCCAACCACCCAGCTGAGAACCGGTGGAAACACAAGCCCACTTCTGGGTTCTGGGTTTGCCCTCTTCTTGGAACTTCCTGCCTTTCCTGGGCCAACAGTATTTCTGATTATGAGAAGCACTGATAGAGCATTTGAAACAGGCTCACAGAGGCTCTGTGTTAGTAAGGAGAACTTGAAAATAAGACCTACAACATATTTTTATTGACTTGGCTTATCTTTTATTATAATGGGCAATTATTTAAAAGGCACCTCTCTGTTTAACCAAGGACTTGAAACCAAATGAAATGTCAGCTTGATTCAGAGTCTATTTGGAAAACATTTCAGTAAGCTTACTTTAGAAAATACATAGGTTTAATTTCAGTTCAACTGTTTCACAGGTCTTTGTCTTAAAACAAATCCATGCTTATGTGGCAGGAGAAAAAAATACTCTCTGTGTTCACTTTGCTTTCAGATTACAGTGAGGTTTGTCCCTATTTGTCAGGTTCTTGGTTCTAGAGTCTCAAGCCTAAACAGATGAGGGGCCCACCTCTGTGCTTCCTCTCAAGTTGACTTTCTGTCTGTAATTCCACTTCAAAATGACTGCATACACAAAGTACATCCAGCATAACTAAAACAAGAGGAAAGGGAAGGGGCAGGGCAGAGATGTTAATACAAGGAAACTTCACATGTAACAACTGAAACTTATATCAGAACATTAGCAATTGCTTTCTTCTGGTGGGGGAGTGCTTCTGGTTCTAAATGAGGTGTTAGTGTTTGTGGGGTGATAACCTTGTCCCACTGAATTATGATGAGAAAACAACCCAGTTGCCTACAGAGCCAAAAACAAATCTCAGAACTGCTTAACTCATCCGTCAAACAAATTGTATTTTAGGAAATTCAGGACAGAGAAAAATGCACAAAAGAAAAGGAGATTTATTTATTTGTACAAAAGTAGAATGACAGGCATTTGAGAGGATCCAAATAGCATTTAGGGAGAAAAAAAATGTGATTCATTGCCAGCTATTAAATCTTGTTTATCCTTCTTTAAACTAACCAGAAACACATTTTGGAAAAACGCTAGTTAACAGTTTAAGCATTGACAGCCTCCTGTTGTGCTGCTTTGCCTTCTCTGCCTTCCAAGGGGAAGACGATGGGGTGAAGCCAGTGAGCATTGTTTCATGAGTCCATGACAGGAGATGAATTCCAGTCCTGCTTGTGAAGCTCGCCCTCAGACTCTGGGAGAATTCCTTCAGTTTCCTCAAAGAAGGATGCTTACCTCACAGCAGGGGCAAGACTTCCATGTTTACAAGGTAGTTTCAGATGAAAGGCCCTGAAGGACACAAAACATTATTCAAAGACACAATGACTGATGAAGTGATGTGTCCTTCAGAAAGTGCCAGTTCCCAATAGCCAATCATTATCACAGTATCTCCCAGACCAACAGCTGACCTCACCAAAGCTGGCTCCAGTCACAGCTTTGTGATTGAAATTCTTCAGAGCACTTGACAAGGATCTGAAAAATTTGCTGAAATCCCAAAAGCCAGTGGGAGAAAGCCCTCCAGGCTGCAGTATATTATGGTGGTGGCCCCTTCCAGCCCTTCCCTGTGCTCATCCTGCTACAGGGCTTTGAGGGAGCAGCCTTTTATAGCTGGTTCTGCTGCCCCCAACTCCAGCACCCTTTTGCTTAAATGTATTAGTATAAATATTTGGGTTGTCAGTGCCCTTAGAATTTGAGGGTTCTGTACCTACCATAGACTGTAGTGACTAACTTGATTTAATTAATTACAAAATATACACATTTCTGAAGAAAGCCACTAACATCTTTTTGCTTTTTAAGCAAATAATTCTACCACCAGGATTATCTAGGGTTTGTGGTCTCAGTAGTGTCTAGAAAGGTGACTCTGTTGAGTTTAAGGCCACAAAGAAAGGCCCAAGTAGACTCATTAGATCCATAGAACTCCTCTCCTCTCCCCCCGTCCCACTGCAATGGTCTAGGCAGGAGGAATATCCACACAATGGTTTGCTGACCTTCAAGCCTTAGAGCACTCATGGAAGCAAAGTGCTCTTTGTCCTTGCTGGTTGCCATCCCTCCTTTTCCCTCATAACCTGCAACTTTTCTCTTGCCCAACACATCACATTCCCTCACATATTTCTATTAATATTATACATTCCATGAGGACAAGAACTGCATCTTATTCATTTTCGTATCCCCTTCTCTTAGCAGAGCACCCGCCCCATAAAGTCAGGCACTGAAAACCAGTGGTTGAAATGGTCCTCCCACAAGTAGATGTAGGGCCTTCTCACCTGCCAGCATCATGAGCCACCTAGGCTAGGTCTGCACAGGTTCAAGGTGTTAAGACATTTCCTTCCAGAAAGCTCTCTAATACTCAGTATTTGGATGACTCTCCTTTTTTCATTTTAATTAACTCTAGAAACAACATTTCAATCTCTTCTACCATCACCACCACCACCACAACAGAAAAACAGCCCTCATCATCATCCTGTGGCTTTCCTGAGAATCTACACTTTTAGGATGAGAATCCATCTGAACTATTGCAACAGTACCTACAGGGTTTATTGGATGAGAGGAACATAAAATAGCCTGAGAGGTCAGAGAAAGACAAACTTAGATTGGGAGAAAGGTGTGCCTTCTCTTCTGGCTGTTTGTCCAGAGTAGCAGTTGAGAGAGGGAATAAAGAGAAAGGCACAGCATCATAATAGTTCAGAAATGTCAGAGTGTGCTTTCTTCCAGAAGGTGTGGATTCAGCAGATTTAGCATCATTAAATCCCTCTTGTCTCAGAAGGAAAATCTGGGCATGAGATGGGACAAGAAAGAGTTAGGGTGTCCAGCCTAGTTGTTCTCTGACTCTCACCATAGAACACAATGATAAAGGGACAAAAGACTTAAAAAATAAATCAGTAAAGTTTCTAGATGGTATGAACTGTTTGTGTCCCTCCAAGATTCATTTGCTGAAACCTAATCCTCAACGTGATGGTATTTGGAGGTGGGCCTTTGGAAGGTGATTAGATCATAAGAATGGAGCCCTCATAAATAGGATTGATGCCCTTATAAAAGAGGCCCCAGAGAGCTCCCTCACCCCTCATGCCATGTGAGGACACAAAGAGAAAACGGCAGTCCATAATCAGCAAGAGATCTCTCACCAGAACTGAACCATGCTGGCACCCTGACCTTGGACTTCCAGCCTCTAGAACTGTGAGAAATAAATTTCTGTTGTTTATAAGCCACTCAGTCTATGGTAGTTTGTTACAGCAGCCTGAACTAAGACATCAGAGTAGTACTTTAAAAAATCTTACCAACTCTTTGCACCTATGCACTTGACTACCTGACCCATGTTTTGGTGTTTCTGGGAAAAGCGGTGGTGGATGGGATGTGGATGGGACCACCGGTTCAGGGGAGGAGCTGAACTCACAACAGGAGGAAGTGGGGACTCCTTGCAAGGGCCCTCTGACTCTGGCCTGGCTTCCTTTGCCACATCATCTTCTACTTCCTCTTTCCAGGGAGACTGTAGTCTCAACCACATGCCTGCAGGCTCACATCAAACCATCACAGGTTACCCTCTGTGCTTAGAGCTTCATATCCAGGAGCATGGCAGCAGGGACAACATTGTGGTCATTTTGTCCCATAGTCCTGCACTGTCAACAAGAATCTCAAGAAGTAATGAAGTCTGTGGCCCAGCAATTCTACTTCGAGGTGTACACCCAAGAGAACTGAAAATATACACACAAATGTTGACAGCAGTACTATTCATAACAGCCAAAAAGTGGAAACAATCCAAATGTTCATCAACTGATGAATGGATCAACAAATGTGGTATGTCCATAAGCTGGAATATTATTCAGCACAAAAGGGAATAAGTACTGATACATGGTATAACATGGATGAACCTTGGAAACATTATGCTGAGTGGAAGAAGCCAGAAACAAAAGGCCATATATTATGTGATTCCATTCAGATGAAATATCCAGAATAGGCAAATCCATAGAGACTGAAAATAGATTTGTGATTGCAGTGGGTTGGGGGGTTGGAAGAATGGGGAGTGACTGCTAATGGGTATGGGATTTCTTTTTTGGGTGATCGAAATGTTCTGGAATTAGATAGTGGTGATGGTTACTCAGCACTGTGAATATACTAAAATACACTGAATTATACACTTTATTTTTTTATTTTTTATAAATTTATTTTTTTTAATTTATTTATTTTGGGCTGTGTTGGGTCTTCGTTGCTGCTCACGGACTTTCTCTAGTTGCGGCGAGCAGGGGCCACTCTCGTTGCAGTGCATGGGCTTCTCATTGCTGTGGCTTGTCTTGTTGCAGAGCATGGGCTCTAGGTGTGTGGGCTTCACTTAGTTGTGGCACATGGGCTCAGTAGTTGTGGCTCGTGAGCTCTAGAGTGCAGGCTCAGTAGTTGTGGTGCATGGGCTCAGTAGTTGTGGCACGTGGGCTTCAGCAGTTGTGGCACATGGGCTCAGTAGTTGTGGCTCGTGGGCTCTAGAGCGCAGGCTCAGTAGTTGTGGCACACGGGCTTAGTTGCTCTGCGGCATGTGGGATCTTCCTGGACCAGGGCTCGAACCCGTGTCCCCTGCATTGGCAGGCGGATTCTTAACCACTGCGCCACCAGGGAAGTCCTGAATTATACACTTTAAAATAGTAAATTTTGTCTCAATAACAAATGCAATTAGAAAAAAAGAAGTAATGAAGTCAAGTCACTGGGAAGCAGCAGCCCCCTTTCCTTCTTTCTTCCCTCCCTCGGCCAACTGGGAAATTTGCTCACACACTTGCACACCCTAGATCTGTATTTTCGGCTCATCTGTTAGCTCTTTCTCTTGTCTTCAATCTTCCAACCACTTCTCTGCACTCGAAGTGATCATTCTTTGAGACTCAAATGGGTGTTCAGTTCTGAGTTTTTCCTTTTGTGCCTGCAGTATGCCTTGGGTCTTTGGGGCTGGGTTGATCTAGATAGAAATCCCAAATCACCACTCTGTCTCTGGGAACACTGTGCCTCTGAGCTGCTCCCTGTGGAAGCCGGATTTCTCAAATGTTGGAAAGCAGCAGGGAAGCTGGTTTAAGAGACTGACTGATAAACAAGGCTTGGCAAAATGCCAACTCGGGCAGTCTGGTTTTTGCTTTTTGTTTTTTGCTGCTGTCATGAGACAAATAGCCTTGGGGTAAAGAGATGCCTCTATCACGGGGTTCCAGAGGACCCCTCAGTTTGCTCTTCTGTATGTTCCCTTCTCAGCACGTGTCAGCACGAGCCCCTCCCTCAGGCTGCTTGTGTGGAATACACACATCTATTTAGCTAAAAGTGTGAGAGTTTTTCAGAGTACAAACCTCATAAAAGTGGCCGCTGGGGCACTCACTGTGCCCACTCTGAGGGCCCCTGGCTGCAAGCCTCCCGCTCTCCCTGCCCACCTCTCACATGTGACTTCCTGCTTTGCTCTCTGGGTAGATGACTTTCTTTTCTCCCGGTCACAGGTGCCTCAATCTAGGCATTCCTGGTCCTTGATTATCTTTTACTCTTTTCTGATAAGCACATCCAGGAGCATTTTTATTCCCATAGATGATTTGAAGGACAGACAAAATGGGAAGCTTCTTATCACATAGTTCTGGGAAGCAAAGGGGAATCACATGCCACTATAGGCTTTTAAGCAGGCATGCTGAGATGTGATGCAAATGAAATAGTACTGCCTCACCTGGACCAAAATAGTTTAAACTGGCTAATAAAAGTGAAGGCTTTGGGTTTATTTTTTTAACTGACAAGTAAAGCCCAGAATAGTCAAGTGGATTGAAAAATATTCAAGTGATTCACAACAGAACACTGGCCGTTGTTTAAGTCCATAAGGAGCGCCAGTGGAACAAGCCTGGTCATTTATCTGCATATTTAATGAAAACACATAGCCCTAAGCATTAGTAGCATACTGAGCCATCTCCTGCAGGCCAAAGAGATGTTTGTGGAGTTAGCAGTATGTCTTCCACAATCGTGTTGGTGGGTAGTCAGAATGCTGTGGTGTAAGCAACAGACAGAGATTCTGGATGACTCAAGTAAAAAGGAGTTTATTGGTGCTATGTGGTGTTCACAGATTGACCGGGAGCCTGGAGAAGCAGGCTTGGGGAGGGCAGTAACCAAGCTCCAGAGTGAGGAAGCCTGTAGTATGGGAATGATACCATAACTGGAACAGTCTGGATAAGGCAAAGCTGCCACCCTTGGGTCACTCAATATTCAAAGTCTTGAGAGGAAGCATCCAATTGGCTGAGGCCTTATTGCAGGTATGCCGGTGGCTTTACTACCGTGATGATAGGGAAAAGGATCTAGTCCCTCAGCTTCTGTATGGGAAGTGAGTGTCATCCCATCAAAACTACACATGGGGGAAGAGGTAATTCCCCCAAAAGATATCAGAGTGCTAATTAGGAAATGGGAGCAGATGCTAATTGGACCAAAACCAACCATTGTTTCTTTCATTTGAAGTACAGAAAATCACTTGAAACAAATGCAGATAGCCTCTCTGTGAATGAGGGTGTCCAGGCATCTGTAGGGAAGTGTTTACAATGAGACCTTAATTTTATGGGCATTCTGGCAAAGGTGATATATGAGCATGAGCTAAAGGAGTATCCAAAACTGTTACTAGCTCTCCTGCTCAACTGGTGGTGCAGCCTTGACTATATCAGTGGAGACAAAGTCAGCTAGTATTTATACATAGACAAACGGAACATTTATATGGTGAATCTGAATCAAATTAGGTAAAAGTGAGCTGAATAAACCTCCTTTGTGAGGGTCTTCAGCCATGTTTTCCTATCAAAAGATTTAATAGGTGATAAGGACTTCAGGTACTGAGAGGTATGGCACTTACTATGCACATAGAACCTCTATGTACTCCATTAGCGTTCACAGTTTATATATATATATATATATATAAAAGATCAAATATTTATATATTTCCCATCCACATATGCTGTTAGCCAGTAACAACGGTGTGTCACCCAAGGAGCAGCAGCCCAGCGTCTCGCACATACAGTCAGCCCATGAGGGTCCTGCTGGGTAATCCTGGGTAGAGTGTGTTAGGCAGTATTGTTAAGTGGGCTGTTTACTTTGTTGTGGCCTCTCCTGCCATCTACATTTCGTTCTGGCAAAAAAAGTGTGAAATGTTGATGGCTGAAAAAGGTCCACTATGACGGTGCTGGACCTGCTCCAAAGAAACAAAGGCGAGGATCATGCTGGATCACATTGTGAGTTTTGCAGCAACTCATGTCCCCTTAAGGATATGGTGGAGCAAACACGGGGTAAAGTTCAGCAGGCAGTTAGGAATTGGTGGAAGTCTTTTGACATTGTGGAAGAGATCTGAACTATCACAACAGCCTTGGGAGACTTAGCAACAATTTTATGAATGGGAGCTGGAAGAGCTGCGTCCAGAGACATGCTATGACTTCAGCGAATTGGAGAGAATGGAAGTGTGCTCGCCAAGACACAGTCTTCTCAGTGTCGGGAAGAAGGGACCAGGGAGTGCTTTCTCTCCCGGAAATGCCTCCGCCTCACTCCAGGGAGGATGCCTTCCTCAAGGAGCTGCTCTTTCCCCACTGGTTTCTCAGAGAATTGACTCAGCTCTTCATTCTTGCAGAGCAAGTCAGCAAGGCTTTCAGAGAGGGAAGTCTGTTTGTCTCTATAGTATTCAGCATGGTTTTGCGGTTGCAGTAGGTATTCCATTAGGATTCCTGGTGGATAAACCACAGATAACATTCTCCATGCCTCTTTGCGTGTAATCTTAGTAATAAAGTGCTTGGCTAATATTTAATTGATCATTGAGAATTATGAATAATAATGGTTGTGTTTGCTGGAAAGCTTCTGGGAAAAGATAATTAGAAACATATTTTTGTCATGGCAGTGAAACAATTGTCTTATTAGTTTTTAAGGAGTTCTTCTAAAAGAATTAGGATTGCTTCTTTTTTAAGAATGGCTTCTAAAATAAAGACCATGATGCAATGCTAAAGATTAATGTTTTGCTTGGGCAACCTAAAAATAAGTTTGCGAGAAGCACTATTAGTAATGAAGAGCTAAAACATGTGATTAGTTGTTATGGTGATACAGCCCCACCTCTAGAAAATTTGGCTTCAAGGAATGGGCACACTGAATAGAGTCCAAATATGCAGGTTTCTGTCATATTCTTGGGCATCTGAATATAGGAATCATCATTTTAATATAAGTTTATAAAACATTCTGAAAATACTTAAAGTCTGTGTCAGTATGAACAGGATTGAAGTAGCAGTGACTAAATTATTTGTTTCATGTATAGTATAGCTTAAGAAATGGATAAAAGTAGAAGGAGTATTTCACAGTCCTAGACAACTTGATGTTTTTGTTTTTGTTTTTGTTTTTGTTTTTTTTGCTGTACGCGGGCCTCTCACTGCTGTGGCCTCTCCCACCGTGGAGCACAGGCTCCGGACGCGCAGGCCCAGCGGCCATGGCTCACAGACCCAGCCGCTCCGCGGCATGTGGGATCCTCCCGGACCGGAGCACGAACCCGTGTCTCCCGCATCGGCAGGCAGACTCTCAACCACTGCGCCACCAGGGAAGCCCCCAACTTGATTTTTTAAATTATAAGTCTCTAGATCCAGCCTAGGATGGATTTTTTTTTTTTTTTTTTTTTTTTTTGCAGTACGTGGTCCTCTCACTGTTGTGACCTTTCCCTTTTCCGGGGCACAGGCTCTGGACACGCAGGCTCAGCGGCCATGGCTCACGGGCCCAGCCGCTCCACGGCATGTGGGATCTTCCCGGACCGGGGCACGAACCTGTGTCCCCTGCATTGGCAGGCGGACTCTCAACCACTGCGCCACCAGGGAAGCCCTAGGATGGATTCTTTGTAAAATCAAACATTAAAATAGAATCAGTATTATGCCTGTGACTTCATATATTCATCTGATGTAGATTGACAGGGAAAATACTTTCAAGTCTCTGTTAATACGTGATTCTTACCACTTCTCAAGCTTTAATATGAGGGTGTAAAAATCACAGCATTTTAGCATGGTGGATTGGGGTGGACACCAATTAAGAGGGTATTGCAATAATTTGAGCAAAAAATGCCAGTGGAGCTAGTAAGAAGTAGTTGGATTATCAATAATTTTTGAAAGAAGATTCACCAGGATTTGCTGGTGGATTGTATGTGAGTGAAGAAGGAGGACTCAAACATGACCGCAAGGTTTTTGCTCTGAGCAGATAGAACAATGAAGTTACCATTTACTGTCATAAGGAGAGCTATGAGAAGAGCAGATTTTAGGGGAGAGATCAAGAGTTTGGTTTTGGACTAGTAAGTTTGAGATGACTTTAAGACTTCCAACGGAAGATGCCAAGCAGTTAGCTGGAATAACAGTCTGGTATTCAGGTGAGAGGTATGGGCTGGAGATAGAAATCTGCACGTCATCAGTGTGTACATGGTATTTAAAGACTTGAGTGTGAGGAAAGATGAGGACTGAGGATGGAGAACACTGGAACATGCCAAGATCCAGAGATCAGGCAGATGAGCAGAATCAGCAAAAGTAACTGTGAAGTGGCTAGAGAAGGAGGTGGAGACCCAAGTGAGAGTGGTGTCCCAGAAGACAAGAGAATGTTGTTCAAGAAGAAAAGAGTAATCGCCCTTGTCAATTGCTCCTGAAAAGTTGAGAAAAAGAACTGAGAAATAGGGTGACCGACTGCCCTCTTTGGTTCAGAACTCTCCCAGCTTTGGCAGAGTCCAAAGCCGACTGGGATGGTTGGTCACCCAACCAATGAGAAATAGCCATTCCTTAGCAATACATTGGTCAGGAGTGATTTAGGCAAGAAAAGTTTGTGTGGAGTAGTGGGGACAAGTGTGGACAAAGCTGAGTGGAGCGAGGTGATTTTAAGAGAGAAAAGGTGGAGTTATTGTTACATAATACATATTACAATATTGGTACATCATTATTCTTACATAATATTAAAGTTACGTAAGAAAAATTTTTAGTTTTTACAGATGCATTCTGAAGTATTTAAGAGAGAAGTGTCATGTTATCTGGGACTTGCTTTAAAATACTTCAGCAAGGACAAAGCAAATAAGTATCTCACCTATAATTTTTTTTTTTGGCCGTGCCATGCAGCATGTGGGATGTTACTTCCCGACCAGGAATTGAACCCACACCCCCTGCATTGGAAGCTCAGAGTCTTAACCACTGGACCACCAGGGAAGGCCCTCACCTATAATTATTAAATCTGGATGATATGACTGTGGGGTTCATTATAATATTCTGAATGTTTAAACATGATTGAAATTTTTCATAATAAAAAGTTTTAAAAATTTACAGAAAGTGAATGAGAGAAAAGGAATTAGAGGCAGCAGGAATACACAACTCTTTTGAGGAGTTTTGCTGTAGAGTAAAGAAATGGGCTGTGCCTGGATTGGTCTCTGAGTTTTGTTTTGTTTTCTTTAAGATGGGGGAAATTAACAGTACGTTTGGATGCTGATATGGAAACACAGATGAGGCAGGCAAGGCAGGGCAAATGCAGGTGTGCTGTCCTTGAGTAGGGAGAGGAGATGGGGCCAACGGGGCCCAGGTGGAGGGCTTGGTCTTAGTGATGATGGTGCTGAGCTTGTCCACAGTCAGTAGGGATTCTGAGATGATTGGCTGTACATTCCAGAGGGCAGCCAGTGGAGGTGTCTGGGGTTGGGAAGGTAGGGAGTTGGTCGGATTGGGGGATATACCAAGCTCTGTGGGGGTGAGTCCTAGTGAGAGGGATGGTTTGGGATCTTGGGATTCTGGTGGTAAATACCCAGAAAGTCAGCATGGATGTGGGCATCATGGGATTAGCCACATCAGTCAGATGTAGGGGTGAGACTGAGAGTTATGGGGAGAGGGGAGGCCTGCAGAGGGGTGGGTCATCAGGAAACACAGGGAACTCTGCAGGTGTGTCCCCACCCCACTAAGTCCCAGCTCTCCCTGTGGCTCAACCTGTGGAGTTTGGGACCCAATGATGTTCTTGTCAGAAAGAGGAGGAAAATTAAAAAAAAAAAACTGAGGAAAAAAGCAAGAGTCATATACTAAGGAAAATTAGAGAGAGAAGTCTTTCAACTCCCAGACCTGATAAGGCCAAGACAGAAACGTTCTAAAAACCAAAAATGCCAATAAATTTACCAGTGGGTCACAAGCCCATGAAGTTCAAGATCAGATTAATCTCTCCTTTGGTCATTCTGCAGACTTTCCAGGGGCAGAAAATTTGTCATGTGAAATGGAGTTTTCTTCCATTTGGGCAACCCCTGAAAACAACCTTTAGTTTTTTTGCCTGAGCCTCGCATCTCTGCACAGATGGTTTCTCATGGTCCCTCAAGGAACCTATTATTTTGAGGTTGCCTGGCATAAAGTAGACATTTAATCAATATTTGTTACATGAATATCAAATGAATGAATGAGGTTATTTATTTATTTATTTATTGAACACATAGGTTGCAAACATTGTTCTAGGCAATGAGGAAATGGTTGTAAATAAAAGAAATAAAAATCTCTGCCTCATCCTCATGGGTCTGACCTTCTAGAGGATGGAAAGAAATGCATGTTATTACATGAGGCCACAGTTCCCAGAGGGGTGGCAAAAACTGAACTCCAGTGTGAAGAAGTCTTAGTGATTGGTTACTGAGGGCCTATCATGTGCCAGTTGTTTTAAACATGCCATCTAACTTCACCTACCAATATGCAATAAGTAGTATTGATCCCTATCTGAGAGATATGCAAACTGGGGCTCAAAATGGTGAGGTTCCCAAGATAATGGTGCTAAATTGGCAGAGCAGGAATTTGAGTGCAGGTCTCTCTGACTTCAGGGCCAATATTTCTAACCAGTACACTGAGTTGCTTCTCAGTCTCTACTGAGCACTAGTAGGTGCATTTCTGTTGGGAAAATAGGGGCACTGGTGAATTCAGAATCCTCAGTTCTCTCCCTCTATCTTGGGCATGAACTAACTCAATAGCAGATACCTTTCTTGCAACCAGGCTTTGACTCTGAAGCCAGTTGATAGCCTTAAGCTCTCTAGCTCTCAGGTTAATTTCTATTTAGCTACAGATGCAAATCTAAGTATTAAAGCATATATGTGGAATCTAGAAAACTGGTACAGATGAACCTACGTGCAGGGCAGGAATAGAGACGTAGACGTAGAGCACGGACATGTGGACATGGGGGGAAGGGGAGGGTGGGGCGAACTGGGAGATTAGGTTTGACACAAATACACTACCATGTGTAAAACAGATAGCTAGTGAGAACCTGCTGTATAGCACAGGGAGCCCAGCTGGGTGCTCTGTGATGACCTAGATGGGTGGGATGGGGGGAGGGAGGTCCAAGAGGCAGGGGATACAGGTATACATATAGCTGATTCACTTCACTGTACAGCAGAAGCTAGCACAACATTGTAAAGCAATTTTACTCCAATAAAACAATACAAAAATAAAAAGTTAAACAATAAATACATGGATGTTGTCCCCCCCCCAAAAAAAAGCAATCTAAAAGCAAGACCCTGAGTCTGGGAGCTATTTCACAGTTTGATAAAGTGCCAGTTCCTATCATTTGAATAAGGAAAAGAACGACACAGCTCAACAATCTACCCACGTTACCTAAAAATCAGTAGCAGTGCCCTCAAAATGGTTCCAAGTCATGCTCTGAATCCTAGACAACACTCCTGAATTATTGTCCTTCTTTTTTAATTGAGATATAATTGACAAAATATTAGTTTCAAGTGTACAACCTAACAATTTGATATTTCTGTTTATTGTGAAAGGATCACCACAATAAGCCTAGTTAACGTTCATCACCATGCATAGTTAGAGACTTTTTTTTCTTGTGGTGAGAACTTTTAAGATTTCCTATCTTTGGTAACTTTTACATATGCAGTGTGGTAGTATTAACTATAGTCACCATGCTGTATATTACGTCCTCATGACGTAGTCACTTTATAAGTGGCATTGTTTACCTTTTGACCCCCTTCACCAATTTTGCCCACTCCCACACCCCCAATGTCCCTGACCACCTCTGGCAACCACCACCAGTCTCTTCTCTGTATCTGTGAGCTTGGCGTTTACTTTATTATTATTTTTTTAGGTTCCACATATAAGTAAGATTATATGCTGTTTGTGTTTCTCTGACTTATTTCACTTAGCATAATGCCTTCAAGGTCCATCTATGTTTGTCACAAATGGCAAGATTTCCTTCTTTTTTGTGGCTGAATAATATTCCATTGTATATATATATATATATATATACACACACCACATTTTCTTTATCCATTCATCCATCAATGGACACTTAGGTTGTTTCCATATCTTGGCTATTATAAATAATGCTGCAATGAATATGGGGGTTCATATATCTTTTTGAGTTAGTGTTTTTGTTTTCTTCAGATGAATACCCAGAAGTGGAATTACTAGATCATATGGTAGTTCTATTTTTAATTCTTTTGAGGAACCTCCATACTGTTTTCCATAGTGGCTGCACCAACTTACATCCCTACCAACAGTGTAGGAGGGTTTGCTTTCCTCCACATCTTTGCCAACACTTGTTATTTCTAGACTTTTTGATGATAGCCATCCTGACAGGTGTGAGGTGATGTCTCATTGTGGTTTTGATTTGCATTTCTTTGATGATTAGTGATGTTGAGCACGTTTTCTGTTAGCCATCTGTATGTTTTCTTTGGTAAATTTCTATTCGGATCATCTGCCTGTTTTTCGAATGGATTGTTTTTTTTTCCTGTTAAGTTGTATGAGTTTTTTATATATTTTGGATATTAACGCCTTATCAGATATATGATTTGCAAATATTTTCTGCCATTTGGTAGGTCGCCTTTTCATTTTGTTGCTAGCTTCCTTTGCTGTGTAGAAGCTTTATAGTTGGATGTAGTCCCACTTATTTAATTTTGCTTTTGTTGCCTTTGCATTTGGTGTCAAATCCAAAAATCAGTGCCAAGAGAGATGTCAAGGAGCTTACCACTTATGTTTTTTACTAGGAGTTATTTTTTTTTATTTTATTTTTTTGCGGTACGTGGGCCTCTCACTGTTGTGGCCTCTCCCGTTGCGGAGCACAGGCTCCGGACGTGCAGGCTCAGCGGCCATGGCTCACGGGCCCAGCCGCTCCACGGCATGTGGGATCTTCCCGGACCGGGGCACGAACCCGTGTCCCCTGCATCGGCAGGCGGACTCTCAACCACTGCGCCACCAGGGAAGCCCTACTAGGAGTTTTATGGTTTCAGATCTTGCATTCAAATCTTTAATCCATTTTGAGTTAATTTTTGTGTATGGTGTAAGATAATGATGCAGTTTTGTTCTTTTGCGTGTGACTGTCCTGTTTTCCCAGCACCATCTATTGAAGAGTCTGCCTTCCCCAGTGTATATTCTTGGTTCTTTTGTCATAAATTCATTGACCATGTGTATATGGGTTTATGTCTGGGCTCTCTATTCTGTTTCATTGATCTATGTGTTTGTTTTTTATGACAGTACCATACTGTTTTGATTACTATAGTTTTGTAATATAGTTTGAAATCAGGGAGCATGACTCCTCCAGCTGTGTTCTTTTTTCTCAAGATTGCTTTAGCTATTTGGGGTCTTTTGTAGTTCCATAGAAATTTTAGAATTGCTTATTCTATTTCTGTGAAAAATGCCATTGAAATTTTGATAGGTATTGCATTGAATCTGTAGATTGCTTTCGGTAGTATGGGCATTTTAACAATTTTAATTCTTCCAATCCATGAGTATTTTTCATTTACTTGTATCTTTTTCAGTTTCTTTTGTCAGGGCCTTATAGTTTTCAGCATATAGGTCTTTTACCTCCTGGTTAAATTTATTCCTAAATATCTTATTCTTTTTGATGCAATTGAAAATGAGATAGTTTTCCTAATTTCTCTTTAGGCTAGTTAATTACTAGTATATAGAAATGCAACAGATTTCTGTATATTGATTTTGTATCCTGATACTGTATTTATAAAATCATGTCTTCCACAAATAGTGACAGTTTTAATTCTTCCTTTCCAATTTGGATGCCTTTTATTTCTCTTCTATATTTGCTCTGGCTAGACTTTCAGTACTATGTTGAATAAAATTGTCAAGAGTGGGCATCCTTTTCTTATTCCTGATCTTAGAGAGATAGCTTTTAGTTTTTCACCATTGAGTATGATGTTGGCTGTGGGTTTGTCATAGATGGCCTTTATTATGTTAGGGTATGTTCCTTCCACACACACTTTGTTGAGAGTTTTTATCATGAATAGATGCTGAATTTTGTCAGATGCTTTTTCTGCATCTATTGAGATGATCAATGACTTTTATCCTTCATTTTGTTAATGTGGTGTATCACATTGATTGATTTGTGGATGTTGAAGCATCCTTACGTCCCTGGAATAAATCCCACTTGATTACTGTGTACGATCCTTTTAATGTATCATTGAATTAGGTTTGCCTATATATATATATATATATATTTTGTGTGTGTGTGTGTGTGTGTGGTACACGGGCCTCTCACTGATGTGGCCTCTCCCGTTGCGGAGCACAGGCTCCGGATGTGCAGGCTCAGTGGCCGTGGTTCACGGGCCCAGCCGCTCTGTGGCATGTGGGATCCTCCTGGACCAGGGCACGAACCTGTGTCCCCTGCATCGGCAGGCAGACTCTCAACCACTGCGCCACCAGGGAAGCCCGTGTTTGCTTATATTTTGTTGAGGATTTTTGCATCTTTGTTCATCAGCCTGTAATTTTCTTTTTTGTGGTATCATTGTCTGGTTTTGGTATCCGGGTAGTGCTGGCCTTGTAAAATGAGTTTGGAAGTGTTTCCTTTTCTTCTACTTTTCGGAAGAGTTTAAGAAGAATTGGTATTACTTCTTCTTTAAATGTTTGGTAGAATTCACTAGTGAAGCCATCTGGTCCTAGACTTTTGTTTACGGGGTATTTAAAAATTACTGATTCAGTGTCCTTACTAGCAGTCAGTCTGTTCAGATTTTCTATTTCTTCATGATTCAGTCTTGGAAGGTTGTGTGTTTCTAGGAATTTACCCATTTCTTCTAGGCTGTCCAGTTTGTTGGTGTATAATCATTTGTAGTAGTCCCTTATGATCCATTGTGTTTCTGTGATATCAGTTTTAAGGTCTTCTCTTTCATTTATGATTTTATTTATTTGAATACCTTCTCTTTTTTTCTTGGTTAGTCTAGCTAAAAGGTTGTCTATTTTATTGATTTTTAAAACAAGCTCTTGGTTTCATTGATCTCTTCTGTTGTCTTGTTAGTCTCTTTTTCATTTATTTCTTCTCTGATCTTTGTTATTTCCTTCCTTCTTTTAGCTTTGGGCTTCATTTTTTCTTTTCTAGATCCTTGAGGTGTAAAGTTAAGTTATTTATTTGAGATTTTTCTTATTTCTTGAGGTAGGCATTTATCACTATGTACTTCCCTCTTAGAACTGCTTTTGCTGCATTCCATAAATTTTGGTATGTGGTATTTCCATTTTCACTTGTCTCAAGATATTTTTTTATTTCACTTTAGATTTCTTCTTTGACCCATTGGTTGTTCAGTAGCATGTCATTTAGTCTCCATGCATTTGTGGATTTTCCAGTTTTTTTCTTTTAGTTGATTTCTAGTTTTATTGTGGTCAGAAAAGATTTTGATTTGATTTCAATCTTAAATTTGTTAAGACTTGTTTTGTGGTCTAACATATGATCGATCCTAGAGAATGTCCCATGTGCACTTGAGAAGCATGTGTATTCTATTGCTTTTGGATGAAATGTTTTGTATATATTTGTTAAGTCCATCTGGTCTAATGTGTCATGGAAAACCAATGTTTCTTCATTGATTTTCTGTCTGGATGATCTATCCATTGATGTAAGTGGGGGTATTAAATTCCCCTACTATTATTGTACTGCTGTCTATTTCTTTCATTAGATCTGTTAGTATTTGCTTTGTATGTTTAGGTGCTCCTACATTGTGTGCATAAATATTTACAAATGTTGTATGTTCCTATTGAATTGACTCCTTTATCAGTTTGTAATGTCCTTCTTTATAGTCTTTGCTTTAAAGTCCATTTTGTCTATTACAAATATAGTTACCCCAGCTTTCTTTTGCTTTCAGTTTGCAAGGAATATCTTTTTCTGTCCTTTCACTTTCAGTCTGTGTATGTCCTTACATCTGAAATGAGTCTCTTATAGGTATCATATAGATGGATCTTGTTTTTTCATCCAGCCAGCCACCCTATGTTTTTTTGATTGAAGAATTTAATCTATTTACATTTAAAGTAATGAACTCCTTTAGCTTTTGTTTGTTTGGAAAGTTTTTTATTCCTCCTTCAATTCTGAATGAGAACTCTGCTGGGTAGAGAATTCTTGGCTGGAAAAGTTTTTTCATTCAGCACTTTGAATATACTGTGCCATTCCCTTCTGCCCTGAAAACTTTCTGCTGAAAAATCTGCTGATCATCTTATGAGGACTCCTTTGTATGTCACAAATGGTTTTTCTTTGGATACTTTTAATATTCTCTCCTTGTCTTTAACTTTTAACATTTTAGTTATAATGTATCTTGGTGTGGGTCTCTTTGGGTTCATCTTATTCATAACTCTCTGGGATTCCTGGATCTGGATGTCTGTTTCTTTCCCCAGGTTAGGGAAGTTTTCAGCCATTATTTCTTCAAATAAGTTTTCTGCCTGTTTTTTTTTTTTTTTTCTCTTCTCCTTCTGGGACTCCTATAATGCAATGTTAGTCTGCTTGATGTTGCCGTATAAGTCCCTAAAACTGTCTTCATTTTTTAAAATTCTATTTTTCTTTTTGCTGCTCTGATTGGGTGAGTTCCCCTGCCCTATCTTTGAGTTCAGTGATCTTTTCCTCTGCTTCATCATCTACTATTGAACCCCTGTACTGTATTTTTCAGTTTAGTTATTGTATTCTTCAATTTTGTGACTTCTGTTGGAACTTTCTTGTATTTTCTCTTTGTTGAAGTCCTCACTGTGTTCATCCATTCTTCTCCCAAGTGAGGTGAGCATCTTTATGACCATTACTTTGAACTCTTTATCAGGGAAATTACTTATCTTTGTTTCATTAAGGTTTTTTTTCCTGAGGTTTTATCTTAGTTTTTTTGTTTGGAACATATTTCTCTGTTTCTTCATTTTGCTTGACTCTTTGTGTTTGTTTCTTTGTATTAGATGAAACAGCCACTTCTCCCAATCTTGAAGGACTGGCCTTCTGTAAGAGATGAAACTTACTGTTCAACTTTGCCCTGGCTTTTGGTTGTCTCTCAAACCTTTGTGATCATCCAAACAGCCTATTTTATTTTTCATAGCTCCCAGTTGTTGAGGGTTTGCCAAGACCAGTCAGTGTCCCAAAAGGGAGGATCTCAGTTAGCGCCTAGATTCAGGCTGATTGGAAGCCAGACCCTCAGGCAACAGCTTTTAAAGAATGCAAATATATACAGTCCTGTGGGACTACAAACGTAAACCCTGTTGGTCCCTGGAGCCAGGTGATCTAGAGGTGTCCCTTGGGCAGCAGTCACAAAAATTAGGGCTCCAGAAGAGGGTGAGTTGTAGTGAGGCAGGAGGAGAGTGCAAAGATGGCATTGCCCAACTTACGTTCCCTGAGAACACCTCCACACCCTCTGGATGTGTGTCAAACCTGAAGCCTGCCCCTCAGCCTGCTGCTCCAGGAGCAACAGGTAGACCTCTTTCATGGAAATGCTGGGGGTGTGTTTCAGTGTGCTGTCTGTGCATTGCCCTGGAGGTAGTCGCCTGCCAAGGACTGTCTCTCTGATTGTTATAGTCCCATAGGAGCTAGTAAGTGCCCTGGCCTCCAGAGTCAGGCAATCAAGGGGTAACCCCTGGGCGGCAACTGGAAAAACCAGGGCACCAGACATAAAAACCAAACACATGTAAGAGCTCCCCTCTGAGAGATGCTGGCACTCTAGAGCATGGCAGAGGGAGAGCGTGAAGATAGTGCCTGCTCTCTGCGGTCTCAGGAAAGGATTATAGTCAGCCCTTAGATGTATGTTTAATTAGAAGCCTGCCCCTCAGGGTGCAGCCATGATGATAAGCTAATTGGCCTCTTTTGAGAAAGATTGAGCTCCTGGGTCTGTTGCCTCTTTCTGTGTCCTGGGATGGTAGCTGTTTAAGAACTCTCTTTCTGGTTACAGTCCTGTAGGACCTGGGAGCATAAGCCTCACTGTCCACCAGAGCCTAGCAGCAACTGCAAAGATCAAGGCAACCAGAAAAAGTATAAGTTCCTTTTTGTAAGATACCAGCAAGCTGGAGTGAGGTGGAGGGAGATTGCAAAGGTTGCATTCACCAGTCTCTGTTCCCAGAGATCCCTTCTGTGGGCCCCTAGGAGCGGGCCAGACCTGAAGCCTGTCCCTCAGGTCAAAGCTCCTGGACAAGCAAATAGACCTCTTTCTCAGAAAGACAGGAGTGTGTTTCAGTTTGCTGTCTATGCAGTGCCCTAGGAGTGGTAGCCTACGAGAGCTGTCTCTCCCATTTTTAGAATCCCATGGGACCGAGGAACTCAAGCCCCTCTGGCCTCCAGAGCCAAGCGATTAAGAGGCATCCTCTGGGTGGCAGCCACAAAAACCAGATCACCAGATGTAGAAACTGGGGCAACAGACATGTGGAAGCTCCCCTCTAGGAGATGCTGGCACTTGAGTGTGGCAGAGAAAGTGCAAAGATGGTGCCCACTGGTTGGAGCAAGGCAGAGGGGGAGTACAAAGATGGCACTACCTGAAAAAAGTGGGGAAAAAAGAAAAAGAAGAAAAAGAAAGAGAAAAATAAGGAGAAAAAGGAAGAAAGAGGAAAAAAAAAAAAAAGATGGCGCCTGCTGGCTTTAGCAAGTCAGAGGGAGAGCAGAAAGATGGCACCCAGCCTCCATCCCAGGAGAGTATTCCAACAGATCCCTGCCCCTCAGACCAGCACTTTAAAATTAGGAAATGAGTCTCTCACATAAAGTCTGGGTGCTTTTCAAAGGGCTGCTTCTTCAATAGGCCCTGAGCCAGGTAAGTCTGCACATGAGCCACTTAAGAGATGTTCTTCAGTTTGCCACAGCCCCGTGAGTCTCAAGGCCATGAGCCCCGTTGGTTTTCAAAGCCAGTTGTTCTGGGAGCTCGTATCTCAGGTGCTGGTCTTAAAACCTGGAGTGCCCAATGTAGGGTACAAACCCTTTGCTCCTCAGGGAGAAGCTCTGGGTTTTAAGTTCCCTCCCGATTTTGTGATGCCACACCAGGTGTGAGGTTTAGGAGAGATTGTGTCTTAGCCTTTTCTACCCACTTTGATGTGGTTTCCCTCTCATGTGCCCAATGTGAAAGGGTGGCTCCACCAGTTTTTAAGTTTTTTTCAGAGGAAATTGTTCCATATGTATCTGTAGATTCAGTGTGTCTGTGGGAGGAGGTGAGTTCAGGATCTTCCTATGTCACCATCTTAAGCTGGAACCCTCTTGTATTATTATTTTAAAAGTATATTTCTCTATGACTCTGAACACAGGGGAAAGCAGAAGCAGAAAAGGAAGTTGTCCATCCAAGGAGGGCTGGGAGACCCAAACTGTGTATGTGAGTAGTAATTACTTCCACACCAATTGTGGGTCACACTCTGCCTTGTATGTACCCTGGAGCCATGTCACAGTGAAGGGTGGGATGGCTGCAGGTATCCAGGAGGCTGCTCTCATGAGGTGGGTCCACAAGAACTGCTCCCTCCCCGGATGTGCCCAGAAGTACATGCACGACAAGGCCTGCAGGGCCTGCTGCTCTCCAAGGATCCAGCCTCTGCGTCCCCCCTTTCTTTCACCCTGAGTTAAATATTTCCCATTGTGCCTGGGGAAGGCTGCAACCTTGGGACTTAGGGCAAGGCTCGCCAGCGCTGGGGGTGCCAGCGTGCTGTAGGATTGCCCCAGGACCTCTAGTTCAGTCTGAGATGGGGTAGGGATATGGTCAGTGAGCACCAACACAGCTTCTCTCTTCACCTGCCTCCGAGGCCCTGGTCACCACATGCAGAGGACTTGAGGAAAAAGGAGCATTTTAAAATATTGAGTTTCCCACTGGAAGTTAAAACAAGAAATGAAGCAGCGGGGGTTGCTCCATTCAGTTGCCTGAGAGCAGCTGCTGACCGCGTCTCCAGCCCCCAGTGAGGGGAAGGCAGCACTTGCCCCGGGTAGGTGCTTCTTCCATCCAAACCAAACTTCCCCTCAATGACTTCATTGAAAGCTGGTGGTTTACATCATGAAGAGAAACTCCATTTATTTCTTTGTAATAACTTTGGGATTTTATGGACCCACAAGAGGATGTAATTTAAGAAAACATTAGCAAACTATTCCAAATACCAAGGTTTTGAAACTTGCTACGCCAAATAATCATCAATGGAAATATTTCAATACTAACAACTAAAAGCTGCAGCAAAACTTCTTTTGAGCAGGGCTTTGGAGGTGGAGAGGTTTTGAAATATATATTTTTGGTCATAACATCCTGGAGTCCTAGGAAAAGACAACTGGATTTCCAGGAACCCATTATGAACAACATATGATCTAATAGAAGTGGGTGCATCTAATGCCTCCCTTGTGGGGCTTTAGCCCTATAAATAACTTAGAAGATTCATGGGCTGATCCTCTCACTGTTGCTTTGCTTTGAACATGGTGTTAGAGGGAATTACATGATGTTTTTATTAGGATTTTAAAGACAAAATAATCAAAAGTTTACCAGGAAAGAGGGTGAGCTAAGAATGGCCCCTCACTGCAGAAATATGATATTTTTCAAGTTCCCATTCTATTAGCAATCATATGTTAGTGATATATATTTTTTTACACAATCATTATTTTAATATATCTAATTTGTAAACAAAGCAGTTATCTAATTTTTTTGAAGCCTTTGGTTAGACAAACATTTCTTACACAAAAACCACAAACCATAAAAGAAAACATTGATAAATTTTGTAGACTTCTTCAAAATTTAAAAAGGAAAAAAAAAGCTCTTTAAAAGCACTCTCAAATAAATGAAAAGATAAGCCACACACTAGGAGAATAGATTTACAAAACACGTATCTAGTAAAAGACCTGTGTTCACATTATAAAAAGATTTAAAATCACTCAATAAGAGAACAAATAACCTAATAGTCAAAATATTCTAACAAACACTTCACTAAAGAAGATATACAGATGACAACTAGGCACAAAAGATGCTCATCATTAGTTATTTAGAAAATGCAGATTAAAACCTCAGCAGATAATAAAATGCAAGTGTTGGCTAGGAGGTATAACAACTGGGACTCATACGCTTCTTGTAGGAATAAAAATGCAACAGGCCTTTTGGAAATTTGACGGTTTTTTTCTTTTTCAGTTAAACACACACTTCAACTATGTGACTTAGCAATACCCCTTTCTAGGTATTTCCGTCAAAGAAATAAAATATATGTCCATACAGAGACTTATACAAATAATAATAACAGCTTTATTCATAATAGCTCCAAACTGGAAACTACCCAAACCTCAACTGGTGAATGGATAAACAAATGTGATTTACCCATAAAATGGAATACAGCTTAGCATTAAAAAATAGCTACCCACAGATGCACACCAAAATTTTGGGTGAATGTGAAAAGCATTATACTAAGTAAAATAAGCCAGGCACAAAATAATGTGTGTTGTAGAATTCCATTTATATGAAATTCTAGAAAAGGAAAATCTATAGTGACTGAATATTAGTGCTTTCCAGAGACTGGAGCAGGTGGTGGATGTGAAGACAGGATTTTCTGCATAGAGGCAGAGGGGATGTCTATATCATGATTGTAGTGATGGCTATGTGACCATATTTTAAAAAATACTTTGAAATGTATGCTTAAAATGGGTGAATTTTATTGTATGTAAATTTCACCTCAATAAAGCTGACTTTATCAAACAAGGATAAATACTACAAAGAGAAACTGCAAATCCATCAAAATGGAAGAGTTTCAACAATAACAATTATGTTATCTGTAGGTTATTTGTGGATGCCTTTGTCAGGTTGGTGAAGACCCTTTCTATTATTATTTTGGTGAGTGTTTCAGGAATAGAATTTCCATTGGAAAAGAATTTTCTTTTGAATTTTCTTTATTTATTTATTTATACAGTAGGTTCTTATCAGTTATCTGTTCTATACATATCAGTGTATATATGTTAATCCCTATCTCCCAATTCATCCCACCACCATCCCCCCACCCCGCGTTCCTCCCTTGGTGTCCATACGTTTGTCCTCTACGTCCGTGTCTCCACCCCTGCCCTGCAAACCGGTTCATCTGTACCATTTTTCTAGATTCCACATATATGTGTTAATATATGATATTTGTTTTTCTCTTTCTGACTTACTTCACTCTGTATGACAGTCTCTAGGTCCATCCACGTCTCTATAAATGACCCAGTTTCATTCCTTTTCATGGCTGAGTAATATTCCATTGTATATATGTACCACATCTTCTTTATCCATTCGTTTGTTGATAGGCATTTAGGTTGCTTCCATGACCTGGCTATTGTAAATAGTGCTGCAATGAACATTGCGGTGCATGTGTCTTTTTGAATTATGGTTTTCTCAGGGTATATGCCCAGTAGTGGGATTGCTGGGTCATATGTTAATTCTATTTTTAGTTTTTTAAGGAACCTCCATGCTGTTCTGTTAGTGATATTTTTATTTCCTTAAATACCCAACATCATAAATCTTTCGAAGTCTTTTTGAACCATGTTCAACCCTGTCCTCCTATTGAAAGCATGCAGGATCCAATGGTGGGAGACACAAATTCCCAATCAGCAAATCTTCATCTTTTTTCTCCAGGAGACACTTGTTGAAAAGGGTGGATGTGCACACATGATCACCTGCTCATCTCACTGTAATTACATGCACATGCATTATACTTACAAATTTAGATATCTGTCTCCTACTCCCACCCCACTTGACTGACCTTCCTGAAGGCACAAGTAAATCTTATTTATGTTTATAGTCCTAGGCCCACACTGCTGCTCAATTGTTAAGTAAGTCTAAGTCACTATGCTGAACACTCTGTTAAGTACTGAGGGCCAGGGGAAGGACCAGAATCTGCAAGGGACACTCTTGAGCTCAAATTTTATGGAAAGAGAATTACCATTTCAGAGAAAAATTCAAGACTTTAGGGTTAGAGCTAACATTTAAATAGCAATTTATAGGTTATAAGATTGTCTCTGACCCATATAAAATCACTTTGAGGGGGATATTTTCCCTATTTTTGAAATGAAGAAACCAAGAATCAAAAGAGTAAGTGGATTTTTACAAAGTCATAGAGCAGTAAGGGTGAAGTTGGGTCTTCATCCCCAGGTTTGGTTCTTGCCCCATCATACCTTCCTCTCCCCACACTTTTCCCCAAGTCAGAACATTTACACATATACACCTACTTTTTTCCTTTCATAACTGCTTTATTGAGATAAATTTACATATCACAGAGTTCACTCTTTGAAAGATGCAATTCAGTGGTTTTTAGTGTATTCATAAAGTTGAATAATCATCATCTCTATATAATTCCAGAACATTTTTATTACCCCCAAAGGAAACCTCATACCCATTAACAGTCACTCTCCATTCCGTCTTCCCCCAGCCCCTCGCAACCACTAATCTACTTTCTGTCTCTGTGGATTTGCCTATTCTGAATATTTCATATAAGTGGAATCATGCAATATATGGCCTTTTGTGTCTGGCTTATTTCACTTTGCATAATTTTCTCAAGGTTCATCTATGTGGTAGCATGTATCAGAACTTCATTCCTTTTCATGGTGGAACAATATTCTATCATGTGGGTATAACACATTTTGTTTAACATTCATCAATTGATGGATATTTGCACCGTTTCCACTTTTTGGCTAATATAAATAGTGCTGCCATGAACATTTGTGTCCAAGTTTTCATATGAAGATATGTTTTCAATTCTCTTGGTTACCTAGAAGTGAGAATTTTTGAGGCATATGGTAACTCTATGTTTAATATTTTGAAGAACTTCCGTACTGTTTCCAAAGTGACTGTACCATTTTACATTCCCATCAGCAGTGTATGAGGGTTGCAATTTCTTTGTATCCTCACCAACACTTGTTATTTTCTGTTTTTTGATTATAGCCACCCTGGTAGATGTGAAGTAATATCTCGTTATAGTTTTGATTTGCATTTCTCTGATGACTAACAATGTTGAACATCTTTCCATGTGCTTATTGGTCATTCATATACCTTCTTTGAAGAAATGCTTATTCAAATCCTCTGTCCATTTTTAATTGGTCTTTTTTTTTCTTTTTGTGCTATTTGATTACCACAGAGCTGTATAGAAGGAGGTGGGATTTGAACAAGTTAAAACACTGAGCTAAACCTAGTCTAGGACTGTCTAGGGTTCTGAGTTCAAATTCTGGCCCGACTATTTAGTCAACTGAAAAATTCACACATCCTACTGGCTCAGCTTCATTTTCTTTTGTTTTAAAAATAAAATTATTTATTTATTTATTTTTGGCTGCATTGGGTCTTCGTTACTGTGCACGGGCTTTCTCTAGTTGCGGCGAGCAGGGGCTACTCTTTGTTGTGGTGCGTGGGCTTCTCATTGTGGTTGCTTCTCTTGTTGTGGAGCACGGGCTCTAGGCGCACAGGCTCAGTAGCTGTGGCTTGCAGGCTCAGTAGTTGTGGCGCACGGGGCTTAGTTGCTCCACAGCATGTGGGATCTTCCCGGACCAGGGCTTGAACCCGTGTCTCCTGCATTGGTAGGTGGATTCTTAACCACTGTGCCACTGGGGATTTACAATATTGTGTTAGTTTTAAGTGTATAGCAAAGTGATTCAGTTATATATATATATATTTTTTCAGCTTCTTTTCCATTATAGGTTATTACAAGATATCAAATATAGTTCCCTGTGGTATACAGTAAATAATTGTTGCCTCTCTATTTTATGTATAGTAGTTTGTATCTGTTAATCTCATAGTCCTAATTTATCCCCCTTGCTCCCTCCCTTTCCCCCTTGGTAACTATAAGTTTGTTTTCCGTGTCTCTGAGTCTGTTTCTTTTTGTATATACATTCATTTGTATTATTTTTCAGATTACACATGTAAGTGATATCATATAATACTTGTCTCTCTCTGACTTACTTCACTTAGTGTGATATTCTCTAGATCCATCCATGTTGCTGCAAATGGCAATATTTCATTCTTTTTTTATGGCCGTGTAACATATATATATATATACACATATATCTATATCTATCTATATCTATCTATCTGTCTATCTATCTATCTATCTATATCTCACATGATCTTAAACCAGTCGTCTGTTGACGGGCACTTTGGGTGTTTCCATGCCTTGGCTCTTGTAAATAGTGCTACTATGAACACTGGGGTGAATGTATCTTTTCGAATTAGTGTTTCTATTTTTTTCTGGATATATGCCCAGGAATGGGATAGCTGGATCATACGGTAATTTGATTTTTAGTTTTCTGCGGAACCTCCATACTGTTCTCCATAGTGGCTGCACCAACTTACATTCCCACCAACAGTATAGGAGGGTTCCCTTTTCTCCACATCCTCTCTAGCATTTATTATTTGTAGACTTTTTGATGATGGTCATTCTGACCAGTGTGAGATGGTACCTCATTGTGGTTTTGATTTGCATTTCTCTAATAATTATTGATGTTGAGCATCTTTCCATGTGCCTGTTGACCATCTATCTGTATGTCTTCTTTGGAGAAATGTCTGTTTAGATCTTCTGCCCATTTTTCGATTGGGTTGTTTATTTTTTTGATAATGAGTTGTGTGAGCTGTTTGTATGTTTTGGATATTAACCTCTCGTCAGTCTCATTAGGCAAATAGGAAGTCTTGAACCCTGAGGTCTGGTCATCTTTTGGGTACCTCCTTCTTTGCAGGAGGCTTCTTGGGTCTGACCCCCAGCCTCCTCTCCATATAAACCGAAGACCTGTATATTCCCAGATATGTGAGTTGAAAGGGGTGTTAGAACTGGTCCAGTTTAATCCATGGCTTATTGCTGCCATCACACTGTCCCAAGAACATTTTATGACTAACAATCCCATCTCCAGTGTGGTGCTGGGGGCAAGAACCCCAGGGGAGGCTGCAGCTGTTGAGTGATACTCTAGCATTATTTTAAACCTCCATAGAAACCTTGTCACCACATCATGGTTCTGATTATATCCATAGCTGTAGCTACTTTAAGCTGTTATTACTCCCATGGTGGCCAAGTTTTGGTTTGCCTATAGGCAGGGACCACAAATCAAAGACGATGGGCCAGAGGTGTCATTAAAAATAGCTGCATGAAGATGTGTAGGATATAACATAGAAACTGTTGAGTCTTCATCTTTGTCTCCTACACTATCTTAAAGGGCTCTTTCTGTTATGATGTTAATTCTTACTTGGCTACAACTTTGAAATTTATATGAAAAGACAACCAGCAAAAAAGGGGTCAGGAAAAGGAAAACAAGTGGTACTCACCAGCAGAGGAAAATGGACATATGTTAAACGTACCAGAGGAAGAACATTTTCCCCTGTTCTGATTATATAGTACACTGTGTGCACAGCTCGTGCTTTCTCTGGGCACAGGTTTTTGCAGGGGCTGACTTCCAGTATGAAGCTCTGGGTCATGCTCAGACCAGCCTGGCTTTCCCTCACTGTGAGGGTGGGTGGAGTGATCCTAACACTTAGGCTTTACCCATATCTTACCATCCTGAACTTTCCTCCAGAGCCAGATTAGGATTTCTGGTGACCCACTGCTCATGGAGCAAGATTAGGAAAAGAAATCTCTGGGAGACAGCAGGGTATGGGGAAGTTGTGTGTAGATTCCTGAGCGCTCCAAAGCTGCTTTCCCCTCCTTGCTTGGTTTATTTTTTGAGGGGTGAGGTCCACCAGCAAAGGGGAGGTGGCATCTTTTTGTGAGGGATCTGGGGAGCCTGCTCATACCCTTCCAGCTCAGGGAAGCTGCATTTGAGCTCGTGTGTTCAGTGGCAGTTCTTGAATTCCCTCTGTGTTATCACTGGGTGCCTATGAGACTGTGGGTCTGTAGTGAAAACTATAACAGAAGCCAACAGCTGAGGGTATTTTCAGCTGGGGCTTTGGTGGGAGACCTATTGGCAGTGTGTGCATATTTGGGGGTGGAGGCTGCAAGGAGGAGGGTCAGAGGGGAGACAAGGCCTTTTAAAATGGATCTTTCTGTATGATTGTGCTGCTTACTAAAAATGGCAACATATTGGGGAAGGTCTGCAACTCCGTGGTGCTGGGAGATTTGTACTGAACTCTGGCCACGAGGAATATTTTCTCTTAATATGGGCTGGTGGAAGAGAGATTTTACAAAAGCAACATGAAATCTTCAAATGGCCCCTAGATCACACAACCTCTTGTTTCAGACTGTTCTTAAGCTACCTTTAAGGTCTCCCTACCTTTCTTTGGCTCATCCCACTTAGCCAGGTGGATGATGCTAAAACAGATTAACAGTGAGAACAGCAGGCCAGGGGTGGCTCCTGTTGAGGGTCGCCAGGATGCTGTGCAGGTGGCAGCCCCAGCTCCTTGGAGACCACTTAGCTATGAGACCAGGGAGAAGAGCTCTGTGCAGGTCTCTGAAATCGCTCCACACTTGACCTGTCACCCACTGCAGTCTAGGCTCCTTTCCCAGTGTGGCCCACTCTCCTGCTACCTCCCAAGTGGGGGCTTTCCAATACCATTACCCTCTGTTCAATTCAAGTCCAGCTCATAAGTTGCTAATTTTGCGTTAGCAATGTACTGGTTGCATATCATAGTTTTTTTTCATATTGTTGTGCAACTATCACTACCATCCATCTCCAAAACCCTTTTCATCTTGCAAAACTGAAACTCTATACTCATTACACATTAACTCCCAATACCTCCTTCCGTCTAGCCTCTGGCAATCACCATTCTACTTTCTGTCCCTATGATTTTGACTAATCTAGGTACCTCATATAAGTGGAATCATACAGTATATATCTTTTGGTGACTGACTTATTTCACTTAGCATAATGTCTTCATGGTACATCTATGCTATAGCATATGTCAGAATTTCCTTCCTTTTTAAGGCTGGATAACATTCCGTTGTATGTATATACCACATTTTGCTTATCCATTCATCCATTGATGGACACTTGGGTTGCTTCCATGTTTTGGTTATTGTGAATAATGTTTCTATGAACATGGGTGTACAAGTATTGATTTGAGACCCTGTTTTCAATTATTTTGGGTATATACCCAAGAGTGGGATTGTTGGGTCATATGGTAGTTCTATTTTTAATTTTTTGAGAATCATCATTTTGTATTCCTACCAATAGTGTACAAGGGTTCCATTTCTCCACATTTTTACCAACATTCATTATTTTCTGTTGTTTTTATAGTAGCCATCCTAATAGGTATGAGGTGGTATTTCATTATAGTTTTGATTTGCATTTCCCTAATGATTATTGATGTTGAGCATCTTTACATGTGCTTATTGGTAATTTGTATGTCTTCTTCGGAGAAATGTCTATTAAATTTTTGCCATTTTTGAATCAGGTTGTTTTCTGGTTGTTGAATTTTAGGAGTTCTCCATATATTCTGAGTAATAATCCCTTATCAGATATATAATTGCATGTATTTACTCTCTCCTATAATTTTTTATGATAAAATATTTAATTCCTGCCAGATCAGTAACACTAACACTGAGCCTTTACCATGTGCCTGGTCCTGCTAAGTGCTTTACATACATTGTGTCATTTATTCCTTAAAATTAGGCTAAATGATTATCCCCAATTTGCAGACCAAAAATCAGTGGTAAACTGAATAAGTGCTGGGATTTGAACTCAGGTCTGCGGATGCAAAACCCCTGCACTTAAGTTCCTCACTAGATTGCTTCAAAGGGACGTGTGCAACCCAGGGGCCTGATATGGCAGCAGGCATATTCTGTGGCAAGTCAAAAGACCCAGTTCTAGTTCTAACTCTGCCACTGACCAAGGGACTGCTGTGGGATGAATGGTGACCCACCCCCAAAGGTGTGTCCATGTCCTAATCCTTATAACCTGTGAATATTACCTTATATGGTTAAAGAATGAATATTATATAGCAAAAGATGTGATTAGCAATTTTGAGAGGAGGCGCTTATCTTGGACCTACGTGCCATCACAAATGTCCTTGTAAGAAAAAGATAAAGGGAGATAACACAGATGGAAGGTGAGAACACAGAGAGCCTCACAGAGGAGAAGGCAATGTGAAGACAGAGCAGAGAGTTGCAGCCACAAGCCAAAGAATGCTGACAGCCACTGGAAGCTGGAAGAGGCAAGGAAGGATCTTTCCCCAGAGCCTCCAAAGGAAGTGCAGTCCGGCCAACACCCTGATTTTGGACTTCTGGCCTCCAGAATACATTCTGTTGGTCAAGCCACTCAGCTTGTGGTACTCATTACAGCTGCCACAGGAAACAAATACAGAGACCTCAGACACGTGAGTTACTCCTCTATGAAATTAGCGCGTGGGGTGAGAACACAGCTTGGCTTGGTTTCTTCATTGCCACACTGGAGTCACCCACTACAGGAATCTCCAAAACGTAAAAACATTTTGAGGTTAAAAACATCACCCCAAAGTAACTGAATCAGAACCACTTGGGTGTGGGCTCAGAAAACAGCAACTATATAAACCCTCCAGGTGATTCGACTAGGGTCCAAGGTGAACACCCCCGGGTTTCTGTGTCTCCACCCTTAACCTCTGAGAGTCTGTGATTCTCACCAGAGAGAGCTCAGCATTCCCTGTCATCACTTTCCTCCAAAGTCTCAAGAAATGGTATGAACTCCTGAGCAGGAGAGAACCAGGACTTGCCAGAATAGAAATGGATGTCAGAGGAAGTCTTTCCAGGACCGCAGAGAGGAGTGGAGAGCTTGGGGAGTAACGGGAAGAAGCCAGCAGGGTAGCGGGCGGAAATGAAAATGCCTGGGAGGTCTGGGGAACCTTCGATAACATTGGATCAGACAACAGAGGGGGCTGTGGGACCAGGGGGAGGCACCTGTGAAAATAGCAAATACTTGAGCCAGAGGCGTTACACATCCTGCCGTGGCTCCTTCAGGCTCCCTGCAGAGGAGGGCTCACAGGGCCAGGGTGATGTGTCTCCCACGATGTTGGCGTCCCTGAGGGCCCGTCAGGAATTTGACAGGGGCTGCAGACACATCTGAGAAAGGCATATGAGAGAGATAGAGGGAGCAATAGCCAGATCATCATTCCCAAAGATATAGCTTTCACCTCTGCCCCCTCCTGCCTGCCTGCTCTGGGAGATCCCGACAAGCCAGGAAACTTCTCTAAAAGGGGTGGGCGGGGTTCAGGGTTGGGGGAGGGCCCCTCTGCCAGGCGCCGTCGCCTCCCCTCCACCACACAGCTGACAGACACTTGAGAACTTTCCTTCCCAAGCCTGTGTCCTGCTGGTTCAGGGCAAAGTGTGCAGCTTTCCCACCAGGATCAGTGAGGAAATGGCCTGGTTTGGACTCAGACAGACTGATTTGTTTTCCCAACAAGGCCTCAGCTCAGTGCAGGGAGCCCCGGCATTACCCATTTTTCCAGGGTGCCTCTCCCTCCCTCCCTCCCCCTCCCTGCTCCGAGAACACATCACCTAGTGTCTGTAAGGCTTCTGCTTCTTGTTTGACATCCCTTATTTACAAAGCAAACAGAATGTTCCTTTTAACACACATCATGCTAAGTTTATTAATGCAGAAAACAATCCCAGGGGGCCGACCCAGGGGACCTTTGAAACCTGCCAGCACAAACTCTTCAAACGCTTAGTGCGTCAGATCCTCCAGGACAATATTTCACACAATGGAGTAAAAATAATATTTTTCTTTGGGCCTTTCCAGCCGCTTTTGTGGCGAGCAGACAGAAATGATTTTCTTACTCTGCTCCTCAGAGCAGAATCTGGACGAAGCTGCGTTTATTTGTTTAACGCAATGATTTCATCCTAAATGTCTCGACAGCAAATAGTTCGTGGTTTAATAAAGGGCCTTTGAAAGGAGGCTGGAGCTGGGGAGATGTGAGGCCTGTGGCTCTCAGGGGCCGAGTGGCCACGGGCTACTGTGGCTGGGGCAGAGGAGGATTGGGTGCCCCCCTCCAGCCGACTGGGAGCTCGGGGACAATTCGTGCTGCTTCCATCCTGGAGAAGGAAGGAGACTGACCCTTTGGTCACAAATGCCAGGTCTTCCCTAAGACCAGCTCTGCCAAATACAGGCAGACACAAACCCAAAAGCAGATTCTCAAAATTGCTTGAAAGAAAGAAGCCTTTTGAATTCATTCCTGCTTTCCCCTGATGAAAAATTTTGTCCATGTCAACAAAATGTTGGTTGCTGTTCTGATGCCAGCCCAGAGTTCAGTAGCCAGGGCTCTGATTATGAGGAGGGAGAGGGAACAGCGCCAGCTCATGCCCATTGACTTCACCAACAAGCAGACCCTTCGCTCCAGCCAACAAGGTCTTCCAACTTGCAATTAGACGTGTCAACCAAGGGGCTTCAGGGCTTCCCCAGCGGCGCAGTGGATGAGAATCCGCCTGCCAATGCAGGGGACACGGGTTCGAGCTCTGGTCTGGGAAGATCCCACATGCCACAGAGTAACTAAGCCAGTGCACCACAACTACTGAAGCCTGTGAGCCTAGAGCCCGTGCTCCACAAGAAAAGCCACTGCAAGGAGAAGCCTGCGCACCACAACAAAGACTAGCCCCCGCTCGCTGCAACTAGAGAAAGGCTGTACACAGCAACGAAGACCCAATGCAGCCAAAAAAAAAAAAAAAAAAAAAAGGTGTCAACAAAAACTCAGAAAGGCTCATTTGTGCTTCATTTCTTCTCCTTGGGAAGAATTGTCAGAGGGTGTAAAATGGAACAAATATACTCAGAGGAAAAGAGCCAAGGGCAGGTGGTGAATGGTATAAAAATTGCCCAGGTGGTCCTAGATCGTCAGAGTCCAGCTCCCTCATTTTACAGGGGAGGAGGGAGGCCCAGAGAGGGCCAGTGACATGTCTGAGGGCACACAGCTATTAGAGCTGTGACTGGAATCCAAGCAGCCGACTTCCGAGATAAAAGGAGAAAAGGGCCCAATCTAGCCTTACAGCTAGCAAAATCAAAAGGCTGAATTACAGGTCTCATTTTTGCCAGTTGGGACTTGGATGGAACATCTGATTCAGTTCCTGGTGATTTGGTTTTTGGAATAGCTGATTTGGATCTGAATCAGTTCCCAGAAGGGATGCAAGAACCAGTGAAGAAGAGAATATCTGTTTATACATACAGATATATTTCCAATTATAAAAGTAATAATTATTCATTGAGGATTATGTAGAATATATACAAGTATAAACAAGACAACAAAGATTACTTAATTATTATAAGTACTTATAATAAAGTATAACTGTTAACTTATTGGTATATCTCCTCTTGGAGATTGCTTTTGTCCTTCCTTCTATATGCTTTTTATTTATTTATTTACAAAATTAAGATCCTCATTGCTTTTTTAAAAAAATTATTTGATTTATTCTTAAGTATCTCCCCATATCACTAACAGTCTCTCTGAAGCATGACCTTAGAAAGGCCTGTGGTATCCATCATATTATATGACTGTCATAATTCCTTTCCCCAATACCCTGAGTCTGGTCATAGGGTAGAATATCTTGGAGTAGGTCTTAAGGAACAGTCACTGAAAGACTGTCAGGCTATGTGGGAAATGGCCCCCAAATTCTTACAGCAATTGAAATCTTTCCTCCACCTCAGAGTAGCTTCGATCGCTCTCAAATCCAACTGCCCGCCCTGCCCTCAACTCTCTTTGATCCTTCCCATTTCTCTCTTTTTCCTACTTCCTTTCCAGACCTGAGACAGGCATATATTAACTCCTTACATCTGCATAATATTTTACAACCTCAAAGAGTTTTTATAAAAAATGGCCTCATTTGATCTTCATTAGAAACCTACAACATGGGCAAGGCAGAATGATCTCAATATTACATTCAACAAATGTTGCTTGAGTGCCAACTTTTTGCCTTTTAATAGCCACTGAAGGAGGGATTCAAATAAGTAAGTCTTTTTTTTTTTTTTTTTTTTTTTTTGTGGTATGCGGGCCTCTCACTGTTGTGGCCTCTCCCCTTGCGGAGCACAGGCTCTGGATGCGCAGGCTCAGCGGCCATGGCTCACGGGCCCAGCCACTCCGCGGCATGTGGGATCCTCCCAGACCGGGGCACGAACCCGTGTCCCCTGCATCGGCAGGCGGACTCTCAACCACTGCGCCACCAGGGAAGCCCAGAATAAGTAAGTCTTTATTTCAAGGAATTTTTAGTCTAGTGAGCACTTTTAAGAACTTCAGTAGGTGATGGCTGCTGTTATTATTGGCTTAGATGACTTACCTTCTGTCACATGGCTAGTTAATGGCTCAGGCTAGTGACCTAGCACATCTTCCACTTTCTGAACTCTATCCCCTATATCACAACAGTTAGTTAAGAGTCGATTCAGAACTGGGGGGAATGGTCAGGGCAAATGGTTGATAGGAAGCTTTTAGAATTTCCTCCACCCCTTCCTCTCAAGCCCTAGTACAAGGTCCTAACACTTAAGATGCCAAATTTCCCTAATTGGAGTCCATGAATTGTTCTTTGTGTTGGAGGTAGACATAATGTAATTTATCTTTTAATGAACAAGTGGTTGTTTTGGATTAAACTTCTTCACCCCTCAAAGGATAAAAAGGAGGAAGGAATTTATAATAGTTATTGAGCATCTCCCATGTCTCTGCTAGTTTCTGTACTCTATGCTTTACATATATATTTCATTTAAATCAGAACAAACAAGAGGTTTTATTCATTGCTGTATTGCTTAGGACCTAGTGCAATATTTGCCACATAATAAGCATTGAATATGTACTAAATGAATTAATGAATACTCATAGGTAAGAAAATCGAGATTCTGAAAGGTTAAGCAATCAGTACTAGGGCACCTAGCTAGTAAGCAATGGAATTGGGATTCCGTTGTGATTCTTCCTGGCTCTAGAGATGTGCTTTCCCAACAATCCACCCTGTGTCCCTTGGTAAGCTGTGTGCATGCTTTAGGCTATGGAGGGACTATTCAGTCACCATGGGTGTAGTGGCTTGGAGAGTCTGGTGCACTGTGCACAGACTACCATTTGGTTCATTTTTGTCTCTTTCTACAGTTCCTAGCACTTCACTATGAAAACAGCACCTGCTATTGTGTCTGCTGATGGACTGTTCCCTTCCTCTAAGTCTTTCTGGATGCTCCTAGCTTATATCATCATTTGCAATGGCAATTTGACTCCTTGAGAGTAGAGAGTGTGTTAAGTACTACAGTGTTTTTATATTCTTTTCAGAGATATGAATAACAATGGCCTCCCTCTGAAGAAGTTAAAGCAAAAAAAAAAAAAAAAAAAGTCAAGCTTTGCAAATGTTACCTCTACATGCAGACCTGTGCCATTACTAGGGACCTATTGGGCAGGGATAGGAGAGCTGCTGGCGGAGCTGCACTTTTCCTCTGGGAATGTCAAGTGTTCTCCTTTGGTCTGTGTGCTGGGTCCCAGCCAGGGAGCTAACTGTTAAATCTTGAAGGAAAGGCTCTTGCTAGCAAGACTACCTGCCTAGCGTGTATATCTTTAAATCCACTGTATATGTCATTGTTCAAATGTCTTTGGGAATTTAGAATCCAGATGCTTATGTTTCATGCATTGCCAAGATGTAACATTCCATAAGATTTGGAAAATAGAGCTTTATGAACTAAAATTAGAGTCAGCTACTCTGAAGTTGAACAGCATCTACCTTTTTTTTTCTTTCTGAATAGTGAGATATTTGCTGGTAATATACATATTGACATAAGAGAACAATGATGTCTAAAGGCTTATAGACACTCTCTGGGAACATCTAATTGATACTAAAAGGCTCTGTCAGGACTGTTTGGGAAAGAAAATTGATGGGTATCAAGGAGAGTTGCTTTCAGCTCTGGCCGAGAACACTTTGGGTTCCTTTTTCATTGTCCTTACCTCTCCCCCATCCCAAGACTCACCTATTGCTCAAGTATGCGGGGCTCTTGGACTGAAACAATAGCAGGTAAATATTTCAACACCAGCAAAATATTGACTGCTTCAGCATGATTTCTTTGTCTTCGTCACCCAAGTCTGAGTTTCAGCCCAGCAGTCTCTGAGAGATTTTTTTTTTTTAAGATAGGGAAGGGGGCCTTTCCAAAAGTGATGATTTTATTCTGCAACTTAAAAATAGGATCCTTCCTGAAATATTTTTTTTCTGGAATTCCAGAATGTGACCTGACACTCCAGATCATCACTGTCCCTTTCTGGAACTTAGACCGTATCTTGGAGGCTTGGTAAGTTACAGTCAACCCGTTCATTTCTAACCTGAACCAAATGTAAGCAGTCCCATGTGGAGGTGACCCAGGGAACATTTTTCCCCACATTTTGAGACTTGCTGTGTATATTCCTGACATGCACACAAATAAATGATGTAATTGATTGGGGATACTAAGCAAACCACTCATACGTAGCACCTGACTTTAGAATAACCTACCTGCTGACTCAAAGTGACTGGGCATAGAATCCTCCTAAAACCTCAAAGTGCTTGCTCCTGAATATATTAAATCTCTTTTACTTATCACATCACTTAAAGCACAGTGACAGCCTGGCACTTTTAATATTCTTTTTATGACATGTCATGTCTATCACAGGTCAAAAGGGGTCCCCCAAGCAAAGCAATAATATTGAGTGAAAACGTATATAAAGTCTCTCTATTAGAAAAGTTTGTTTTGGCCCCCAAACATCGGCTTTTATGGGTTCCTGTAAAATCATGACTATTTCTTAGCAGTAGGATTTTCCAAGTCTTGCAATGAAATTCTTAGTAATACTAGTTACTTTAAAATGAAGAATGAGAGACTTTGACCTCAGGAAAGATGGGTTGGCGTATTTTCCCTATTCATGCTACTAAATACAACTAAAACCCTGACATTATATATGAAACAAGCGTAGGAAGACTCTGAAAGACGGAAAGAAGAAGGCGGACCAGCCAGGGACACGAGGCCCCAAGGAACGATGCGGGGATGAGTTCCCTGGGTTTTCTTGTTGCCTCGTATATCCTACACTTGGAGCTGCAGAAGCTGACCCAAGAAATGCCAGTGACTGCAGACATAAAAAGCCCCAACAGAAGCCTGCCCTTTTTAGCCAGAGCACTAGGAAGAGTGCAGCCCAGCAAAGCAGAAAACTTAAATAAGAACCACTCTATTCCAGCCACATACTACAGGAAAAATTATGGCCTTACCCTACCCATGCCAGCAAAGGCCTAGACCCGCACCCTCACAAGGCTGTAATGAGGCACTGCACCCCGCTACCATGATGGAGTTAGCGAAGACCAAATAGGGAGCCAGGACTTTTATCCCCGCCAGTTGGTAGTGAGGCCCACTGCCACCCCTGTAATTTTAGTGGAGCCCACATGGGGGGCCTAGATTTTTTTCTCTCGCCCAACAGTGATGAGGTATCCCTCCTCTTCCCCACTGAGGTGCTGTCAGAGGAGGCCCGGTGGAGAGTCAGGCCTGGCAATTTCAAAATTGCCAGTGGTGACGAGGCCACCCCTACCTCAGTGTCAGTGGAGACAGCATAGGGACCAGAACTACTACTCCAACAGAGCAGCAAAGAGGAGCCCCCTACCTTGGATACCAACTGGGCAATCTGGATTCTACCTCTACCTGTAAGTAACAAGGTGATGTACCCCACCTACTTCAACCGCTGGAGTGGTGTTCAAAAAGAAACCTGGGGGGAACCAGACCAGAAGGTTTAAATAAGGCTCAGTCTCATAATATAATAGGAAAATGTCTAGGTTTCTATTGAAAATCACTTATACAAGAGCTAAGAAGATCTCAAACTGAATGAAGAAAAACAATAGACTCTAACACTGATATGACAGAGATGTTAGAATTATCTGATAATGATTTTGAAACAGCCATGATGAAAATATTTCAGTGATAGATATTTGAGATTAATTTACCAAAATCTCATACCTAATGACACACCAAGTTCCAAAGCCAGGTCTAACTAAGCTCTTTCTACCACAGCATGGTGATGCCCAAGTCTCCTTAGATTCATGGTTCATGGATCACTTTGCATTTTAGCATACAAGTTCTGTACTGCTTTGTCAGATCTACACCTAAGTATTTTTTAATACTCAAGAACTCCTGTTGCTGTTCTCTGTATGCTTCTTTTTCATAGCAACCTGTTCTTGTTTTATGGTCACAATAACTTCTCAAGTTTCTCAAAGCATGTGACTATGCAGTTATAAAGGTTCTCCTTTATGTCTTGTATTATATATGTTCCTTCTGTTGTAGATAATTCTGTTTGTTCTTTTTGGGTCCTCTTTTGTGGTGTTGATTTTCCCCAAATGTCCGTTGATTCTTGATGAGTCTTCCATATTTAAGGGTGGAAGGACTAGGTTAGTAATATGGGAGGATGGTGTGAATCTTTTTTGCTGTTGAGTAGGTTTGCTGAGAGCTCTTGGTGACCATTTTTTTTCTTTGAAATCTTCATTGGTTTATATTAGTGTATAGAATTGAAAAGTGAGACTCGCCTGTCTCTATGATTTTGGCGATTCATCTACTATCCATAAATTTTCAAAGATTACCAGCAACCCCACCTGCAAATTGCAAACTGAAGTAAGGGAGACGTCAGGAATAAGGAAAGAATATTTTTAAAGGATAACAAGCAAGAGGATATGCTTACGAAGAGGTGGTAGGTGTAGAACCTTGTCTCAGGTATACGAGTTCTTTATTTCTGTTGATGATTATGGGAACACAATGCCTCCCAGCCACAGGTGAGCTGTTCATAAATATTTATTGAGCTGAATTACTTTTCCCTAATTCTTCCCTTCCATTAAATAAGAAATTATTAAGAGCATTCACAAGTACTTTGAAATGTTTTTAAGTGAAAGATTATTTGGACCTGTTTAGTGTGCGTGTCATCTGGGAGGGCGATTGCCCCACGCCAGGCACTGTTCTAAGAATTTTACGTATTTATGTTATTCAATTATGATCACAGCCCTGCGAGGCAGTGTAGCAGTTGCTGTTGGCTGTCTGTCCATGTCTACTCTCACTCTCCTCTATGCCACAGACTGTTACTGCAAGCACCTGAAATTCTCTGCCGAAATAACCTTTTATTTTTTCCTGGCTGCCGGAGCACACTCACCCCACGTGCAAGACACTGGGGTGCTGAGAGTTAAGACCCTCAGAAACATCCCTCAGAATGACAGAGGGGGGACTTGGTGATAATACCCCAGCTTCCTTAACCCTCAGCCGGGGGTATCTGGGGTACATTGTGCACACTCTCCTGGAGTCCCTCATGCAAAGGAGTCCCAGTTGCTCACAGGTAACCCCTTATCAGCTGCCTCCCCTTCCCTGTTTCACTTCTCTACCCACACCAGGGTGTCCCAGGAGCACCTTCCAAATAAACTCCTTACTCTCAAATCCCTGTCTCAGAGCTTCTGGAGGCACCCAAACTAAGGATACTGGGTAAAATTACTGTCCCCATTTTGCAAATGAAGAAACTGAGGCATTGAGAGGCTGGTTACTAGAACATGGATAGAAAGTTAGTAAGTGGCAGAGTCGGGCTCCCAAGTCCAAGTTTTAACCACCACCTTATGATGCCCTAATGCCTCCGAGCGCTGACGGGGCGCTAGGCACCTTGATAAGTGCTTCATCCAACCTCTTGTACAGGTGATAAAACAAGCTCAGATAGGTTATGTAACAAATCCAAGGTCACAAGTAGTAAGTGTCAGAGTGAGGGTTTAAGCTCAGGTCAGTGCTCTTAACCATCCTGCCATGCTGCCCCCTTGGCAGCCTTCAATGTTTACCTGCTTTTTCAACTAGATGGCTCTCAGGTGGAGGTAAGCAGGGTCCAGGGCTCTCACTAGCATGTCCAAGGGGACATGAATTATAGTCCTCAAATGGGCTGCATCCCTTGTCCTAAGTCTTTGTGCTGGGTTTTTTTTTTTTTTTTTTTTTTTTTTTTTTTTGGTGTGAGTTTCATGAGTCTGCCTGTCAGCCTGGATCAGAGTCTCCAGGCTGTTTTCTTTCTTCAAGTAATACCTTCTAGTACTTACTTGCCTCTGCTCAGGAATGGTTCTGGATGCTGGTCTTACCCCTGAGGAATGATGGAGAGAGACCAGGGGTGGGTAAGGTAAGGCTGTCAGTAATGACTGAGCCTTTTCTCTGTGCTAGGAGCTTTGCATAAGTTATATCATTTAATCCTCTTAGAAATTCCTTAATGTAATTGCTCCTTTTCCCATTTTAAAAACCAGGAAACGAGGTTAAGAGAGGCTACGTAACTTGCCCAAGGAATTCATCCAAGGTTAAATAATTCAAAACCCAAGTCTCTTGGACTCTAAAGCAGTTCTCTCTTCACTGAGCCAGGTGAGGGGCTGGCAAGTCAAGGATAGGTAGGAAGCTGCCAGCAACTTCCAGGGCACGTCTGTCCAGCATCTGCTGAGAGGTGCCAGACTGTTTCTGATTATGATGGTTCCAGTGTAAGATCCCTGCTTAAATCCCAGTTGGCTGGTATTAACACTCATTGTAGGGGCAGATCTGTCATTCAAATCTTAAGCACACACACACACACAAAGTCTTAAGCACATTCCCTTCCCATCTATGAGCATTCTCCAAGTGTTGGGCTCTGTGCTGACCATTACAAGATGGGGCTGAGAGAACAAGGAAAGATCTGATTCCTACTTGGGAGGACCCTAATGCCTGGGTTGGAAAAATGGACCACATGCAGATGAGGCAGCTAAACACACACGTGACACTTGTATATAAACTACTTCTCGTGAGGGGACTGGGAAACAGTTGGGTTGGTTGGTGTGAATTTGAAGCCCCTTTCTGTACACTCATACCCAGTTTGGGATCCCATCGCTTGAACAAGACAGGAAAAATTGGAAAGGAACCAGAATAAATGTACAATATGAATTGCTCCATGACACAAATTATGAGAAATTTATTTTTCTAAAGCAAAATAAATCAGGTACACATACCCACTCTTCCAGATGTTGAGAATCCTGGGGCCAGATGTTGGGGTTCTGTATCTTACCTATGTAAGAACCCTTGGGCCTGTGGGGCAACAGGGTCTGTCCTCATCTGTCAGTCACCACTGTCTGTTTGAAGGATGCTGTCTCCCCTAGCGTCTTCTTCCCTCCATGCCAGACGTGGCCTCAGGGACCATCATGGAGAGTCGTGAGTCACAGAGGTCAGTGTCCACCTCCTCAGGCACTGGACATCCTGATTCTGCTACCTCGGTGTTCCTGTGTGTGGGTGGGTTCAGGCCTCTGTCCCTCCTGGAATGCTATTTATACAGACCCCTTCCAAATCTTGGGAGACTATCCTGGGATTGGGGTGGGGGTCTCTTCTCTTAACCTCAAGCTCACAGCCCCTGTTCCCTCCCTACTGTTAGGCCACCAGCCAAATTCCCTCCCTGGGCCTTCGTCTTTGAACTCTGAGGCCTAGCTATGGGTGATCTTCCAGACAGATTCTTTGAACCACCCTACACAAAACAAAACAAAACTCGAAGAAGTTGTTTATCACCTCCCTCCATTACATACACACATATACGCACAGACACACAGGCACAGGCACAGTCACAGACACACACACACACACAATGAGTAAACAAACCAAGTCTTTTGGAAATGAAAAGCTATTCCCCTCTCCCCATGTATAAAGGGATTTTACACACCAGCATATTGTAGTGGCTAAGAGCATAACTGTTTCAATTTATGTCTCAGCTATGTCACTTATTAGCTGACTAACCTTGGGCAAATGGCATAACCTCTTTGTTTTCTGATGTGCAGACTAGGGGTAATAATTACATCACAGGGTGTTGAGTTACTACTAATAAAGCATTTGTTTAGCACAGTGCTTAACAAGCACCCTTAGAGCAGAAGCGCCCCACCTTGTTCCAGCTCTTTCGAGCGTCGCAGAGCCCTCTCCTGAGCTCTAGGCAAAGATGGAGGGAGTGCTTCTGAGCATCAGGATGTTTTAAAAGAAAACCCATCTATTATGGGCTGAATTGTGCCTCACCTCCGAATTCACATGTTGAGGTCCTAACTTCCAGTACTTCAGAATGTGACTGTATTTGGTAAGAGGGCCTTTAAGAAAGTGACTAAGTTAAAATGAAGCCATGAGGGTGAGCCCTCATCCCATATGATATCCTTATAAGAAGAGCAGATTAAGACAAACAGGGAGACACCAGGGATATGCAGGAACAGAGGGACAACCTTATGAAGAGGCAGCAAGAGGGCAGCCATTTGTAAGCCAAGGAGAGAGGCCTGGAACAGATCATTCCCTCATGGCCCTCAGAGGAAACCAACCCTGCCGGCACCTTGATCTTGGACTTCTAGCCTCCAGAACTGGGAGAAAATACATTTCTGTTGTTTAATCTACCCAGTCTGTGGTATTTTGCTATGGCAGCCCTAGCTGACTAATATACCATCTCAGAGATACTAGTGCCAATGTCTCTAAAGTGCATCATTGCCAGTCCTTGAACCTCACTCAGGGAGAAGGACACCCGTTGGCTTCAGGAGCTGAGAATTTGTGATGCACAGCATAAACCATTCTTCTGTTTCCATACATTCACCTCCCATGGCGCCCACAAGTTGGACATTTTAAAAGGACACCAAAACAGCAGACTTGGGGTCAGAAATTCCCAGAAGGCACTAACAGAAAGGATTTAGTGCTGCCCACCTCAGGAGGCAAAATAATGCTTCTGGAAGTTGAATCAAAGGTTTACTCATTGGTGAGGATATGGAACTGTATGGAGGGGCTCTCTTCCTCATCCCATGATTTTAAAAAAGCATTTAAGCACTACATAAGCCCTGTGCCTACGGCTTTTCAAGGGTCTACAAAATGTTTCAGAATGAAAAATTAAATTGATTTCAAGATAATTTCTTATAAAATGGCCAGGTGAAATTAAAAACTGAAATTACAACCCAGTTATAAAATGCCTTTCAAAAGGTTTTCAATTGCATTTATATTTAAAATAGGCTGCTGAAGTATTTTGATATAGTTGATATCATGGGAGTGGTAGCAGTAAAAGTTAGTATGCCTTTGGACCTGTGAAGGACTTAAACTGGTTCTGCTTTCTCTCCACCCTCACCCTCAAGCTCATACCAGGCCGGTGTGGGTTTAGGAGATGACAGTAACAGGGGGACTGGGTCTGTGATGTGGGAATGGGAGCTGGGGAGAGGCTGAGGCTCCCAGTGATAGAAAGACATGCCGTATAAGAAGGTGGTCAGGAGTCCAGCTTAAACCTGGGTTCAAACCTGAATTCTGCCCCTGTGTGACCCTGGGCAACTTATCAAACCTCTCTGAACTTCTTCGGTGTTATCACCTGCACGAAGCGGGTAACAATGCTTACCTCATCAAATTTTCATGAGAATTAAGTGAGAGGAAGAATATAAGGTGCTTAGCTACGCACCTGGGGAATAGGAAGTGCTTGATGAATGCTATTGTAGCTGTTGTAATTGTAATTGCCTTCCTCAGAGTCTCACAAAGGAAGGAGGGAGGAGTCTTCATCACTAAGGCTTTTGCTCAGCTTGAGCCACAGAGGAAATAGTAAGTGGCTTTTGACTGGATGTTGTTCCCACAGTTGAGAAAAAACAGCAGTGCAGAGAGGTTATGTGGCTCGCCGGAGCACAGGTCCCTGTCGAGGACTCTGGGAGGAGGTAGGACCCTGCCTGGGGTGGGGAGCCTAGGCAGAGTGGGCAGGCAGGGCTCCAGAACACCCCTCCACACAGGAGCCGCTGCGCAAGGCCCCAGGGGGCTGATGGGCCGGTTCCCAGGATCCTGCGGGCCCAGGCGCCTCTTCTGCGGCTCCAGGGCAGAGGGAGCAGAAATTGCCAGCTGGCATCCTAGGAATGTGAACCGCTTTGCAAAGATGTTAAAGTTTGCTGGCGATAGGGGACTGATTATATCTACTCTGCCAGGAGCAGACAGGCACAAGACAAAATCCCCGAGAGCCTCAGTCCTCTCACATAGGGTAGTGTCCCAAGCAAAACTAAGTCCAGGACAAAAAGGACACAGGCTGTGAATTCACAAACTTGCAGCCAGGGAACCCTTCTGCAGGTCACTTTAGTTTCAGCAGGGGTTGAAAGGAGTTAGGAAGGTTGAAAGTAGCTTCATAGAGTAAAAAGAGGAAATATTTAGAGTCTCTGGTAAATGTTCTGTTGAGCTGGGAGTTTGGGAGCCGGAGACTTTCTAATTGATCTCTGGGTACGTGTGGAAGTCCTTCATCAGCTGCCAAGTGGCAAGGGAGCAGTTTGGGGACATTTCAAAAGAAGATTGTCTCTTGTTTGGGGTGGAAGATACTTTGAGGCTGGCCACTTCCTGGAACAAGGGGGTGGTGTGTGGTTGATGGGGTGATTTTTGCTGTCAAACTGTCATCATGGCCCCTATGGGGGAGTAGGGAGGCTGCGATCAAGGTAGTTTCTCAGTGGACCAGAAGGCCCCTGGCTGGGTTCTAGGCCCAGCTGGTCCCTGAATGGGTCGTTTCCCTGGACCTGTTTGTTATGTGTACACTGAAGGGTGCGACCACCCAAGAACGTCAAGTCAAATGGCTGACCTTTGGGCCAAATCCAACCTGCGATTGTGTTTTCTTTGGCCTACAAATGATCATTAAGGTTTTTACTTTGCATGCCATTAGGAAGGGTGTGCCTTCTCCAGTCCACAGCCCCTCTGCTCTCTGCTGTGTTATACCTCCCAAGTGCCCGCCTGCAGGTAACCTCTGTCCCTGTAGGCATCGGGCCTGTGCCCCTGACCTAGATGACTTCTAGTGCCTTCCTGGTGCTGGCTGTCTCTGCACCACCCTCCACAAGTATTTGACACTCCTGCTTCCTGAGTCAATTATCCCTTTCAGAAGGGAGAAATGATATAATTAACTACCTGAGAGAAAGTGAACAGAGCAACAAGCTATAACTACCGAGACCCACAGTGGAGGCTGAGGCCCGGGGCCTCATTTGACCTCACCCAGCTAACAGTGGTCTGATGCTTCCCTGGTTGGAAGAGATCAGCCAGGCCAAGCCCAGTTCATGCTTAGAGCCACAGCCTTCACAGAGCAGGACAAGAAGAGGCCTCAGCCAGCCCCCAGGCTCCACCCCTCCCCATCAAGTAGCCAGGATCAGAATCAACACCCCAGAAGGGCAAATCCTTTCCTCATGCACTGTGCCCAGGAAACAGTTACTCTGCCCCTAATTTGGGGCCTGAACACTGGTGTGTCGTTGGATCCTTGCATCCCAGCCTCAAACCACGGACCAGATAAATCAAGTTGAACTGACTTCAAAGCAAACACTGAGCAGAGCCATCTGTGATTCATTCCTGAGCGGGCCCTTTTCTAGTTATGTAACCAGAGAGATCCAGACAGAAAGACACAGCTTGGAAGAACTTTTTTTTTTTAAACCCAAAACTTTACAGTATTGGGATAATTATGGCTTCCATAGTGTTGATTACTTTAAGCTGTCAGTAATTTGAGTCTTGGAGTCAGTGACCAACTTTTTGTAATTGCATTCTATCTTCCCACTTCCATCCCTAGGTAAAGAAAAGAGAATCCTGAGTTCACAGGGCTCCCTTCAGAGCCCCTCACCCTGGGCACTTTGTTGTCAGGATGCTGCAATGGATGCAAAGGATCTCCCTCCAGGCATCCTTCTGGGCTCTTCACACACTTGCTGCCCAATCCACAGTCTTATTAGAGAATACCTGTTAGTCCCCTACCTGAAAAGAAGGGTGAAGCTTAAGTTGGCTTAGGCTTTTGATGTGAATCATTCACAAATCACCCAAAATGTATATTGTGGTTTATGGATAAAGACAAATACTAGAGACTTTAAGAAACTATATTTTCCATACATTTGCAATTTAAAAACTTTTTTCTGATTATAAAACTAATATCTATCAATAAAACAAACCAATGAAACAGAAACAGACTCACAGATATAGAGAACAAACTAGCAGTTACCAGTGAGGAGAAGGGTGGAGGGAGGAGCGAGATAGGGGAAGAAGATTAAAAGGTACAAACTACTAGATCTAAAATAAATAAGACCTAAGGATGTAATGAACAGCACAGGGAATACATCCAATATTTTGTAATAACTTTAAATGGGGTATAATCTATAAAAATATTGAATGACTATGTTGTATACCTGAAACTAGTATAACATTGTAAATCAGCTACACTTCAATAAAAAAACTAGGCATATTAAAATATACCTATTAATGTAAAAATTCTAAAAAGTATAAAGAAAAAATATTTATTCCATGTCCTTGCCTGGGAGGATTATTCAAACGATAAGTGATACTAATATTTCAGCACATTTCCCTCCAGTCTTTGTTTCATCTATGTTTATATTTCTAGAGTTGAAACTATATTACATTTGTAATCTTGTATCCTGAACTTCTACTTAAATATGTGCCCACATAATAAAAAAAACCTTCATAATCTATAAATAGCAACATTACTTCCGATGAAATGGATGTACCATAATCTAAAAAAACAAACCAAAAAATCCTCTATTATAGGACAAAGGTTGTGTCCAATGATTTACTACTGTAAATGCTGCAGTGAACATCTTTAGCTATTAATTTCTATCTGCATTTCTATTTGCTTTCATAGCATCTATTCCTAGAAGTGTAATCAACTCAGCATTAAAGTGTATGTAAATTTTTGAATATTCTTAATACATTTCACAAAGATTGAACCACCTTTTCACCATTAAGTATGAGTATTTTTTTTAAACCTTACTATTTTGATAAGTAAAAAATGTAGTCTCATATTTGCATTAATTTAGCCTTCTTTGGTTACCAGTTAAAATAGTTATTTTTTTCAAATCTTTCTTAGTCATTTTCATTTTATCCCTTCTTAGAGTAGACATTATGCAAGTCCATGGACTGAAGCTAGGGATGGTTGTGAGATTCCTGGTGCAGAGGTGCTCCCACCTCAATGCAGACCATCCTAAGGCAAGAGCAGCGAGGTCTGAGAAGAAGGTTAATTGAGCCAGGATATCCAGAGGAGGAATAAGTCAGGGGTGGTTTCCATTCCTGGTTATACTGGTTATCTATTTCTGTGTGACAAATTGCCCTCAAAACTTCATGGCTTAAAACAACAAATGGTTGTTATCTCAGTTTCTGTGGGTCAGAAACTCGAGGGCAGTTTAGCTGGTGCTTTGGGGTTTCTCCTGTAGTTGCAGTCAAGACACTGACTGGGGCTGGAGGAGCTGCTCCCAAGGTGGCTCATTCACATGGTTGTTGGCTGGGGGCCTCAGCTCCTTACACGTGGGCGTCTCCACAGAGTGTCCTCACAGCATGAGGACAGCCTTCCCCAGAACAAATGATCAGAGAGAGAGATTAAAATGGAAGCCACTGTCCCTATTATAACCTAATTGTGAAAGTGATATACTGTTACTTCTGCCATGTTCTATTGGTCATAGAGACTCACACTGTTACAGTGTGGAAGGGAAAGATACAAGAGTGAGAAGACCAGGAGGTAAGGATTATTGGAGGCCATCTTGAAAGCTGGCTACCACCCTGGCTGTGGGTTTTCACCAGTTCCTTTTCTGAAGAGAGGAGAGAATTAGTAGCAGATAGTAGAAAACTTCTCTATGATTTTCACAATTTGCTTAATCATATATAGTTAACAATATATAGTTAACCATATATAGTTCTGTTCTCATCATAAGGCTGGTGTCAGCCCATTTGTGTTGTCTCCATAACATCTGTAATTAAAAGACCCTTTGCTTACAGTTACAGTTAGAAGGAACCAGGGCCAGGAGCTCAGCTCCTGTTACATCAAGCACTGAACAAGCCACTTCCTCTCTGCTGGGGAGTGAGTGGACAGTACAATAGTCACACTATGGTCACCTTGATGTGTGTAATTGTCCGTGTGACTAGCTATAGCTATAGAAATAGCTCAGAGACTGTCAACCTGCAGTTTGGCAAACTCAACAAGGACGGGCAGGGAGACACGGGGCCCAGGCTGCGCTGCCTCTTCCCAGCACGGAGCCCCTCCGTCTCCCCACAGGCTGCTCTCCCACCCTCAGCCCAGCCCCACCAGTGCTGAGAAATGGCCTTGGTTTGCCTTGGAGAGGTTCACTTTCAGTCCCCAGCAAACGCCTCTTTGTCCTCCAGGCTGCCAGTTCATTTCAGCTGCCAGGGCTCAAAAATTTCTTGCCCAAGGTTGAGAATCAGGCAGAGGTGTTCCCACTTGGGACTGCATAAATATCCACACAGTCTACAGTGGGCCAAGCAAGGTCAGCGGGCAGCTGTAAATGCCTCCCTGACAAAGCCAGCAAGCTAGCCAGAGCCAAGCCTCGATCAGTCCTCCGTGCCGGGCAGCTGGGTGCCCACGAGAGACCTGGAGGACAGGTTGGCTCGGCTGGCAGCCTCCGGGGAGGGACTGAGGCTCAGCTTCTTCTCATAACCGGTCAGGCATGCAGGAGGGAGATGACATTAAGAAACAGCCTCCCAGATATCTTCCTTATGCCAGGGTTTGCTTTTACTCCTCAGAGGAAGCTACTGGGGCCTCAGCAGTGATTAACTAATGCTGACCCCAGGGTTCCGGGAGTTTAGACTCTACACAATCAAGGATTTAAGTGTGTGCATGTGTGTGCACACACACGCGCAAGTGTGCTTTTCCCCTCTTGTCATGAAAACACACGAAACAAGAAAATCCTGGAGGCATTTATCTTTTTTCTCTAAAACATTATGCTTGAATATTCCCATTCCAGAATACCATCTAAGCCAGGCAGCAGTTTCTCTGCAGTGTGTGAGAACAGGCTTGCTTCCTGCCGAGGAATGTTTTTTCTTGTGGCTGGTGGTCTGACTTAGGCATAACTTGGTGGTACGAGGAGGATTCCTCACCCCCTCGCTAGACATTAAAGAACTACAGCTACACTGTATTACATGTCAACGATCCTCAAAGGAAACAACAGAAAGACAAAATATATTCTAGTCTAAACTCAAAGATAAAAATATCTTTTGCCTTCCATGAAATTATAGAAAAATGTATGTAATAAAGCCCTATTAGCAAATATATTTGGTTTAATTAAATTTTAGAATTTAGTGTATTGTGTCCCCAAGGAACTTTTGCCATCAGATGCTGTAGCCAGGAACTAAAATGTGTGTTCCCAAAGGTTCCAGAGGTCAGTGACAAGCATTCACAGTGACATGCTGAGTAGCCCTTCCCTGATGTATTTCCCACACCCAACTCAGTAACTGTTTGTTGGATGGGTTAATGAATGAAAGAGATCCTTTTCTTTGAAGGCTGGCCTGGACTGTGTTCTGTCACATGAACTTAAAGAAATCCCACTAAGAAAAAAGCAAACTGAAAAGCAGTATGTATAGTATGATACCCTTTTTTTGGCTTAAAATTAAAAAGAAAACACCTCTATATATTTTTCTCTATAGAAAAATCACTGAAAGATTACACCTGGCACCGTTTATGCTGTTTATCTCTGAAGACGGAAACTGACTTTAGGTAAGAAGACTATCACATTTTTTGTAATTTCTGCCTTTCTGCATTGTCCAACCTGGTAGAGCGAGTTTGTATCACCTTTTTTTTTTTTGGTTAAAAAAATAAGAATTCTTTGGGCTTCCCTGCTGGCGCAATGGTTGAGTGTCCGCCTGCCGATGCAGGAGATGCGGGTTCATGCCCCAGTCCCGGAGGATCCCACGTGCCGCGGAGCGGCTGGGCCCGTGAGCCATGGCCGCTGAGCCTGCGCGTCCGGAGCCTGTGCTCCACAACGGGAGAGGCCGCAACAGTGAGAGGCCCGTGTACCGCAAAAAAAAAATAAAATAAAAAAATAAGAATTCTTTAAAGACCTCACTTACAGTGTTCAAAGCACTCTACTATTAGTCATTCTGTGGGAAAGAATTTTAATTTTTTATTCAAAGAGAAACCAAAGTCTAGGAAGGTTCATCAGTTCTGAAGGTCATGATAATTTTCTAACTTTTCATTAAATGATTTGAACCACCAGGCCAGTGGTAAGAAAAAAAGAATGCTATAAAAAGTTAGTAGAATATTGAGAACTACATTAGGTTCAATATTCATTTATTCAACAGGAACTTATTGCATGGTATTCTTACTTTATAGGTTTGTAAGTACAACAGGAACTGTGGCACAAAGGGTAGTATCATGGAAAGAAGTCAGGGTTCTAGGTGGATTTTTTTTAAGTCACCTAAAGTTTCTGTCAGAATTAGAACCTCAGACTATGGTATTTCTTTTGTCAAGGTTGGTTATTATAGCCTGTTCTTCACCTCAATGCTTTATTTCTCTTCCTTATCATGTAGCATGCCCATTTAACATGATGTGGTCATGTGATGTTTTTCCTATAAATTTATCATAATTGCAATTTTAGATATATAACAATCTATACACTCAAAGAAAATAAACCTTCTAATGAGGACTCAAGCTAACCACCTTAGGGAATTGCTCTTTTTGATTGTATTTTAAGGCCATTAAAATATTTGTTTAGTGATTTATTCATCCTGGAGACAGATGTAAGGATCGGTCTATTTTTCACGTTACACTGGAGTTTTCTTTTAAAATATTCTCCTTGGCCTTGTGGTGAAATGTGCATTATGATACTTCCTCACAGTGACACATGCAAAAGCGTTATTCATCAAACATTATTTTCAAGCATACTTCTCATTATTCTTTCAAGTATATAAACATAAGGAAGCCCTGTACTCTTCCCGCAATATAAAAAGAATCAAAGATGTAGTACAATTTCTGACCCACATGGACTGCATTTTAAGGACAGGGTCACCATATTTCACATGAAGTTCTCTCTTGTTCTTTTTCCTCCCTCCCCCTCACCAAATACATAACTGTACTTGGTCTGATGCTAAATCAAGGTAAATGAGACGTGACCTATTAAAAAGGAAATGAATAATTTGAAAGGGGGGAAAATTGCATTCCTGTCTAGAAGTATGGACATCATGGCTTGAATGTATAGGTTTATTCCACCACTTCACTAGATGATTTTGCTTTTTGGGTGGCATGTCTTCCATCATCCAAATTACCTCATGAAATCAGCAAAGTAAGTCAAACCACGTTTTGATGCTCTCTACTTTCTATTTTTTTCATGGTTCTTTTTAATGGGTTCTTTTTAGTTAATGGATGTACGTATAGCAGACCTATCTTTGAGGGGTCTGTGGGAATAGTTCTTATTAAACTCCCTAAAACTTGATCCACAACAGGAATTAAATGATCTGTGTGAGCAGGCACACAGGTCAATGTTTCACAGGCAAAACTCTTAATAGAATCCCTCATGTCTTCTAAGTACCAGTTGAGCCAGCCTTGCCCCTCCTTGCAGAATGTGGAGGAGGAGGTGAGGTTGGGGACCCATTCTCAGGAAGTCACTCAGCTCCTTCATGTCCTGGGGGCCAGCCTGGGTGGCACAAGAGTCATCCAAGGAGGCCAGGTCTACACAAACAGTGAAAAGGGTCAGAGGGTAGAGATTCTTTGGCTGCAGGAGGAACAGAACGTTGTCTGGGTACCTCTATTAAATGCCATGAGCGACGTGGCTTTGATCAGGCAACTCACAGAAAAACCACTGAGGCAGCCAGTTCCCTAGTCTCTGTGTCCCTTGTCACTGTCTTAAGAATTGCCGTGTCCTGGTCTTTGCACAGCTTTTTGCTTTATTTTTCTCTTTTTATTTATAACAAGGAGGGAGGGGAGAAAAAGAGTGTTTTTTTTTAAATTTATTTATTTATTTTTGGCTGTATTGGGTCTTTGTTGCTGTGAGCGGGCTTTCTCTAGTTGCGGTGAGTGGGGGCTACTCTTCGTTGCAGTGCACGGGCTTCTCGTTGCAGTGGCTTCTCTTGTTGCAGAACACGGGCTCTAGGCGCACGGGCTTCAGTAGTTGTGGCTCACGGGCTTCAGCAGTTGTGGCTCGCGGACTTCAGAACGCAGGCTCAGTAGTTGTGGCACACGGGCTTAGGTGCTCCGCGGCATGTGGGATCTTCCCAGACCAGGGCTTGAACCCGTGTCCCCTGCATTGGCAGGCAGATTCTTAACCACTGCGCCACCAGAGAAGTCCCTGACAAAGAGTTTTGATACATTATAATCATCCGTGTTTTCTCCTTATGGAGTGAATATTTCCTCTTATTTCTAGCTGGTCAAGGCCAGTATTGAGAGTAATAAGAAATAAATCTCCCTTACTGTGATTAAAGCAACCATTAGAAAACAGACTTTGCTGATGGACTTTTTTAATATTAGTTTTGGTTTAAAGCAATGGGGTTTTGGGGGGAGGAAAGCCCTCTCCAATACACTGCTGCAGGAGGAATGCAGCAGGGGCCCACGAGAGCTGCTATTAAGTGAGTGCTCCTCTCAATAAGGGAGTCCTTAGGGCTCTTACTTCTAAGTTATTTAAAGAGTTACACGCACGAAATCAAGAAAAGAGATGTGTTTGCAAGTGTCTTTACAAAACCTAACGATGAAAAGCCTGAGTTGCCTGTGACAGACAAAAGCAAGGTGCGGGGAACCATAGTATAACTTCAGACCATAGCATAAAGTGTTGGGAAAGTCGGTTCTCTTAGAAAAGGCATTCAGTTATACTGAAGTATTGTGAAACAGTGATACTTTAGCCTTGATGTATAAATGTTCCTAAATCTTTCAGAAATTGAGGAAGAACATATCAAGAGCCCGACATTTATAGAATTATCAAACAGTGTCAAGTCACAGCCAGAGAGCACTTCTAAAACAGAGTCCACAAATGTGAAGTGTCACGTAACCATTTCATGTTAACAACGATCATCATTGTGATCATGACTAAAATGGCCTACCTGTGCTTTCTGCTCACATAGAGATATTTGCCTTGCAAGTATGTCAGTTGCTAAGTTCTGAAATATATAGGCCTGAACTACATTTGGGTTTGCACTCTCTCTCCCTCTCTCTCTCTCTCTCTTCATGTTTCAAAATAACATAACAGCTTTTGGAGCTATTTTTAACAGCCCCAAACTGGAAACAACTCAAATATCCAGCGCTAGGTGAGTGGATAAGCAAATTGTGGTACATCCATATGATGGAATCCTACTCAGCAATAGAAAAGAACAAACTACTGTATACAGCAACATGAACGGATCTCAGAAATGTTATACTGAGGGGAAAAAAAAGATACAAAAGAGTACATGCTGCATGATTCAATTTATACGAAATTCTAGAAAAAGCAGAACTAATCCGTAATGACAGAGGGCAGATCAGTGGTTTCCTGGGGCTGAGGTGGGAAATTGCCAGCAAAGGAGCACAAAGGAACTTTTTGGGTGATGGAAATGTTCTGTATCATGACAGTGGTGATGGTTATAATGGTGTATACATTTATCAAAACTCATCAAAATGTACACTTAAAATGGGAGCATTTTATTGTATGTGAATTTATCTCAGTGAAGTTGGTCTTAAAACAAGAGCTGAAAACAGCATCAACAACAAAAACTTGGCCCAGGAGTATTTATTTGGATCATGGAAAGTGTCTGTGATCTGAGAGGAAGCACACCAAACTGTTAGTTTTGGTTCCTCCCAGGGAGTAGGAATTGGGAAGAGAGATGAGAGAGATGTATTTTGTTTTGTTTTATTTACTTTGTGCCCTTTCTTACAAGTAGGTATTACTTTTGTACTAAGAAGAAGAAGAAAGAAAAAAAGATAAAGTCCCGGATAAGAAAATGGTATGCTGAGAGAGACCACCCCTTGCTCCTAATGTGCTTACCCTTCTGGTATGGGTGTAGCTATGTGTGTGGTTATTGTGTGGTTAAATCAACAACAGGCTACAGGCTTGCAAGGGGGCAAGTCTCTGTAAGACCCCCTGTGTGGAGGCTGAGGGCCCATAATCTGTGTTGGGATGTGTTCATGGGGGCACAGCTTCCCCAAGCAGAGAATAATAGGGGGCCAGCCACATAGCCACGGGGATGGCTGGAGGAGGGTTACGCCAGCCCCACAGGGACAAGAGTGTAAAAATCTTAGGATAAGGGCCTTGGGGCTTCCTAAAGAGCTTCCCTGATTTTGCAGAGATTCTGTGTTCCTGCCTCCCAACCCCCGAGGTTTTTAGTATTTCTTTAAAAAAAAAAAAAAAAAAAAAGTTGGCCCATCTCAGCTGGGTTAAGGGGAATAAGAAAACCTTTTGTATTGTTTCATTTGTTTTGTCACTGAGTTTCAGAGAGAAGGAGAGCTGGGTGTCCTTGATGGCCAGACTTGGTGGTGACTGAAGGCATAAAAATGAGGAGTAAGAGCCCAGGCTGTTTGAACAGACATCCCTCACCCCCCAGCAGTTCTTCCAGGATTTTCTGTGAAAATTTGGGGACGGGAGGTGGAGATAGAAGTGCTTGGTTATAATAACATATACCCAATAGAAAACAACTATTTAAAGATTAGCTGCACTGTGATACACCTTTCCACATGGCAAGAAGCGAGTTTGGTTGGCCCCTGTTTGCCAGGGTGATTTACAGAAGCCTTTGAACACCGATGCTTGTGGCCCTGTGAAGACCGGTGACTAACTGACCTGTCTGTGTATGGTCCACTTCGGAAACAGAAACTTCCCCGGTGGCATGGGAAAGAAAACACCAACCTAATCCTGAAAGAGTAACTTTAAACCAAAGCCCAACCGAGAAAGAGAGCGGGAGAGAGACTGCCAGCCGAGCCAGGCCAGAAATAAAAGTCCCATTGTCCCGGCTGAGGCCAGCTCCAGGCGCAGACTCCCACCCTGCTTGGCTTGCTCTGCACGCTGACACTTCTGGTACCCCAAGAGAGTGCATTCCAGAGGCGGGCAGCCTTCACACAAAACTGCAGCTGGAGGAGAAATCATGCTGGAGGCACGAGGGTGTCGGGTACGGGGAAGTTATGACACGGGAAATCATTAACCACTGATGGAACCAACCTCAAACCTGCCAAAAAAACAGGGATGATGAATCTGGGAGGGTTGAGTCCATGAGAGGAGAGCAAGGGGTGGGTTAAGAATAGGGGAGGTGAGAAAGGGGAACTGTCCTGGCTCAGCTAGAGCAGAGGATGAGGACCCTGCTCCAGGAAGGAGTCCAGGTCCTAGAAAGTTTTAGTGGTCATCAGGGCCCTGGCAGCTCAGGCAGCAGCTCACTCTTGGGGGCAGGGACATCTGGGCCCATCTGCTTAATAAAGATACATCGTAGGGGTAAAAAGCCCCAAGATAAAACATTTAAAATAAAAGAGTGGATAGACCATCAACAGAAAGCAAAGTGGAAAGAGATGGGATGGAAGTCAGGAGCCACTGATTTTAGTCTTGTGACCCCAACAAGTCACCTGCCAGTTCTGGGCTGGACATCAGAGTGAAGTGGCTGGGCCCCGCCTCTGCCATCCCTTCTCCATCTGGTGTTCTGAGATCCTCAGAGTATGTCTCCTGGGTCCAAAGAAGAGGTTGTCCTTACCTGCCTTTTTCCCTCTTGTCATCGCATTCTCAGGACTGCCCTCTAGAATCTCCAAGGTCTCCCCCAGCTGGGAAATCGCCCCATTCTCTGACTGAAACCTGTTCACACCAGAAGTCTCAACCCCTCAAACTGGACGAAGGTGGAGAAGGGAGCTTGGAGGGCCTAAGGGTTCTGAATGTTGGGGAGGGAAGATGCTGCTGCCATGGTGACAAGGGCCCACGAAGAGGAGTCTGGGCGTGATGAAGACATGCTTAGAAGACTAGAGCTTCACATCCTGGGTCCTCCTTCCTTACCTTCAACTTGAAGAGGAAAAATGGAAGCTAGTCTCAGAATTTAAGAGCAGTCTGAAAATGTGTCCTTCATTATAAATGGGCTGCACTCCCAGAAGACTTAGTCATGTAGGTGCAGTTCTGAAGTGCCTTGGCTCACATTCAAGCCTGAGGTTTAGCCTCAGCTTTGGCTTTAACTAGTTCAGTAGACTTGGTAGAATCAGGATGCCTCTCTGGGCCTCAGTTTCCTCATCTGGAAAGCAAGGGGCTGTCATCCTCTCCAAGTTGAGCCCTGAGGAGGTCCAGAAGAAATACAAACACTTATTCAAGGTGAATGATCAATCCATGGGTGGCTCCGTCTCCCTAGCTAAATGTGGTCCAAGCCAAGCAGTGCCTGATGAGGAACTAAGAATCCAGGCCCAGGAGGACAGAGAGAAAGGGCAGATGCCCAAAATATTATTGCCCATGTCCCCCCACCCCAACCCACCCTGCAGCCTCTAATTATTAAAAACAAAAAAGTGAGAGGCTGGGTGACATGATCTCTGACAGTCCTTGTAGACATTGGCTGATGCTATGAGCAAAAGCCATCTTTAGTGCACCCTCTCTGCCATCATCTCCTATTTTTCCATCCTTGTCAGCCTGTAGAGGTAGAACGGGTGGGAATGTGAGCTCATGGCAGCGACATTTAGCCAGTGCCCTTGGTAGAGCCGTCTAGAACGCACATTAGGGCAGTCTTTTGCCCTGATGCATGCCCTTTCTCAGCAGCACAGACAGGCAGAGCGGAGGGCAGGGCTGGCTTCATGGATGTGCAATCTTGGAAGGGTCCGTCACTTGGTTTAATGCTCTGCTGTCACCATTTTGAAATTTTTAATAATTTTTTAACAAGGGTCCCCTGCATTTGCATTTTGCCCTGGGTCCCACAAATTATGGAGCTAGTCCCAGCAGGGGGCCTTGCCAGTGGGCAGCTTCCTGGACCAGGAATTAGTGGGGACTGATCTAGGTAGGGCACCCTTGCCATAGGTGTCAGCTCCATGGACTGAGGGGCAAGAGATCCACGGGGTATGTGGACACTGCTGAATATATGGGTGTACAAGCACATAACAGTGAAAATACACTTGTAGCTCTTAGGTAGGGAGGGTTTTTTTTTTTTTTTTTTTTTGCAGTACGCGGGCCTCTCCCGTTGCGGAGCACAGGCTCCAGACGCACAGGCTCAGCGGCCATGGCTCACGGGCCCAGCCTCTCCACAGCATGTGGGATCTTCCCGGACCGGGGGATGAACCCATGTCCCCTGCATCGGCAGGCGGACTCTCAACCACTGTGCCATCAGAGAAGCCCAATAGGGAGGGTTTTAACTCTTAGGTAGGGAGGCCCAGGGCCATTGGGTGACCTACCTTTTCCAAAGAGAACCCAGTACAAAAGAATGCATATACCCAATGTGAGTAGATACACACGTGTGTGTGTATAAATATATGTATATATTTATTTATATACGCACGTACACAAATGCACACACAGAAAAACCTTAAAGTGGTTAGAGACCTTGAGCAATTTAAGATCAATAGTGAATCAAATGTGCATGTGCTTTGCACTGAGCAAATTTTCTTAACTCATTCAAAGATTCTAGTAAGACATTTAGACTTTGAAAACTTTACAGAGGTGACTTTTAAACAGAATATGATGGAGGAATCTGGGCATAAACCTGGGTCAGGACTGTCACCTGGGCAGGAGGGAGTTTACATGTTCATTACTGTTATTATCTTTCAAAGGAGATGTGCACATGCACTGTTTGGATATTCACAGACTCTTGAGAATAAGAACTTACTTGTACTCATCTTTGTGTCTTTACCGTGTGCCAGCAGAGAATCTGGTAAATTAATATTTGCTTAATGAATGAATACTCATTTCTAAGTGGACAGGATTTTTTTTCTTAAACCTGTAACACATTTAGTTAAGGTGGCTGAATATATATTTAGCTATGTAAATATATCATGGATTAGTAGAACATTGGATGACAAAAGGCCATTATCTAGTCCATCCCTCTCATTTTATAGATTAGAAAACTGAGGCTCAAAGAGTCTAAATAAATTATCTGAGGTCACCTCCCTAATCTGTACCAGAACTAAGCGCTTCTGCCATCTAACCCAAGTGAATTCTTCCACTAACCCACCCTGCCTTAAGAATCAGGAAGCATAAATAAGGAGTCAGGCGTTTACTCACCACTTCTATATAGTTTTCCTAACCCTTCATTATGGAAAAGAAGAACCTAAACGTTTTAACTGTCACCTGCAAAAGGACTTCACAATCTGCTACAGTTGCTCTTTGGCAAGCCCCTGGGAGAGACAATTTGAGATCTGATGCAAAATGAGGAGGAAAGGTCTAATAAAAGCTTTTTATTTGCAGATTGGAATTAAGTGCTCTGTGCCAGGCTGTTGGCTTTCTCCTGACTTCAGGCTTGCTGCTTTAATGCTTCAGCGAGCAGAAAATTGGAGAGTAAGAGCGTCAATCACTCGGTCCTGCCAAATGGCACCCCCTCAAACCTAAGCGAAATGTAATATTTTGCTTGCTCAGAACAACTCCAAATCCACCTCAGCTGCCTCCATACCGCGGGTTTTGAGGAAGCTGCAATACAGTTATTTTGTGTTACCAGAGCATCTACCCCTTTGTATGATTCCTTAAAGCTGCATTTCTAAATAGGATTGTCCAGGTCACAGGTGGCCAATCAGATGCAGCCCCTAAGCCCCAAACTGCTGGGCAGTACTGACATCAGAGCGCTGCTTTCAGGGAGGGTGGAGCAGTGACCAGACAGCATTAAGGCTTAGCCAGGAAATTAGTGAGTTGCAAATTGCACGGCGGTGGCTTCAGGGCAAGAGGAAAATTGCAGGCCATTGCCTGGAGAGAAACAGCGGGGTGGTATTTTGGGGCCTGGCGCCACGGGGCCACTGGGCATGCTCATCATCGCCTTAAAACACCAGCGCGCGGGCTTCCCTGGTGGCGCAGTGGTTGAGGGTCCGCCTGCCGCTGCAGGGAACACGGGTTCGTGCCCCGGTCCGTGAGAATCCCACATGCTGCGGAGCGGCTGGGCCTGTGAGCCATGGCTGCTGAGCCTGCGCGTCCGGAGTCTGTGCTCCGCAACGGAACAGGCCACCACAGTGAGAGGCCCGCGAACCGCAAAAAAAAAAAACAAAATTAAACAAAACAAAACAAAAAAACCACCGGCGCGCGCATGCGTGCACACACACGCACGCACAACCACAGCAACATTTTCTTGAAGTACAATGTATAAACAGAAAAGTACACAATCATAAAGTTCAATGAACGTTTATAACCCTAACTGGCAACCTGCACCCTGATCAAGAAAGAGAACATCCCCTCCGGTCCCATCCAGTCACCCGACTCCACGGGGCACTGCTATTCTGATTCGGCCCCGTCTTTTCCATAGAAGCCAAGTGGCAACCGAAGAGGAGACAGCCTGGTGGAGACTGTCCAGATTCCTCCCACAACTCCGTTGCTGCAGGCCCAGCCTGGCAGCCTGCTGGGTCCTAGCTAGCCCGGCAGGGCCTGTGGACCTTGACAGGGCCCGACTGGGAGAGGAGGCGTGGGCAGCACCTGGAGGAGAGGAGGCCTGAAGACAAGAGCGGGCAGCGGAGGTGGAGAGACAAGCCCGCGGGCCGCCATGCCTGCCCAAGGCCAGAGAAGGTAAGGTTCCAGTCTCCTCACTGAGTCCAGGCTGTTGGTTCTACTTGACAGCATCGGCTGTTCACAGAGGGATTCTTCTGTTTCTTTTTTGGTGTTTTTGTGGGTTTTCTCTCCTTGTCGGCTCTCTGAGCTGCTTTATAGTGGTCAACCGTTTTGAGGGAGGGGTAGAGGCTGTCTTGCTCCACCGGCTTCCTGTCAGGCAGCAGAGTCAGGCCTCCATGGCTTGGCAGCTTCCACTCTGATTCTTGTGGCCTGGAGTCATGGCTGGTTTTGCTTAGTTTGCCACCTGGCTGCAGTGGACTGTTTCACCCCAAGTTAGATGCTGTTTCTGAGGAGAAGTGAGCATGTTTTAAACAGGTTTCATGTTCTGCTCCGAGTTTTTGGTTTGGCTTCCCTCTGGCGTAGAGCTCCCTGGGTGCTGGAGTACATGTTGGTACCCGTGAGGTGGAATCCATTTCGACGTGGGCATCAAGGTTAACAGCCAGATTCTCTTTATGCTTTCAGTGGACTGGGAAAGAGATGCTTACATTCTCAGGGGAGGAGATCTGTCCAAGGTCTGTCCCAGTCACAACTGCATCCTTGGCTTGGGGAAAAGAGTTCCCTTGCCTCTTTGGGTTTGCCTTGGTATACTTCTCCACGCCCTGGCCTCAGCAGGTTTCTCTTTTTGCTAAGGCCACTGCAGATGTCAAGTCCAATGAAGGCTTTTTAGTCCTAATCTTAAATCATCCCCGTGGCAGCAATGACGCCATTGACCTCTCTGTCCACCAAGACATTCTCTTCTCCCTCGGCTGCCGGGAGCTCATGTCTTCAGAGCTTTCTCCTGCATCTCAAGTTCCTCCAATTCAGTCTTTCGTTGTCTCTTCTTCTTCCACTTCTCTCCTTGGTGGTGTGCTTTCCTGAGGTTCCGTCCCCCACTCTCTGACTCTGCACCCTTTTGCCAGGCGATCATATGCACACACATGGCTTCAGCCTTACATCCAGATCGCCAGCCAGACTTGTTTACTATATTTTAAAGCTCTAGGCTTGCCACTGACCCCTTCATGGATCCTCTATGAGCATCTACAGCAGTTGCTTTCAACTCTGTGTGCACATTAGAATCATGGCAGCTTTAAAAATACATACTGTTGGGACTTCACTGGTGGTGCAGTGGTTAAGAATCCTCCTGCCAATGCAGGGGACAAGGGTTCGATACCTGGTCCAGGAAGATCCCACATGCCGTGGAGCAACTAAGCCCGTGTGCCACAACTACTGAGCCTGCGCTCTAGATCCCGTGAGCCACAACTACTGAGCCCATGTGCCACAACTACTGAAGCCCGTGTGCCTAGAGCCCATGCTCCACAACAAGACAAGCCACCGCAAGGAGAAGCCTGCGCACTGCAATGAAGAGTAGACCCTGATCTCTGCAACTAGAGAAAGCCCACGTGCAGCAACGAAGACCCAATGCAGCCAAAATATATGTATATATATATATATATATATATATATATATGAGCTTTAACCACCTGAACTACTACTGATTCAGTTGATCTGAATCGGACCTGGACGTCATTATTTTTAAATCTCCCCAGGGAATTCAAATGAGCAGTCAGAAATTAGGACTCTGAGGCACAAGGCACTTAAAGGTAGACAGCTGGAGTGCTCTGGACAGAAACCCCTTTGCATTCCTACACTAGGCCCTCCTCCAGGAAAATAAATCACAACTCTGGCCCTAGATTTTTCAAACCTCTGTGTAGGCATTAACTGATGAATCCATGGCCCCATTGGGAATCAAAATTGATCCTCGGGCTAGACGTGAAAAAACTGAGGCTGAGAGAAAAGACTGATTCAGAAGACTAGTTCTCCACCCCTTTCCCAGCACAAAACCTCCTCTGACCCTGCTTGAATTCCAGGGCTGGTTTAGGGTGTTTTTAGGGCCTCAAGCTCAGTTGTTTTCCATTCAGTCTCGTGCCTCCCACTTGTCCCAATGCCCTGAGGTTCTCTGACTGTAGAATGACCAAGGAGACATGAACAGAGGGGCTGACAGGAGATGTATTTCTAGGAGCAGTATTAGAAGCCACTAGAGGAGTCAGACTAACCCTGAGCCTCATTCAGTTTCTCTAACTATCAAATTGGAGGCAATTCCTACTTTCAGAGACGTGTGAAAAGCAAGCAAGAGATAAATGAAGATGCTAAAATATTATCATTTATATTCTAATTTAATCCAGAATTGAGTTTGTTCACACAGGGCCTTAAATAACTATCAAGTGTGTGCTCAGGAAACAACTTTAGAGATAACCCCATCCAACCGCTTTCACAGGCCAGGAAACTGAGGCCCAGCAGTTAAGAGGCTTGCCCAAGATAACACTCCTAGCCGCATATCAGGTTTCCTAGTTCAATGTGCATTTCACTCCAGACTTCCCTAGGGATCTATGCCACACCCATGTGGCTGGGCCTGACCTTCACATATCACCTTTCCAAACAGAGCACCCTACCTGGGGCCCAGGGCCATTTGGTGACCTACCTTTTCCAAAGAGAACCAAAGCTGTTCTTATCCCCTTCTCCCCATCCTGCTTCCCTCTCTACTTAAGACCCTGAATGTAGGTGGTCTGAGGTTCTCTGCCTAAAGCTTCAAAATGTCCATGGTCTTCCTACCTCTGCCTGCTGTCACCTTAGGGCATCTCCCTAGTGGGGTAAAATTTGGGGGTGGAGGGAGTTGTTAAAACTAGAAGAGACTTGGCCAGAGAGGGTACCTGTTCTCTAGCACCAGAGAAACCTCTGTTTGACCCTGGGCTGACCTTGGACAAAATATGAATCCTCTTTTTTTTTGCGGTACGTGGGCCTCTCACTGCTGCGGCCTCTCCCGTTGCGGAGCACAGGCTCCGAACGCGCAGGCCCAGCGGCCATGGCTCACGGGCCCAGCCGCTCCGCGGCATATGGGATCCTCCCAGACCGGGGCACGAACCCGTATCCCCTGCATCGGCAGGCGGACTCTCAACCACTGCGCCACCAGGGAGGCCCTGAATCCTCTTTAAGCCTTCAGCTTTCTCACCTATGAAATGGACATCATAATGAGATGGGGTTTTATGAGAATTAAATGAGACAATTTCCCTAAAGCAATGGTTCTCATATATGACTGCACATTGGAACTACCTGAGGAGCTCACACACACACACACACACACACACACACACACAGATGGCTGGGTAATAACCCTAGAGATTGTGATTTAGTTGCTCCAGGCATCTGGATTTTTTAATTCCCTTAAGCAGTTTTAACTGTGCAGCCAAGATGGAAAGCATGGCTATAAAGAGCTCAGCATAGCACTTGGGCAAGTGATTAGCTAGTTCATTCATTCATTCATTCACTTCTCATATGAGTAAGATAATGCTGACGACTCAAAGCTCCCTTCCCTACTGGAACCTCACAGGCCCTTTAAGGACCTTCTTCCTTTTGAATGTTCTGGGGAGCGTTTTCTTCCCTTTCCCCAACCTCAGTTCTGCCCAGGGCTCCCTGAGTTTTCAGAAACACTGGACTGTTGACTTCCACCTCTGAGAGGTCAGTGGAAGTAAAGGGCTTCCTGATCACAGGTGACTGTCCCCAGACCCATTCCAGGTACCTCCTGGCTGTGTCTGTCGAGCAAGATTGTTTAACCTCTTGGTGCCTTCCTTGTATAAAAGGAAGGGCTGGGCATTGTGCTTTAGTGGCTAGGACAGTGTGTCTTCTGCAAGTGGGATGATAACTTCTGCCTTGAAAATTATTAGCTACGAGGAGGACATAAGGAAGAGGCCATGTGCAAAGAGCTTCGACACAGGCCGGGCCTGCAGGCTGCCCCAATAATCGGGAACAGTGGTCTCAGACCGTTGTCTCCACGGTGCAGATTTGTAGGTCACTGCTGATACCACTTTGCAGACAGGGGGAAGCTAGGGAAGGCGGAGGCCACTCTCCCGGCTGGTTTTACCAGCACGTCGCAGACCCAATCTCTAAACCTCCCTCTCCTGGCCAATTTTTAGGACCTTTCCCCACCCTAGTCCACCTCTCAACTGCGCTCTGACTTGAGTTCCAGTTCGCGGCGCGGGGGAATCATACAGCACAGAATTGCGCCTGGGCGTGGCCTGCCTGGGGTGCGCGTGGCGCGTCCGCGGGAGCGCACGCCTAAGGCAGCCCGAAGCCAGCGTTCCCGGCAGGGCGCGCGGGTCAGCCGCCGGCCGGGCCCTCTCTCCACCTCTGTCAATCTAGAAGCCCGGATCCCCGAGGCCCCAGGGGTCTCGTGCTCCGGAGGGTCGCGCCGCGGTCCCAGGCAGACGGCCCCTCCTTGAGGTTCCTACGAAGTGTCTGAGAAAACAAACTGTTGCCCAGGCCGCAGAGGATCTGGCGGCGGAGGAAATAGCTCAATGCCTGGCGGGCCACACCACCCTTGGCGCTGGCTCCAGGCTGAGCACAAGGTTCTTTGCCGCGACCCCGCTGTGCACCCCCGAGTGCCAGTCACCGCCCTCCGCGCATTGCTGGTGGCTCCGTGGGTGGGGCGACGCACCACAGTCCCCGCTCACTACCACCCGCTGGAACCTCAGATAAGCTTCAGTTTCTCCCAGCCCGTCACTCCTTTTCAGGTGGCATAGTGTCAAGGGCCAAGATTTCAAAGTCTGGGTTCCAATCCCTGCCTTCCCATTTATGGGCATGTGACCCAGGGCAGATTACTTGATTTCTGCCTCAATTTCTCATCTGTAAAATGGGCATGATAAGATGTCCACCCATGTCGAGTGTTGTGAGGAATAAATGAATGTAAAATACCATAATAAACACTGTATAAGTATTCGACATTGTTAATAAAGTAGGGATTATAATATTCACCTTGCAGCGTTGCTATGTTAAATGAGATAACGTAGGTAAATTGCCCGTATTAAGTGGGCGGCGGATAAAAAATATTTATTAGTATTACCATTACTCCCGGGAAATCAGATTTCTTTCTTCTTCTTCTTCTTCTTCTTCTTCTTTTTTTTTTTTTTTAATCTTGGCCTCCTCATGTTCACGTGTGCGAATTGGGACTTCAGGCTCAACATAAAATGGTCCCTGAATTCGTGCCCAGTTGTAATTTCCTTGGCGGTTTGGAAAGGTGCTCTTCCACGTTGCCAGGCTAGCGCCGTGCTTTTGTTTGCAATAGGGCAGTGAGTAAATCATATCCTGGGCTTAGCAAAGCAAGAAATAAACACATTCACAGTAGGACTCTTCAGATGGACTATTTTATTCCTCTTTTGTATTTGTGCTTGGTCGTTGATGGTCCTCTGCAGACTAATGCAATGTGACGCGTCTTAATATTACTGGTTCCGAGCTGAAGACAGCCGTTAGCCTCATGCCGTCGGGGCTGCCTGGACAGGGTTGGGAACCACCATGAAGCCCAAGAGAGGGCAAGGAAAGATTCTTTTTTAAAATTTTTTTATTTTATTTTATTTTTTAAATTAGTTTCTGCTTTATAACAAAGTGAATCAGTTATACATATACATCTGTTCCCATATCCCTTCCCTCTTGCGTCTCCCTCCCTCCCACCCTCACTATCCCACCCCTCCAGGCGGTCACAAAGCACCGAGCTGATCTCCCTGTGCTATGCGGCTGCTTCCCACTAGCTATCTGCCTTACGTTTGGTAGTGTATATATGTCCATGCTTTTTTTTGGTCACTTTCTCCCGCGCTCGTCCAATACCTCGCATCTGAGTTCCTGGGGAGACATTTTTTCCGGGTTGCTAGTGAATTTAAATACCGCTGCTTCTGTGATTATAATTTTCTGCTCGAGCAAAAAGCGGGAGTGCCCTCCTGAGCCGGGTGCCGCTTTTTGCCGCGGTTGGGAGCATTTAATTAACCCTTTATATATAACACTTGGCCGGGCCAGGCAAACAGCCTCACCCAGGACACCTGCTGTGGAATATTAAAGGAGAGCAGAGGCTGTCTTTGGCTGGAATGTTGGTGGTGGCCGTGTCCTAAAAATCAGCCTTGATGGCTGCTGAGGCCCAAGTCAGGGACTCCACTCCTCTTCTCTCCCCACGGTGCTGGCGGCCTGGCGAAGCACAGGCGGTAAAGTAGGTGCCACTGAAAAAAGATAACCACCAGCCTCTTCCTGGGCAGTTCATTTGAGGATTTCTGTCACTAGGGTGCTTCCACATGAATTTGGACTCCTTGCCCAGGCCCAGAACCCTCCCTGCAGCGGCCCCCAACAGAATTTGAAGAAGAGGAGGGCCAGCGCCCCGGGCTGTGTAGAAGCTCTGGGGAAGCAGGGTAGCCGAGGAGTGAGAGACGCGAACGCGTGGGCTCTGGATGCAGCCAAGTTTCTACCTTTTAAAGGAAGAACCAAGCGCCGACCCTCGGCCTCACCAGAATGACAAAGGCAAAAACAAAATTTAGCGGCGGAGCAGCTTTCAGGAAAGGGGTTCCGGGGCGAGGAGGCGAATGTGAGCCCGAGTGTGCGCCCCGGGGACCCGACGCGCCCGGGGATGTTCGCCGGCGCGCTCGCTTGCCCCCTCCACAGACGCGCTGTTGTTTATAAACTCTTTTCGGGCATCAGGGCAGCGACGACGCCGTTCGTGCTGGATGGCTTTCGTCCTGGAAGGGAAGGGCAAACAAACCAATCTTTGGCAACGCTCACCCTCCCCATGTCATTCCGATTCACGACGGTTTTCAATGTAAATGCATTTTGTAACCTCCAAAGCAACGACTCTGTTTGTTTTCGTGTAGGAAGGTTAGCAAAAGCGCTGGTGCCGTCCTTCGCGCTTCTCTTTGATTCTGTCTCAGATTTACGGGTTTTTACTCGGCGATACGGCCCGGGCCGACCGCCTGCCCTCCCTTGGACCCGGCAAAGCGAACCCTAGGCCCCGGTCCCTGCTGCAGCTCAGAGGAAGGCGATTGCAGAACTTATCAACCCCCTCCCCAGGACCTCGGATTTCATCTCTTTCTTTTCCCCCTGCATGTTCAGTTTGTTTTCTCAAGACCTAAGCAATTTTTAATGTACTCTAGACTTCCCGCTTAATCCTCATCGTTTATTGTATAATTATAGTTTCAAAGTGATTATGTAATTAAAATCATGTTTCGTTGCAGCAGGACTTCAAAAGGGCGGCAGACCCCCGCTCTGGCATTATTTTCTGGTGATGTAATAATTTCCCTGTGATATTTAAAATAAACACATTAGTTCAAGAATTCTAAACATGTCTCAAAGTATATAGTAGGCTTGATTGGCACGAGGCTGGGTCGTAAAGAAATGGTAAAACCTATCACTAGTTTAATATATTTCTATGCTCCCATGCAGGGTAAATTATAGGATAATGGGGCTCAGGCGATGGTAAGCTCTGTTTATATAATCCATTTCTTCACACGAGTTCCCATTGCTTTCCCTTCCCTTTGCTGTATGTGGTGGTTCTCTGATCCCCTGACCTCAGCCATGTGTTTTCACTTTTTCTTCTGATCTCAATTCCATGACCAGCGGGGAATAAAATACAAATTGAATAGTAACCATTCACAGGCCGCTCTTTTCAAACTGTTGTTAAAACCTCTCTGTCTTGTCTAGCGGTTGATAGATAAATGTGTTGTATTTCTCCCGATTCCTCCCCCCCCCCTTTTTTTTTCTCCGGCAAGGGAAAAAAATAACCCTCCTCAGCCCAATTATGCTCTTTAAAAATAAAACCCACACCTCCTTTCAACCCCTGTCCTGCGCTTCCCGCTCTCCCCGGCCGGCCCATTGGTTCCGCGGCGGTGGGAGATGCGGTGGATTCACCACGTGGAATAAAGAAGCGGCGGGAGCCGAGCTCCGCTGGGGGAAGGCACGGTGCCCCCGTGTGAGGTCCGCGCCATTGTGCCGCGGCCTGAAGGTTCATTTAGCGTCGAACCTGTATCTCCTCTGATGTCTTATCCGAGCGCCCAGCATTGGCTCCGAAGTTGGGGGCCGCTGCTCCTAGAAAGCGGAGGGAGGGAGGGTGTGAAGGAGCCTGGGAGAAGGAAATTAGAGTGAAAAATTACTCCTTCGCCCGCCTTTTTCCCTTCATGGTTAGACCTCTTTGAAGGCGAAGTGGACAAGAGGCCCAGGTTTTACAGCTTTTCTCCCCAAGGAGAAACACAATGGCTCCTGATTTCTGGGCCTTGCCTTTCCCAGATCTCTCTTCCTTCTACCTCTTCTGCTTCTTTTCGGGAACGTAAGGGCAAAAGAAAATAATTGCCGAAACTTCCATCCTGCAGCCTGCCCTCCTTTTCATCAGGGCTTCTTCGGGGTCAACGGCGCGGCAGCGTCTTTGTTACTCCACTGCCAGCGCGGGGTGGGGGGTGGCGGTGGGGAAGAAAGGGGTGGGAAGGAGAACGTCTGTGGACGCGGGACCCACTATCTCTGCGTCTCCCAACTGCAAAGTGCTCCTCACTCTTTTAAAGCGAGCTGACACACCCTTCCCAGGATGGGAGAGGGCTACCGCAGGGTGGCTCGCCGCGCCCTGCCCAGGGCGCGCACCTCGCCCTGGGCGCACGGCTCTGCAGCCGGCTGGGGCGCCCGCGCCTCCAGGCCGCTCACGGCGCCCGCCCGGGTAGGGTTTCCCGGCGGTGCAAACCAACCCGCAATCGGCGAGGCCGCTTGACAGCGCTCTTCGCCGTGGGCCCGCGTACCTGTAAGCTGAGCCCCGCTCACATGCTTCACATTAAACCTCCGTGCCCGGTGCCTTTTCTCTTTTTTTCTTCCGAAAGCGTTCTTATAAACTTCCCTTCGTTTATTTAGCCTGGTTTTCATTGCTCCAGTTTTGCATGGGTTGCCTTTGTTTAGTTTATTAACCCACGGGGTTACTTTAACTAAACATTTGGGCTGAATACTTTGGGGTTGAATTTCAACGTTTTCTAACGAAATTACCGAGTTTTTTGAAGCCGCACAGAGAACGCTGTGTTGAGTTTATTAGTCAATTTAACAGACTATAAGGGAGGGGGAAAATATGAATTTAGGACAGTCCGGGCTCGTACCCACTGGGCGGAAGCACCTCGCGAACCCTTGGGGTTGAGGCTTCACCGGCGCGAAGAGCGCGCGGGGACGGCGAGGGCGCGCTCCTCGCTTCAGCGAAGCGCGCACCCGGGGCCCCGGGCCCCGGCCTTCTCCGCCCGCGGGCCCGGCTCCCCGAGGCGCGCGCCCGAGCGGGTCTTGCAGCGCCAAGCTCCGGCGCTGACGCTGGGGGACCGGAGAGGGGGCGGAGCTGCGCGATCCCCGCGGGGATCCCGCGCTTTCTCCAGGTTGTCACCCGCCACGTGTTTGTTGGGTGCCAGCGGCGGGAGAGCTCTGCGGGACGATCTAGGGAAAAGGATTTGTGGTGGAATCTGCCGGAAAGATTGGAGGCAGTGGGCAAACTTCCGAGGTGGGTGGAGAGCAGGCTGGCAGCTCCATCCCCTGGCCGGGGTGAACCCCCAGCCCATTTGGAGACTGGGGGTCTTTGTCCCAAGCCCAAGGAAGACCTGAGGGACCCCGGGGAGTCGGACACACAGACCCACTCTCTGAAAAGCGGCCTTTCCGGGACCGAACCGCGCCATCCCACCGCCTGCTTGACCTAAGGGGGCAGGAATGGTGAAGAGGGAGATAGTGATGGTGCTTCTGGGTCGGTCCAACTAGAGCACTGATAAGAAGGACCTGTTTCCACAGCTTCCTTTCCTAGCCAGCCACCTCCGCCACTTTTCACACACTCTCTCATTCTCCACCGGATTCCAGCACAGTGATGCCCAGTAAGAGGTGGCCTGGCTAAAACGTCCTTGACCCCTAGGCTTTTCAGAGGAAGCTGAGAACTTTGCTGTGCTTCTTTGGTGGCGCTAATGAAGTGGAAGCTAGAACCCAGAAAAAAACCTTCAACCAGCTGGGGAGGGATGAGGAGCCCGAGGGAGTGTAACACCGAGATTCCTTAACTGGTTTAGTGGGTTGGTGAGCTTCACATGGGTGAAAAGCAGGGTTTCTTACTGCAGCATGCAGCCACCAGGGCCCTGGACCCCAACATTTTCAAATTTAGTTATAAGAGGTAGTACACACAAGAAGTTCAAAATTCACAGGTACAAAAGGGTATACCAGGAAAAACCTCTCATCTCTCTCAGCCTCCCCCATCCCCCTTCCTACAGGTGACCACCACTGTTAGATTCTTGGGAATTGTTCTGGAGAAAATTACAAGCTTTCGCAAAAGGCCTATCCACTTCTTTCCTTGCTCTGCTTCCACCTTCTGGCACTCCCCGTGCACTTGCTCACCATTCAGTGTCTCTGAGAGGGCCATCCCCACCTTAGAGGTTGTTGCTTGTCACCTTCCCTTTCCCTAATCCTGCCCACACATCCGCCTAGAGTTCTACTAGCCTGTCAAACTCAGCAGGGTTGGAAAGGATTTGCTTGTGACTTTTCCTTCACACAGAGAAGAAGTCCAGTCATCTCTCCCTGCAGTTCTCCAAGTCCATGCTTTTCCTCTTCTACAGCACGACTTTGGACTTTTCTTTCCCTTTCCTCTGCCACTACTCCAGGTCCTCTTTGGACCATTGGAACAGCCTGCCAGCCAGCCTCCTATTCTTCCATTCCCTTTCCTCCAATCCACCTTGCACTCGCCACATCGGTCCTCTGAGGCCCACTTTGATGTCCCTTATCTGACCACTAGCCTCTGTGGCTTTCCACTGCCACTAAGTTGCCAGGCTGCAGACTGCTGCTAGGTCAAGAACCCATCACACCCATCGCAGATGGTCACGTCTCAGCTTGGCTGACTCCCATCTCTTTGGGATGACCTCAGCTCCCCTCCCTCTCCCTCCTGCCAGCCCTCTGCTGTAAGCATTTGTCTCACCCTCTTCTCCAGCACCCAATCCCTCAGGCTCTCCTGCCCCCAGACATTTCCTCAAACCTTCTAACACCTGGCAGACCCTTGTCCCATCTCCACTGGTCAAAATTCTTCAAGGCCTTGCTCAAAAACGGCTCACTCCCCAGCCATGTGATATCATTTCCTCCCCTGACCCTCAGAGTGATTTGTTCTGACACCACTTATATAGGTGTGTTGAATAATCATTTGGGTGTTTGTCCCATTTCCTCTCCTAGATTTTAAACCAGTACATGCAAAGCAAGCAATAATTGTTTCAGTTAATAATACTTCCCTGACTATTCCTCCTTTCTCTCCCTCCCCACTCCCCCAAAAAGAAGAAAGGAAACTGCAGTAAACATTAAAATACCTTTCTCTTTCTTTAATATGAGTTAATATTATCTGTTAGATTATCTTATTGAAGTAAATCTCACTGAGATATGACCAGTGTACAGGATTAACCCCTCTAGAATTCACACGCATTTTCAGAGAACTGGTTATTCCACTGAATCTCCACACTGGACAGGGAGGTGCAGTGGGCCACACTGGGCCATTGTTTGCAGCAGCAGATCAGTGAGTGGTAACGTAGGGCTCCACTCCTGAAAGGCTGTAGATGCCTGGTGAAGATGCCCTCGCTTAAGAACATAGAAATATTATAACTGAAGTTCTGGGTTAAGATGACTAGCCAGATTAAATTTCACAGATGGTCCTCCTCATGCTCTCTGCTCTTTAGGGGTAGGAAAGCCTACTGCTGGGAGCAGAAGGAAATCCTCTCCCTGGCCCCCTTCATCTTTTTGGTCACTGGACTCCAGATTCCCATTAGCACAGCTTTACACCTCTAGTCTGGTCTGAGCCAGTGGGGTGCCAGGGAGTGGGGGAAGAAGACCCCTTCTCCCCTCCCCATAGACTCCATCGGGAACCCTGAAATAAAATGCAATAGAGGTAAAACTGTGTTGGCTATGCCCGTGCATCCCAAAGCCCCAGTACCTTCCGCTACAGCCAGATTGCTGTCCTTAAGCTCCTTGTAGAGCTGTCACTGGTCTGACCAGTTTTAATGCTTGACAGGCCTGCTTTGTATAGAAATTCTATGAAGTATGCCCTTCCTCCACCCCCAACCACTGCAGGGGGCCTGGCGCAACAAGTAGATGGTGGGGCTACCCTGGTGAACAAGATAGACAAAGACCCGGCTCTTGTGGGGCTTACCTTCCTATTGTATTTGGGGCTTTAACCCCGTGGCACCCTGTCTCAGCTCATGGGGAGAACACTGAGGTGGGAGCCAGCCTTGGGCCCCTCGAGTCCATCTGTGATCTTTGTGTCCCAGGAATGGTTTGCTCAACCTCACGGATCGGTTTCTCACCTCCAGACTTGGAAAGTTTTGTGAGATTGACCAAATCAGTGGGCGTTCAAATCCTCTAAACGTGAAGTATTCACATGTTCGGATCTGGAAGTTTAATTGTGATTATAAAAGGAAATCTGATCGGTTCTGTGTAATAGCAAAAACAGACACACACTCCTCTCTCCCGTTCCCCACCCCCAAGGAAAAAAAAACAAACACCCTGGAAAGAATCTGAAGTTAAAATAAAAAGCAGCTGGCAATAGGCCCATCGTGTGTGATGATAATTAGACAAATGTTTTCCAAGTATGGGATGATCTTGTGAAGACAATGGCTGGGAGGGGGAAAAAAAAAAAAGCTTAGGAAATGGAATTTAGTGCAGCAGTGATTTCTGCCTGCCTGCAAAGGGTTTAAGTGGCACAGGATGTCACACAGTCTTCAATTTAGTACCTTTTATTTATTTTTTTCCTGCACCCTGGGAAACATGTCTTCAGCTAAAAGACTGAAGAAAAACTTGAGGCTTTGATTTACAAAAATTAAAGCCATGACTAGGCTTTGGATCAAGGTTGTGTCCCAGGCCTGGAAAGCCTCATCCTTCATTGTCTCAAACCTTTCCTGCCCTGAGGAAAAAGAGTTAAGAGTCTTAAGCTAAAGCAGCTCTTCTGCCATCTGGGGCTCTGACTTGGTTGACCCTCTCCCAAATTATTGTAATCCTGAGTCTGAAATGGATATAGATCTGGTCAGGGTGACGGCAGCTGCCTTCTGCTTCTGGGTGGCTCGGGATCTTCTGGACAGGCCTGGGTGGGGGCCGGGGGACTGTGGTGGAGGGAAAGCAGGTACCATCAGCAACCTGGCCGGCTCTGTGCAAAACTGAGGCCTTTCTTTCTCTATGCCCATCCCCCAAGCAAATTTTACTCTTTAGAAATTATATTAGACATTTACACCTTAGTGTGAATATTAAGGCCATGTGTTAACTCACCCGAGGTTATTTACATTTTAAGCTTGGGCTTTGATTGGAAAAGAAAGTAATTTATCCCCCATTAAAAGAATTTCAAGTATGTGGGCATGTGGAGCAGGCTATGGGTGGGAAAAGGAGTTGAGGGAGAAATAGGAAACACTCCCCAGCTAGCTAGGACAGGGGGAAAAAAAAGACGGGTGGAATCCCCTCACCTGGAGCAAGAGAGGTAGTACCATGGAGAGTATGTGGATTAGAGGCAGAAGAAAGATAAATGGAGATTACTTTCCTTTAATAAACCGACCCATCTGCCCTGAGCTTCAAAGGGAGGAAGACCAGATCACCTAAAATTTCTACTGCATTTACCCTTCATCCACCCTCAGATTTTACCCCAGGTGTGTACTGTCCGTTGACATGAAAGATGGTTGCTATGTCCAGAGCCTGTTGGAAATGCTTACAAACTGAAGCAATTGAAAAGTGTAATAGAGGCACATGGCATATGTCCTGTCTCTGGTCAGTCGGCTTTGGTATTTACTGGTTTGCTTCTAGGGGAAATAAAAAGCAGGTTTTAGTTTTCCTTTTAATCAAGGAGGAGTTTTTAAAAAATAAAAACCATTTTCTGGGTATAAAATGATACATGTGCTGTGTAAAAATGCAAACAAATACGGAAAAGTATAAAAAAAGTCAAAACAAAACCAAACTCAACATCCGACTCAAAGGTAAGCATTGTTAACATTTATGAGAACCGTTTCCTAGAGTGACTTTCTTTGCATATAGGTACTTATAGCTTGATATCTACAACTTAACGTAAATGGAATATACCAGAGGGGTATACATATCCTCTCTGTGATGGGGCCTGAACATCTTCCCATGTTCCATGTCAATAAATGTGGATCTGCATCATTTTTCCTTTTGTATATAACATACACACAGAAAAGTGCACAAATCATACATGTACAACACCACAAATCTTCAAAAAGTGAACACACCAATGTAACCAGTAGCCAGATCAAGAAACAGAACCTTTCCAACATTCCAGAAGCCCTTCTTGCCCCCTTGCAGTCACCCCTTTCCAAGATAACCTCTGTCCTCACTCCACCATCCCGGGATTAGCTGCCCCTGCTTTTGAACTTTATATAAGTGGAATCATCCAGAATGACTCTTTCTTACCTCTTTCACTCCACATTTTGTTTGCGAGATTCATCCACGTCATTGTTGACCTACCCTCACAGCTATATGGCATTCTCTGCGTCCACATTTATGCATTACCCAGTCTGCTGTTAATGGACATTTGGGTCCAGCTTGGGGCTATTATGACTAGGGCTGCTGTGAGCATTCTTTTGCATGTTGTTTGGTGGATGTATATACACATGTTCCCGGTGCGGATAGGCACGGGTGGATTGCTGTGTCATAGGGTACATGTATTTTCAGCTTCAGTAGATACTGCCAGGTGTATTACCATTTTTAATGGCCAGGCCACATGGGACTCTGTTGCATTCATGCACCACATTTACTTATTTATTTAACCAGACTCCTATTGATGGGCACTTATTTTGTTTTCTAAGTGTTTCTATTAAAAACAATAAAGGGACTGAATCTGTGGGAGACTGAGAGAGAAATTTCTCTCTCCTGCTTAAATTAGGGCCCAGGCCTGTTGAAGTTTGTGTAGCTTGGGTGATTTTCACCCGTTGTGTCATGCAAGGGAGAATAAGGCCCCAAAGTCTTGGTTTTGTTTTTATTGCTTTTACATGGTTACGACCTAAGGGGGAAAAAACTAAATAATTTCAGTAATCATTTGGGGACTTTGTGTTTTGTTTGGTGGCGGATTGCTTTAATGGAGGGAAGATTGAACGAGAGGAACAGACAAGGAATAGGAAGCCCCCAGCACTCCCAAGTAGAAAAAGGACAAATTTGGCATCAAGTTGGGCACCTGGGCTCTCATGCCATTTCTCTTTCTAGATGGTCCTGTGCAAGTATTCCTAAGTGAGTGAAGTTAAGTCAAGCAAGTTAGAGTGTTTTTACATTCTTTTTCTCATAGTGTTAGCCATTCTCTATTGGTGGGCATTTGACTGAGCCTTGCTGATTAGATTTCATCTGTTCATTCAGCAAATATTTTATTGAGCACCTACTGTGAACCACAGACTCTTCTAGGGTTGCAGATACACCAATAAACAACACAGACAAAAGTCCCTGCTCTTGGGATCTTCCTTTATAGCAGAGCTTACATTTTCTTAGAAACATTGGGAATAGTTTCAGCTTGCTCCCTTCATAAGAGGACGATCCTGGGAAAGTATGTTCTTTACTTCATTTTTCTTATATCTGTCAAAAAGTTTGATTAAAGCTTTTGGAGACCGCTGATGTGACTTTAGACTCAGCCCTTGTCCTCTGAGCATTGGTTTCCCATCTGAAAAATAAACATGACGATGCCTCATTAGAGGAATTCTGAATATTAAATAGATAACATATATAAAGTACTGTGTTTGGTATACACTAAGTGCTTAATACATGGCCACCATTGCTATTATTATGTGCTCTATGAACATAATAAAAATGTATAAAGTTTGATTTCTACCTCACTGGGGTTCAATATCTACTCAGGAGGCCAGACTAAAAGGCAAGAAATAATCACTGAGCAGAACCAAGAGGATATAATTAAGTGGTTCAGTAAATTGTAGGGTGTTAACTATAAATGCCATAGGAATTCAGAGGAGGAGAAGATGGATTTGGGCTGGTGGAGGTTGGACTGCTGCCTGGCTCTGCAGGAGAGGGATAAGAGAGGATTCAGAAGGTCCCTCCAGGTCCTGGGGATGAGGTGGGAGAGAGTAAGAAGTTGGCTGGATAGAAAGGTAGCGTACAGTCATGACAGGCCGGGGGGAAAGGCGGGCCATGGAATTTAGACTTGGTATGCAAAGAAAGAATAGGGACCAGCCTTAAAAATCCCACTCAGGTCCATCTAGGTCAAGGAAGGAGAGGAGAATACTCCTCTCTTTCATTCTGAGTCCTCACGCTGAGGAGGGAAGGCTGGTGGGTGGGTCGTTGGGGGGCTCTTAATTAGGATGTGGGGGGAGACGTAAGACTCTCTTGACAACTCCTCCCCACACTAGTCAGGGATTAAGTTAGCTGGCTGTGAAAAGCACTTAAATAAGCAGTTTGGTTTTTAATGCCAATTTCAGGGTATACTGTAACCTACAAGTTCTAGCCCATGAGGATGGCATGTACTGTTTGGTTTGCCAGTTTGGGGCAGGATAAGAGTATTTGGCAGGGGCATTGAGAGAACAAACATGAGCCTTTTGTACGTCTTTCCCACCTCTCTGCCACTTTCCTCACAGAACTGATGGGGCTCGGGATGTTGACACTGCTTCTGCACTTCAAGGCCAGCTTCACAGTTTGGCCAGAGGATTCTGTGATCTCTGTTTCCTGCTTCCCCCTTGGTGTACGAATGACCATTACAAATAGTGTTCAGAAGACGTACAATCAGGCATGCCCACTCATCAAAAGGGTCCTTTATACTCAGCCTTATTTAAATCTAGGAGACTTGAAGCATTGCAGGAATACTAACTCTGTAGCTTTCTTCAAAACCTGGGTAGGGGGAAGGTCACAGAATGAGGTTAGACAATAATCTGTAATTATATATATATATATATATATATATATATATATATATATATATATATAAAATATGTAATAATCTACTTAAGGTATCAGGGTTAGGAAATGGTGTTCCTACTTTTCAGATTAAAAATGAAAGCAGAGAGCAATCAGATCATCTGGATTTGCAATCAGATAATCAGAAACTCTGGCCAAGGGAAAGGCCAGACAGAGAAGTAGATCCCTGAAATCCACCAACAAATCACACTACCTGGCTGCAATCCGAGGGGGATGATGAAATCAATCTAATCAAGTGGTTGTAAAATACATGTAACGTTACATTTACCATCTTACCACTTTTAGGTGTATAGTCAACACAGGGAGTGCATTCATGTTGTGCACACAATCTCTATAATACTTCTGATCTTGCAAAGCTAAAGCTCTGTACACAGTACATGGCACCTCCCTACTCCCCTCTCCCCCCAGCCCCTGAGGGCTACCATTCTACTTTCTGTCTCTGTGATTTTGACTGCTCTAGGTATCTCATATAAGTTGACTCCTACAGTATTTATCTTTCTGTGACTGGCTTATTTCACTTAGCATAATGTCCTTCAGGTTCATCCATGTTGTAGCATGTGTCAGAATTTCACTCCTTTTTAAGGCTGAATAATGTTCCACTGTATGTATACACCACATTTTGTTTATCCATTCATCCATCAATGGACAACAGCTGTTCATTTATAAGACAACTATTTTTTTTAGTTAATGTCTTGTGTAGGTTACATATTCACATGGTTCAAAATTCAAACTGTATAAAAAAGTAAATGGTGAAAGTCTCTCTTCTGCTCTTGTCCCCCAGCCACCTAGCTCCTTTCTCCAAAAGCCACCAATGTAACTCATTTCTTCAAGATCCTTCCAGAGTTGTTTATACATATATGTAGAACTGGTGACATACTATACACACTGTTTGGCAACTTGCTTTTTTGACTTAACAACATTTCTTGGAGATGTTTACATACATAGAAAGTATATACACAGGACTTCCCTGGCGGTCCAGTGGTTAAGACTCCACACTTCCACTGCAGGGGGCATGGGTTCAATCCCTGGTCGGGGGAACTAAGGTCCCACTTGCCCCACAGTGCGGCCAAAAAGGAAAAAAGAAAGTATACACACATGTGCATACACACACACATCTACATGTTTGCATGTTATTCTACACCATAATTTACTTGTTAAGTCCTCTATTGATGGATATTTAGTTGTTTAAAGTCTTTTCCAAATAACGTTGCAATGAATAAGTAACATTACATTTGTCATTTTGCACAAGTGAGAATATCTGAAGGGTAAATTCTTAGAAGTGGAATTACTTCACCAAATGTTCCTTTGTCAAAAGATGAAGTTGTGATAGACATTGCCAATTGCCTTTCACAGGGGTTACATCCATTTCTACCCCCATCAACCATGTGTGAGTGTTTGTTTCTTCACATCTTTACTTATATGTTGAATCATTCATTTTTATCACTTTTTAATGTTAGTAGCTCAAACTTTAGAAATGTTATAAACTATGCCATAAGCCCAGCAAAAAATTGCATTCTTATTCTTTCTTTCTCCTCTCTTCTCCTTGGGCAATTTCAGGCTCAACTTCTGCATCTCTGGCTAGACTGATTCAAGTTGCTGTAACAGGGAATGTGGATGTCCGAGCGAGTGCTGGTACTGAGATAAGAAGCATTTCACTCAGGTCACTGAAGGGGACAGGTTGGTGGTGAGTGAATGTTCTTGTCCAATGACTGTTCTGTGACCTCCATGAAATGACTCTGTGGCCTGCATATAGCATCTCCCGAACAGATGTCCACATCACAAAATCTTCTCCACAATTAGCTCTAATGGCCACCTCCTTAATCTAAAGAGGAAATGTAACTTCCCAGCCTACAGGCCCTTCCTCCAGGCCAGAGGCCAGCCTCCCATGGCAGTGGGACCCTCTGAGAAAGTCTGTATAGCTACAACCCAACTCGGCTCTTGCTGGGGTAAAGACCAACACCATCATGCCTCATCTTTGACAAACACTGCCTTCTTTTTAAAAGCTATTTCAAAGAGAGGTGTTTTGCGTTCCCTGATTTCTTTGACAGCAAATGATCCAAGTGCCGTTGGTATTATAAAAACAGACAGCAGAATGAAAGAGTGGGGCTAGGACCTCGACAGTCCCTTCTGGCCGAGCATATTGTAGGGGCTCGTTAGGTATTCCTGAGGTATATATTCCTCGCTTAATCCTACTCTACTAGGTATTACTCTGCCCATTTTGTCATCAAAATTCAAGAGAAGCCAAGAACCTGCTCCAGATGACAGAGCTAACAGATAGGAGGGGTCTGGCTTTAAAGCTGGTGCCGTGTGCACAGCTCTCCTCCCCTTCCTCTTGCAGCATTTGCTTCTGCTTGCCTCCTGCCCAGAGTGCCCCATCCTCCACTGCACCGCACCCACCCAGTCTGCAGCAGGCCTGTCTGGAGGCCCATGATGCACCCAGCAGAGCTGCTGGGCGGCTCAGGCGAACTCCAGGCACTCTTCCTTGGACCCCGGGCAGGTCCTGGGGAGTTTCAGAGCAGCTGGAAGAAGAGGGAGACAAAAAGAAAGTCCCAACTGGCATTGGCAGAGAGTATGGGGATCCAAACCAAACTTCAAGCGCTGCCTTCTGTCTGGACTGCCATTTCCCCTGCGCCCCACTTTGAGGCCCCCTGGCCCTGGCGCTTCCTTTGAAGACACCCTTGAAGAGTTGCTGACTCTTGCCCCTGGGCCAAGCCCTCCTTTTCCTCCTCCAGCACAACCACTCTCAACACACTGATTTCGAAAACTGTTTCCTTGTCTGTCACCAGACTGGGGAGCTCCCTCAGGGCAATATTTAATATTATTTGATGCTCACTTTTCTTGCCCCAGCTTCTTACTCAGAATAGACCTGTTGGAAAGTTTGTTGACCCAAACTGCAATCTCTCACCTGATTCAACACCACGTAGACAAGCACAGGAATCAAAGATGAAGCCAAAAGACCAGGTCGGGAGGTGAGCAGCAGAGTGCATGGCGGGGGGAGGGATCCCCGGCTTTCATCAAAGCCTTGGGAAAAGATGCTGGAGGCCCTTCTGCAGGGTGGCGGCCCATAGTCATGGGTGGTCAGCTTCTGTTAGAGGAAAAGGGTCAGAAGAAACCATGTCTCAAGGTCCTGACTCAGAACCTTGAGGTCCCCACCTCTCCCTCGAAGCCTGTGCTGCCTACATCAACCCCACAGAGCCCTGGTTTTTCTCCAGCTCCAAAGCAATCTCTCTGCACAGCCTCACAGATGGCCTTTCCTTATGGGTTCTGACTTCTGACATGGGTCTTCTCTCTCCAAGTAATAATGGCTAACCCACTTTCAGTGCAGTCTATGTGTCCAACTCTGTTCGAAGCCTGGTTATGTATTCAATCATTGAATCCTCACAGTGACCCTATATGGCAAGTATTGTTTTTATACCCTTCTACAGAAGAGGAATGGAGGCACAGAAAACTTAAACTAAGTTGCCCAGAGACACACAGCAGTGTATGTAAAATGTCAGGGCCCAGATTCAAACCCAGGCAGTTTGGCTTCAGAATCCATGCTCTTATAATCATCCTAAGTGGAATGGAAGCCGCTCAAGGGCCACAGTCGTATCTGCTCCCCACTAAACCCATGGACCCTGCACAGTGGTAAGAATCTCAGTAACATCCCTAAAGAACAGTGGGCAACAGAGTTGCTGCCTCAGACCTGCCATAGACCTGCCTGTGTTATAGTGTAGGTTACCGGGCACTGGAGCTTCCAAAAAGCTCTTAATATGTCCTTTTATGGGTTTCACAGCCAAGGCCACTTTTGGGTATACACCACACCTTTCTTCTCCTTCACCGTCCTCCCTCTTCTGAGCTCTATGCCGATGTGTCCCCCTGTGGCGAGGGAAGAACCCAGCAGGCTCTTTCCCCCAGCTGTGTTAGCGTGTGTGCTTGCTCTGGTAATGACACGTCAAAGCTGAGCCAGCTGGAGTCTTACTAACCGGAAAGCCCTGGAGTCAGGCCTTTCCCATATCACTTCTGTCTAGAAAGTAGATGCCAGAACCAGGGCTTTACAGGCTGGGGGTGTCCTGGACTTGCTGGGGGTTCTATCCCCTGCCTTAGATGGGGCTGGGGGTTGGAGGAAGCAGATCTTTAGCTTCGCAAACAAGTGGGGACTTACACAGTAAGTTACCACCCTCTCATTCAATTAGAGTTCTTAGGAGGGAGATGAAGAGGGAGAGGAAGGGCTTCCCTGGTGGTGCGGTGGCTGGGAGTCTGCCTGCTGATGCAAGGGACTCGGGTTCGTGCCCCGGTCCAGGAAGATCCCACGTGCCGTGGAGCGGCTGGGCCTGCGCGTCCGGAGCCTGTGCTCCGCAACGGGAGAGGCAAAAAAAAAAAAAAAAAAAAAAAGGGAGAGGAAAAAAGAGAGATGGACCTCCTGGGGCAACATGAATGAAGTCCTGGTAACAGAAATTTCTGCCCAGCTCATCCCCAAGGCGTGTAGCCTGGGAGAGCTATTCTGAGGGAGAGGATCTCCCTCCTAACCAGGCTTTTGGGGGTCGCTTTGCATTAAGCACAGATTTAGTGCCAGGAGTGTTTGGACTCTCATCTGGAAGTGGGTTATACATTCTGCTGTCCTGAAGGCAAAAACCAGCCCTAAACACCACAGGGAGGACACCAAGGTTCTCCATTGGCCACTGAATGCTGGGGCTGGCCAGTCACTCCTGCACACCCACCCCACCCCCTTGAAATCGAATCAGGGTGATTTATGCCAGGTTCGAAGTAAAGAGGCTGCTTTTAGTTATTTCACTTCATGCACCTCCTGCAGGGTGGCCAGCTGGTGAAACACCCGTGTGGGCTGCTCAGGTTTTCATATGGTTTTGCAAAGGCTCCCACTGATCCAAATGTCATAGCTAGTCTGGTATTCAAAGTTTAAATTCCTTGATTCGGGTCAACTCTTCTGTGCAAACCGAACCTGATGACAGTCTGCACAGAATAAGTAGGTATGAACTCTGATTCTAAAATGACATGACAGATCCTCAAACAAAGAAATCAGAACTTGCATATTTACAGTGGTCACCTGTGAGGTTGACACGGACATTTTTCTTGCCCAGAACAATTTTGGAATCTCTCTCTGGAACTCCAGAACTTACATTCCCTTCTTTTGCATGCCTGAGAAGTAGCAATGATTTTTTTTTTTTGAAGGTGGATTTAATTTTTGGAAACTGTCAAAAATAATTCAGAGCCAAGTCTGGTGAGTCAGACCAGTAATCAAGTTGGGTGAGACCATTTGGGACTTGAAACCAAAAAGCACATTATCAAGTAAAGTAGCTAATGTTCCTTCCGGACTAGCTCTGAAGACCTCTGAAAAGAGGAATTAGAGCTGTTTCAGGCAGTCGTAGCTTCCCACAGTATTGATATCCACTTTGAAGGGCTAGCATCTACTTGGCTAAATAGGTTGTGAATTGCTTGCTTGAAAAAAAAAAAAAAGCCTCATTACTTAAAATCATACACATTTATGTAAAAACTCCTCCTCTTAAATAACCATGGGATTTTGTTGCCATATAAGCTTATTAACCGGCACTGTTTTTCCTGTATTTATCATAGGCCATGAATTTATTTCAATAGTCCTACCACTGCTCCTGAGTTTTCCTTGGCGGCTGTCCAGTTCCTGAATGTACTGCGAGCAAGGAGCAAGTAGTTTATCATAACAAGGGGCTGGGATTATTGTTGAGAAAAGCAGAGGGAGGTCGCATCTGCACTGCCGGCCAGGCCAGCTGAGTTGCAGCCGAGAGAGAGAGGGCGGCATTTGCTTTGGGCTTCTTTTCTGTCCAGTGCAGTCTTCCAGGGGCGGGCATTCCATGCCATTCCGTTCACTTCATTGTGAGTCACTGAGTCCTAAACCTGCGCCTGGTATTGGGCTTGGCACCTCAGAAGGTTTAAAGGGAAGGCAAGTATCAATACTATGCAGGAGGTGCAAATTTAAAAAATGACACAGGGTAATCTGGAGGCAAAGATCCAATGGCGGAGGCAGAAAAAGGGATCCCCAAAGGAGGGGACATCGGAGACGCAGCCCGCAGAAGGTGACATTGGCAGGGTGGCTGGAGCCCAGGCTGGTGTAGAACCCGCAGCCTACCCTGCCCTTCCGCCCCCAAGAGCTGAGTTCCCAGCTCAGCACTGACAGCTGGGCCAGTGCTACGGATGGGATTACAGCATTAGGTGAGAAGTTAATCACAAACATGAATCAGCCTTGTTTTTTCCTTCTCAGCTCAGCTCCGGAGCCCTGCAGGGGAGTGGGCAGGGCCCCTTGCTGGATGTACAGGAAATCATACTGGGGGAAACATGAAGCCAGCCATTTCTCACTGGGGCCAAGATGTTACCTGCATTTTGAGATTACAGGGGAATTTACCACGTTACCTGGGAAGAGAATCCCCTCAGTGTGGCAGGCAGGAAGAGGAACCGTTTCATGGGCCAAGTGGCTTCTTGGGTTCCACTCAGGCTGTGACCACTGGGGGGTTTTTCATTTCAGGGAGCCCCACCTCCACCCCTGCTCTGCAGCTCCCCCCGGACTGAGCTGCGCCTACATCAGAAACCCTGTTTTTGCTAAGGGTTCTCTTCTCTTGTCTCCCACCCCTGGAAGGTCAGCTTATATAGAAAACCCACTTCTCATCCAAACCAGCAGGACTGGGTTAGGACCTGCCAGAAACCCTTCCCTCCCCAGCCCTCTTCTGGAATGTCCAACACTCTCAGCTACCCTTATGTTTCCTCCCATTCTCCTCCTTCAGCTCTGGAGCGTCCCACTTACCCCCTAATATTGGCAGAGCGGCTGTCACTAGCATAGACAGACGGCTGATGGCGTCGGCCTCCTTCGCTCTGGAACCCCCTCGCTTTCAGATTTGACAAATGCCGCTCCTCTGTCTCCATGCTGACCTGACGGGGCAGCCATTCAGTGAATGCTGTGCTAGGCTCAGAGTCACGCCATCATGGAATATTTCCCTCCTTTTGAATTCTGTTCGCAAAAATCCTCAGTTGCCAGCAGTTCTTTACAAAGAAAAGATCTCAGTGTCATCAGAGGAAGGTAACCCTCATCAGAATCTTAGTAAATCTCCATAGGTAGCCAGGATGGCAAAGGATTTCATTTCTTTGCTTCTTTCATGTTTTCAAAGTATTAAAGTTACTGCACACAAGTGATTAATCAGAAAATGTTAGAGTCTGACTTCATAGGTCATTGCACAAGCCTGCAAACGTTCAAGAATTCCATTTAGCTCTGGGTTTGAATGTCACATCTATTTGTGCAGCCAAGGGAGGCTGATTCTTCTTTTCTTCTGCCCCAAGGAAGTTTCATCTGGGAAGCAGGCAGTAGGGAGTGCTAGAACCAACAGGGTTTCTTACTATAAAAACATAGAGTAAGTCAGTCCCCTGCTGGAGTTAAAAACAAAGTGGACTTTGGCAGTTGGATGCAGAAGGGAGAACTCGAAAAGGGAGTGGGATGGTGCAGAGGATGGATCAGAGAGCACACAGAAAAAAAAAGTGATATCCAGGCACTGCTTTCCCTTTCCAACAAATGGAGCTGCTGCAGGAAAGGGTCAAAATGTGTGTATGACCAGACACCGATATGTGTCCTTTCAACCTGGACAAACAGACACCAGAGGTTATGCACACATGATACCCTCAAAGTCAGAATCACTTGTTATCAATAAAGCCCATACTCACCTCTGGGCAAAGGCAAAAAGATCACACACAGACACACATGGACACACTGACCTGAGACATGGATAAACAAGCACGCTGTCCAAAGCTGTCACCTCTCTGTAACAGACTGCAGGGGTCTTCTCGCAGGCCTCTCCTGGTGTCTGTCAAAGCTAATTGTTTTCTCAGACCTGTCTTGACATTCAACACAACTGAACACAATAGCAGACCGGCTCAGGCAGGATTTACCAGGTCTGTGGGGTTGGCATCCTTCAGTGGGAGGGGGGCAGTGGTGCCCAGGAGATCTGGTCCAGTGGTGGGGTGGGGACAGGGGGTGCTGTGCCCATGGGGGGATGGGGAGATGAGCACTCACACTTTCGAAAATGTCAGGAGCCAAATTCACAAAAGTCCCGTGGAGGCTGGCCGCTTCGTGCTGTGGTTCCCTCAGCCTTGGGTGCTAGGCAAGCTGACTGGGGAACACCCCGTGGTGACAGTGGATGGGGAGGCTCAACAGTTACGGGGGTTTCTAGCTTTGCAAGAAAACAGGCCCCTGGGAGACTGAGGTCATGATAGATCCTTTTTTTTTTTTTTTTTTTTTTTTTTGCGGTACGCGGGCCTCTCACTGTTGTGGCCTCTCCCGTTGCGGAGCACAGGCTCCAGATGCGCAGGCTCAGCAGCCATGGCTCACGGGTCCAGCCGCTCTGTGGCATGTGGGATCTTCCCGGACCGGGGCACGAACCCGCGTCCCCTGCATCGGCAGGTGGACTCTCAACCACTGCGCCACCAGGGAAGCCCTATGATAGATTCTTTAAAAACTCTGCGGCTTGGCCAACTTCTAACCCAAATTTTTACTCCTGCTCACCCGAAAGCTCCCAGGAGGGTCACCTGAGTGAAGCCCTTCTCACTCTTCAATGGCTAACGAATTCTCATTCCAGGTACATGAAGGAGATTTTGTGGAAATGTATCTGATTTCCCTCACACTCATCAAGTGAAAAAATTAAACTTTATTTCCGAAGGATGGATTAAAAAAAATGCTAATGGACATTTATATTCAGAAAATGGAAATAATTTTTATGACGTTTTTAGCCAGTTTTCCAAATACTTCCCACTTATACACCAAGGATGTGTTCTAGTTCTTTAGACACAAACACACGTTTAAGTGGCCCCCATTTAAAGGGAACGAGATATACAGACCCCCCTCCCACCCCGCCCCTCCAAGTTGAAGGACGGGTGGCGCATGGAGCCAGCATGTCCTGAAGACGCAGGCTTAAGGAAGCTTCTGAGTGGAGGAAGGACCTGGCGTGCCACACACAGCACCTGCTGGCAGATTCTGTCCACGTCCATTCTGTCCATCAGCAACTGCTCAGCCGTGGGAGGGGAGCCACGCTGCACACGTGAGGAACCAGAGGCCTTTCCAGAGAAACCAAGTGCTGATCCACAAGGGAGTGGTCTGGTGCCAGCAACTAAAGGGAGATCTCAGAATTGAAAACATGTTGTAGAATGTTCAGTAAAAAAGCAATCTGCTAATGGCCCTCCAACCCCCAGAAGGCCCAGCACTTTTTTAGATGCACAAGATACAGCCTGAACAGCACAGAGCTCCAGCCTCATCCAAAATTTATAACACAATCAGTCGCTTCAGTATGCTTCCCCAGTCGGAAGAGACTTTGAGAGTGTGTAAATGCTGATGGGAAAGAACCAGTCCAGAGAAAAAGAGGTTGAAGACACAGGAGAGAACGAGGATGATCAATGGAGAGAGATTTGTGAAGAGGCAAGAAGCCAGAATCCGGGGGACAAGAGGAGGGATTGATTATAAACAGGGAAAGGCGGTTTATTTCACTGTTCCCGGAGGGGAGGTGGAAAGCCCAGGCTCAGATGCCATCAGGTTTGTAGGTTTGGTGGTGGGAGGGAAGGAGTTTGAGGCTGTCACCATTACATCCGGTTCTGTGTGTAGGCAAGAGTTGTCTTATGGCACCTGAGTAGTTTTGTTTTGTTTTGTTTTGTTTTTTTTGCGGTACGTGGGCCTCTCACTGTCGCGGCCCCTCCCATTGTGGAGCACAGGCTCCGGACGCACAGGCTCAGCGGCCATGGCTCACGGGCCCAGCCGCTCTGCGGCATGTGGGATCTTCCTGGACCGGGGCACGAACCCGTGTCCCCTGCATCGGCAGGCGGACTCTCAACCACTGCGCCACCAGGGAAGCCCGGCACCTGAGTATTTTTGCAGGTGCAAAGTTAGAGCTAGACAAGCTCTAGAGTATACTAATTTTTCTAAACTTTTCACTTTGGAGGGCTTACAGTTAATCAGAGAAGCTGGAAAACATCCTGGGGCTGTCACCTTGTAGATTACCCAGAGAAGACAGGTCCAGCAGATTCTGGGGGCAGAGCCCCAGTCCAGGAAAGTCTCCAGGGACCATGTAGCAGCAATCGGCCCAAGACCTGGATAGAATGCCTGGTGCTCAGTCAGGAAAGAGGCCGGGGGATCTGCTGTGTAGCACATATTGTGTTCTACCCAGAAAATCCCTTAAATGTGATTATTCAAATGATACCCTTTCTCTATCAACTTAAAAAGGAAATAATATATACCCCATCTGTTTTAAATGAGAGCACCTCGCACCTTGGGTTTGTTTTTACAATGCTCCTCACACACCTGGCACTCACTGAGTGAATAAATGGATGATTGACTAAAGAGTGAGAACGTACCTATGGAATAAAAAAGGAAAAATAATTTGGAAATGACTGAAAATCTATTGAAGCAATCTCTACTTCCTCTCAATCCTTAGGGATTAAAGGGTTAATTTCATATTTGAATTAAGGATTTTAAACCCTTAACCCCATCACCTATCCACCGTTAACATCTTAATATCTTTCAGATATTTCTTTCTATGAATATATGCTTTTCTTCCTCCTACTTTACAGAAAAGGAATCTAACAGCCTATCTTCTCTTGGGAGCTGCTGTTTGTCTCTTAGCAGTACATTGTAGACAACTTGATCCAATGTCAATAGATACCATTTTAGTTCCCAATACTGCATAGTTAGAATGGATGTGCGGGTAAACATGATTACCACCCACGTGAGTGTGAGATGCTAAGAGAAGGGGAAACCTGGCAGACATCTGCATTAAGGGGGCAGGCAGAAGAAGAGGGACCCATGAGAGCAGAAAGTGGGCCAACACGATGAGGGAAAAGCATGGCAAATGGTGTCACAAAAGCAAGGAAGGAGAAAATTCCAAGGAGGAGGAGGTAGCCAATGGCCCACATGCTGCTGAAGGCTCAGGTAGTCAATGGCTGAGGGGTAGAATTGGATTCAGCTGGAGCGGAGTTACTCAGTTTATATTTTCCCACTCCCCCAAATTTCCTCATGTTATGAAATGAGAAAAGAGATTTTTGTTCTGTCTACCAGCTGGACAGGAACACTCCTTAGCCTAAAGTGATGGTCTGAAGTTTGTGTTTTGAAAGGGTTTTGGTTAGAATCGCATTTAGCTGCCTTTAAGAGAAACCCAAAGTCTTAACCAAATGGATTTTATTTTGCTCAGCTGAGAAAAAGGTTTGAGGCGGGCAGTCAAGGGCTGTTACAACTGTTCAAGGTAGTCATCAAGGACCCATACCCCTTGTATCTGCTATTCCACCAATCTTAGTGTGAGGGTTTCATCCTTACGGTTGCAAAGTGGCTGCTCTGCCTCCAGCCTTCATTCCAACCAAGAAGAAGACAGAAAAAAGGATGTGCAAAGTTCCCATATCATCTGAGTCTGTTACATTTTCATGAAAAACTCCATCCCATAGAATTTGCTTACAGATCATTAGCCAGAACTGGGTAGTATGGCTGCTCACATGTGTACGAGAGTCTGGGGATATAAATATTTTCACCTGAGCACATTGTCAATCATTTCTGGGCAAGGAGGAAGAGAATGGATGCTGGGGAAGCAACCAGGAGTGTCTTCTGTGGGGTGATTACATTAGGCCTGAACATAACAGCATGCAGCCTTCTTAGATTTATTACTGTTTTTGTGAAAGACAAAAATATTAAAGCATTCAATTTGATTCTAATTCTACCAGGAAGTAAAGAATAAATCACGATCAGTCCTGGGCCAGTTTTCCTCATAAAGTGAGGCAGTTAGAGGGATCAATGTCAGCTAAACCTCTAGCTAGGTTCCAGCTCTTTTGGTTTTACTGACAGGGCCCTCAGATATATATATATATATTTTAATTAAATTCCACCTTGCAAAAGTAGGTGGAAAATCCAAGTATAGCAAGTTGCTAGGAGACCTGAGGGCCTTTATTGGGTGAGCTGTTTGGGGCCTACATGACTGAATTTCTCTCACCTGTTGACAGACATGCCTGACACCTGTTTAATTTCCAAAGTTGTGTGGAGGTAGGCAGCATTTCAGCTCTGAGCAGGGGAAACACCCCATCACCAGGCCTCAGTAAGTTCCGGAGGAATTGCTGCTGCCCGTCCTCTGAGGTGAAAGGAGAAGGCAAGCTGCTGAAGGAGAGGAATGGTTTCTCGACCTTTCTTCATGAAACGGTAAGCCTGGTAGAACAGTTCCATTTTTCTCCAAGAACCCTCTGCCCCCACCCTAATAAGGCTTTCTCCTCAGGGTGCTAATTTCAAAACAGTGAGCTGCTAAGAGCAAGGGTATGTGAGCTGAAGCCTGTGATACCTGAGGCCATCTGTAGTGGCCAGGATCGATTTGCTTCTCCTCCAAGACTGAACCATTTCTTTGCCCCGTCTCCCTGCCCCCCGCCCCGCATTGCTAGAATAATATCTTTGTTAGCTAAATTGAGCACATGCCAGATGCAGTCCATCTAAATGAGCAAGTGCTTTCTGGGACTAGGCCTGATGAAAGAAAAGCCGAGCAGAGCTCAGTCAGCATGCCAATCCCTGGCTGCTGAAAGGTAACCATATTATTTTAAGAGGACTGTGTGTGCCAGCCCACGGGCAGACACCGGGAAGAGGCGGAGTCACTTAGCAGCATCTTCATTCCTGCCCGGCACTCTCCAGCCCAAGATGAGAGATGGCTCTGGGGAATTTCCATTCTGTAATTCACTTAAGCAGGATAAACAGAGCTCCTGCTCTGGAAGATTCGGCCCTGAGCAAAAGGCACTTGGAATCTACGGGGGGTGGAGGGAGGGTGCAGGTGGGGGCTTGGATGTCCCATGTGAAACATAGAAGAAAAACAGGAGTCAGGTGACATGAGATGCAGCCAGCTCTGACACCGAAAGGCCACAGGACCTGAGCAAGTGACTTCAGTCACTCATCTGTGAAGTGACTTGCGCTTTGTTAGAGCCCTGAGGGCTGCAGAGGTTTTTAGAGTTTCTACAGACATTTGATTGAAATTGCATTAAAAAATTTTCCAACTGTATAAAAAAAAGGATACAGATATGACGTGCAAATTTTTAACTGAAGACTGCCAGCATGTTCATTATAATGCCTTCCAAATACCTCTCTGTGGGTAAACCTTGGAATAAAGCTGTTCTGCCATCTGTCTAATGGAAGAGTATCTCAAGCTTGCAAGGAAAGTTATCTTTAAAAAAAAAAAAACCCAACAACTGTTACCATGTGCAACCACTTATCTGAATGAGGATTTCTTTTCCTCAATATTGTGCAACCAACTATTCCAGAAATAAACTGGATGCAGAGGCAGACCCAACTGCTCTTATCCATCTAACTTCAGTTTGGGGGGTTATGATAGCCTTATTATACTCATTGCTTAACCTACAATTTAACTTCATTTTAACTCCAAAATGCATTCATGCTAATAAAATACTGTCTTGTCTCATTTTCCGTGTAGGTGTTCTAATCTGGTTATTTTACTAAACGGTTTGAAAATCATGAGAGATGAGACTGCTCAGGGCCCTCAGCTCTCGCTTTCTAAGTTTCGGAGACTGAGTGCCCTGCTGTGGATCAGACAATCACCAGGCAGGGGTTCCACAGGGAACGGGCAGCAGTGGGAAGAAGAGGTTTGCAAGGGGAGGAGGGCGGTTATCATTGTCAAGTGCTCAATAAATATCTGTTTGCTGGCAGAAACAAGCCTTAACACAGGGTGTGGTCAGTGCTAGATTGTTGGAGATTCAGGAACCCACACATGGGCAAAGGATGTAGCATTGCCAGAAAATGAGCACACCAGACTGGTTGCTATAGAGTAGTTATGGGGAAAAGGGTGCAGTGGGAGAAAAGAACAGAAACTTTGGGACTTTCGAGAGAAACCTCCCAGCTGGTAAAACTTGGTCCTTAATCCTTGCTGCCGATTTCAGAAACTTGTCTGTTTAGGGCCTCGGGAGAGCCTTGTAACCTGCTGCCAGGGTGTTTGATGCCCTCCTCCTAGAAGGAGCGTGAATAATCTCCCATCTCTGCCCCTCTGTCAGCTAAGTGATGCTCATTCGGTATAGAAATCACCTGGAGAGCTTGTTAACACGGGTTCCCGGGCCCCACTCTCAGAGATCCTGCTTCAGTAGGTTAAGCACAAGGCCTGAGACTTTTCATTTCTCAAAAGCTCTCAGGTGAGACTGATGCTGGTGGTCCCCAAACAAGACCGAATAGCACTGACTTAAATATTGATGGGACACGTAATACACCCTCAGCACGGCGCAGGGGGCCGAGGAAGACAGAAAGAGCTGCTCCCGCCTCGAACAAAGGGGACAGGATGCCTTCCTTCCTGATGAGTGGGTGGTGGGAGTTAAAGAGAAGCTTCCAGCAGAGATCTACGGGATGAAGGGGGGAAATCCCAGGGACACGGAGAAATAGGGAAGGGTCCCAAGCTCCAATCTATACTCCATACAGTTGCCTACCCCAGAGGACAAAATGATAGATGGAAAGCAGGTTCAGGTCAAGAGCAAACCCTTACGAAATGAGCATGAAAAGTGAAGGAGAAACAAAAGTGCTCATAAGGCATTCCCGAAACTGGGGCTAGCAGGCCGTGCTTATCTGAGCAGTGTGATGAGGCACTTTCTTGAAAGTTCTGTTGGGAAGAAGAGCATTCACGTGATACCAAGAACAAGTCTTGGGCTTCCCTGGTGGCGCAGTGGTTGAGAATCTGCCTGCTGATGCAGGGGACACAGGTTCGAGCCCTGGTCTGGGAAGATCCCACATGCCGCAGAGCAACTAGGCCCGTGAGCCACAACTACTGAGCCTGCGCGTCTGGAGCCTGTGCTCCGTAACAAGAGAGGCCGCAATAGTGAGAGGCCCGCGCACCACGATGAAGAGTGGCCCCCGCTTGCCACAACTAGAGAAAACCCTCACACAGAAATAAAGACCCAACACAGCCATAAATAAATAAATAAATAAGCCAAGCATTTAAAAAAAAAAAAAAAAGAACAAGTCTTATCCAATGGCAGCAAACACAACCAGAATAACTTGTCTACCCACAGACCACTTAGTCCATCCAGTTTCTTTACACTTTTCTTATTATTCCCACAGTGAACACCTTTCTTTGGTGAAAAGACACCATGATGTCCCCTGTCCCCATCGTTGGTTTAAAAAGGTACACGACAGCTCAGCTGGACCTCCTGAATGGTGGCACCCTTTTATGCAGTGGCCCAGGAAGAAAAAACCCGGCACTTCTGCCAACACAGTGGTGAGTGTAGCTCTGTTATTCCAAATTTGCTCTTAAAATCCCTCTCTAAACCTTTGGAAAGAGACAAACAGATGTCCTACAGTGCAGGGTGTTGTGTGTTGTGGCTTCGGTTGGGGAAATGATATGACTCATTTGTATAAACTCATTAAAATATTTCTTTCTCTCATAAGTTAGCCACAAGTATTAATTAAAGGATCAACGAATATGTATTTGGACCTATAAAAAATAGAACCAGCTAAAGCAAAAGGAAAAACTATTGAGCATTTTGGAACTTTAAAAACAATTTTTCAAAATGACCATATTAGAATTGAACATTTCTCTTTAATAAAGTTAGACCCCAGAAAGGAAAACAAAAGCTAAGACATAAACCAAATTGCTTTTAAGAATTATCCTGTGGCAAGGTTATTTATTTTACTTGGAAGAACCAACCTAGAATGTATTTGTGCTGAGTCATCCATATTTACATATGGTAGAGATAGTCCTCACCTTAAAAGCTCATTTTAAGTCAGTGTTAAGGAAAAAGAATATATTTTCTCGTAGAAAAAAATTGTTATCTGTGGTGGAAAAGGTGTGGGGCTGGGCACATACAAGTCTGCATGGCTGATGTTTAGGTTGAAGAGTCGGGCAAAGGGTAGTGGAGGCTGGCTCTTGTGAACAGAAACTATTGGAGGGGGACTAGGAAGGGGAAGGAGACCTTCCTCCCCCACTTCTCTGGCTGCCTGAATGCTGGAAATGGGCTCTTCCATTTTTTTCAAATAAATGCATTTTTATTGAGGATTCTGTATGCCAGACATCATGCTGGGCCAAGAGAGAGAATGAACAAGACTGAAAGATCCCTGCCATCAAGGAGCGAATATTTCAGTGGCAAGGATAGATGATTTTATAAAGAGTTACAAATGGAAGCTTCTGCAATCATAGTAGCACCTGACTCGGACTTAGGATATCAAGGAAGGCTTCCCAGAGGAAGTGACAACTAACCTGAGACCTGAAGGATGAGGAGTCAGAGGGTCAAGGGGACGAGGTACTCTCCAAGCAGAGGAATCTGCATGGACAAATCCCCAGGACACAAGAGGACAGGCTGGTGGGGGAGGGAGAGAAGGTGATGGATTCCATCCTGGAAATGTTGGTTGACGTGTCTGTGAGATGTGGGTTTTCCTGTAGACAGATGGGTGCCAGGGGGGTGCAGCTCAGGAAGGTGGTCTGGGCTGAAAGTACAGACTCAGGAGTCATCAGCATGTGGATAGTGAGAGGGGATGAGTCACCCAGGGAGAGTAGGACCAAAGAAATCAAGGAAAAGAGTTAACGAGCAGAGAGGTCACCAGGGTCAAAGGCTTTGGGGAGGTCATGAGCCAAGAACTGCAGTTCCCATTGCTTTCGTCACAATGTCACCGGTGACTCGGGCAAGAGCAGTTTCCTAGTGGGGAGGTGAGCAGAAGAGAGACACTGGGTGAGGAGAGAGGGGTCAGGAGAAACGGGATCAGGATGAGGACGTGGAAAGCAAGGGGACAAGCAGCCCTTCCCAGATACCCGGCTGAGAGGGGGCATGGCGGGAGTGGACGGTGGGTTTAGGGAGAGCATTTTGTGTTTGTCGAGGTGGGAAAACTGGTTAAAGGAGCCAGTGGAGAGAGAAAAGTGGAAGATGCTGGAGACCGAGGGGAAGGAGCTAAGGGAGGTGGCTGGGAAGGCGGCGGAGCTGGGATCCAGTAGGCAGAGGGTGGGCAGAGCCCAGCTGGGAGAAGGGGAGGCTGGGTGCGGTGCAGGGCGTTGGAGAACTGGCTGGGTTGCTGGCAGGAAGCTGAGGAAGTCTGTGGAGGAAGGCAAAGTCATTCTCTGAGTGTGAGGGAGGGTCAGAGGTTTGCGGAGAGTGGAGGCTGCCTCTGCTCCTGCCCTAATACATATGTGTGCCTCTTCCCTCAGCCCCCCGGGGTCAAAGGGCCCATCTGTGCCATACTCTTCAAGCTGCATCCTTCCATCCCTACCTGCCACTTAGCTCCCTGTATATTTCATCGAAATTTCCAATTCCCAATCTAGCTGTCTAGGTGTTAGAGGGGCAGCAATCTGATCAAGTAGGTTTATGCTCAGGTCTGAAAGACCAGTGGGTCAGAACCCTTTTAAGGTATTTGCATTTCTGTGGAAAGGCTCTTGTTCTAAATAAACCTCAAATTCAAGGGTTTTCAAATGGAGTGAATAATTCTAGGCAGCAGGCCAGGATAACTCTCTGGAGTGTGTCTCTGAGGGTATCTTTTATCCACAAAGTGATCCAAAGGGCAAACGCCAAGGAAACAGAAAGGTCTGCAGAGGAGACCAAGCCAACTTCATGATGTGGATGGAACAGATGTCCAGAGCAAGTTTCTGCACACTCTCCCAGCTCTGGCTGTGCCAGGCACTGAAATGGTACAGAATCAAGAGATCAGGGCTCCTGAAACAACCAATGCAGTTAAAGCCAACACCAGGGTGAACCTGGCTTCTACAGGGCACATCAGCTCCTACTGTGTTAAGCTCATATTATGTGGCACACATGAGGTATAAAGCAAATGCATTGTGGACAACTGGAATTGACCTTGCAGATGGTGTCCACTGATGGGGATGGTAATAATTTGCAGGAGGTCGGCACTAAATATTTTATCACCTGTTACTGCAGCTTGGGGCATTGGAACTGTTAAAATATGTTTAGGTTGGAAAAGTCTTTATATCTATCTGTGAGCTGTATACAAAATGTGTAGGAGTGTGTGTGCATGCTCCCTGTTCCTTTGGGCCTGGGGGGTGCACTAGTACAGATACTCTACTTTTAACAACCCTCAAGTCTATCAGCTCATGTGCTCGGACTCAAAGTTTAAAGATCATTGCATTTTGAATCAGAAACAATTTTTTTTATTAGTTTCTGCTTTATAACAAAGTGAATCAGTCATACATATACATCTGTTCCAGAAACAATTTAAAAAAATATTTTGTTGACTTTTATTGTTAAAGAAAAACATGCTCACTGCAGAGAGTTTGGAAAACACAAAAAGCCCAAAGACAATTGAAAGTTACCTGTAATCCCAGTTCCCAGGGATAATCCCTGGAGTCTATTTTGACCCATTTCATTTTAGTCTTCTACCTCTGTCTGTCTGTCTCCGTCTCTCTCTGCCTTCCTGTCCTCTCTCTCTCTCTCTCTCTCTCTCTCTCTCTCTCTCTCTCTCTCTCTCTCTCACATTAGGGATAATATCTCTACATAGTTGTATATCCTGCCTTTTCCACTTAACTGAATCAGGAAATGTAAAAGCAGTAACAGAACCTTTTTATTTCCACATTTTCTACTTTATTTCTGTCTGCATCTTTCTCTCCTTTTTTTTTTGGCCAGTATTTCTTTATTTTGGAGTATTTCCATTTTTATCAAAGTTCAATTCAAAATGTAAAACAGTTTATGCTTTTTGAGTTTTATTTCCTCCCTACTTGTTAAAATAGACCAGTAAAAGAAAAGTTTTCCAGATTATGATAGATCCACCTCCAACTATATAACTGGTTCAATTTAGAGTCTTAGGATAATGATCTGCCACCATATGTGGGTTATAACTTGAGGTTTGCATAAAAATGTGTCTTGGATTAACTGACTATGCCACAGTGCCGGGTAACTGGCTTGTTTCTAGGAAGTTAAATGCCTGACTTTTGCTTGATGTAGTCAGTAGAACTTTCTGATGAAAGCAAATAAAACAACCAATTAGGGATGTGACTTCAGGTGTGGTCTCCTCCCTGTAGAGGTGTGCTCCGTGTTCAAGAAGATTTTCTATGGGGGAGGCAAAATGCCTTGGAAAGCAATTATCTTATTGAAGCCTACACTTGCCTGGGGAGCTGAGGTCAGCCACAAAGCCGTTAAAAAAAAGGCGCTGTCTACCATAGAAAGCAGTTTCTTTGGGGGGAGGGGGCCACTTTGAACAACTTTGCTTTTGAACTGAGTGACCTCCTGAGACCACTGGCCTGTGTGGATTAAGCACAGAGCAAACCTCAGGACCAGGCCGTCCCCTCACCCTTCAAATCACTCCCGTTTCAAAACGAAAACACAAACAGAAATACTTTAAACTTCGCTTTCCAAAGCCAATGCCCTCCCCCCAAACTGTCTGTTACTGCTTCTGCTTGGATTAGTTTCATTTGGGTTGTGTTTTTCTGACTGAGGGCCAGGCCCTTGTCTTTGTGTATTTGTAAAGCGCCTCGTCTACTGACTAGTCTTTAGAAATTACAGACAAAAACAGGAATGCAAGAGAAACTGGCAGCTAAAACCTTGCAGCTTTTCTGAACTGATGCTCTGCCGGAGGACCAGAATGGGATATTTTTATAAGGCAATATTGAAACATTCTAATCCCAAGAAACTAAATTAAGTCTACATTAGCTGAATAAAAAAACAGTGCCCCGAGTTGGCATGGTGTCTGCCACTAGCGTGGCTCGCCATGATGCCGTGTTAACGAGCTGTTGCTCTGCGGTCAGTATAAAAGGGAGCGGATCCTTTCCAGTGGGGGAGCCTCGCGACAATTCCATGACAATGATGGGTGAATTTAGACTTCACCCCGCCGTCTGTCCTTCTCTGTACCAACCTTCTGGAGATCCAGAAGTTCCTCCAGCATGATACTTTTCATCTTATGACATGTATCTGGCTGTGCTCAACTGGCAGAATCTACGAGCCACAGGAAAGAGAGCCCATCATTGGAGGGACACAGAAATGTGAATGTTTGGATTCAGTTGAGAGGTGCTATGAGGCCAGGTCAACACAGCGGAAGCAAAAGAGAGGCAAAGTGGACAAAGCAGAAATTCCTGCCTTCCTTCCTTCCTTCCTTCCTCCCTCCCTCCCTCCCTCCCTCCCTTTCTTCTTCCTTGACCTTGCCAGGGTTGGGTATAAAAGATGGGGTCCGTGAAATCTTTCTGTCTTAGAAACTTATTTCCTAGTTCTGTAGACATGATTGTATTAGATGTTCTCTATCAGTTAAGAATGTATTTGTAGACTAAAAGATGTAAGTGCTGTATAAAATCAGCCAATTATTTCCTCTTTGATTTCTTTAGTGATCTCTTGGTTATTAAGTAGTGTATTGCTTAGCCTCCATGTATTTGTATTTCTTACAGATTTTTTCCTGTAATTGATATCTAGTCTCATAGCATTGTGGTTGTAAAAGATACTTGATAAGATTTCAGTTTTCTTAAATTTACCAAGGCTTGATTTGTGACCCAAGATATGATCTATCCTGGAGAATGTTCCATGAGCACTTGAGAAGAAAGTGTATTCTGTTGTTTTTGGATGGAATGTCTTATAAATATCAATTGAGTCCATCTTGTTTAATGTGTCATTTAAAGCTTATGTTTCCTTATTTATTTTCATTTTGGATGATCTGTCCATTGGTGAAAATGGGGAGTTAAAGTCTCTTATTATTATTGTGTTACTGTCGATTTCCCCTTTTATGGCTGTTAGCATTTGCCTTATGTATTGTGGTGCTCCTATGGTGGGTGCATAAATATTTACAATTGTTATATCTTCTTCTTGGATTGATCCCTTGATCATTATGTAGTGTCCTTCTTTGTCTCTTGTAATAGTCTTTATTTATTTTAATTTTTTAATAGTCTTTATTTTAAAGTCTATTTTGTCTGATATGAGAATTGCTACTCCAGCTTTCTTTTGATTTCCATTTGCATGGAATATCTTTTTCCATCCCCTCACTTTCAGTCTGTATGTGTCCCTAGGTCTGAAGTGGATCTCTTGTAGACAGCATATATATGGGTCTTGTTTTTGTATCCATTCAGCCAGTCTATGTCTTTTGGTTGGAGCATTTAATCCATTTACATTTAAGGTAGTTATGGATATGTATATTCCTATTACCATTTTCTTAATTGTTTTGGGTTTGTTATTGTAGGTCTTTTCCTTCTCTTGTGTTTCCTGCCTAGAGGAGTTCCTTTAGCATTTGTTGTAAAGCTGGTTTGGTGGTGCTGAATTCTCTTAGCTTTTGCTTGCCTGTAAAGATTTTAATTTATCTGTCAAATCTGAATGAGATCCTTGCTGGGTAGAGTAATCTTGGTTGTAGGTTCTTCCCTTTCATCACTTTAAATATGTCCTGCCACTCCCTTCTGCCTTGCAGAGTTTCTGCTAAAAGATCAGCTGTTAAGCTTATGGGGATTCCCCTGTGTGTTATTTGTTGTTTTTCCCGTGCTGCTTTTAATACTTTTTCTTTGTATTTAATTTTTGATAGTTTGATTAATATGTGTCTTGGCGTATTTCTCCTTGGATTTATCGGTATGGGACTCTCTGCCCTTCCTGGACTTGATTAACTATTTCCTTTCCCATATTAAGGAAGTTTTCAACTATAATCCCTTCAAATATTCTCTCAGTCCCTTTCTTTTTCTCTTCTTCTTCTGGGACCCCTATAATTCGAATGTTGATGTGTTTAATGTTGTCCCAGAGGTCTCTGAGACTGTCCTCAATTCTTTTCATTCTTTTATCTTTATTCTGCTCTGCAGTAGTTATTTCCTCTATTTTATCCTCCAGCTCACTTATCCGTTCTTCTGCCTCAGTTCTTCTGCTATTGATTCCTTCTAGAGAAATTTTAATTTCATTTATTGTGTTGTTCATCACTGTTTGTTTGCTCTTTAGTTCTTCCAGGTCCTTGTTAAACGTTTCTTGTATTTTCTCCGTTCGATTTCCAAGATTTTGGATCATCTTTACTATCATTACTCTGAATTCTTTTTCAGGTAGACTGCCTATTTCCTCTTCATTTGTTTGGTCTGGTGGGTTTTTACCTTGCTCCTTCATCTGCTGTGTGTTTCTCTGTCTTCTCATCTTGCTTAACTTACTGTGTTTGGGGTCTCCTTTTCACAGGCTGCAGGTTCGTAGTTCCCGTTGTTTTTTGTGTCTGCCCCCAGTGGCTAAGGTTGGTTCAGTGGGTTGTGTAGGCTTCCTGGTGGAGGGGACTGGTGCTTGTGTTCTGGAGGATGAGGCTGGATCTTGTCTTTCTGGTGGGCAGTACCGTGTCCAGTGGTGTGTTTTGGGATGTCTATGACCTTATTATGGTTTTAGGCAGCCTCTCTGCTAATGGGTGGGGTTGTGTTCCTGTCTTGCTAGTTGTTTGGCATAGGGTGTCCAGCACTGTAGCTTGCTGGTTGTTGATTGGAGCTGGGTCTTAGCATTGAGATGGAGATCTCTGGGAGAGCTTTCACTGTTTAATATTACATGGAGCCAAGAGGCCTCTGGTGGACCAATGTCCTGAACTCAGCTCTCCCACCTCAGAGGCCCAGGCCTGACACCTGGCTGGAGCACCAAGACCCTGTCAGCCACACAGCTCAGAAGAAAAGGGAGAATAAAAGAAAGAAAGAAAGAAAGAAAGAAAGAAAAGAAAAGAAAGTTATTAAAATAATAATTATTAAAAATAAAAAGAAAAGAAGAGAGCAACCCAACCAAAAAACATCCACCAATGATAACAAGTGCTAAAAACTATACTACAAAACAAAACAAAACAAACAAACAAAAAAATCAGCCAGTTATGTTAAACTAGCATATCTGCCTTTGTGTTTGTCATTGGCCTGAATAGAAAGACCTATAAAATTGATTTTTTTAAGAAAGCATTTTGTTTGGTATTATATTTATTCAATAAAGTATTTAGTTTTTAAAAAGTCTCTCCTCCTCCTCTCCTCTTTCTCTCTCTCCCTTCCTTCCTCTCAACTGAATTTTGAAGTAAACTGTCTCTTCCTCACTTTGACTGTAGACATAACTTCAAAAAGGAAGAAATAGGGCCTCCCTGGTGGCGCAGTGGTTGAGAGTCCGCCTGCCGATGCAGGGGATACGGGTTCGTGCCCCGGTCTGGGAGGATCCCATATGCCGCGGAGCGGCTGGGCCCGTGAGCCATGGCTGCTGAGCCTGTGCATCCGGAGCCTGTGCTCCGCAACGGGAGAGGCCACAACAGTGAGAGGCCCGCGTACCACAAAAAAAAAAAAAAAAAAAAGAAGAAATAACTCAAAAATAACATTTGAGATCCTGATATTGTGAACACTCTTGCTCAGCTAAGTTTAGAAAGGAATTCGTATGTGAGGTGTGGGTTGGACAACAGAATAGACCTAGAAGAGGTGTGTACCTAAGTGTCCCCTCTTCTGGAAAGCAGTGATGACCTTAGAGTCCTGGGGAAGCAGAACAGCCTAACCAAACTCCTTGCAGGTTGAACTGCCCTAAAATGAGCTGGCAGCCTGGGCAGCTTATGTCACCAGGGTGCCAGCCCAGCCCAGTTAAGGGAGAATGAGGCCAGGAAACTTTTTGTTGGCAGCACAAGCGTATTGAATTTAATGACCCAGGCAGCAGCCGAGGTCAATGCAGTAGCAACTCTAAAACCAAATTGTCCCACACGGAACGCTGCTGTCTTTCTCTTTAAAGCAGCCCTGGAAAAGCATAGGCAGAGCCCAGTCAGAATATACGTTTTTAAATTTCATTTTTCATTCTAGAGATCAATAACTGAAAAATTGAAAAACGTGCAAATCTCACCAAAAAATCAGGTTTGGAAACTTACAGTTAAGCTTTCATCACAGATTTGGTTCCAAATGTACATTGTTGAGGAGAAGCAGTTCAAATATAAGTTTTAGAACAACTGTTACTATTATGAGGATTTTTTATGAGAACATTGTTCAGTGTAGTCACATTTCATTTCTAAAAATAGGCAAATAACAAAAATGATTCACAGATGTTGACTTATGAGAAAAATAGTGAACGATATAAACCAAAATGTATTCAAAGGAAGGGTAGAGCCCCTCATTAAAAACTGTTACATAAAAAGCACCTCCTTCTGCCTGACTCCCCAGGAAATTCCACAACACATGGGTACAGGCATGCACACCAGCACCAGGACAGCGACCCGGGGCAGGACCTTTCAGTGTAACGCTCTCTGACAGGAGCCTGCTGAGGGCAGGTTCTCGGAGGTGGCAATTCTCCCTAGTTGGTCTACATCAGAATCACCTACAATGCCAGTTAAATGCAGATTCCCTGGCCCCACTCCTAGAAATTCAGATTCAGTATATCTAGAATGGAGCCCAGGACTCTGCATGTGAAACCAGCCTTCCAAGCCGTTCTGCTGCAGGTGGAGCACAGACCACACTTTGAGAAACACTCCTCTGAGGGATCCCATTGAAGTCATTTCCTCACTGTCAGAATCCTGCAGTTGCCAGTTAGGGTTCACCTCGTCTATCCGTGGTTTTTATTAGCACCTGCTGGAGTCTTTAATACCTAGGTTTTGAGAGCCATAAAAGGAGTAATTAGAAATGACCAAGCCCTCATTATGGATTGAGTCTGTAAACTGTTTTCTATACAGTTAACCTAAGCATAATTATATAGATCAGACTACCATTACTAGAGTGTGTGGTTCTGGAAATACACCTAATCCTGCTGTATTGTATTATTGTCAAAACAGTCACCACCCCTCCTGACTTTGCCCCACCCTGGCAGTTGTCCCTGGGAGATTGGACATCCTTTTTGCAGGCAGCCTTGGCCACGTGACTCATTTTGGCCAATGAAATGTGGATAGGAAGTGGTAGTGCCTCTTGGAGCAGAAGCTTTAAAAGCCTCGGTGTGGGGGCCTCCCTGGTGGCGCAGTGGTTGAGAGTCCGCCTGCCGATGCAGGGGATACGGGTTCGTGCCCCGGTCTGGGAGGATCCCATATGCCGCGGAGCGGCTGGGCCCGTGAGCCATGGCTGCTGAGCCTGCGCATCCGGAGCCTGTGCTCCGCAACGGGAGAGGCCACAACAGTGAGAGGCCCGCGTACCACAAAAAAAAAAAAAAAAAAAAAAAAAAAAAAAAAAAAGCCTCGGTGTGGTTCTGGCCTCTCACTTCCCTCTGCCATGCGAGCAGCATGTCCCAGATAGAAACTGCTCCTTCAGTCTAGACCTGAGTGGGGAAGACCGGGGGTCGAGCTACAGCAGAGACTGAAGCAGACAGGTTACAGGTGTGAGGGAGAAACCTTGGCTGCTGTAAGTCCCAGAGGCAGCCTACTTGTTTGCTCCTGCAGCCTAACCTAGCAAAACCAGCCACTAATATGGCTCCTCATTAGTGTCAGCAAAATACTAAACTAGGCATGACTAAGGGAAATGTCTTGGTCCTGATTCTTTCCGGAATTTTCTCTTGTCAGCTGAATTCTTTGTGTTCCACACCAATCTGTGCTTCTTTTTCATAGCATACTTAACATTAACTGCAGAAAATTATGAGTTATCTTGTAAGTGTTCAAAGTTCAGAGTTGAAATACCAAAACTTCATCAGCTGTCACTCCGTTATTCTTTTTTTTTTATTTGAAGTATAGTTAATTTACAATGTTGTGTTAGTTTCAGGTGTACAGCACAGTGATTCAGTTATGCACATATGTATATCTCTATTCTTTTTCAGATTCTTTTCCCTTATAGGTTATTATAAAATATTGAGTATAGTTCCCTGCGCCATACAGTAGGTCCTTGTTGGTTATCTATTTTATATATAGTAGTGTATATATGTTAATGCCAAACTCCTAATTTATCCGTCCCATAAGGTGTTCTTTTTTTTTAATTTTTTTAATTTTTAAATTTTTTATTTATTTATTTTCGGCTGTGTTGGGTCTTAGTTGCTGCATGCAGGCTTTCTCTAGTTGCGACGAGCGGGAGCTACTCTTCGTTGGGGTGCACGGGCTTCTCATTGCGGTGGCTTCTCTTGTTGTGGAGCATGGGCTCTAGGTGCACAGGTTCAGCAGTTATGGCGTGCAGGCTCTAGAGCATAGGCTCAGTAGTTGTGGCATACAGGCTTAGTTGCTCTGCAGCATGTGGAATCTTCCTGGACCAGGGAACGAACCTGGGTCCCCTGCATTGGCAGGCAGATTTTTATCCACTGCGCCACCAGGGAAGCCCACAGAAGGTGTTCTTAATTGCACAGAACCTAGGAAGCACCCTCCACTTCCAATATGCTTTGCAGAGTGGCCTTCCACCAATTACCGATGAACAGGACCACGATCTATTTGTGTAGTATTGCAGCTACTTGTCCACCTTTCTGTTCCTGACATGCTGTGATCTGATGTAGTGTCTCCAGGGCTATGGTGGTGAGAAACAGTGTTTATTTGCCTTTATTTTGAGGTGAGAGTAAAAAAAAAAAAAAAAAAAAGTCCACTTGAGACCATGCTTTTAGAGCTCCAATATGGGCTCCATAATATTTCCCTTATAACATTATCAAATATCTCTGTGGAAACTGGGCTTTTATTGTTTGACCATTTCATGTCCCTACTGTGTTAAGCCAGTGTCCTGTCACTGTCAGAACACACTTGTGAGTACAGACAGCCTCTAGAGAAAGGGATGAGTGGCAGCTAGCTCGCTGAGAATTTCCCAGAGGTCACAACCCACTTTCGCTCTGGGGCTGCTGTTGGTGATGACCCACTTTTTAAAAAAAAATTGGAGTGTAGTTGATTTACATTGTTGTGTTAATATTTGCTGTAGAGCAAAGTGATTCAGTCATATATATATATATATATGTTTTATATTCTTTTCCATTATTGTTTATCTCAGGATATTGAATATAGTTCCTTGTGCTGTACAAGAGGACATTGTAGTGTATCCATCCTATGCGTAATAGTTTGCATCTGCTAACCCCAAACTCCCAGTCCATCCCTCCCCCACCCCCCCCCTCCCCTGGCAACCACAAGTCTGTTCTCTATGTCTGTGAGTCTGTTTCTGTTTCATAGATAGGTTCATTTGTGTCATATTTTAGATTCCACATGTAAGTGATATCATATGGTATTTGTCTTTCTCTTTCTGACTTACTTCACTTAGTATGATAATCTCTAGGTCCATCCATGTTGCTGCAAATGGCATTATTTTGTTCTTTCTTATGGCTGAGTAGTATTCTATTGCATATGTCTACCACATCTTCTTTATCCATTCCTCTGTTGGTGGACATTTAGGTTGTTTCCATGTCTTAGCTATTGTGAATAGTGGTGCTATGAACATAGGGGTGCATGTATCTTTTTGAATTATAGTTTTGTCTGGATATATGCCCAGGAGTGGAATTGCTGGATCATATGGTAATGTGAGTGACCCACTTTTCTGTTAATCACTCCTAGAATTTTGCCATGTCAACTTCCAAATTTTCTACGTTCCTTGGGCTAACACTCTGGAGCCAGTGTAAGCACGGACAAAGGAATGTATTCAGTGAGAGTGGTTTGCAGCTTGACATTGGAAAGGCCTGGTAGCAGGACTAGAGAATCAGTGGGAGCCAGCCCAAATTTTCACTCTCCAGATCTGTCTCCCAGTCTCCTTGGTCTCCTCCTTCCCCTGCCCCTCAGTCCCAAGAAGGGGCAAGGCTGCCCATAGCTCCAGAGTCCCAGCCTCAAGCACAGGAGCGATCTCTCCATCATTGCAGTTGCCAGGACCATCGATTCAACAAATATTTATTGAACACTCACTGTGTTCCAGACACTGCCGTAGGTGCTTGAGATACATAAGGGAAGGAGGAAGATTCCTGTGGGGTGGGAGATGGGGCCCAGAATTATGTTCCATAAATATGGTTTCCAGGAACCCAACCCTATAAATCTCAGCAGGGCCCTCAGTAAGAAGGATCACTGTCCACTGGGCAGATACCCCAGAAGGTGACACTCGCACAACCAGAAAGAAAGTGCCAAATGGGAAGATTGTACCTTTTATCCCACCCACGTAAGCATGATCTCATATAGCATTTTTCACTCAAGTTTCATGAGTGCTTTACAAGCCTTATGCTATCACTCCTCGTTAGTTTCCTTTACCCTGAGCCAGGCTGGTGGCTCATGCTATTAACTTCATTTCTCAGAAAAACCAAAAAACGACAAATAAACAAGCAAAATGGGAGCAAGTAAAGAAAGGAGTTAAATGAAATCAGTGTTGCTAAGAATTCTTTCAAAACAGTTGATTCTCAAAATATGGTCAAATGACCACCAGGGTTCACTTCTGAAATGAACTAATATCAATAGTTTTCTCACAGCGTTTCTCAAAGCTGTCTTATCCAAAGTTACACCATTTTTGTGACACAGTCTATTCAGCTCTGTTTGAGAGGAGACATGGAAATAGATGGTCTTGTGCAAGCAGGCCCTGGGCCACCATTCTAAACCTTCCTCTGCTCCATCCAGGCACGCAGTTGGGCTCCAGTTCGAGATTTATAAACCTATGGTGGGAATGGCTATTTTGTAAATGAAAATCTGCCTTTGATTTTGACTCTGAGATAGTGAAAACAACCAGAAACAGAACCCAGATGGAGCTGCTTCAGGCCTGCTGGGGAGACAGCACAGCTGACAGGCAAACTAGAACCAGAAGTAAGAATAGAAATTAGGTATTTACCCGATCCTACCACAGAAGTTGCCAAGAAAATCATGGAGACTCATTTTACTGTAACAGGCTGCACTTTCATCACACAAAAGGCAATTCTAATTATGGGAAGAAGAAAACAGTTGTGAGTCCATTAAAGAGTAAGGATGGTTGGCCCCATGTGCCCATAGACAAAACATTAACCCAGTAACACTCAGAGTGAATGTGAGCCTCTGAAGCTACTTCACAGAGCTTAAGATGAACAGTTTCTAGGGAAGGGAGGGGGGAAATTCAGGCAAAGAAGATGACCCAAGCAAAGACCTAGAGGCAAGAATTAACACAAATTGTTGAGGGGCTGCATGTTATTTCTGACCCATGTTGTGAGGCAGGAAGTAGGAGGAGTGCAAGGGGCAGAGGTGGACAGTGTCATTTAAGAAACTTGACTTTGTTCTGTAGGTGCAGGGAACCATTGAATGGCCTGATTTAGATTTTGGCTGCTGTTGGGAGCCAAACCCCATAAGTTTATCACTTTTCTGTATGTCTTGTGAATCAGGTACTAACTCATCTCCATTCCTCCTTGCTTCTTGAGAATCACAGGGACAGCATGGAGTGACTCAGGCAGATGCTATACATGAAGTGGAGGTTCTGTCTCTGTGAGAAACCCTAAGTGAACTTAGGGAACCTGAATATTTTATAATTTTATAATGGGCTGCAAACAAAGCTGCTGCCCTTTGAGTCTCTATCTCCATTTTCCAAAGATGCTTGCTATACAAACATCCTTGAAAGAATAATCCAGAACAAAAGGGTAGTTTCCCAGCTACTTGCTCTACTGAAAGTTATAAAGTCCATCGTATCTGACGCAGGAGTCTCATGTATTCTGTCAGCATCCATGAAATTGCTAGCATCCAGCCTGAGTAGGGTAAATCTGTGATCTTTCATGGTTCTTGACAGCTATATGTTGGTCCAGTAGTTTGGAGGCTGTTGCAGTGATTAGGTGAAAGATAAATTCGTTAACTAGGGCTATGAAAGTCAGTATAGAGAGGAGGCAATAGATACCAGAAATATTTAGAAGTAAAATTGATATGACCTGTGATGGTTTGGATTGGAAGAATTGGTAAAGGAAAGTGATCGTAGATGATCCCACCTTCTAGCTTGGGCGTTTGAGTCATTAGAAGAGCTTATGCCTAAGAGAGTGTTAGAGAAGGAACTTGATTGGGAGTACAATGAAGAGTTTAGATTTATACACGTTGCCTTTGAGGTGCTCATGGGACATCCAAGAAAGGATGACCAGAAGATACCTTAATATAAGTGTCTGAAACTCAGGGGGAGACATTAGGACATGTATCAAGAGTTGGGAGGCTTCAGCATATAGGTGATGTGGTAGCCAGCCTCCAAGATGGCCCCTAATGATCCCTGCCTCCTAGTATTTGTTTCCTTGTGTAGTCATTGTATCAGAGTTGGTCTGTGTAATCAATAGTTGATACATATGCCATCACCAGCAGAAATGATAGTATACGACTGCCAAGCTTAGGTCATGAAAGAAATTGTGGTTTATGCCTTGGTCTCTCTCTTGGATCACTTGGTATAGGGGAAACTGGCTGCTGTGTAGTGAGGACACTCAAGCAACCTTATAGAGATATGGATGTGAGTGAGCCACTGTGGAAGAAGGTTCTCCAGCCCAGTCAGAACCTCAGAGGACTGCAGCTCTGGCTGACATCTTGGTTACAACCTCACGAGAGAGCCTGAGCCAGAAACACTCAGTTTAGCCATTCCCAGATTCCTGACTCTTAGAAAGAAGCTATGTGAGATAGTAAGTGTTTGCTGTTTAGGTTGCTAAGTTCTGGGGTAATTTATTATGCAGCAATAGAGAACTAATACAGGTTGTAATTGAAGTTGTGATCTCCTTCAGCCCCCTTCACTCTCAGCAGATGATCCCTGGCCCTGACTTTGTAGAAAAAATTGCCAACAGGCTGTAACTCTTCCCATCTCCCACTCCATTACTCCCCATATCTAACGGTATCAGTTCTGCACCTGCACTTACCTTTCCTCCATCCTTAAAGGAAGACTTACCTGTCTGGCTTTGCAGCAAAATGCCTCTTTAACTTTACATATTCATTTCCTGGGGCTCCTGTAACAAAGTACCACAAACCGAGGTAGCTTAAAACAATAGAAATTTATTCTCTCACAGTTCTGGTGGCTAAAAGTCTTAGATCAAAGTTCCAGCAGGGTTATCCTCTCTTTGCAGGATCTAGGGAAGGATCTGCCCCATGTTTTTTTCCTTAGCTTCAGTGTTTGCCAGCAATCCTTGATGTTCCCTGGTTTACGCTGCACAACCCCAATCTGTGCCTCCATTCTTCTTTCCATATCTGTCTTTTCTCCTCTTATAAGGACAGCAGTCATATTGGATTAGGAGCCCACCTTACTCCAGTATGACCTCATCTTAATTTATGTCTTAATTATATCTGCAACAACCCTGTTTCCAAGTAAGTTCACATTCTGAGGTTCCAGGGCTTAGGACTTCAACATATCTTTTGGGGAGCATAATTCAACCTGTGACACTGTGCATAGGAGAGAGGAGGACCCTTCCTAGTTCTCATCTTGTTGTCTCCCCTGCATCAGCATTTGACACTATTGATCATACTCCATTCAGAATTCCCCCTCCCCGACTTTCAGGCAATCACTCTTTCTTTTCTACCCACCTAACTATTCCTCAGTCTCCTCTACTGGTTCCTCTTCTGTGCCTCTCTACCAGTGAGTTCTCTGGACTTCAGTATTTGGCCTCCTTTTCTCCCAAAGTTATGTCCTATGTCTGGGTGATTTCAGTCATACTCATGGCCTCAAAATGCACCTAAATCTCTATATTTAGTCCAAGCAATGATGCTGAGTCCCAGACCCATGTATGCAAATACCAGCTAGACAGATGAACCTCAGAAGCCACCTGTCCAAAACTAACCAAACTCTTGATTTCCTCCTCCATACTTGCTTGCCTTCTTGTAATTCCCTTTCTCTGTAAATTTCTCCCCTGTCCCTGAGTCCCCTAAGTCAAGTGTCTAGGGCTCATTTTATAATTTTCTTATCCCATGCCTGAGTCATGTCAATCTTACCTCCTAAAGAACTCCTGAATCTGGTCCCTCTGCATCACCTCTTGCCTGGTTCGGACCCTCATCATCTCTCATTAGACCAAGGCCACACTCTCCTCAGTAGTCTTCCAACCTCCACTTTCTTCCCCCTACTGAGTACTTCACACTGCTGCCAGAATCCTCTTCCTATAACTGATCTCATCTAATCTTGTCACTCTTTTGATTCAAAACCCTCAATAGATCTTCTTTGCCTTCAGGATACAATCCAAAATTTCCCTAGCTGTCCTCTAAGGCCCACCTCACACAAATCTCTTGCCCTTTTAACCACTTAGTCCAATCTCTAGCCAACAGGATTACTTATTTCAAACGCATGTTGAGTTCTTCCATGCTTCTTGAGGCCTCTGCCTCCTTCTCTCCCCCTTTTAAAATTTGGTGAGGTAGACATGAAAGTGTACATTTCAGACCTCTCATTACAGGATACGTAACTGACCAGGGCCCCAGCTTGTATGCGCTGAAATCCATTGCTACATTTGTAGTAAGGCCTAATTCCATGGGATGCTCCCAGCTATTGAAAGAGTCTGGCAGAATATTATGGCAGGCCCTTTCTTAGGAGACACAGAACTTTTCAACAGCCTACTTTGCCTTGAAGACTCCCTGTCAGTCTTGCTGAACCTTTCTTAGACGATCAACCTTCCCTCCCTCTCTTCTTATTCCAGGTCAGACTTACATAGTGGTCTGACAGTCTCTCCCAGCCTTCTTGGATTCCTTCCCTATCTCCTCTCACAGATGTCTCCTCTAATGAAAATGTTTAATTCTATCTTGGTGTCTTTTCTCAGAGGATTCAGACTAACATACCCAACTTAAGTGTCTCAAAGCCTCATCTTTTAGGAAACTAGAGAAAAAAAGAGCAATTTAAGCCTAAAGGAGAAAAAAGAAAAATAAAAATTAGAGAATATATCAACAAAATCTGAAACAGAAAAACAGAAATCAACAAAACCAAAGGCTGGTTCTTTAGGAAGAAAGTTAATACAGTTGATAAACTTCTAACCAAGGTAACCAAGGGAAAAAGAAAGAAGACACAAGTTACAAATATTAAGAATGAAAGAGGCATGATCACTGCTGCTACCATGAAAATTTAAAGAATAATCAACAAATACTACAAACAACTCCATGCTCACAAATTTGATGACTTAAATGAAACGGACCAATTCCTTGAAAGGTACAAACTACCAAAACTTACACAAGGAGAAATGAATAATCTAAATAAGCCTTTATTTATTAAAGAAATTGAATCAAAAATTAATAACATTCCAAAAAAGAAAGCACTGGGCCCAGATGGTTTCATTGGTTAAATTCCACCAAACATTTAAGGAAGAAATGATACCAATTCTCCACAATCTCTTCCAGAAGATAGAAGCAGAGAGAAAACTTCCTAACATATTCTATGAGGCCAGCATTATCCTTAATATCAACCAGACAAAGATATTACAAGAAAGGGAAACTACAGACCAGTGTCTCTCATGAACATAGATGCAAAAATCCTCAAAAAAATATTAGCAAATCAAATTCAACTATGTATAAAAGAATTATAATACCATGATCAAGTGGGATTTATTCTATGTATGCAAGATTTGTTCAGTATATGAAAACCAATCAATGTATTCCACTACATCAACAGGCTAAAGATAAATATCACATGATCATATCAATAGATGCAGAAAAAGCATTTGACAAAATCCAGCACTCATTCATGATAAAAGCTCTCAACAGACTAGGAATAGAGAGATGCTTCATAACTTGATTTTTAAAAGTCTACAAAAAATATATACCTAACATCATGTTAAGAAACTCAAAGCTTTGCCGTTAAGATCAGGAACAAGGCAAGGATGTACCCTTTCACCGTCCCATTTTTAATATCATGCTGGAAGTCCTAGCCAATGCAACAAGAAAAGGAAATAAAATGTATACAAATTTGGAAGAAAGAAATAAAACTGTCTTTGTTTTCAGATGACATAGAAAATGCCAAAGAATCAATAAAAAAACTCCTGAAAGTAATAAGTGAGTATAGCTGGGTGTATTAACACAGGTGTATATTAACACAGGTTAATATACAAAAGCGTCATCTTTGATTCTTCCTTGTTCCCTCTCAGGCAGTCTTACTAACTCCTCCTCAGGCCCTCCAATGTCATTTTACAGACCCCTGTTCCAGCAAATGTGGCTCAGGTACATTTATCCAGATACTTGGCACCTTTCCTGATGCATACAAACCTCCAATTTTTTGTTCAGTGTTATGTGCTCATGAACAGAGAGTGGGTTACTCCTCCAAAAACTTCCTGGTGAAAATTTCATTTCACCTGCTGTTTTCCAAGAAAACCTCTTCTTGCTAAAGAAAAGGAGAAAAGCATATAATCTCACTTGGGTCATTTCCCCTTTGAGAAAGTTTATTTTACTTCAATATTCAGAAATGTCGAAATGCTAGGACCCACTGTGCTAGGACCCACTGTTCTAGGACAATACTTTTTCATTTGATATACCTAATTATCTTAGAGTAGGCAAATGATAAAAATTCAGTCCCCAAGTGTACATATGACAAATAGATGATATAATATCACATCTGGATTCTGACATTGTCTCAGTCCTTATGTCAACAAAATGGTTTTTGATATGATGTCATGCTGTATGGTAAATTGTTGCCAAATGGCCTGAAGAAGAGCAATGTTCTGATGCAAATGACAGAAATAATGAGCATGTGATGACGTGGAGGGAGCCTTGCAAGGGGAGATGGTAAAGTATAGCAGCAAAATCTGTTGAAACAAGTGGTACAAAAAGAATGAAAGTGTGAGGGTACTGCATAAGAACTCTGTGCTCTGACCCCTGTCCTTGCAGGGTTCTGAGTAGGCAAACCTGTCTGTTATACTCACTTGGGGGTTTACCTTTGAAATTCAAGGCCACCCTGTTGGAGAGGGAAGAGAGTGCCTGCAAGGGGTTGGTTCCTGTTAGACCTCGTTACTTCTTAACCACTTCATGATTTCCTCTCCATGGTAATTCAGGTCAAAAGTAGAACAAGTTTGTCTCCTTTCTTCCTTCTTAAATCAATCTCACTTTTGTTCTTTTTATCTAGAATCACTTTTTTTCAGTACCTCTATGTAATACTTACTAGGCGTAGGGGAAAATGAGGTGATCACCAAATGAATGGATAATTTTTTAAAGCAGTAGCCTGAAGCACATTACTGTTAGACTTAATACATTGCCCCAACATCATCTCCACCTGAGTTGAACTCAGTGTGCTGGGTAGTGCTTCCTGGGAGGAAGGTGGGGGTCTTATTCTCTCTAGGTGACCACTTTACCTGGCACAGAGCAAGTGTTTCATAAACTTTTGAATAAATAAATTTTATCTACTGTTGCCTTATTCCACAACAAACTTAAAAATCAAGATTTTCCATCCGCCAACTAGACTACATCTGAGATACTTCCCCAAACCAGCAGTGTATGAACACCCAGAGGATGGAAATTAATTTTCTTAACCCTTTTCAGAAGACAAAGCTATGAGTACTCTCCCCACCCAAATATAAATTTTTATCTTAATCTCTCTTGTCTAACGTAGATGGATTTTCAATTTCCATTGGTTGAATTGTCTGTAGCCCACTGCTTACCCCGTTGGCCTGTATCCTTCAGAGTTAAATAAACCCTTTATTTATAGGTTTAGACATAGGTCTAATTCTAGACTTTGGAGAAGATTTGGCCCGATTTATAAGCTGATTGCAATGAAATAAATGAGTTTTTGGACAGCTCTCTTTTTAAGAGAGCTGACTCTCTCTTAAAACCCTAATCTAGCACCTTAAAATGTAAAAAGGACCTCACATCAAGAAGTCTTGGAGGCTCCTTAGTAAAACCCTATTTAAACTTTTGGTTAGCATCAATTAGGAGGGGCTGTTAATGGGTCTATACAACACTGATTTATTTAGAGAGTGGCATGTGCCTGAGGGCTGCCTTGGCAAGGAACTGTGCTAAACAAAGAGATACACACTCCATGTCCACTGGGCTCACATAAAAGGGAAAAAATACCCCATAGGGGTTTACCTCAGTGGGGTGAGGCTTGATATTTTCCAGATGGTGACACCACAAGTGAGTTCAATAGAAATATCTTTAGAAAAAGGTGCTTGAATATTAAATAAGCAATGAATATACATCAAGCCCTGATCTGCTGCTGCATCTCTTTACATCTGGGCTGGGCGTGTCTCTTGTCCCTAGCTGCAGATGGGGTGGTCTCCTCTGTCAGTGGGAGGCCCCATTAGATGTCCCATTAGGAAGATTTTCTGGCAGGGTAAATTCTAGAACTGGAACATTGTCCACAAATAGATTCAGGACTTTTCTTGGGGTGATGAAGGGAGAAGAAGAAAGCAGCAAAGGAGAGATTTGGCTTGATTGCAGGAGTCAAATTATATGCATTGTGTGTGAAAGAGCAGGCGTTTCCTTCTGACTCTGGGGAAAGGTCAGTAAATGCAACAGTTAAGAAGCATAAAATGGAGTTGGTCAAAATGATGATTGTGAAATAGCTCAGACATGAGCTGACCAAGGCTCCAGAGAGTCATTCATAAGACAGGAGGCTATCGAAAGCGAACATATGTGAGCTATTTGGTGGGTGGGGACAGGCAAATCCAGGCACTTTATAAGTTTACATCTAAGGAAATCAAGGTGATGATGAGAGTCTCACTCCATTATCTGCTTTGCCACCCTGTGTGCATGTGCGTGTGCATGTGCGTGTGTGTGTTGGCAGGCAGAGTTCAGGAGGCCCCAGAAGAGGAGGTGGAGGTGGAGAAGCCCTCAGGCCCTGCTTCCCTGGTCCCTACACGAGCTCCTTCAACACTCACTAAGGAGGCACGAAGCCTGTCTTCCAGTTTTTGGTTAAAGCATATAGAATGCTCAAGTGAGTACTGCCAAAATACTGGGTTTTCATGTCAGGTACTGTCAGTGGACAGGGATGTGTAGTTGTGTGGTGTTCTCAGCTGCTCCAGCCCAGCCCCCTCAAAAGCAATGCCGATGAAGTTTTAAGGCTCATTCACATGAAGACAGAGCCAAAAACCTCCCACAGAGTCTTTCAGTGATGGATTATTTAAAGACCTATTGAAATGTCTCTGAAACATTGACCTCTGGCAGTATTTCCCAAACTTCCCTTAAGATGAGAATTACCTGGGCATCTTAAACCGCAAATTGCTGGGCTCCAACCCTCATCTGCTGAAACAGAATTTCCTGGAAAAGAGACATGGTAATCTACATAGTTAACAAATGTTCCAGGTGATACTTGTCATCAGAGTTCTCAACCCTGAGGGCCTTTTGAAAAATGCCTATGCCCAAGTTCATTGCTGTAGTGGTCCAGTTGTTGTGAGATGGGGCCCAGGCACGGGGTTTCCTCGAGTGACTGTGATAAGCACTTGGGGTTACTCTGGGACCCAGTGTGTGTAGCAGTTCTGCTCAGGCTGTGGAATCAGGCTGCCTGGGTTCACCTTTGGGCTCTGCTGCAGCTTCTACCTGTGCAGCCCCAGGCAGTTCTTTTCAATTGTCTAAGCTTCAGTTTCCTTGACTCTAAAATAGTAGCCACGATATGATTTGCCTCCTATGATTATTTTGAGGATTAAAGAGCTAATTGTGTGAACTACCTGGCCCATTGCAAGCACTCAGTAGATTTTAGCTTTCATTAGTCATTTCACATGTGCCTCTGTGTTAAGAACTGGGACACAGAGATGAAGATGTGACCTCAGGGAGTTTGCCATGTCTTGGGAGAGACAGACATATGCAAGCGAATGGGTGATGAGTGGGATGGGCCATCGGAGCAATATGGACTAAGCATGTGAGCTCAGAAGGGACGGTGGGCATCTCTAGCAGGAGAAGGCAGTACCAGGGACATTCAAGGAAGCTGGGGTTTGAAGAATGGGGAATATGTAGCCTAACTGAGAAGGTGGCAGGTGGGCAATCCTAGTGGGGAGAGCAGAGCATGAGCAGAGGGAGTGAATGATATCTCAGCAGACGGTATTTCAGCATGGCTGGGCTTAGTGTTGGGGAGATGAGCCTACAAGGTAGATTGGGATCAAATTCTGAAGGTGATATTGGGGGTTTTGGTCTTTTAGCAAAGGGGACCAATCACCAGAGGATTTTTAGGTTGCTCAGTGACATAACTGGATCTCTGTTTCAGAGCAATAATCCTGGCAAGAGCTTGTGGGATGCTGATAGGGATGCAGAATGAGAGGCAGGAGGCAGGGTGAAGACAGGAGTGGAAATTTCATCAATTCATTTAGTAGATATCTTTTTTTTTTTTGTAGTTAAATTCTTTTTTTTTTATTAGTTTCTGCTTTATAACAAAGTGAATCAGTCATACATATACATCTGTTCCCACATTAGTAGATATCTTTTGAGCACCTACTGATGCCAGACACTAGATGCTGATCTACAGCAGTGAACAGACCTGTGTCACTGCCCCCGCAGCCAGAAGGTGGTTGCAATAGTTCAGGGATGTGACAGGGAGGCCTGACAGGACCAACAGGTGTGAGATAGAGGAGGACGGGGTGGAATGGGAAAGAGACTGTGGAGATCCAACTAAGAGACTTGGGGAAGAATAATCCAGATAAGACAAATGCGTCAGAAGAAGAGGGAAATTATATGGGACAGCATGGCACCAAGGAGGTGCATATAGGAGAGACCACAAATCAGTGGTTCCCAATCTGAGGCTTCTACTGATAAGGAAGGCCTATGGACTACTTGCAATTATTTAAAAAGCTGGATATAAATATGCATTAGTCATTCCTGTTAAGAACGCAGATGGTAACTATGTTGGCTATCTGTTGCTGTGTAACAAACTGCTGTGAAACATAAACAACCATTGACTCAAACAACCATTTATTGGATCTCACATTATGCGGAATTTAAGCAGGGCTTGGCAGGGGCAGTTTTTCTACTCCACAGGCATTAACTGGGGCCATGAGGCAGGATTCAGCTGGCAGTGAGCCCGACCTGGAGGCTCCAAGGTGTCTTCGTTCACATGCCTAGCACCTTGATGAGGACAGCTAGAGGCTGGGGCTCAGCTGGGCCCCTCTCCTTTTCCATGTAGTCTCTTTAGGGGGGTAATTAGACCTTTTAGATGGCAGCGCAAAGTTCCAAAAGACCTCCAGCAGGAAACAGTTATCTTCAAGGTTTAGCCCGGAACACGCATCATATCACTTGTATATTCTATTGGTCAAAGTAGTCTCAGGCAAGCCCAGATTCAAAGGGAGAGGAAATAGGAAGATTATCAACAATTTGCAGCCATCTTTAATCCAACACATCAATTAAAACTTTAATTTTCTTTGTCTTTAAAAGCCGGGAGTATACTACCCTAAGTTATATTCCAAGTTATATAAACCTAAGATGTAATTTGCAGTAATGACTGGATTAATTAGAATAGAAAAAAACATATCAAAACATGAGGTCCTTGGAAAATATAATGAAACATAATAAGAGGGTAACTATTATCACCCTTATGATCAAAAGATTGACAAACATATATTCTAAAATCCAAATTCCCCACCATGGCCCATCATCCCTATGAAGTCTGGCCCCTGCCCACCTCAGAACAGGTCGTGCTCCCTGTCATTGTGTTCTAGGCACCCTATCTTCTTTTAGCTCCTTGATCTCTCCAAGCTCTGTCCCATGATAGGACCTTTGTGCACACCTTTTCCACAATTTTTAATTTTTTTCATGGTTGACTCTTTCTCCTCCTCGAGAGGCCTTTATTGACCAGCCCATCTAGGTAGGCTTGTCATCCAGCCCTCCCATCACAAGTTATTCTCTAAGGCTGCCCTATTTACGCTCTTCATGGTTTTCATCACAAGTCCCTCCTCCCACTTCCCAGGATATAATTCCATGCAAGTTAGAGATTTACTATTTAGCTCCTTGCTGTATCCCTAGCACCTTGCACAGTGCCCAGCCATAGCAGGCAGTCAATAAATATTTATTGAATGAATGAAACTTTCTCATAGGCATCCCTAGAAGGTTCTGTTTCTGCCTGTCAGGAGCCGAGGAGCATGCCTTGTTGGAATGATGTCACTCATGACTCAGCAGAGACTATGTTGAGGGTGCTGAGCCCTGATCTTGGCAGAACATACATACTGGCCCACAGAGGTTGCAGGTGAAAACGCTTAATGGGAAATGCTATCAAAACGTCAGACTGGGGCTTCCCTGGTGGCACAGTGGTTGAGAGTCCACCTGCCGATGCAGGGGACGCGGGTTCGTGCCCCGGTCCGGGAAGATCGCACATGCCACGGAGCGGCTGGGCCCGTGAGCCATGGCCGCTGAGCCTGCGTGTCTGGAGCCTGTGCTCCGCAATGGGAGAGGCCACAACAGTGAGAGGCCCGCATACCGCAAAAAAAAAAAAAGAAAATGTCAGACTGGAAGTTGGGCATTTATAAGCTATAACACATGGCAAAGCCCCTTGTATATCCATTTCCTGTATCTTGCCTATCTCCTGTATTTTTCCCTGTGTTGCTCCATGGACCTTTGAAATCTGGGTGACTTGGTGTGATCCTGAAGAGGTAGGGAACTATTCTGTAGCCTGGACTTGACATTTGATATATGACGTTATCTTCATCTGGAGAGAAACCTACCTAGAGAACTTAATAAAATGAACAATAAGCAACCTCAGGCCTTCAGAACTAGGAAACCAGAGTTATCTGGCCATAGCTGTCTGAACCAGGAAATAAAGATGTGGGGCTCCTTCCTCCTCCTCTCTGTGCCTCGACTCTTCTCTCCTACCTCCCTCCGCCGAGCAGCTGCTCCTGCTTCTGCCGGTTGATCACCATGTGACTTAAACTGGCACATGGATTCACTCCAGCTCTGACTCCATATGACCTTTGGGCCATCACCATCCATCAACAGGCTGACTCAGTCTCTCTGTCTCCATATGTAAATGCCCTTGGGAGGAGGATTGGCTCAGCTGGCCTATAAATTGGCTCCCCTTTGGGTCAGGTGTCTGTCCTTGGCCCAATCATCTCAGGCCCAATCTCTGAGTAAAAGAGGCAGCTGGGGCTGGGGGCAGGGGTGGGGCTGAGGAAGGAAGGAAAGGGAAGTAGAGCAAATAAAACAAAGTTCTCTTGAATGTAACTCTGGTACCACCCCACCTCTAGTTGTACTGTTAAAACAGTCTCAGCGATGTGAGAAGAAAGTAAAAATAGCATTACCATCGTTGAAGAACAGTTTCTAAATATTGCCCAGATTTAATAAATCCAATGAAATCTTAGTTTAAAATAGTAAAGCAATATAATAGTCTCTATGATTCAAGCAGGTCCCATTCTAACCTTCTAAAGCTTCTTTAAGATTATTTATCCTAAAATATCTTTAAATTCCCTGAATGACTCAGACGGAAATATGTCAACATATCATTTGCCTTAAGTATTACATATAAACTCGAAGTGATTTTTTATGTTTGAATTTTTAAATGAATTATATTGCCCTTTTTATATATATTTGTTCAGTATGTCTATAGATCGTTCAGTTCTGTAAAGTTAACCAAAGCCTAAAGATTAATTCTAGTGCTGAGTTTTAATAAGTCTGTTTCTTAAAAATCACCTTTGAAAAGAATGAAGTCATGCATCAAATTAAACCAGAGAGTCACTACAGGCAGAGTTCAGTGGACATACAAAGTTGAAGGGTGTTATAATTTCTGCATCCTTAGTAATACATTCACAGAAAAAGAAAAAGAAAAGTATTAAGAGGAAAGCCTTTGGTCTGGGAGATGAGATAGTAAAATGTCAGTGTGTTTCACCTGACTCAAAACCAAACCTCCAGAGTCTACAGAGAGGCGCCTGTCCCAGCTCTCCTGCACTCGCATGAGCATCAGTCACGACAGGAAGTCCTGAACAGCAAATGGGAGGGATAATGATATCTTCATCGGAGGTTTTTAGGAAGACTGAATGAGTGAAGCGATGTCAAGTGCTTGGAGTACTATCTGGCACACGGCACAGCCTCTGGGAGCGTTGGCACTTACGGTGCCATTGCTGCCATTCACCCTTACCTGAGCTGAAGACGTTTTGCCCATGGGAATCACCTGCTTTGAGTCCTCGGTTCAGCTTGCCTTGGTTGCAGCCGTCTCCATGGTTACTGACCCTGGGATCCTGGCTCCTCCCCGGTTCAGTCAGCACAGGCTCTGGGCATTCTCTGTTAGACACCTTTGAACCTGCAAACTGCCAGCTTCCCTTCTATCTTGGTTTGAAGTCACTAGGAGGCATGAATGGTGAGAACTGTCACACAAACATGTCTCCACTTACTCACGAACTCAAATATTTAGATTCTAAAGGAAATGTAACTTTTTCTCTGCTCTCTCTCTTCTTAGCCACCTTGGAGGGGTGGGAGGATGAAGAACCTCATAGAAGAGTGGAATCCCAAAGAAACAGCTTTAGGACCTGAGAGGAGCCAGAAATTCAGTATATTTAGGGCTCCCTTGTGAAAACATAAAAACAAAAATAAAAATGCCTCCTGCCGCTTCAGCATTTCTCTTCCACTGATGCCCCCCGACCCGCCCCCCGCCATTTGCTTTAAAAACAAATGGAAAAAGCCGAGTGTTGATGGCAGTCACTGGGGGGTTAGAGTATGTGCCGGTAGAGGCGTACTCTTTCAGACTGACAAGACCTTAAAATCCAAAACCACAAGTCAGTGCTGGTGTGTGTATGCGTGTGTGTGTGTACACGCAAGCTCATGGATCGGTGAGGGGGGTTTCACAAGAGTCTGGATTTGATTTGCAGGATTACGAATTGCCTTGAATGTTTTGAGAAAACTTTGAGGATTTGGTGGATATTTAAGAATTAGAAGTTTTATTTGAGGGACATTTAAGGATCAAGAGTTGGTTATTTGGGAAACATTAAGGGCAGACTCTGTCCTTAGCTACTTTCACGAATCTTCTTTGTTTCCAGGAAGTTTGAAGTTCTTTAAAAGAGAAATTTGCTCCTGATATTCAGGGGTGATGGTGAGTGTGGTCTTAACTGCAAAGACAAGAAAAAGACACGTGAAAAATCTCAAACACTGCTTGAACTTCTTACTCTAGATGGCCATTCCATCCACTCTGAAAATTTAAGATTCTGTATTTGTATAAGTATTTTAAAACATCATACTAACTTTTGGACCATGTGGGACAATGTTTTTTCCTTTGAATTTTTTTTTTACAATTTAATAAGTGTGATTGGTATCTCATTTTAGTCTTAACTTCTTTGATTACTAAGGAGGCCATACATCTTTCAATGTGTATATTTCCTTTCCTGTGAATTGTTTGTTCATGTTGTTTTCACATATTTATTTTGGAGTTTTAAGGGTTTTTCCTTAACAATTCATAAGTCCTCTTTTATGAATTATGGAATATTTCAGACATACAGAAAAGTAACAGATGCACTTAGAGCTCATTTTATAAACTTCCTGGATCCCACTTTCCACCCCCTCTTCCAGAGGTAAACCACTTAGAGTTGCTATATATCTTTCCATTCCACATTTTAATATTTTTAGTCTTTGGTCATCACACACACACTTACACACACACACACACACACACACACACACTGTATTGACTTGTAAGTTTTTAAATTTTATGAGTGATAATATACCAACCTTAGCATTCTGCAACTTGCTCTTTTTAAACTCATTATTGTATCGCTGAGATTTATTTACATTTTGACAAACTGTAAGATCCAATTCATTCTTTCTAATGACTAAATTGAATTCCACTGTATGAACATAACATAGGTTATTTACTGTACTGTCAGGGACCTCTTTATATGATTTATTTAAGTACCGTAAGGGAACTCTTTATATGAATATACATTAACCCTACCTTTTGTTGTTGTCTGTTAGTTATAACTGTATTTCCCCATGTCTTCTTATTTTAATTATTTTTATTTTTACAGAAGTATAAACTTTTATAGAGTTAAATCTGTTGATTGTTTCCTCTGTGATTTCTTCTGTTGCCTCAAAGCATACAGCGTGTTCACCCCTCCAAAATAAAATTAATGTTATTAAGACCAACTATGTTCTGGATTTTCAAGTGAACACGTCAAATTTATCTTTGTATAATTTTGGTTACTGGCTTAAGAAAGTATCCTCTTTTCTGTTATCCTGTAATGTTTTTATGTGAACCTATATTAAAATGATCATATTCCCTCTTAGTGACTCATATTAATATATACTTATATCAATATATTTCATAAATTTCTCTCAATTACAATCTCCTTGAATTTTGGGGTAAATATGATATTTTACGTATTATTCTTTGTAGTCAACATATAATGTTCAATTCTGTTTCCCCCAGTTGTGCATTTTCAAAATATCTATAGTTTTTGTTTGTTTATATTTATTGGGTTTAGTAGCAGAACTGTGTTTGCTTCATCAAATGATCTGGGTACCTTTGCAGGCATGTGCATGTCGAGGAACATCCATCAGTGTGACAATATGGCTTCCTTCTGCTGGAGTGACTTATCTTATTGGTGAGTTTGGGGTAGAGCCGGCCCCTACCTCCTGCCCTCCTTTTGGGAGCCAGCCTGCCCACAGAGAACATGCTTTCTGACCTACAACTCTTGGCCACACATTTTACAAGACAAGTTCCATGTGGCGAGCATGTGCTAATTCAGTGCTACCTGTGGCAGAGGGTGTGGGTCATCTAAGGGTTAGTTCTGAAAGATTTATGCTTGTCACACATCTAAGCTACATCCTCCAATATAGCATTTGTTAGCAATAACTGTTTTGATTTCCATCTGTTTAATTTCCTTGCTCACCTCTCAATTAATTCTGACTTTTGGTGGGGGGAAAGGGCCCCCTAAAGCCCAAACAGTCCAATATATATTTAAAAGGAATTCCAGAAAGAGAGAATAAGATGAAAGGAAGAAAATCAGTAATAGATGGTGATGGCTACACAACTCTATGAATATACTAAAACCATTGAAGTGTACACGTTAAATGGGTGAATTTTATGGTATGTGAATTATGTCAGTAAAGATGCTTTTAATAAAAGATAATGGCTGAAAAATTTTAAGAAGCAATAGAAGTCACAAATTGTTTCAGAAATTACAGTATAAATCAAAATGAAAACATCCCCAGGCATATCATAATGAAAGAGAGAAACTCTTAAGACATAGGAAAGATCTTAACAGCTACCAGAAAGAAAGGTAGGTAATCTTTACAAGAATAGCAATTCAGTTAGCAGACTTCTCAACAGAAGCCAGAAGGCAATGGAATAATATCTGCAAAGTGCTGACAACTGGAATTCTACACCAGCTAAACCACTGGGTCAAAAGTCAGGATGAAATAAAAGACCTTCTCAAAATCTGAGATAATTTACCACTAATGCACCTCTGCTGAATAAACCCAAAGTAGAAAGAAGGAAATAACAAGAGCAGAAATAGATCAAAGATAAATCAAACTTAAAGAGAATCATCAAAGCCAATAATAGGCTCTTTGAGAAAAAACTAATAAAATAAGACGAACTTCCTTCAAGATTGATCAAAAAAGAGAAAAAAAAAGCACAAATACAGAAATCGAGACTAGAAAGGGGACCTACCTAAAGATAAAGATTTTTTTAATTATAGGATAATTTTGAACAAGTCACTAAACCTGAAAATTTCCAAAAAAAAGATCATTAATCCTGGAAAAAGATAAATTATCCAAGCTACAGATGAAATAGTAAATCTGAATAGAGTATTAGCCATCAAAAAAATTGAATCATTAGTTTAAAAACTTCCAAATATTTAAGGAACTGGTAATCCAAGTATTGATATTACACAAACTGTTCCAAAGAAAGATGGAAATGTCCAAAATTATTTTACCTACGATTTCTGGGTCCTTATTCTCATTTCTCAACTCTTTTAGCTCCTGTGTCACTATCAATCTTTCTCCTATCTTCATTCTTAGTGAATCCAATATACACTTAGACGACCCATCCAACAGTCTGAACACTTGGTTCTTTGAGCTTCTCTCCTCTGATGATCTTGTCCTCCACCTGTTCACCCCTGTGATTGGAACCGGGCACAATCTCAATTTCATGCAGCCCCTCTCTACTTTAACCACTACCTCTAACCACCTCCTTGTATCTTTCCAGGTCCTTCTTTCTCGTACTCTAAATTCAAAAAACTTGGACCTACCAGGACCTCCATCCACTGATTCTGCCACCTTTTTCACTGCCTCCCATGCCCTGATGTCCTCTTCCCCTCCCACCTTACCCAGCTGAAATTCCTCAGTGCTGTTGCCCCTTTCTCCTTAGTCCTACTCACTTGGCGAAACCATGATCCTAGTTAAATCCAACTTTCCACCTACTCTGAGCCTGCAGAAGAAAAATGCACACCCAATCTGAAAGGCCTATTTTAAACTCAGGATCACAAACCTCAAGTGAGCTCTTAATGCTGCCTGGCAGACATACTATATTTCCTAGTCCATTTATCTCCTCATACTTGACTATTTCATACCATTTCCTTTGTTCTCAAATTTCCAACACCTAATCCCACCTCCTCATCCACTGAAAACCTTGCTTTCCACTTCACTGAGGAAAATGAAGCAATCAGAAATTCTACAGAGTTTACCCTCCTTCTGGTCTGAGGGCCACATATTCTGTCATCTAATCTACTACTATAAGTGAACTATCCATGCTTCCGTCTGAAGTCAATCCCTCCACTTCAGAGCTAGGTATTATTGCCTCTGATCTAAGGGCTAGTAAAGGACATCTCTCCAGCAATTGCTCTCTCTCTCTCTCTACTGGATCATTTCCATTAGCATAGAAACATATGGTTATTTCTTCCATCTTGAAAGAAACTTCCTTTTGACCCCACCAGCTCCACTTAATGACTTTGCTCATCATCGTGGCAAAATTCCTTGAAAGTGTTGTCTACACTCACTTCAGTTCCTTTCCTCCTATTCTCTTTGAAATGGAGATTTCCCATGCACCACTCCATTGAAAGCACCCTTTTCCAGTCTCAGCGACATTTAAAGACAGTGGATCACTCCCTTCTCCTTGGTAGCCTTTCACTTGGCTTCTATGTGACTTCACTTCACTCTCTCTGTCTCTTCCTTAGCTGGCTCTTCCTCTTGTCCCTGACTTCTTGACATTGGATTGTCACAGCGCCCAGCTCCTCATCCTCTTCTCTATCTATACTCATTCCTTCATTGTTCTCACTTAGTCACATGGCTTTACATGCCATCAATATGCAACAATTGCCAGCTGTCTATTTCCAGACCACACCTCTCCCCTGTGCCTCAGATTCATATATCTAACTGCCTAATAGCCAACCCCGCTTGGGTATCCAACAGAAACCTCAAGCTTAACATGGCCAGCACTGAAATTCTGGCCTTCTCCCACCACCCTATTCCACCCGTCTTCCCCATCTCAGTTGTTGGTGATGCCATCTTTCTAGTAGCTCAGCCCTAAAACCTTAGTCTAAACCCCTTTTCCCCCTAATACTCCACATCCAATCGATCAGGAAATTCTGTTGGCTATACCTCAAAATATACCTAAAACTGACCACTTATCACTAGTTCCACTGCTACTGCCCTGCTCTGAGCTTCTGTCTCTCACCTGGACTCCTGTAGAGCCTCCTGACTGGCCTCCTGCACCATCCTTACTGTTCTGTAGTCCAGAAATCCCCTAAAAAGTAAGCAAGGTTGTGTGTTTCCTCTACTCAAACCTCCCTAGTCCCACACAGCAGAAGGCTTACAGCACCCGCAGAGCCTCCCCCGTAACTTATCTCTGTTTCATCTCCTTCCTCATCTTCCCCCCGCCCCCTGCTCCATCACTCCACTCCAGCCACCCCAGCCTACACACTGTTCCTCAAATAGCCAGGCTCCCAACTTAGAGCTTTTGCCGTCACTGTCTCCTCTGCCTGTAACGCTCGTCCGCAGGTGTCTGCATGGGTAATGCCCTCACTTCACGTTTTTGCCCAAATGTCAGCAGGTCTTCTTCAGAAATCGCAGGCAACCTCTCCACCACCATCACACTCCTAATCACCATCCCCTGATTTATTTTGTATGCACTTTCTTGAGCTATAATTCACATACCATGACATTTACTCATTTAAGCTATACAATGCAATACTAGTTATTAGAATCACAGAATCACCACAATTTTAGAACATTTTCGTCACCCCCCCAAAACCCTATACCCATTACGGTCATTCCCCATTTCTCCCAAATTCCACCCCCCCCCTCCAGCCCCCGGCAACCACTGATCTACTTTTTAAAAAATTATTATTTTATTTATTTATTTTTGGCTGCATTGGGTCTTTGTTGCTGCGCGTGGGCTTTCTCTAGCTGTGGCCAGTGGGGGCTACTCTTCGTTGCGGTGCGCGGGCTTCTCATTGCAGTGGCTTCTCTTGTTGTGGAGCACGGGCTCTAGGCATGCGGGCTTCAGTAGTTGTAGCACGTGGGCTCAGTAGTTGTGGCTCACAGGCTCTAGAGCGCAGGCTCAGTAGTTGTGGCTTGCGGGCTTAGTTGTTCTGCGGCATGTGGGATCTTCCCAGACCAGGGATCGAACCTGTGTCCCCTGCATTGGCAGGCGGATTCTTAACCACTCTGCCACCAGGGAAGCCCCGATCTACTTTTTGTGTCTATGGATTTGCCTATTCTGGACATTTTATATAAATGGACTCATACAATATGCGTTCCTTTGTGACTGGCTTCTGTCACTTAGCATTAAGTTTTTGTTTCATTCATGTTGTAGCATGTGTCAGCACTTCATTTCTTTTTATGGCCAAATAAAATATACCATATTCATTTATTCATTTAACTATTGATAGACACTGGGTTTTTCCTCTTTGGGGCTATTATGAATAATGCTGCTCTAAACGTTTGTGTACAACATTTTGTGTGGACATAAGTTTTCATTTTTCTTGGGTAGATACCTAGGAGTAGAATTGCTGGGCCATGTGGTAACTCAATGTTTAACCTTTTGAGCAATTGCCAGACTGTTTTCCAAAGTGGCTACACCATTTTATATTTCTAACCAAAGTGTATGAAGGTTGCAATTCTTCCATATCCCCTCCAACATATTTTATTATATCTTCTTAATACTTGCTTTATTGTTACAACAGCACTTATCATTTTCCAATATGCTATGTCATTCATTTATTAAGTTTTTTATTGTCTGTCTCTCCACTATAATGTAAACTCCATAAAGGCAGGGACTTTTGCCTTTTCTCATCTGTTTTGTTCACTGTTGAGAGTGCCTAGAACAGAGGAATCACTCAATGAATATTGGTGGATTGGAATGCAATGGGTTTAATGTAACTGATACCAAAACCAGACAACAGTGTGAGAAAAGAAAGACTGAGTGAGTCTCAATTATTAATGCAGAGTCAAAAATTTAAATAAAATGTTACCAATGAAATGTTACCAATGAAATAGATTAAGATTATAAAAAACATATGTACCTCAGACAATATAAGCTAAAAAAAGACAAAGCTAGCTACACATTAGCCAGCTACTGGGAGACACAGGGCCAAAGATTCCATGGCAATGTAAAACAAAAAGTCATAACTGAATTCTGATTTCTACAGGGTCCATAGCTCATTAACCATGAAAGAAGCAGAAAAACAAATCAAGGAACCAGTTATCCTTCAGGAAGCCAGCAGATCAAATGGGTGCCAACTTGGTACCAAGTGTTGTTATAACTTGGTCGGGCTCCTGACCAGGCTTCTGCACAGGCACACTGGGTCTTAGCAAAGCCAGCGTGGGAAGGAAAAAGTAAACAGGAAGAGGGTGGGGGGGACTAATAGTCTAGAGACCTGATGCAATGCAGAATTCTAGTAAACATAGGCAGCAGCTGGTGTGCCATGGGGTCCAAGCCAGTGTACGGTGTGGATACTGAGTCAGGCAGTCAGCGCTCCCAATTACCAGTCCATTCCCAGCAAGACCCCAGCCACTGGCCAAGGTATAAAGAACAGGATCCGGTTCCACCTACCCCAGGGGTTCCTGGCAGGGACCAGCCAGCGTGTCAGACCAGCCAAATGGGTGGAGGGCAGGGTTCCAATCCAGGGGTAGGGATGGGGGTGGGTGGAAGAAGAGGAGGGATGAAGCTCTGGAGGGCCAAGAAGTCTAGCTGTGGAAATTGACCAATACAGTGTGGAATATGTGATGTATTTGGGTGGGGGGTGGTAAGAAGATGACAGGGGACACAGTTTTACATATTTGGCACTTGTTTTTTAATATCTTGTTTTTTCAAGGGGAGATGTCTATCTAGTCCCTGTAGGGCCTTTCCAGCCCCCATCTAAAAGTTGCATTCCCCACTCCACCCTAGCGGGGCCCAGCAGAGTATCCAATAAGCCTCTGTAATTTATCAGTTGGCCCCCATTCCCTGAATAAAGAGACTTTCCACAGAACAGAACCGGCACCCACACAGTCTTCCCAACACTTGCTTTCTTCCTCTGGGCGGCCCCAGATCGCCCCCAGGGCAGGACCGTGAGATTCACGGGACATCTGAACTCTGCCCACAATACTGTGTAACCCTACAGCTACCCCTCTGACTGCGCTGACCTTTGATGGGGGGGGAGGGAGGCAAGGAAACCACCCTTCTTTTACTCCTCGTTATCCCACCCTGTCACCTCCGTTTTCTAAAAAACACATGTACGTTTGGAGAAAAAAAAAAAAAGTCTTTCATCTGGGATATGTTTTCTTTACCAGAGCAAGTGTGTGTGGGAGGGGACGGCGGAGGGAGAGAGGGCGGGGAAGGGGGTACCAAAGTGCCCAGCGGCAGGAGCACCTACAGAAACAATCCTCCCTTGGTGAGGCACCGAAGGAAAATCGTGCTAAGCAAAGTGACTTGCAACTCCGGGAAGGCTGGGCAGTTCACGGTGGGCAGTCCTGGGCGACGATGGGGGGCGGGGGTGTGGGGGATGAAGGGAAAAGAGATGGAGAGGGGGAAGGGCAAGAGGAGGGGGAGGGGCGGTCCCGAGCAATTCAATGGTGCTTTGATTTAACAACTCCAAGCCCTTTGAAAACATTTTGCCAAGAAAAGCTTGCCATCAACACGTATAATCTCTTATCAGAGGCCCCTGAAAGCCCGGGCCCCGGGGTTAATTCCCCCATCGCAATGAGTTTGAATCAGCTCTAAACCCGCAGTGACATGAAAGCTCCCGAGCCCCGGGCCGCACAGAACCCACTGCGATCCGCCGACCGGGGAGGATTACGGGGCCTGTTCCGCGGCGAGCTCGCCGGCGGGACGGGCAGGCTCAAAAGAAAAAGAATAATTAGGGATAATTGCTTGTGTCCAAACACAAGCATTAAGGCCCCCTGTTCCCCTTTGGGACTTTGTGAGCCAGAATGAAAGAGACACCCCCTGTTTTGACAGCTGGAACAGCGGCCTGGATCCGTGACCAAGGGAGGAAGCGCTCCCGGCTGCTGGGAACGCGGCCGAGTCTGGCCGCGGGTGGGCGGGGGGGCCTCCGGGCCCGGAGCCGCCCGAGTCCACGCGCGGGGTCCGCTTTCGCGCTCGGCCCTCGCGAAGCTCGGAAAAAGCGGGTTGTCTCTCCGCCTGGCGCTTGCGGCCTCGGAAGCCCGCTGCAGCCCAGGGGCCTGCAGCGGGGCTGGGCAGCAGAGGCCCGCGCCCAGCGCACGGCGGCGGGTTGGTGGAAGGTGGCCAGGGACCCAGGGGCGTGGCGCCCGAGCCGCCCAAGGCGTCGGGTGCGGCAGAGCTCCGGAGGCTCCGCTACGCAAGTTTGAACCCCGAGCCCCAGGTGGCCTTTTTCAGACCCCCTAAAGCTCACAAAATGGGAATGAATATCCGGTCCCATCTCTCTGGGCGTGAGGCGGCCTGCGCCCCATTTGGAGACACCCGAATCCCAAGGTGGTCCCAGCCACATCCGGCCGCGCCCTTGAAGCCAAGGCCCGCGTAGGAGGCCTCCCTTCGTGGCTTGGAAGTGACAAGAGAATTAAACGCAACTAGGGAAACGAGCTTAATGCACACCCGCTGCCTCAGGGCTCGGCAACAAGGCCCACAATCCCGAGGCGAGCTTGATGCTGGGGTTTGGGGCCAGGGCGTTCTGGAGGAGACCGAACAGGTCTCGGCTAACAATCTCCGGGGGCCGAAAGTTCTGGGAGCTTGGCTAGTTTGCCCTTCGTAGTCCAAGAAGCCACGGGGCCCGAAAAGGCCAAGCCAGGCCTAGAAGTTTCCTTGAAGGAGTGGGGCGGAGGTGGGGGGCAAAAAGCGGCTCCTGCCAGCTGGATGCCAGCTCCTAAGGCGAGGGGAGGGAAGGGGAGGGAGGAAGGTGGAAAAGGGGGAGAAGCTGACGGAAATACGGTCTTCGAGACCACCGGCAACACCTGGACCACCCAGGCCGCGGCCTGGAACTGCGAAACCCTGAGGCCTGCGTGGCCAACCGGCTAGAAAGTCCGCAGAGGGGAGTGGATCTTCCAGAGTATCACCAGCTGGGGTCTCTCCAAGGCGGCTGGCAGCCGGGCGGCCGGCGGAATCCACAACCGCGCTGTCCCCAGATGCTCGGGCCTGCGCTCCGCTTCCAAATACGGATCATATGCGGGGCTGAAGGGAGAGTGGGGAAGCGGCGCGGCGAACACGCGGGCATGAGTAATTGATTAAAGGGAAACCACATCCGACAAGAAAAAGGTTTTCCGAAAGCAGCCGAGTCCGAGACGAGCTTCCGACCCTGCAGCTGTGGCCCAGACGGATCCTCCCAGGACTGGGCCCTCCCCACGCAGCAGAGGACGTGCGCTGGGGCCTGCTGGCCCAGCAGAAGGGACCCACCTGGCTTGCAAAGACTGTGTGCTTCAGATAAAGCTCAAGGTTAAAAGTTTCTGGGTTGGCCTGGGACTGGGGGAGGCGGCGGGGGTGATCTCTGGACCTCCCCTGGTTGGCTGCGACCACCTGGGTCTCCCACAGTGGCCTTAGATAGAGCACCCGCGGGTTAGATATAGGCCCCTCAGGGGTCGCCTACATTAACCCAAAGCCAGCTTGGGTTCACCAGACAGGACTATTCTGCAAACAGAGCTTTAAGATCTAAAGGTTCAGATCCGGACAAAACTCACACTTGCTTACATTTTTCTGCCCTTCGTCTCACCCCTTTCTTCTCGGGAAAACCGAACGACAGCAACATTGCCGAGAAATAAGAGAAAAATGCTATTTTTTGCATACCTGTTTTCATTTTACTTCTAATTGCCAGTTTATTAAGATACCCTTAGCTTGTTGAGGATTAAATACAAAACAAAGTTTATAACTGTCGGTAGATTTTTAAATTTTTGTAATTGTAGGCTTCGGATAATTCTCTTGACCAGAGAATAGTTGGGAAGATTCTAAATGAGGGAAAGTGTTGTGTTTCTCTACCATAAAAGAATGAGCTATCACACCTCCCTCCTGTGAGTATAAAAGTCAGGAAAAAATTTTAAAGCCTTGATTTGCAAAGTTTCCTTTCGTAGAAATGGGTGATGCTATCTGAATTTTCAGACTGCGGCACACTTTTCAGGTTAGGCCTCAGGTTTTGAGGCAATCAACGGTTTATTTATTTGTTTTGGGGGAAGGGGAGAATATTCCGATGACAGCAAAGGAGACCTTCCTGCTCCTGTCTCGTGATTCCGAAATCCTCCGTCTTCTCTCTCCAGCTGCTTAATCAGGCTGCCCTAAAGAGAAAGCTTTGGTTTGGCACTTTGTTTTGCTTTGTTTTTGAGATTTAATATTGCATATATTTCATCACAACACACTGGTTTCAACAACATATAAAACCCATGAAATTTAATATTCAATTTCAGAACCTTGGCCAAGAGATTAAATTATTATACCAAGAAGAAGAAAAACTAAGATTCTTGGGAAAACGAGAACCTCCATCGAATCTCTACTTCCTCGGAATTACACCACTTCTGCTTACGGTGCCTTGTGGGCCTGTTCCCTCGGTGGGCTCAAAATAGGCGAGACAAACCGAAAAAGGAGGTGTGAAAATGACGTAATACATCTGAATCGGTGCCCCGCAAACGTCACCTTGGCGTTGCGGAGTTACTCCACCGTTACGCCTGCGGAACGCACCCCAAACAGCCTGGAAAACCGAAGAGCGCGATGCAGGAGAGGGCGGGTCCCGACCGGCGGCTGCAGCGTCGAGGCAGGCGGGCCGCCCCGAGGAGTTGCGGGTCTGAGCTTAGAAGGGGCGGGGTGGGGGGGGGGGAGTTAAATAAAGACCACAGCTCGGAATCCGGAGTTGCTAGCGCCCCTTCCAGGGATTTGGAAGGGGTAGTGCAAGTGAAGGACCCGGAAGTTTAAGCTTCGTGAGTTTGATGATAAAGTCGCTTTGCAGTTTTAAAAATAGATCTATTGGTCCCACAAGTCCCCGCTAGGGAGGCCACCAGCTCGCTCCGGCCTGCGTGGAAGCCTGCAGGTTGTACGAGGCGTGGGCTCCTCGTGGACGCGGCCCTTGGGCGGTGAGGAACCTCGGCGTAATTTACGAATGTCCCCCAGCAGTCTGGGACTTTTTTTTTTTTTTTTTTGCTGTACGTGGGCCTCTCACTGTTGTGGCCTCTCCCGTTGCAGAGCACAGGCTCCGGACGCGCAGGCTCAGCGGCCATGGCTCACGGGCCCAGCCGCTCCGCGGCATGTGGGATCCTCCCGGACCGGGGCACGAACCCGTGTCCCCTGCATCGGCAGGCGGACTCTCAACCACTGCGCCACCAGGGAAGCCCCAGTCTGGGACTTTTTAAGGAGCTCCCCGTGGAAGGTCTGAGCGGGGAGACCCGGGCGCGGATCGCCTCCAGCCAGGAGTCCCGGGGCTTCGACGGGCCCCCCCGCTTCCTGTTCTGGCCCCGCGGCCGGGGAGCGCTGGGCGACCAAGGCTGTGCGGACGGCCCGGAGGCCGCGCCCGCCGTCCCGGTCTTCCAGCGCGGGTCGGTACCCGCTGCAGTTGAGCCTGTGACCCGCGAGTCCCGGGAGTAGGGCGCAACGTCAAGATCGCAGGTCCAGCGAGCCCCCGAGCCGGGTCTGCTTCCGCCTGGGTGCAGCGGGTTCAAGGCCCCCGCCGAGGGCGCGCGTCTCCGGATTCGTGCGGCGAGGTGGGCCCGGCGGTGGGGGGAGAGGGCAGCAAACAAGATCTTTCCCGGGCTGGGAAGGCCCCCTTTCCGCCGAACCAGGGCACGCAAACTCTCCGGGGAACCAGAGACTCAGGGAGATTGCGGGCAGTCGCCGACCCCGCTAAATGGCGGGAGTTCCAGTTTGAAAGCAAATCTCAAGCTTCGCGGCTTAGCTGATGGACTCAGCTTCTCTTTTTAAGAAGCAAACCCAAGTTCGCATGGAAAAGGCTAAAAGATGTTATCCACTTTCGAGTCTTCCTCTTTCCCCAAAGAAGTGCATATCCCCCATCCTTCACAGCTGCCTGCACTACTACAGCAATGAAACATCTGTTTTGTGGGATATGTTAGAATTAATGACAATAAGATCTATAATTTTTCAAAGCAAATACAGATTTTTTAACCATTGTCCTTATACACATTATGTGCGTGTGTGTGTATCCACTCATGTATAGATAACACGCATATTTGGGTATATACTGTGGACTAATTTGCATTCTAAAGCTGCAAAAATACAGTCATGTATCCCATCACATATGCTATACTTGAGCATGCTGGTCTTCTCAAAGGCCAATTAAAATGCTATTTTCTTTTAGTTTTTATTTAGAACCTCCAAAACAGGAGCAAACTGTACTTTTAGAATGTAGCCACTCTACACACGAAAAGATGACATGTATAAATTATATTTTCAATGGAATGTTTAAAATTCATTTCTTTCTCTAATATAATCTGACTTCAGGGCATAGGGGCTTCTATTCTTGGAGGGACCCTTAGACACAGTCAGTTCTTGGCTCCCAGAGCAGTGCCTGATGCTGTAAAACACTAAATCTGGACAGATTTACACAGAACAGAAGCTTTAATTTCACCATTCAAATTCCAGCCAAACAGCTTTGGGGATTTTTCTATGTTCCAGACCCCTTGAATGTTTTTCCAGGTTGTATGGTTGAGCCCTAGCTTATGGCAGCTCATCCAAAATCATGACATTATTAAACACAGAAAGGAGATGTGTCATCATGTTTTTTTAAAAATTGTGTCCACCTTGTGGAACAAAGACATTTTATTTTAAAGATGCAACTACTATAACATTGATGAAACCGCTTATGCATATATGATAAAAATTTGATGAAGGCCTTTACGTGTAAGCGGTGTATTGTTTTATTTGTAGTCCTTTACTTGAAACTGTCTTCACACAGTTGTTTTCTTTTTTCTAAACAATAATTTTATGAAGACAAAAAATGAAGAAGATATTCAAGATCATTCTTCCAGATACCACCTGAATGAAACTGACTTCTTCCCATTGAGACAGGCATGGGTTTTCCTCTAACTTTAAAATAAATGACTACTAACACTCGTGCATTGTTGGTGGGAATGTAAATTGGTGCAGCCACTTTGGAAAACAGTATGGAGATTCCTCAAAAAACTAAAAGTAGAGCTACCATACAATCCAGCAATTCCGCTCCCGGGTATTTATCTGAAGAAAATGAAAACACTAATTAGAAAAGATATATGTACCCCTATGTTCATGGCAGCACTATTTACAAAAGCCAAGATATGGAAACAACCTAAATGCCCATCAATAGATGAATGGATAAAGAAGATGTGAGATTGATTATCTATCTATCTCTATATCTATCCCTCCATATATATGTGTGTGTGTGTGTGTGCGTGTGTATACACACACACACACACGCATATACAATCAATGGAATATTAGCCACAAAAAAGAATGGAATCTTGCTATTTGTAAAAACATGAGTAGACCTAGAGGGTATTATGCTAAGTGAAACAAGTCACAAAGAGAAAGACAAATACTGTACGATTTCACTTATGTGTGAAATCTAGAAAACAAATGAACACACATAACAAAACAGAAACAGAGGGGCTTCCCTGGTGGCGCAGTGGTTGAGAGTCCGCCTGCCGATGCAGGGGACACGGGTTCGTGCCCCGGTCTGGGAAGATCCCACATGCCGCAGAGCGGCTGGGCCCGTGAGCCATGGCTGCTGGGCCTACGTGTCCGGAGCCTGTGCTCCACAACGGGAGAGGCCACAACAGTGAGAGGCCCGTGTACCGCCAAAAAAAAAAAAAAAACAGAAACAGAGTCATGGATTCAGAGAACAAACATGTGGTTGCCAGAGGGGAAGGGTGTGTGGGGGAGGGAGAGAAATAGGTGAGGGAGATTAAGAGGTACAAAGTTCCAGCTGCAAAATAAATGAATCACTGGTATGAAATGTACAGTGTGGAGAACAGTCAATAATTATGTAATATGTTTGTGTGGTGACAGATGGTAACTAGACATGGTGATCATTTTGAAATATATAGAAATATGGAATTCACTATATTGTGTGTCAAGAACTAACATAGTTTTGAGATCAGTTGTACTTCAAAAACAAACAAACAAACTCATAGAAAAAGAGACCAGATTTGGGGTTACCAGAGGTCAGGGTTGTGGAGAGAGGGAATTGGATGAAGGTGGTCAAAAGGTACAAACTCCCAGTTATAGGATAAATAAGTACTAGGGCAGTAATGCACAACATGATAAGTATAATTATCACTGCTCTATGTTATATATGAAAATTGTTAAAAGAGTAAATCCTAAGAAATCTCATCACAAGGAAAAAATTTTTTTCTATTTAATTTTGTATCTATTTGAGATAATGGATGTTCACTAAACTTATTGTGGTATATCATTTCATGATATATGTTAAGTCAAATCATTATGTTCTATACCTTAAGCTTATACAGTGCTTTATGTCAATTATATTACAATAAAACTGGAAGAAAAATAAAATAAAATTAGTTACTACTATTTGCATTAGTAGAAAGACCAGAAGCTGTTTTCTTCTACTGCTAATGAAGAGTATATTGCATTTCCCCCAAATGAAACCTGGAATTTTTAAACTGGACTGCCAGGTGTATCACTATTAATAAATAGCATGTAAGTGCTATTTGGGGGGGATGGGAATTTCTTCTAGTAGGCCCTGGCTGCACAGAGTTATACTCTCAAGATGCTTATAACTTACTGCAAATACACCTCAGGAGATACATTGTGTGAAAAGATGCAAGTCAAATACATATGTACGTTCTGCAAAAGCAAAGAAATTTGTATTATCAGAGTTAGGACAGAGAATAGACTAAAAATAATTCTCCCTGATGGTAAATCCGTTCATGGCTGGTAAAATAATTATGGACATTTTTTTCTCCACATAAATTTAGTCACATATGTATGAAGCTTGGTGCAACCATGAGATGTACCAGCATTTCTACAGAGCCCCCTCCAAAGCACCCAAGAAATCTGAAATAGTTAAGGTACCCCTTTGCTTCTTTCTTCCCCTACAGGCCCCGCTTGTGGAGAATGGTGGAAAGTACAATGTACTGAGTTAAACAAATATTTAACTTGCTCCATGTCCAAGGCAAATCAGATTTCAGGCCAACATATGGGCTCCAGCTTAGGGCCGGAGACATGGCCTCAGGTTGGCTGGGAGTGAATGATGTGTGTGGTCATTGTTGGAGGCTCTGGCTGGACCAAACAGACACCGTCTCACCCATCTTTCCCAGGGCTGTGGGGAGTCTGAGCTCTGCTTTATTCCAGAACCCATCACAGGCTAGAGCTCTCTGAGGTAGGTCCAGCACGGTTAATGTAGATTCGGAATTTAAATTCTTGCTTGACTGGCTGAGTTCCTTTAGGGCAGGCACTATGATTTATTGGTTTGGTGTTCCCCACATTTTGCACCATGGTAAGCACTTGATACAGGTCTGATGGATAACTGAAATCATTTAAGTTCCTGGTAAGGAAGATCCCCATAATTATGGTCTTTGGGTCTTCAGGTGGCTTCAGAGCATCTAGATGTGGGCTGTGACACAGTCGCCACTGGCTATATGTGGCTACTGCTGCTTGGAATGTAGCTTGTCCAAATTGATAGATGCCGTAAGCATAAGATATGTACTGGATTTTCACAGCTTAGTATGAAAAAAAGAATGTACAGTATCTCAATCATTTTATATTGATTATATATGAAATAATACTTTAGACATATTGGGGTAAAATATATTTGTAGTAGATGCTTCTAAGGTGACCCCTAATGACCCCAGCCTCCTGGTATTCATGCCCATATGTAATTCCCTCTCCTAGAAAGTAGGCTGGACTTCATGGCTCAATTCTAATGCATAGAATTTGGCAGGAGTGACAGGAGGTAACTTCCACGATTAGATCACAAAAAGAAAGACTGCAGCGCCTCTTTTGGGTGTTCCTTCTTTCCCTCAGTAGCTTGCTCCCTCTCTCTCTTTCCATCTCAGAGCCTAGTCATCAGTGAAGAACAGATTCTCATGCTGAAGATGCCAGATGGAGAAGAGAGGCCCCGGAGAGCCCAACCGCCGGCTGCGAGAGTGATGCTCTTTGGAAGCGGACGCTCCTGTCCCAGTCAACGCTTCAGATGATGTAGCCAGACCACTAGCTTGACTGCAGACTCAGGAGAAGCATGGAGCCAGAACTATCCAACTAAGCCACTGTGCGTGCTGACCCATAGCAAGTGAGAAATAATACATGTGTGTTTTAAGCTAAGTTTGGTGGTAATTTGGTACACAGCACTAAATAACTAATACACTATTATTTAAATTAATTTCATTGGTTTCTTTTTACTTTTGAAAATGTAGCTACTAGAAAATTTTAAATTACTTGTGTGGTTCACATTACATTTCTGTTGGACAGCACTGGTCTCTGTGGCTCAGACGGGGCAACAGTGCTCCCAGTTTAATTCGGGACTCTAAGGACCTGGACTCAAATTTATGATGTAGACAGTCATGAAATATTTAGGTATAAACCTTACAAATTATGTTATAATCTCTAATTTCTTGGCTAAGCCCATTCCTGATATTTACATATTGAAGAGCTGTGGATTCAGAGTCAAGAGTTACTCAATTCTCAGTTTAGCCCCCAGTTAGTTGGACACTGTACCCAGAGAGACCACTTTAATGTTCCTTCCAGCTCTAACATTCTATGGTTCAACAACTGCTCATTTCAGCATTTTCTTGCCACCAGGGCGTAACAGCAGCATTGGTGATAGCATTGGTGATTCAGGTGATGGTGAACCAACATTAGCGGCTCCACTTGTCCCACATGGTCCCTTAGCAAAGAGTGGTGAGTGGGTCAGAATGAGGGGTGGCAGCCTGAGACAAGGCCACACTCTCCAGCATACCCGTGACTGCTCCCACTATCTTCCACAGCCTTTCCTAGAATTCTTGCATATCTGTTCTTCACTGTTGCTGACATCTACAACACCAGAAAACTGTGTTTTCCTTTAGGAGTATTGTAGCTAAGTTTGACGTTAGGAAGAAATGAAGGGCTTAGCTTTCTATTTATTTACGGAACCACAGAGATCCAAAGTGCTAATTAGAAAAATATTTTAGAAAACTGTATTTCGATTGGATTTTATTTTGCTAGTACGATGACAAATTCTCATAAGTTTTCAATGGTTTTTCCATCTTCTGACCAGAAGGCCACCGATTTGAGTCTCCTCTACTCTGGCAATTTACCGATAATTATAGGATAGGGCTATGTTACAAGAACGAACATAGTCCTCTGTGATTTTTTGCCACACTTAATTAAGAAATTCTCTTCCTTCTGTCTTAAATACGTTTTACTTTGACAGCATGATTGCAGACGTAATACATGGCCCTTCAGAGGGGGATGACTTCTCTAGCCATATTTTGACCAAAAGCAGATAGTCTACTAAAAGGCTGTCATTGATAGTTTCAATCACTTAAAAGTGACGTTTGATAAATGTTGCTGAAAATATTCCCACTTTGGACTTACTGGGTGGGTGATTAAGTGAAGGGCAAGGACTGTTACACAAGCCATTATTTTATACATGTTAGTGGATAGTGGCTGCTCTGACATTTTGTACAAAAAAACCAAACAGGTTATTAATATAAATTAGCATTATTTTGGCAGATGGCATTTATTGTTTCATGATATTTATTTTATTAGGTCTTTCATTTGCAAATTTGTGTAACAACATTTTAGCAGAATTTAGATTTTCCTCAGGAGATGAGTTTTAGAAAGCTCTTGCTAAACTGTAGAGGTAATGCTATGAGGGAATGGTAAAGTGATGTCACTTATATGGAGACTATTACAAATTAGGGCTTTGTATTTCAGTGACAATTTAAATTCTAGATTTTGATTTTCAGTTTTCTAAATGTACATAATTTTTTCCTAAATAAAATCATTAGTGCTTGTCTAAGTACACAAAATAAGAAAATCAACCATTTCAGGTGATACCAAAGCTTTCCCAAGTTTCCAGAATAATGGGATTAAAGTCATACATGTGCTATTCTGTTTCCCATAGGCACTAACTTCAGCCATCGCTTCACAACACCAAGCAAGCTGGCTTTCAAAACGTACTCAACATATGCTTCTGATAACTTTCTAAAACAAGTAATAAACAGCACAGCATGTTAGAGTAGACTTATGTAAATTAGTGTCCAAGAAGTGATGGTTCTTAGTTTCTCCTTTTTATTCTCATTTTCAAACCAATTTTCTTTGCTTTAGCAGTAAACATTAAGCAATGTACACCCAAACCTTGGGAAGCTTTTTTTCTTTTTTTTTCACATTTGCAGGCACAACATAATTTTTTTCAACTGAAGAAAGCCATGGCTTTACCAGTGAAATTCTATTACTGTCTTCAGGGAATGATGATTTATACTACTAAGGTTTAGAACGTGGAACTTTTTTTTTTTTTTTTTTTGCAGTACACGGGCCTCTCACTGTTGTGGCCTCTCCCGCTGTGGAGCACAGGCTCCGGACGCGCAGGCTCAGCAGCCATGGCTCACGGGCCCAGCCACTCCGCGGCATGTGGGATCTTCCCAGACCGGGGCACGAACCCGTGTCCCCTGCATCGGCAGGTGGACTGTCAACGACTGCGCCACCAGGGAAGCCCCAGAACGTGGAACTTTTTATCTTCAGCTCTTGGAATCCAATGAAACCATTTTCGTGCCTTTGCCTCCTCTTTACTCCTCTTCCTCCCTCCTTGACCATTTCACGTCCTTCCGCAGCCACACACAGTCTCATTCTTCACTCTCTGCAGCTCTCTCTCCAGGGTGGACCCTCTGCCTTTGGTGGTCCTGCAACTTCAGGCTAGTCCAGCCACTGATGACTAATTCTGTTCCACCACTCGCTCCCTCCACCTCCCCTGCCCACACAGAGGGTGCTCTCTCCTCCTCTCCCCGCAAGGGGCTTACCACACAGACCCAGCTTCAGCAAAGGAAAGTGCTCACAGGGCAAGGAGAGGAAGAGGACTTAATGTTAACGTCAAAAACAAGGGAAAGAGTTGATATGCAGCCTTAGGCGTGTGCAGGATGCTCCTAGCTGTCTTTCTGAAGTCCTGCCTGCTAATCCCCCAATGCCCCCAAGGCACTCCCACAAAATTTGCTGTTACCAGCCATGCAGATATTTTCCTAATTCCCAATTCTAACCCCACCTTACAAACAGGTGCCTTTTAGTGCAATCAGGATAAAATACACGTGTGGCTATTACTTTGTTGCTTTGAAAAGGTGACGAAGGGCATAGGGCCTATCAGGCCAGGCCATCCCTGGGTAATTTGCCATGAGCCTCTGTGTGGATCCAGATCCTCCCTTTGTTTGAGATCTGATTCCTGCAGATGACTGACAAGGGCGGACTTGTAACAACATTATTTCAGGAGGATAATACCCAGCCACCATAAATTCCTTTTTTAATAGTTTATTGCAGGTTGTAGGCTATTGACAATGACTTTATTTTAAGCACGAAGGAAAATAGTTCCTTGTTGCTGCTAGTCTCTAAAACCACTTTAAGACGTTTTAGTACCCTCAGAGAAAACCTAGGCTTTCATGAAATGAATCATAAATAGTTGAGTTAAAGCAAACCACTGTTCAATAGAAAGAGAGAGGAAGGGACGAGAAAAGAAGATATCTGAGATACAAAAGAGATGCTCTGGGAGCCGCTTCCATGCAAGTAAAATTTCAACCTAACTTTCACAGCCATCCTTCCACGTCTTAACTTTCCTGGGTGATAAATAAAGTTGAACAAAGAAATTTCTAAAAGCCTTAACCATACCTATGTGGAAGAATGAAAATGAGTTAGGAACTAGCTCATTCTCAGATTAGCAGGAGGAATTCTGGGTTTCATTTCATTTCGTGTTCTGTTGAGGCACATCACTTCATTACTGATTCTTTGCAGTGAAAAAGAGACATTACAATTTTCATGGAAGATCTCAAATTTCGTTAGTATTTGTACATCTTGACTTCAAGTGATGCTGCAAGAGATTTTTAGCAGTTCTTGTAGTTTCACTTCTTGTAGTTTCAGACCACACACCCGGACCTATGCCGTAAAAGGCCATCAGGAAATAGAAAATAATTTTATGGACATTTAATTAGAGGAGAATGTTTATAAGAGCGTGTGTATCTATTTTTTCTTTTCCTTTAAAAACGTGTTGCCTTTTATTGGAAAAACATATAAAAATACAAGCCCTAAAATATCTTTCTAAAAAGCAATTCTTATAAAACACGCATAGAGTTAAAACCATGCAAGGTAGGTACATATGTGACTAATCATATTTTTGATATATCTCTCTACCTAATCATTAACTATAAATGCCATATAAGAATTTGTAATCCACAGTAAATTATTTCATAGAAATAATTTAAGAGGGCTGCTGACTAATGTGAAACATTCTAGTTTCCACCAGCAGTTGGCTGCCAAACGTTGTAAAAAAAAAAAAAAAAAAAGAGTCCCAGATATAAGTTGACATAAATTATCATGACTATAAATCTCTAACGATCAAGTGGCGGTTAGGTATTATTGCATTTAGAAGATAGGGAAAAACATATTAAACACCATGAAGTCTTTCCTGGTTCCACTTTACATATTAGGAACTGGATCTTTAAAAATCCCCTCAAAGCCTTTTAACTTCTTTAATGCCCTAGACTCAATGTCCTATGTTTCAAAATACATTGTAATAGTTAGAGTTTACTAAGCATAGAAAAAAAGGGGGAAATCATATTATAATTACCAGAAAGACAGCCTAAGCTCTATTTTTAAAATGTGAGTTAGAAAATTTAGTTTTAAACTAAAACTTTTAACATTTTTCAAATGTTTTTCTCAGAGTGTCCTTTTTGCAGCAAAAATCAGAATAACTCAAAGTGTTAATTATCCAAATAACAGTTATGAGGGGTCTTTTGCCCCCTTTCAAATTCTTAGGTTCTCTGTAAAGCTGGAAACATTTGAGTGGAAATAATGTTCAGATTATAAAAAGCAGCAGCACATGAGTGAAATCAGGCAGAATTGGCCTGACAAGGGGTCAGAAACCAGAAACAGTGACATGCAACCACTCAAATGGCAGCATTATTCAGGTAGAAATCCATAATTAGCTGAATTTTTTGAGTTTAGAGGATTACTATAAAGTGCAGGGGGGAAATAGTAAGTCTGGTTGAGAAAATTAATTCCCTTTCCAAATCTTCATCCTTTCCTTCAAGATGTGACTCCAAAGAAAGACAATTATGTCAAAGAAGGTTAGGGGCCTAATTCTGAACACTGCCTTTTAAGCACATTCTAGAGGCCTATTAGACATCATGTAAACTGTAGACAGCAGTGCTTCCACCACCCCAATACTAAACATCTGTGCACCAGCTTCTTGGGAGCAGAAATGGAGACATATGCATTTTAACATATTCCAAGAATATAGTCACAGGGGAAAATCTACCTTTCACCATATATGGCCATTGTGCAACTTTATCCAAGACCTTGATGCAGATATTTATGTAATATCTTCACTCCCTGTCCCCATAGGTTGGCAGAGGTTTAAGGAAATCCTTTGGGGAGACCCCTGCAAAGTTGGTTTTCTAAACTATGAATGGTGCTGATGGAAAAAAGCTGAAATGCTTTTTTGAGCATGAATTGGACTATCTCCATGTGGGGTATGTCAGAGAATTTTTTATCAGTCTTTCTAAAAATATCTATAGATATAAAAATTTGTAGTTATTATATACACTGAACATTCTATTTGTGCCAGAGGTTCTTTTTTGGTAAATTGTGATCTTGACCCATTTCTTTGTGTAATATCTCAGTATGCACTCAATTCCAGTGATGGAAAAGAAGATCCATGGGATAAAGTGAATACCAGGTGATATTTTACAAGTGACTTTGGGAAATTGTCCAACACGGTTAGATTAACACTTTGCTGATTATGAGGGAAGAGAAATACAACCAGTGGGAAGAATTACAATAATGGTATTCCAAAAGAGACATAGTGTTAAAAATGACACTTAAAATTTTTTCATGAGTATAATTTGCATAATTAAACCAGTGTGAAATTAGCATGCTGGCGTGTAGTGGACGTTTAAAGAACATACAGCAGGCACGATAATGTAGTCAAATGAGCAGCTATGATGTTTTATTACAAAACTTTAAGTATGTGGAGGGGGGTTTTCAGAAGGCCTGGATTCTAATTATGCTTTGCTTTTTTTTTTTAAACGAGCTTTCTGACTGTGGCTAAGTCTCCTCATCAGAAAGAAAGAGAGATGATAATATTTGTCCTTCTTACCTCACAGTTACTACAAAGCTAAAATAAGAGAACACACATACAATTGCCTTGAAAACTGTCAGACACTCCAGAGGCACAAGATACGATTATCATCATATTCTCAACCATCCTGCAGTAATAGGATGCCATTTTCATGTCAGTGCTAATGTAGGATTCCCACTGGGAAGAAAATAATCAAAAGAATGCTGCTGCCTCCACTCGAGAGCTCCCCGTAAGGAGCCCTTTGAGCACTGAGAAAGGGCCATGCTCCCGCCCTAAGCATCACCCACCGCTCCCCATGGACTCTCTGGCCAGAGTGCTCACCGGGAGGATGGTTCGCACACTCACGCTCACAGAGAGGACGTGGCTCTAGGACTTGCCCTCCACCTGCCTGTCTCCCACACGTTAATAATGAAAGCTATTCTCAAACCTCCAGGATCAGCATATACCTTTGGAGAACAGAGAAGCTGCAAATCACCGGTGCTGCCTGGCCTTCTCTCTTAACACAGCTGCGCTGCATTTACTGCTTCTCTACTCAGCTCACCCTTCCTGCAAAATCTATCAATATTATCTTTAAAATGTGTTCAGTAAATTGTTACCTAGGAGAGATTTTAGCTCCGGGGGTGAGGGTGGGGCTTAAAAATGTTAATTATCTGGAGCATAGAGCTTAACATTCTGGACTCCAAGATGGTTCTTAAGCCTATTTAGATTTTCTCCAAATTCTTTAAGACTAATGCAACTTCTGAATGTATCTAGTAACCTCTATTTGTGGAAATGGTAGATGTGAGAAGACCAGATTAAATCCACAGATAATCCCCAAATCCCATTTTAGCCAACAGCACGGCTCTTTTCCCACCAAGCCCAGCGCTAGAAGGACCATTAAGAAGAGTAAGGCTGCCTGGAGTTCCAAGTTCCCCGTTCCCCTGCCTACCCTCTGGTGGAGATGCTAATGAACCAGCCAAACTGCCAGACAAATAGGCCAGCAGAAAGAAGAGTAGGAAATCAGGGGCCTGGGCCACTGCCAAGCTAGAAAATCAGACGCTGAGGAACTAGAAGGCCCTGGAGTCTTAGCAGAAAGGAGCAACCCAGGAGCCTTGCCTTGGGAGTCCTGGGCTACAGTTGCCAGAAGCAGCAGGGTGGTTCTACTTTGCAAAGCTGTCACACTCAGATCATTGCCCTCTGCCCAGTGTGACCATCTGTGTGCTCGCCCAAGATGAACAAGAGCAAGCTACAATCAGGAGGTTCCTCCCTGGGTTCATAGCACCAAGGCGGTGGACTGATCCAAGCGCTCTCCTCAACTGAACTGCCGTTTACTCCCAGGATGAGGAAGGAAGAAGACAAAAAGATTCTATTTTTAGGACTCCTCTGTAAATCCCACTGGCCTTCACTTTAGTGTTCTCCCCCTCTCGGTGCTTTTTATTTTTTCTAACTCGATGGTTTATAAACGTCAGAACAGCAGTGTTTCACCATGCTTTTCGAATCCAGGTCTACTTTTAATGAACATAAAATGTTTACAGGGTCTGTAAGAATATTTGACATTTCAAAATAAATATCAGTGAAACAAATCAATGCAAGTCATTTTAGGATAAAGCTTTTTTTTCTTTTTTTTTTTTTAAAGACGAGAATATTTTATTGAACAAGTTAATGCCTACTCAGTACCCTCAAAGATGCAATTTGATTTTTGCTCCGCCTCCTTCCTTTCCGGGGCCATTTCCATTTGTGTCGGAGCTCTCTGAACTAGTACTTTTTCGGCTCAAACGCGTCAGGAATAAATTTGGAAAAAGGAAGAAAAAAGAGAAATGGAGACTTATGTGAAGAAGGGAAGAGAACCGGGATGACCGGAACTTCTTGGGGTGGATGCTGAAAATGTGCGGAAGTTTGTACTAAAAGATAAAAGAGTTGACGTGGAGGGGCCGCGGTCGGAGAAAACAACAAGAAAAGGTGTCCATCTAATTAGACGTAAAAACCTGGCTCCTGAATTTAAACCTTCTGAACCCCAGGGCTCAGAATTAGAATTGATTTACGGTCTAAATTATGTCCTTTAGGCTCATGACACGTCCAGGCCTCTATACCTGCGAAACGGGCGTAGGAGGGTGGGGGGAATACGGGGTCGCCAGATGCTGGGAGGGCGGTTTCGGCCCTGAGGGCAGACGGGACGCGGGGAGCAGCTGGCCACCTTCCTTCCCAGGGCAGCCTTTCTCTCGGAGGCTGCCATGACTGTCCCCCGGCTTTCGGGGCGGCGGGACCCCTCGGCCGGCACAGCCCCTCGCTCCCGAGCGTCCCCCAGCGCAGGTCGGGCAGCGGCGGAGCGCGCGGCCACTCCCAGGGCTCCGGACCCGAGCGCGCGCGGCCCCCCGCGAGCCCCGCACTCCGCGAGCGCCCGGCGCCTCGGCGGGCCGGTGTCCTCGGTCCCTCTGTCCTGCCCCCCTGCGGCCATCGCGGGGAGAGCAGCGCGGCCGCTCCTCGGTCCTGGCCGGCGAGGGTCGACGCCGCCGCCGCCGCCGCCGCCGCCGCTGCCACCTCGACGGCGGGCACCTGGGTGGACAGGCTGCGCTCCGAAGGGGACGGAGGTGATTCCCGCGGGACCGAGACCCCCTGGGATCATCGAGAAGGTTCAGGCAACCGTCCCCCAAACCCACTCTGTCCACAACAATGAGAACAACGTGGGGGAACCCTCTCCCAGCGCCAGGCTCGTCGTCTCGTTGGCAGTAACTGAAGTATCTATCGCAGAAATGAAGTGTGGAGGTAGAAGGTAGGGGAACGGTGCCCTGCGTTTTAGGGCGACAGGAGGACCTGTGGCAGCCACCACCTTTGCAGATCGGGGCTTAGATGTTCATTTCATTTTAAGGCCCCTCTCTCACTGCCTTTACTAGCCTAGAGAGAGTTCCAAACGACTTCCACATCCCGGTAGTACATGGGTGCATGGCCTTTCCCTTAGCCAACCAGCCAGCCCAATTTCGGTTGCCAGAAAATGTGTTTCCCATCTAACACTTCTCTCACAAGGACAAAATACAATGTGTCTAAAAATGGTGAACTTCCTGTCTGGGCTTCACCCACCCTGGTTCCCCACTTTGGAATAAGACTTGAGTACCAAAGATTAGCTGGAAACATATTTTCCTTTGTACATCCCAGCTTTCTGCTGGTTCAGTGTCCCGTGTCAGGTGAAATTATTCATGAGGCTCTGAACAGAGTTGATGTCTTACCCCTTCCCCCTCAAAATTCCAAGTGGATTTAAATCACTCCCTGGTTGCTTCAGAGAGCCTGTGTTTTATGGGAGTTCTCTAGTGGGCTTTGAAGTATTTGCTTACCAAATCTGTTTCTCAGCTTCCAGCTCCTGAATAAATTACCCACCCCTTCTCTCGGCTGCCACTCCCCCTGCTTCCCACACATGTGAACAGTCGGGGTGTTCTCTGGACAATAGCTTAGAATGTGAGCTCTGGGACGTATCAGTCAGTTGCCAGTCCTGGGACACCCATTTGCTACATGCTTGACTGAGAGATTTTGATTGTCTAATGGAATAGGCAGGGAATTGGGGGCCCTTGGACCATATTCTGTGCACAGATTTATCCCTTGCGTGCAGGATCACTTAACCAGTGTCTCCATTTACCATCTTGAGGCCAGTTGCCTTGTCAGGAAAATGGCCATGAGAACACTCATTTAGAGAACACATCAAAATCCTCGTGTTGAAAACATCTTGGAGCTTCCTTGAGGATTGCCACTTGCCAGAGGTTAGTGTTAATTGATGTCAGGCAGGTCTGTTGGGAAGAATGTAGACTTCTATTTATTTTGTTGTGTGTATAAGGGCTAGAGAGGATAAAGGGAAAATGGGCAGCCACGGCCCTTTGGCGAGCCAGGAGGCATTTTGCATGATCAGCCAAGCTACTTAAAAAAGCACTGTCGTCCAGCCTTCTGTGTGAATGAAATGGGACATGGCTAAGTTGTCCATTTCGATGCCTGCCCTTGCTGTCCCCATGCCCAGTATGTCACTAAAATCACCATTTCCCTCACTCACGCCACGTGTGGAAGAGGTAATTAAAGACTCCCCGGGAGATTTGAGGGCAGCCACTTCTGGGGTTAAGGTTTGTCACGTTTCTATGCTTCACCTCACCGGGGGCCTCAGCTGCACAAGGATTCCTTGATTCTCCAGCTGGGCCCTCCCAGGCAAAAACAAGGACCCCGTTACCCTTTTCTTATTTAGAGTTTTACTAAAACAACATCATCATCATCATCAACAACAAGGAAAACAAACAAGAAATCAAAATATACAAAAGCATAAACATCTGGTGTGTTTACCGAGCACAGATTTCTTACCCTAAAATAATTAAAGCCTGTCAGACTTGGCTGATTCCGCCTCTGGCTGGGCTCATGCCTTCAGATTCCTTGTCACCCACATCACTGCTGCTTCATTAGAAGAACGGGTTCACACCACTCTGCTCCTTGGTCCTCTTCTTTGCTGGGGGACCTCTGGCTTGGCTGGACTCCCACTTTTGTGCACCCTGGCCTCTGAGCCCGAGAAAAGCATTTCTCAGGCCGGGGTTGGGGTTGCTCCCCGAACCTCTTGGCAGTCGCTCCCATGCAGGGAGGTTCAGAGCCCTCCCCTGTCACTCTACTCTCAGGCAGCCAGCCCAGGCTTCAGCCCTGGGTCCCACCCTTCCAGAAGCCTGCCTGCCTTGTTTTCACCCCTCACCTCCCCCACTCTCCCCAGCCAGCCAGCACCACTGAAAACCACCTGTTTTGTGTTTTGAAAGCCTGGAAGCACCCCCGTCCTCCACCCTCGCAGACCTCCCACTGAGTCCCAGTTTCCTATCCAAACTTCAGATTTGAGGTCTCAACTCATTTGAAGGACATGAGAGCTCGCTGCATATTCAGTTCAAGTCTTTCCTTCCTGGCTGGGCTTGCCAGTGGTCCCCCACTCAGGGTAGGAGTGGTCTTTTAAAGTTCTAAGCCTGGCAGCCCCCTGGGGCAGCCCTCAGACTTATCAGAGTTTAGAATGCCTGCAAAGTCACAGTCATCTCTGCAGGGCACCGTGTCACCAATTAGTCCCCTCAAATGTTCTAGGAACAATTTTACAGGCAAAAACTATGATCCTGCTATGGCATGTACTGTACCGTGAAATCACAACCACCAGTAAACAGGTTCTCACACACACACACACACACACACACACACACACACACACCAGGGAAACTATTGAAGTCTCTGATGGGCAGTTTCTGAATATTCTGGTGATGCTAATTTAATTTGTTCGGCATTTTTTTTAATCTTCTGCCAGCATTTGCTACCCGGTGACTGGGAGTAGGTATCAAAGGTTGGAGAAAAACCCAGAGAAGATAAAAAATTTAACATTGATAAAGCTCTCCCCATATAGTAGGCAGAATAATAGCCTTCCCAAAATGTTCACCTTCTAATGCCCAGAATCTGTGAATATGTTACCTTACAGAGCAAATGGGACTGTGCAGATGTGATTAAGCCAAGGATCCTGAGATGGGGAGATTGTCCTGGATTGTCTGGATGGGCCCAATGGAATCACAATGGTGATCATAAGTGAAAGAGTCAGTTTCAGAGAGAGATTTGAAGATACTAGAGTGCTGGCTTTGAAGATCGAGGCAGAGGTTCAGAACCAGAGAATGCTGGAAGCCTCTAGAAGATGGAGAAGTCAAGGAACTGGATCCTCCCCCAGAGCCTCCAGAAGGAACACAGCCCTGCCGACATCTTGATTTTAATCCAGCAAACCCCATTTCAGACTTCTGACTTCCAGAACCGTAAGTTAAAAAATTTGCATGATTTTAAGCCACTAAGTTTGTGGTAATTTGTTACAACAGCAACAGGAAACCAGTACTTTCCATTAACTTAATTGTTTATGTGACTTGAGAACAGAATACTTCTTTAGGACGTGATGGGAGCACGCTGGTACAACACAAAGAAGGAAACGGCATCGCCGTTCACTTTTTTTCAATAGTTTTCATTTGTCGTTTGCTCCACTGCCACCTACACCAAGCCAAGGTCTGGACTAGTCACTGATAGACCAGCAAGAACCTTTGGTGGTAGGTATTGTTATGCACTTTTTACTGAGGAGGAAAGCGAGGCTCGGCATAGTACGGCAACTGCCCCAGGGTCACACATCAGTGGCTGATAGGTGGAGAGAAGGGATGCCACTTCTACTTCAGCTAATTCCAAAGCCTTTGCTGTTTCCTGCAACCCATCTTTATGCCCTTTCTCGGAGAGCAGCTTATGAGCCACTGTTCTTCAACGCCATCCTGTTCATCCACAGGAACACTCAGTCCTACAGCCAGAGAAGTGCCTTTTTCTGCCATGATAGGTGGCAAGCCATAGTCAAAACTGCTGCTTGGAAATTTCTTTCAGTTGCAAAAAAAAGGTTGGAGTTGAGCCTTTGGCTAGAGGCATAATCAGAAAGTCTTAATGTGGCACTGGCCTTAGGTTCAGTTACTGCACGGGTCTGTGTGTTGGTTTATAGGATAACATGTCCATTTCAAAGTGCAGGAGCAGGAGATTCAGGGCTCGTCTCTCCTGACAGGACTTCTGGCCTGTGCTCGTAAGCCCCACGCCCCGTAGAGGTGTGAGGAAGGCACTAGGGCGTGACCTGACTGCTGTACGCTTTGCCCAGATTCAGCGATTCTCCATCCTGACTGCACATTCAGACCACCTCAGAAACTAGAAGAACCTGGCAGCGTCGGGCCCCACCCCAGCCACGTTAACCACACTCTGTACGGTAGGGCCAGGACATCAAGGTGCAGATCAGAGTCTCCCAGGTGACTCTAATGTGCTGTCAGGACCGCCACGGGACCCCTAATCAGCAGGTTATATCCTTCACCGGAGCTGTGTCGGTGCCGGCTGCCACGGTGCATACTTGCCTGGATGCGTCAGCTCTGCGGAGTCAGTAACCACGTGGACTTCAGATCCCTCTCGGAAGAACAGGTAGCCCCATTCACAGGACACCGCGCGGCCGAGAAAGCAGAAGGTGCACCTTAGGGTGACCAGCCACCCCATTTTGCCCAGGACTTTGGGGGAGAAGGGTGTTCCCAGACGTGAGATTTTAAGTGCTAAAATCAGGAAAGTCCTTGGCATTTGGACAGGGAATGGGAAGTCAGAAGTCCACGGGGAGTAAACTCTAATGCTTGGGTGGGAACGCTCTGGCATCAGAAGAGGGGTGCGTGTGAGTGTGTGTGTGTGTTTGTGTGAGTGTGTGTGTGTGTGAGTGTTCCATGCGTATGTGTGAGAGTTGTGCATTCCTGTATGAGAGTGTGTGTGCATGAGTGTGTGTGGGTGTGTGTGTGAGAGTGTAAGCATTCTGGGGACAGCAGACCTCACCAACCCAGAATCACCCCACTGCAGTGGCTTCTATCATATCTGAGCATGTGCCAACCGAGCTGGCCCTGAATCCTGCCAGAGCGCGGCCCCGAGTGGTTCAGTGAACTCAGGGGTAGACATTGTACATTTATTTTGCTCTATGACAGTATAATTAGCTTTTCCTCTTGTGAGGAATGAGGGTAGTGTGCTTTCTGACAGCTGTGGGAGCTGCCTTCCTGCCTGGATAAATCTAGTATCCCCGATATTGTTACACCTGTTTAAACAAGGAACAAAATAGGTATTTATTTGAAGTTCAAGAGGCCATATGAGCCAGGGCCTAAATATAGGCCTGGATATAATTATAAAGATACTTAATTCCTTGCTCTGAAAGACTTGTGCAGCCCGCTGTTCCGTCAGAGGCTTGGGCAGTTTCCTTAAACACGTGTACTTCCCACAAAGAGGCAAGACGGGGCTGAGAACGCCTTGTGGAGGCAGGAGAGCACTGAACAGCAGCGCTTCCCAGACCTGGCCGGTGGATCCTCAGAAGCACCAGGCGGAGGCTTGATAAAGATGCAGAACGCCGGCTCCTCCCATGGAGACTGTCTCTCCTTTGGTCTTGGAATGCAGGACAGGAACTTGTATTTTTCAAGCCCCCCAGGTGATTCTGATGACTATCCAAGTTTGGGAACCCCTGAGCTAAGGCATTTCTGGAACTAGGTCAGGGATACTAATAATTGCCGTTTCCTGAGGACCCCCTCCATATAGGCCCCCGTTATTACTCCCAGTTTGCAGATAAGACAACTGAGTTCTTTCATTCACTTCTGTGCTGTTAGCAACCAGAGCACCTCAGGGCAGGAGTTCACCATGTTTTTTTTTTAGGTCACAGGGCCTTTTGAGACTCTGATGAAAGTTATAAACCCTCTCATCATAAAACTGCACTCGCACAGAAGATTTTGCACGATTTTGCAAGGTTCATGGAGCCCCCCAAAGCCTGCCCTAGGATCTCTGGTTAAGAATGCCCATCCTAAAGGACATTCCCTAAGAGGAGTCCATAAACAGGGACGGCAAGCTGGACCCTCAGCAGCCTGAGGAAGGGCTTATGGGGCGTTCACTGTGGGGTTAACGGGGTTTCAGGGCACACTGAGGGGAGCTGTGGATGCAAAAAGGGAGGGTGGGATGCAACCCCAGCTTCCAGTTTAGTTGGAAAGACATGCTGCACAAGAAGAAAGACAATATGAAGTTCAAGGTGGTTTATGCCAAGCCCAAACAAGGGCTGGCACTATGCACTGCCGCTCAGTGAGCTAAGCCATCATGGGAGGGCCAAGAGGTTGGGTGGTGACAGCTGAGCCTGGCAGGAGCCCGGCCTGAGATCAGCAGGAAGGAGACAGTTCTGGGCAGGGGGAGCTTGGTGATTATTTGGGGGAGGAGGAGAGAAAGCCACATGCACAGCAGAGACAAGGAAACACAGGCCATTAAAGGGAAAAAAAAAAGATTCTGTATGCTAAGAAGTGAATCCTAACCCCACCCTCTCCAGAAAAAAAGGAAGAAAGTAAAGCATATAAGAAAGAAATGCTTAACAGACTGATAACCTTTGTGGTCATTTTATAGTATGTCTTCATTGACCAATTAATTATTTTAACATAATGCTAGATAATTGTGCTTTACATCTACAGAAACAATTATGATTACGATTACCAAAATATGACAGAATTTATTAAAAATATATTAATTTATAGTTCTCCACAGATAATGTGGTCCAGTAACAGGACCTAAGATAAAGTTGTATGGGGACATCTGTCAGTTTATCTCTGAGACTCTACGCATAACCTCACTTGCAGATCACTTCAGAAGTTTAACTTTGAGGTTCTTTGTGAAAATGGGGTTAGAGCCAAATGACCCTCCTGCCTACCTTCCACCCAGGACAGACCCTGTCACAGTGTGGCTGAAAGTCCGTGCAGAAGAAAGTGGCGGAAATAGAGGTGTGAGGTTGGATGTGATAGAAGGGTCTGGGGCCCCACTGAGTTTCCTCCTTTGTCCTGTAGGGGGAGCCGCTGCAGTTTTGAGGGAGGTTCCTGGAGTCCCAGTAAGGCAAAGGGCATAGGGCTCTGGGTGTGGGAGAAACTGGAGGCTGGGAGATTGGCCAAGAAACAATTGCAGAGGGGCAGATGCAAGGACAGGCTGGACAAGGGCCAGGGAAGGGCAGATTCCAAGAAGGGAGGATTATCCAGCCCTAGGGACCTGGGGGGGGAGAGAGACGAGGGAGAGAGGAGCCCTGGTTTTGCTGGAGGGTGACTGGGCACTGATGGCTGCACAGACAGAACCAGAATCCATAGGGTACGAAGGGTGAAGACAAGCTCAGCCTTGGTCCACCCTCTGGCAGGAGGCTGGGAGGCTCTCCACATAGGGTGCCTCAACTGGGCTTCTTCCCAGTCAGAGTGTGGTAATAGTTCCTTAAATGACAAGTGCTGCAGGCAGGGTCCTCTGCCTGCCTGGCACTGTGTTGCCTGAAGGGTGTTCAGATTCTGGGGAGCACTACTTTCCTCAGCTGTTTGCTCTGCCCAGAACTTGGCCCCATAATGGGAGATGGGGTCTTTAAATAGACGAGGGATTTCAGCAACTCCAGGGCAAGATGCCTTGTAAATATATGCAGAATGTTTTGATAACAATTAAATGTATGAAAATTACTAATGAAAAACAGAGCTAGGAGTGAATCTGTAAGGTTAGATGGAGGCAGAAATAGGGAAATGGGCTGGGATGGACGTTGCTCTTTGAGAGCAGCAGGAATAAACACAGAAATAAGCTTATGTGGAAGCAGAAGAAATTGTAGGGTCAGATACCAGTTTCCCACAGTGGTCCAGGGCCCTAGGAGTTTCAGAAATGCACATTGCCACTGCCTGGGTTAGTGAAATGATTTCTTAAGCAACTAAAGTAGTTTCCTGCTTCTGTTTCCTGTTTCTTTGCATAACAATAAGCTTACTAAACAGACTCAGAAATTATTACATCCTTTAACCCATTTTTTTAAAAATGATTGAAAACACGCCGTGAATCTGATTTCCCATGTTTAGACAAAGCTACATATGACCACTTTTAAAGAATAATAGCAACCTACAGATACATTTAGCCCTATTTTCATTTAAAAGAACTCCTTGCAGTGGGAAGGGACAAGTGACTAGTGCTGGTGAATCATCTGCTCTCAGCCGATACCAGATCTGCAGTTGTCATGATCTTGAACTTCCCAGCCTCCAGACTGTGAGAAATAAATGTTTGTTGTTTATAAGCCACACCACAGCAGCCCAAACAGACTAAGACGATGGCCATTGCCCTGGTTTCCAGTTTTTCACTATTATTTACAATGCTGCAGTTGACATCTTTCCTGTATCTCTTTGTGCTCAGCCGTGAGAGTTTTTCTAGGGAGTGTAACAAAAAATAGAATTGTTGGGAATATGGATTTTCAGTCCTGCTTGACATTGCTAAATGATTCTTGAAGAGGCTGGACCAGTTTATGCTGGGGGCAGCTATTTTTTGAGCTTACATCATAGCTTTGCCCAGTGTCCTAATACAGACAATGTTATGCATTTCACCTTTAGAGATCTTCTAAACCAACCACTCTTATTCTAGATAGCTGTGTTTTACAACATTTTTAAGCTTTAAATTTTTTAAAAAAGAGACATATTCATTGTAAAAAAAATTTAAACAACTCATAAAGGTACAAAGAACAAGGTAATAACCACCTGAAATCCTACCATTTGAAGAAAACTGCCACTAATGTTTTGGCGAATGTCCTTCTGAGCATTTCTGATGGAAATGTGTGTGTGTGTGATGTTACATAAAAGGAATCAGGCTCTGCTAGTTTATCACCTGCCTTTTTACTCAATGGTCTGTTATGAATACGTTGAGATAGTTTTCCAAATCTACAAAACTCCTCTGATTTCCTTTCCTTTGGCCTGGGGTTGCTTCAAGGTTAGAAGATGAGAGGAAGGGAAGAGAAGAGAGAACTAACAGCGGTAAAGGGCTTAGCGTGCGCTCTATCTGATTTCCTCAACCATCCCGGGAGGCAGGTGCTGCTGCCCATTGCACAGATGGGGAAATTAAGGTCACAACAACAGAGGGCAATGGAGTCAGCATTCAGTAAGGTCCCTGCTTACTCCACTTCATTTGCTCCACCTACTCCCCTGCTACCCGTCTCCCGCTGGGCTTCCCCAGTCCTCTGCGGATGCAGAGAATGGCAGAGACCTGAAGACCTAGACGTGAGGTCCAGGCCCCACCACAATCTTGGTGAATCATGGTGAGCATATAAAAAATCTGCCCCACTGAGGTAGGTATCTGCTTTCCCTTCTCCATCCTTAGGAAAGAGGGGGCAGCAGTGTCTTCCTGAAGGCACTCGGAGGGGGGTGGATCTGGAAGCATCTTAGAAAGGAGGGTGAAGGGACATGCCTCAGGGTGGGGGATGGGGAGTGGAAGCAGCCAGGTCCTGAGAGAGGGTTCCGATTTCTCCCAGACTTGGAGAGGGGAAGGGAGGGTCAGGGAACATGGAGAGGCAGAGATTTGGTAGCTAGTAGATGCCAAGTCTGTGGCCAGCGGGGAGGAGAGCTGTGAGGGCCTCTCTGAGCTTCAGGAGTGCCCAAAAGCCTGTGAGGACTGCGGTCAGCTGTGGCTTCCTGTAGCCCCGGGAGGAATGGTAAAGGAGGAAGCCACCAGGGCCCAAGGGCCTCCTGGCCTCCTGGACTCCTTCCCACCCCCGCCATTGTTTAGCACCACATAAGCCCGGTTTCTTGTAGGATCGCAGGATTAAGAGAGGGAACACCCTAATATTTTGGAGGCTAAATTTTTTTTATTGAAGGATAGTTGACTTACAGTGTTGTGTAGATTCAGGTGTATAGAAATGTGATTCAGTTATATATATATATTTTTTCAGATTATTTTCCATTATAGGTTATTACAGGATATCGAATATTGTTCCCTGTGCTGTACAGTAAATCCTTGTTGCTTATCTATTTTATGCATAGTAGTTTGTATCTGTTACTTGCATACTCCTAATTTGTCCATCCCCCCTCCTCCTCTCCCCTTTGGTAACCCTAAGTTTGTTTTTTATATCTGTGAGTCTGTTTCTGTTTTGTATATAGATTCATTTCATTTGTATTATTTTTCAGGTTCCACATGTAAGTGATACATTATAATATTTGTCTTTCTCTTTCTGACTTACTTCACTTAGTATGACAATCTCTAGGTCCATCCATGTTGCTGCAAATGGCAGTATTTCTTTTTTTTTTATGGCTGAGTGTATATGTGTGTGTGTGTGGGCGTGTGTGTGTGTGTATCCCACATCTTTGTATATATATATATGCCACATCTGTTGATAGACATTTGGGTTGCTTCCATGTCTTGGTTATTGTAAACAGTGCTGCATGACATTGGGGTGCATGTATCTTTTTGAATTAGAGATTTCATCTTTTCCAGATATATGCCCAGGAGTGGGATTGATATTTTTAGTGTTTCAAGGAACATCCATACTGTTCTCCATAGTGGCTGCACCAATTTACATTCCCACCAACAGTGTAGGAGGCTAAATTTTATTTTGGAGAAATAGAGGAATGTGACGTTCCTTGAATTTGACGTTGTGGCCTAAACTTCAGGGCTGATGATATGGGAATGTACCCTGTGCAGTCACCCAGAGCCTCACACTTAGAAGAGCCTTGCACTTGGTTTAACGCTCTGCTGTCACCTTCTTGAAACTCTTAATTTCTGAACAAGGAGCCCCAAGTTGTCATTTTGTAGTCATGTATGAATTAGTAGCCAGTCATGCAAAAATACATGCCCGCTGCATCCCCACTTAGCAGAAGTTTCCAAATCTTACAACTTGAGCAGAAATCCTCACTGAAGCCTGGAGCAATTAAACAGGACACTAACCACAGGTCAGTCCCACTGCACACCGCATGCACCATACCCACCTTGTGTTTGTTTGCGCCGTTATAGTTCTATAAGCAATGCTCGTTCACCAAAGGGTCGGCTACACACGTCTAAAACAGCTAAATATAAACTTAATATGTATTATTATAAAACTAAATGTGAAAGCCATGGTGGTGCATAGAAAGGAAGCTGAGATGAAAGTGAAGCTGGCGGGGGGGGGCACTTTTGGGTGGATTTCAATGGAGCGGGGTTGGAAGTGCCAGGGAGGCCTGAATTGTAACACGTGTGTCCCAAGCGTCCCGTCTTGCTCCCAGTGTAAGCGCTCACCTAGTGCTGACAGTTTGGAGCATTTTTCCCTGCAGAGTCCCCTCTTGTTCCTTGGCCTTTAATTTCCACAGATCTTCAGAAGTTACACATCAATGTGGAGTCTTTGTATATATTTGGCACTGAATAATCGGCTGTTGAAGTCGTCAGATCCTGATGTTTACGATGTCTCTGCAGTTGGTTCCCAGGTTCTTGGGGGCGTACATGACTTTTTTATGGGGTGGGGACACTTTTTCCCCAAGGTTCTGGAATTCATGCTGCTCCCGCCTGAGGCTTCCAGAGCCCCTGCAGTTACCTGAGTGTATGTAGGTGCTGGACAGAAATGCCCCCAGGGGTGAGGGGTTTGGGGCAATGGGTGTGACCAGGAGCTAGGGGACCGGGCGCAGTGTCCCTCTGACACAGACTCCTCTACCTCGTCTCCCCTCACTCACCCTCCCCTGCCTACAGTCTGCTTGCCCTGTAATTAACACAGACACTGCTGCCTCTGTTTTCTTACAGGTAGCGTTAATCATTCACCAAGTATGTATTCAGGCACACACCGAAGTGCTCAGAAGTGGGAAATATCGTTAGTGCCTCCAGGCTAGATTTTTTTCTTTTTTTCAGGCTAGATTTTATTAAGTGCTTTCTGTGTTCTGGGCACTGCTCTAAGCATTTCTCATGGGTGGTTCAGTTTAACCCTCAAAACTACCTAATGAAGCAGGCACTCTTTTTTTTTTTTTTTTTTTTTTTTTTTGCAGTACGCGGGCTTCTCACTGTTGTGGCCTCTCCTGTTGCGGAGCACAGGCTCCGGACGCGCAGGCTCAGCAGCCATGGCTCACGGACCCAGCCACTCCGCGGCATGTGGGATCTTCCCGGACCGGGGAATGAACCCGTGTCCCCTGCATCTGCAGGCGGACTCTCAACCACTGTGCCGCCAGGGAAGCCCCAGGCACTCTTATTATCTCCTTTTAACAGATGAGAAAAATGAGACCCCGAGACACCAAAGAAATTGATGCAAGCTAGCAAGTGTTGGAGCCAGAATTCAAAACCCAGCTGAGCCCACCAGTACGCTCCCACACGTGCTACCGGCCAAGCAGGTAGAAAGAGGAAGCTAATTATAACAAAACCCCCAGAGCAAGGGTGCGAGCTGACACCCACTGAGAAATTTGGGGTGTTTGAGCATGAGTGAGGCCAGAAGGCAGCAGCCTCATTGGAGTGATGGTAACACCAAGCACAAAAGAAGCACTGGCCCCCTTAGGCTCCCAGGCAGTGACCTGATAAGCATGTGGCCCCCTGTGGAGGCCAAGCCAGGCCAGGGACACAGGTGAGCAGTCAGCGAAGAGGGACCATTCTGAGCACTGCCCCTTGCAGGTTACTCTGATTGTCTTCTAGTCCAGTCCACCCAAGGGCTCTGGGGCAGCCTCTTCAGGAGAACGTGATATCACCTGAAAGAAAGAGCAGGTTCAATGAAAGACCTGGTCTACCAGAGGCTTGAGGGAAACTGAGAGGAGAGCTTTGCTCTGCTTTGTGCCCCAATGATGGAGTGGAAGGCAGGTGGGAAGCCTTTGCTCCAGGTAATAGGAACAGCTGTCAGAGCTAAACAGAGGCGTGGTCTCATCCAGTGGAAGAGGGGGAGTATCAGGTGAACTTCATGAAATTGCCATTGAGGTAGGTCAAAAACAAGAATATTGGCAATTTCACTTGTTAATTCTAATTCAGCTCAGCTGCCAGCAGAGTATCAGCTGTGGCTGAGAAGAGGGTATGTTAACACAGTGGATGGGTAAGTGCAGGGAGCGGGGAGAAGCCAGCGTGGGGAGGGCGGAGGTCAGATAAGGCCTGAGATATTCAAGAGAGCCCTTGAGCCCAGAGAAAGGAGCTTGCTGTGGCCGAAGCATTTCCCTGCACGGGAGCTGGAGGACAAGACCAGCGTCCTGTGAATATCGTCCGAATCCTGTTCTGAGCTGACCTGACCTAGGAATGAGCATTACGCAACACCCAGGTAGGGGTGGCCAAGCTGGCCGTGTCAGCTGAGTGTCACCAGTACCCATGGGCTGGGTGACCAGGGGAGGCTTCTTGGAGGAGGTGGACCTTGAGCTAATTTTTCAAGGATGGGTGGGAATTAAAACAGTTGCAGAGAAAAGAAGAAGGTGAGAGCTGGAGAAATCTATTATACAATTCTACAGGTATTTTAAAACAGAGAAAGTCACAAAATGGTATGGATACAGTGATTTTTTTTTTTGTTAAAAACATGTATGAGGGGGCTTCCCTGGTGGCGCAGTGGTTGAGAGTCCGCCTGGCGATGCAGGGGACACGGGTTCGTGCCCCGGTCCGGGAAGATCCCACATGCCGCGGAGCGGCTGGGCCCGTGAGCCATGGCCGCTGAGTGTGCGCGTCCGGAGCCTGTGCTCCGCAACGGGAGCGACCACAACAGTGAGAGGCCCGCGTACTGCAAAAAAAAAAAAAAAAAAAAAAAAAAAAAAGTATGAGTATATACATCTGCATGCAGATACTCATATCTATTCATAGAATGATATATGGAAGTATATTTATTAAAATGTTAACTATGTTGTCATTACTGGGCGTTACTTTCTTCTTTATGCTTATCTGTATTTTCTGATTGTTCTGCAGTAAGCAGGTATTGCTTGTAAAACATGTTTTAAAGGGTAAAGAATATCAGCTGCCTGAAGTCCTGTCAGTGTGTAGATGCTCCCTGAGAGGAAGCTGCTACCTGAATGTGAGTTAGAATTCTTCCCAGGTGTTACTGAGGTAGTGAAAGCCACAGGATTCCCACAGCTCCTAGGTTCCCTAACAGAATGGTTTACGAGGTCACACTCTGTAGGTTTAATTCGATCTCCACAACTTGCTAGTTAGTAAAATGGAATAATGATAGTACCTACTTCTGAGGCTCTTTTTGAGCCCTCGGAGAATGTTACTATTGGCTTCTCTGTCTCTGTCACTCTCTCTCTTTTATACGCACGCACTCTGACTTGAACACTGCTCTCAACCATCCACACGAAGATAGTGCAGACTGACCAGGGCTTCTCAGACTTTAATATGCACATAAACAACCTGGGAACATATATACACTACCAAACGTAAAATAGATGGCTAGTGGGAAGCAGCCGCATAGCACAGGGAGATCAGCTCGGTGCTTTGTGACCACATAGAGGGGTGGCATAGGGAGGGTGGGAGGGAGGGAGACGCAAGAGGGAAGAGATATGGGAACAGATGTATATGTATAACTGATTCACTTTGTTATAAAGCAGAAACTAGCACACCATTGTAAAGCAATTATACTCCAATAAAGATGTAAAACAAAAAAAAACCAAAACCCTCCTTGAGAAGATGACAGAAAAAAAAAACAAAACCTAGGATCCTTGTTAAAATGCAGGTTCTACCTCAGGAGGGCTGAGCTGGAGCCTGAGACTCTAACAAGCTCCAGGTGATGTCCCGCTGCTGATCCGTGGACCACACTTTGCGAAGTGAAGGTGAGAATGAGTTCATGTCCTTTGAGGACATCCTGGAACAAAATGTACTTCAGCGTATCCAGGTATTACCTGTCACATGGATTCCCATCTCTCCTGGGCAGTATTACATCATCCTGTTCCTCAGGAAACAGAAACACCTACTTCTATGTGTAAGACTCTGTGCTGGATTCTGGGACATCAAGGTCTCTGTTGTAAGGCAGGGCCCCTGCCTTAAGGAGCTTATACTCAACACCTAAACATAAAAATCTAGGCAGCCAATAAAAGAACCTATTCTGGGTACTAAAGGAGGGCTACAGACAGTGAATGAGAGTGAGACTCCAGGGTCTATTCTAAATTCTGCAGAGAACTTCAGTCCAAATACTTCCTTTGAAATGTTGAGGCGTAGCAAATGCTCCAGATGCAGGGCTGCATTAATGTCCTAAGTTTTAATGGGAGAGTCACGTCTCTGTGTATAAATATATGCTCCCGGGGCTTCCCTGGTGGCGCAGTGGTTAAGAGTCCGCACGCCCATGCAGGGGACACGGGTTCGAGCCCTGGTCCAGGAAGATTGCACATGCCACGGAGCAACTAAGCACGTGTGCCACAAGTACTGAGCCTGCGCTCTAGAGCCCGCCAGCCACAACTGGTGAGCCCACGTGCCACAACTACTGAAGCCCATGCACCTGAAGCCCATTCTCTGCAACAAGAGAAGCCACCATGATAAGAAGCCCGAGCACCACAATGAAGAGTAGCCCCCGCTCGCCGCAACTAGAGAAAGCCCACGTGCAGCAATGAAGACCCAACGCAGCCAAAAATAAAATATAAATAAATTTATTTAAAAAAACAACAACAAAAAAATAAATATATGCTCCCATGGGATTTGTGAAGTTGTGGTGTATTGTTTTTGTAGCAGCCAGTCTTCCTCATTCCTCATTAGTGGGGTAACCGGGGGTGGAGATACGGAAGTCATCTGGAACATAAATACACAGGCTTGCCGCCACACCACTCCATTGTATCCATTGTTTAAGGAACACGTTTGTCTCATTCAGCTGCATCTTGTGGAGCTTTCAGCTTCTGCTTTATTCCATTTGAAAATTATTATTTGCTATGGAAACAGTGATGTCAAATTGGTGTAGGTGGGGCTTAGGGCCATGAATAAACACAAAATAGTTCAATACAGGGGAAGCGAGTTATTATTAGGTCTAGGAGTTGTCCGTTTGTGCAGGTCACTCCTCCCAAGCCCTGTGTTTTGGGCAGAGCAGTCTGCCAGGCTTGAGGTGGGGGTGGTGGCTTACCTGGGAGAAAGTGTCATTTTATTTTATTTTTTATTATTATTATTATTTTTTTTTGCGGTACGCGGGCCTCTCACTGCTGTGGCCTCTCCCGTTGCGGAGCACAGGCTCCGGATGCGCAGGCTCAGCAGCCACGGCCCACAGGCCCAGCTGCTCCGTGGCATGTGGGATCCTCCCGGACCGGGGCACGAACCCGTGTCCCCTGCATCGGCAGGCGGACTCTCAACCACTGTGCCACCAGGGAAGCCCCTATTTTTTATTATGTTTTGATTGAAGTATAGTTAATTTACAGTGTTGTGTTAGTTTCTGGTGTATAGCAAAGTGGTTCAGTTATACATATATACATATTCTTTTTCATGTTCTTTTCCATTACAGGTTATTACAAGATATTGAATATAGTTCCCTGTGCTATACAGTAGGACCTTGTTGTTTATCTGTTTTTTTATATTAGTTTGTATCTGCTAGTCCCAAACTCCTAATTCATACCTCCACCCTTTTCCCTTTGGTAACCCTAAGTGTTTTCTATGTCTGTATGTCTGTTTCTGTTTTGTAAATAAGTTCATTTGTATTATTTTTTGGATTCCACATGTAAGTGATATCATATGGTATTTGTCTTTCTCTGTCTGACTTACTTCACTTAGTATGATCATCTGTAGGTCTGAGAAAGTGTCCATTTTGAATAGCACAATGTCTTAGAATACAGCAGCCCTGCTGAAACAGGACGTGGTCTGCCCACAGAAGCAGTGGGGAAGAAGAGAGAGGGGACCTAATGGGGCACATTGACAATGTGATCAAATGTTAGAATATTTTCTTGAGTGGTTATTTCCCTAGGAAGCAAGAGCTCTTTTTGGAGATCAGGAATTTCTATCGGGTGGGGATACTTTGGAATGGAAACTCCTGGAAAACAGGGCTCCCTGGGGAAGCTTGGAGTTGAGCAGAACTGAAGCTGGCAGGAACTGCCATGGGAAGTCATGGGGCCCAGAGAGACCCTCCAGACCTGGCCCACGGGGAGGAGGGGGATGTAAACAAGATTGCCCAGCAATATCAGCTCTTTTTTATCAGGTGCTAATTATGTTCCAGGCATTATATCCTTTGATTCTCCCAATAAACCTTATGACCTGGATAGTAATGTTGCTTCCATTCCCAAAGATGTGGAAATTGAGACTTAGCAGGGCCAAGAACTTGCCAAAGGTCATAAGAGAATAATGGAGAGAGATGAGCCTGTTCTGACTCCAGAACCAGCTTTACTAAACACCATTCTATGTCCTTAAAGAAAAAGACTGAGCCACAACCTTAGAGGTTGAATGTAATCTGCCAGAAGTGTTTGCTTTCACTAGACCCATGAAACTCACACCACGGTCGGGACAGAGCACCCATCAAATCAGGGCCCAGGGAGGCCTAGAGGGGCACCAGCCTCCATCTGCCGGTTTTCACCTGGTGAAGGCAGTGAAATTGTAGCCCCGGAGCTGTGCCCGGACACCACTGCACCATTCACAGGGTTCCTACCAGGGCTCCAGGCCCATGCTAGCCTCAGGGCAACATTAAGAGGCCCAGACTACCCCCTGGACAGATAAAGGGGACAGAGGTGGGATGGTTTCGGGGGCGTACTCAGAGTCACTCGGCCTGTAAGGGACCAAGCCTTTGGCTACAGAAGTCGGCCCTTGACCGCTGTGCTCTGCTGTGTGCAGGCCAGAGGCCTGGTGACTGCAGGTGAGCATGAGAGCCACCCGAGGACCAGGACTGTGATCCGGACAGTGTTGGAGGCCCCTTTGACTATTGCCTTTGAAAAGGCTGAGGGCAGACTGAGGCCAGGAGAACCCTCAGCCAAATGTGCAACTGTTTCACCACACATGTTCCAAACAACCTAATCAAAAAATGGGCAGAAGACCTAAGAAGACATTTCTCCAAAGAAGACACGCAGATGGCCAACAGGCACATGAAAAGATGCTCAACACTGCTAATTATTAGAGATGCAAATCAAAACTACAATGAGGTATCACCTCATACCAGTCAGAATGGCCATCATCAAAAGGTCTACAAATAATAAATGCTGGAGAGGGTATGGTGGGGATGTAAATTGGTGCAGCCATTATGGAGGATAGTTTGGAGATTCCTCAAAAAACTGAAAATAGAGTTACCATATGATTCAGCAACCCCACTTCTGGTCATATATCCAGAAAAGACAGAACCTAATTTGAAAAGATACATGCACCCCAGTGTTCATTGCAGCACTCTTTACAGTAGCCAAGACATGGAAGCAACCTGTGTCCATCGACAGGAGAATGATAAATAAGATGTGGTACGTATATATAATGGAATATTAGCCATAAAAAAGAATGAAATACTGCCTTTTGCAGCAACATGGATGGACCTAGAGATTATCATATTAAGTGAAGCAAGTCAGACAGAGAAAGACAAATATCATATGATATCACTTATATGTGGATTCTAAAAATATGATACAAATGAACTTATTTACAAAACAGAAACAGACTCGCAGACATAGAAAACAAATGTATGGTTACCAAGGGGGAAAGTTGGCGGTGGGGGAGGGATAAATTAGGAGCTTGAGATTAACAGATACGCACTACTTTATATAAAATAGATAAAAAACAAGGTCCTCCTGGGTAGCACAGGGGACTATATTCAATATCTTATAATAGCCTATAATGGAAAAGAATCTGAAAAAGAATATATACACATAAAACTGAAAAAAAAAACCTGAACCACTTTGCTGTACACCAGAAACTAACACCTAACACAACACTATAAATCAACTATACTTCAATAAAATAAATAAATAACCACACATGTTCCATTCTTCTCCAGGGCCATATCATTTCCCTCTCAGCACCCAGAGCCTTCATTCTGACCTGTGGCCTCCCAGCGGGGTTTGCCACTGCACCATTTACCTATGCATGTGTTGCACAAGTATCACTGAGTAATTCCCTTGCTCCAAACACTTAGCCTTTGGTGGGGGGCTGCAGGGCCCTTTGACCTGGAGTCCAGCTTGAGGGTGAAGTTTGGTGAGGATGAGGCTACATCATAAATGCTGATTTCTCCCTTAAGCTCTATCCTCTACCCATAGGAATTGAAAACTCAGAGAAGAAGACAAAAAAAAAAAAAAAAAAAAAAAATCCCAGCAGAAGCTGTAAATGGAAAACCAACCATCCAGTTCTAATGGCATCTGGATCTGACAGAGAAAGGGGCTCGGACTCCACAAACTAGGGCAGGGTCTTTACAAGGTGTGCAGCCCGGTAAGGATGGTGGGTATGGAAACAGTGCTTTGCAAACTCTGAAGTGACACTTGAGTGTGGGTTGCTGTTTTAATGACATAAAATACATGTCTTAGAAAATATCCAAGAAATGCAGCTCAGGAACTGGGGCAAATTAACAGTGAAATTTGCAATCACATAAGCCATTCAGGGACCCCAAATCATACAGTGCCTTAATTTTTCACCCTAGTCACAGGTTGCTGGTTTGAGGCCCAATTTCTAGATTCCCTTTTGAGTTCTTTCTTTCCAGAAGGCATACTTGTCTCCCTACTGTCCTCTGCCACCTCTCTTCTTCTCCACCGCGACCCAGGGCTGTGACATATGTCTGTGCAGTTTGTCCCCAGCACAGCTGCAGCGGGGGCCATTCACATGGAATTCTACATGAGTCAGACCATTGATTCTTTTTTTTTATAACATTTTTATTGGAGTATAATTGCTTTACAGTGGTGTGTTAGTTTCTGCTTTATAACAAAGTGAATCAGTTATTCATATACATATATCCCCATATCTCTTCCCTCTTGCATCTCCCTCCCTCCCACCCTCCCTATCCCACCCCTCTAGGTGGTCACAAAACACCGAACTGATCTCCCTGTGCTATGCGGCTGCTTCCCACTAGCTATCTATTTTATGTTTGGTAGTGTATATATGTCCATGCCACTCTCTCACTAGGTCCCAGCTTACCCTTCCCCCTCCCCGTGTCCTCAAGTCCATTCTCTAGTATGTCTGTGTCTTTATTCCCGTCTTGCCCTTAGGTTCTTCATGATCTTTTTTTTTTTTTTTTAGATTCCATATATATGTGTTAGCATACAGTATTTGTTTTTCTCTTTCTGACTTACTTCACTCTGTGTGACAGACTCTAGGTCCATCCATCTCATTACAAATAACTCAATTTCATTTCTTTTTATGGCTGAGTAATATTCCATTGTATATATGTGCCACATCTTTATCCATTCATTTGTTGATGGACACTTAGGTTGCTTCCATGTCCTGGCTATTGTAAATAGAGCTGCAATGAACATTGTGGCACATGACTCTTTTTGAATTATGGTTTTCTCAGGGTATATGCCCAGTAGTGGGATTGCTGGGTCATATGGTAGTTCTATTTTTAGTTTTTTAAGGAACCTCCATACTGTTCTCCATAGTGGCTGTATCAATTTGCATTCCCACCAACAGTGCAAGAAGTTTCCCTTTTCTCCACACCCTCTCCAGCATTTATTATTTCTAGATTTTTTGATGATGGCCATTCTGACTGGTATGAGGTGATATCTCATTGTAGTTTTGATTTGCATGTCTCTAATGGTTAGTGATGTTGAGCATCCTTTCATGTGTTTGTTGGCAATCTGTATGTCTTCTTTGGGGAAATGTCTATTTAGGTCTTCTGCCCATTTTTGGATTGGGTTGTTTGTTTTTTTGATATTGAGCTGCATGAGCTGCTTATAAATTTTGGAGATTAATCCTTTGTCAGTTGCTTCATTTGCAAATATTTTCTCCCATTCTGAGGGTAGGTCATTGATTCTTAAACCTGGCTGCACACTGGAATCACTTGGGGGACTTTAAACATTATTGATGTCTTGGTCACTCCTCCAGAGAGTCTGATTTAATTGGTTTGAAGTACAGTCTGGGCACTCAGATTTTTTAAGCTTCTCAGGTAATTCTAATATGCAACCATGTTTGAGAACCACTGAATTAGACTATGCTGAGAATGGCATCCCCTGGGGATGTGGGGTATACAACCTGCTAGCCCTTCAGCTTGGCCCTGCTCGCCCCCATACGTGATCTTCAATGACCTGAACTCGCTAGTGGGAGAGATCACAGACTAAATACACACTTTTTTGAGTCTTGTTTTCCCTAGGACTAGGATTGAGGTTAAGGAGAATGTAGGTACTGATCTCTGAGTCTTTGAAGGCTCTCTTACACTTCCTGCATCCTTCTGAGGGATGAGGGAGAGGCAGGGGTCTAATCCCACTGAAAACTGGGAATTTTTCAAGCCTGGTTTTGGAGGCTACCCAACTCCGGTCCTCTGCCCAGGGTGAGCATGCTGTTTTGATCGCCTGGCTGAGAGAGTGATTTAGGCCCTCGGAAGAATCTGGCTTATTTCCCTTGGTACCTAGGTCATTCCGTGATTATAAATCAGCCACTGTTAGCAGCTGCATTTCCCTCTCCCAGGCCGCAAGGGAACTGTGCAGTTTTTACTGAATTAGCAACTTAATTGCAATAAATATAGCTCTAGTGCCCCAAAGAAGTTATGGCAGCTCCCGAAGGTGTCTGGCTTCCCACACTCCCCCTACCCCAACCTCCTCTCCAAACTCAGGGAGCAAGTTAAACTCTGAGCAATTTGAACTTACTAAATCACAGCTTCTGGAATGAACTCACTTTGTTTTGCATATGTCAATATCCTCAGATCCTGCCATCTGAATTTAAAGTCACCGTTTCCTATAACAACTAACATCCTTCAAATGGGATGAAGAGGCAGACCAAAAATCCCACAAAAACCCAGAGAAATGAGACAAATATGTGATACAAGCAAATCTGTGGACTCATGGTTCGGTCAAAAGCTCGCCTGTTTTACAACGTAGATGCTCCGTAACTCACTGATGCTCCCCCCACCACGAGCACATCTGTCCTTCTAAAATTACAAGTTGAACTTCGTTGGCTGAAACCTTGCATCTGGCATGTGTATTTATACTTGGCATTTCAGAGTTAATATTTTTGGTGCAGCAGAAGGATTTAAAACAAACATTTTCTGAAAAGTTCCAAATTCTTGAGCAGATATTTGAATCAGACTAAAGTGAATGAGAGAGAGAGAGAGAGAGAGAGAGAGAGAGAAAACCAAGTATGAAAGAGGCTGCTAGTGGCTTACCCAATATCTGTTCTACTCTTTTTTTATATAGTCTACAGTACATCCTCCAATTTCATCCTTTCTTCCAATGGTATCCATTTTTTTCCTACTCTTTTCCCTTTGTAATTTAACAATAGTAATTTTTAAAAATTTACATTTCCCAGATGTCTTTGCAGCTTGGTATGGCCACAGGATCAAATTCTGGTCAAAGAGGTAGAAGTGGAAGTATGACATGGAACTTCCAGAAAGGATTTCTTGAAAGGAATCAAATCAGGTGTGAGGTGTGTCCTGTTTTTCTTTTCTTTTTCTCCTACCTTCTAGAATGTAGACATAATGATGGAGCTTCAGTAGCCATCATGGACCATGAGATGACTTGGAGGAGGAAAGCCATGTGCTGAATGAGGATGGCGGAAAAAGAGGCCACTGATGACAGAGGGATCAGCCTTGTATTGATACTATCTACCTCTGGATTTTTTATATGTGAGAGAGAAATAAACTTATCTTGTTTAAGTTAAAGTTATTTGGGGTTTTTATTTATACAAAAACAAATTTAATCCTAAATGATAGATGAGGATAGGGTAAAATTAATAGAAAAGTCATTTATTTCTTATACTATGTCAGCACATTTTTGCCCATGTTAGTCCATCTGCTAGAGTGAGCAGCATGAGTTGAGGACATAGACATAACTATTTCTTGTGCTCAGCAAGGTTAAGCCACATGCCTAAAGTCACCCAGCTAATAAGCAGCAGAGGCAGTATTCTAACTCAGCCTATGCGTTTACTTAAAACTGCTGTCCCTGTCAATGCAACATGAGTCAATAACCACAGCTCTGTAGAATGTGAAGTTTTTAATCAACAATATTATTATGTTTAGTCCTTAGCAGGCTGTGCAGTGGTCAGGTCCGGCCTGAATCCATTCCACACCCAAGGAGCTTGGGAGAGATTTGCTTACCCCAAAGATGCTCCCCTTCTGGAATCTACTGGACTTTGCAAGTAAGACTTCTGTGTGTCTCTCCTTTATCCAGCCCCCACCTGTGATGCCCCACATAAATGGTAATAGATTCTGTATAACAGGAGGGAAGAGACTGTTGAGGGTCCATAGAAAGTTGCCTTTGCTTAGAGGATTTAAGTTACAGGTGGTTCCATGGACAAGGTTTGATGGCCTCCTACAACTAGACTTTCAAATCCAGGCAGTTACTTACAATATTGACAATGTAGCGTGAGAGAGCCCTCAACAACTGAGGTGGCTAATCGGGGATGTGAGATGTGTTAACCCATCAAAGTTAAGGAGAGGGAAGTCTTTTTGTTTATTTGAGCCATTCTGGTTCAGTGAGTGTAGTGACAATGAAATTTATTCAAGAGAACTTTAAGTCACGCCCTGGAAATACCAATTAAGTGACAAGCTGTCTGCTTTTCTCTCCATACCCAGAATAGTCTGTTATCCTAGTGTAGGGCCTGCAGCAGAGCTGTGAGGGCAGTGCTAGGTCCTGGAGTGAGGCTATTTCCTCCACGGACCACAAGGGCTCTGAGCGCACGTGTACCCAGTGCCTGCTTCACTGCCTGCCAGTAAGATGGGCTTCCTAAATGTTTGTCGCTCAAAGAGTTGAATGAACTTCTTTTTTTTTTAACATCTTTATTGGAGTATCATTGCTTTACAATGTGAATGAATTTCTAAGTGCCTATAATACTAACCGTGAATAATGCTTTTTCAAGATCACACCTTAAGGCAGTGGTTGACATGCGAATAAAACCCAGTCTTAGAAATATCTATGAAATAATTATATAATCCACATAAAATGGGTCCTTTTTAGCTGGTCTTAGCACATTGCCACACTTAAAAGGAGCAGAATTAGGTTCCGCTATGTGGAACAGACAAACCAAAATAATAGTGACTTAAACAAGACTTCAAAGTTTATTTCTCTGTCTCAAAAAGTTCTCTTAAAAGAACTCTGATGTAGATAGTCAGGCAACATCATAGTCATTGGGGACCCAGCTTTCTTCTATCTTTCTGTTCCATCTTTGTAACAAGTAGTCTCCATCCTCAAGGTCACCTCATGGTTCAAGGTAGCTGCTGAAGCTTCTGTGATCACATATAAGTCGTAGTCTTCAAGGAAGAAAAACAGAATGAGGAAAAAGAGAAAGTCAAAAAAGGAATTCCCCCAGCTATCTGTTTTCTAAGCAGTCTTTGAGGAAGCCCCTTCCAAAAAACGTCTCCTTACATCCAGTTAGCCAGAACTTAGTCATATGGCCAAACTTAGCTGCAAAGGAGGCTGGGAAGTGTAGTCTTTTGCTGGGCACATTGCCACCTCTCCCTCTCCCCCCAGTAATATATGCCAGCAGTTCTCAACATTTTTGGTCTTGAAAACCTTTTATACCTGTAAAATTTACTGAGGAACCCAAAGAACTTTTGTTTATGGACTATCTATTAGTATTTACCATTTACTATATTAGAAATTAAAGCCAAAAAAGGATAAAATATTTGTTTATTCATTTAAAAATTATAATGCACATATCAAATCATCACATTGTACACTTTAAATATCTTACAATTTTTTGTCAGTTATACCTCAATAAAGCTGGAAAAAAATTAAAACAGCTCCAGGACCTTCAAAAATATTAGACCATGAAAATTACAATTATAAACCCTTTCTGTATTAAATAGCATATTTTTTCCAAAGGGAAAAAAAAATGAGAAGTGATATTGTTTTCCATTTTTGCAAATTTGTTTATTATCTTACTTAACAGAAGACAGCCAGACTCTCATATCTCATATCTGCTTCTGCTTTGAATCTGTTGCCATATGTTGTTTTGGTTGAACTGTATGAGAGAATCTGGTCTCACACAGATGTGTAGTTGGAAAATACAGAAGTATTTTAAAAGCTTTTCAGGTAATTGTGGATATTCTTCTTGGATACCAGACCAAAACCCAGGTGGTAATTTCTGAAAGGCTAGTTGCAATGTGGAATCTGAAATTGTATCAATGAACATTTTGTACTCTGTTACATTAAAATCCATTGGTCTATCTTGTACACTGAGTTCATTTTTCCCACACATGATTTTGTAATATCATGAGTGGTCATGTGGAAAATATTCGTTCACTGAGTTATACTGACCTTTCAAATGCTGACACATTTCATTATATAAATTTTTAGAAATTACATTTTAAAATATCAATACCGATCTCAAAAGAAAAGTCCACTTTTGGAGAAGTTGTCAAGCTCACGATGACAAATAGAAGTTTTCAAAAATTCTAATTTTCACTTGAAAGGTTGAATGTTATCATTGGCAACAAATACTGTCAGTTATTTCCCTTGAAGTGACAGGCTCACTTTGCTCAGTTTTGAGAATGTCTGCCAAATGCACGAGTGAATAACTATGGTGCCTCCTGCCAGGCCTTCAAGGACCACAGGGTAGGCTGGGAAGTCGGTTGGGATGTCACTTGAGCACAGGGACCAGAAAGGTGACCCCCAAGGATGAGCCCCCCCGCCATGGCCTCCAAGGGGCTCTAATGAGGCACAGACACACTCTAGCCTAAACCTGTCCTCTTTGAGCTTTGTAGACAGCACAGAAAGCAATCTATTTGCCGCCTTTTTTTTTTTTTTTTCTTTTTTTGCGGTATGCGGGCCTCTCACTGTTGTGGCTTCTCCCATTGCGGAGTACAGGCTCAGCGGCCATGGCTCACGGGCCCACCCACTCCGCGGCATGTGGGATCTTCCCGGACTGGGGCACGAACCCGTGTCCCCTGCATCAGCAGGCGGACTCTCAACCACTGCGCCACCAGGGAAGCCCTATTTGCCTTCTGAAAATTTCCAAGCATGTTTGTGTGGCTCCTGTTCAGGCTGTTGAGGGATGAGGGCGTCCTTCCTGGATGAAGTGGGATCAGACCAGCCCCACAGGCCCCGGAGGAGGAGCCCCTGACCAATTACAGGAGAGAAAAGGAGCAGGGGGTGCTGCTGTAGCCACGATTCCCTCTCACACCCACTTGGGGTGGGGAGGAAGGGGAAGCATGCAGAGTTAATCCCTGGAGCTCCTTCTGATGAGGAATCAGTTTACTTAGGTTGCTCTGTTTCACCTCTGAAGGTACAATGGTGGTGGCTCTTTGGTAAGGGAATGGCTGTCTGCTGTGAACAGTTTTTCAAGTGTGAAGGAGGAATCTGGGTTGAGACAAATCATCAAAGGAAGAACCATGTGGAATCAGATTCATGACTCTGTGTGCTGCCGTTACACTGACGTTGGTCAGTGTTTTACCCCATGGGCAGAGGACTTTAGCAACAACATATATGTGTGACAATTCTTCCACATACACAGTGAAAGTTCTGTTCTCTCTCCCAGAGGCTTTGTGTGTCTATATAGAAGTGTTACTCATATTACATTGCCTTGTGTCCACATAGATGTATGTATACATACCACATTTGTTTCTGTGTCTTGTGTGTGTTTACCTGTTACATGTATAAGCAGCAGTGGCAATGAAAATCATTTACCCTTGGACTCAAGAAGATGAGGTTAACATTAAAAGCACATGGAGAGAGATCATTTCCTTTTCTTCTTGTATTCTAAAAATAATTTTGTGAACAGGCAATATTATGAACATGGTAAAAAAAATTTATTAATTAGCATGAATTAAAGTGAAAAATAAGTCTCCCATCTTCTGCCCCAGACATGATTATTACCAGTTTTTATGTCTTCTTCAAGAGATATTCTATATATTTAAAAAAGAGTATGCACACACATACCCCTTTTAAAAAAAAAATGTGTTCTTTTAAACTAATGGAAGATTAAAACAGGAAAATCACATAGCTTCATTTCCAGCCCCTTGTGTGTAAGCACAGACTCCAGCACACATATTTGTGTCTATGATTTACACATGTGTAGGTTTTGTGCTGGAGGAAAAATTCTTTGTTATAAGAAAACTTCTGGAACCTAGAAAACTGACTTCTTTCCCAGTTCGTCTGGTTATTAATCTTCCTAAAAGTGCAAGACAAATAAAATCCCCATATCTGAGACCTTTGTGGTATCCCAGAGGCAGGTGAGAATCATTCCCATGGAATTGTCTTCACTTTCTGATTTGTCATCAGTTCTTAGGGGCAATGCAGTAAGGGTTTATTTAGTACAGCTCTCTGTTGATTTTATAACCAACTGCTGACTGCTTGGGACATAAAACTCTTGATGATTTACAAGTAGTGAGTGGGAAAGAAATCCATAACTCACATTCAATAATAAGAAGATGTAGGTGAACACACACACACACACACACACACACACACACACACACACACACACACACCTTCAAAGGAAGAGTTGTAGGCATGACCAGAAAATATATTCGTTTTTAATTTGAAAATTGAGAACTCATTGGTAAGAGGCCCACAGTCAATAACCTCAGAGAGTTTAATAGCACCAGGTGGTATTTTAATGTAGAGCAAGAGGTTTTATTTCTTAGAGAGAAGATGCTGGTTCCCACTTTTGAAATGTTCAAAGGAGTTTTTATGGTCTCTGGAGTAAAAAACTTTTTTTTTTTTCCTAAAAATTTTCACCAACCAAGCCAGAAATACTGACAGTTATCAGTTTTCTGATATTATTGAAACTATTATGTAACAAATATTTCTCACTCAAAGATTATTTCATGTAAATTTTTTTCTAGGACTGTGCTTAGAAAAATCTCTAATAATATGCAAAAAGTAGAAAAAAATAAGTTTCTAATTCCAGGAGAGTCCTAGAGTTTCAGGGAACTGCCAGGGAAATATAAAGCAAAAAACCTTGAAAAACATTTTTTTTTAGAAAGTGAAATTTAATAAATATGATTCTGCTACCATGAATAGTTTGCCAACTCTCTGCCTCCAAAATATAGTATAATATAGACAGAAATTAAGGATCCATTTATCCAAAAGCCAATCTCATTTGGATCCTGATTCAAACAAAACAAAGAGGTAAAAAATTAAACAGAATAGAGAAAACTGAAGACATTGAATAATGACTAAATATTTGAAGACATTAAGGAATTATGATAAATTTTGGGGGTGTAAAAATGGTTTTGTATTTTTTGGAGTTTTTATCTTTTAAAGATACACAATGAAATGTTTTAGGATGAAATGATTTGATGGTTTGGATTTGCTTTTTAAAAATCCAGCTGGGGGATTGTGGGTGGGAGGATAAAAGAAGTTAAGATTGGCCATGAGTTGAGGGTGGGTAATGGCTGCATAGGGTTTCATATACTATTCTCTCTAATCTTGTACTTGTTTGAAATTTTACATAATGAGAAAAAAAAAAGAGCTAAGTTGAACTAGAGTGGTTGTTATCTATTTGAAAAGTTCTTCGTTTATTCATTTCACATTTGTTATTCACCAGGAACCAAGCATCTGTAGAGGGCTTTGCGTGAGGCCCTTGGTGACTGTCAAGGGGTGTGAGCGGCAGTCTGCAGACAGTGCCTGCTTGTGACAGGCGGGGACACTACTGAGAACTAGGCTGCCCGCCCCCTTCTCTCGCTTGGTAAGAAGGTGTCTATCCCACGACCACTGTGAGACACTTCTGTTTGGGGGAGAAACACCAGCCCCCTGGGGGCGTGGACCTTCAGCTCAGCCCCACACCACTGACCTGATAGTAAACAAGGCCAACGACAAACCCCAGAGGGCTGAAGCTGAAAACAGCCACCCAAGGCCAGCTCATCACAAACAAGTGGTTTATTTTTACACTGTACACCCCACCCCCCAAAAAAAGTGGGGGGAGCACTTCAAGGGCTGTTTTGGAGCAGAGCCACTTGCTGCATTTGAAACTTAGACTTGTGCCTGGCTCAGTGGAGCGAAAGGGAAAACGATTGCCATCCTGCAGGCTACCTACCTCCCAGGGCCCTGCAGAGGGCGTGGCGAGACCCACACTGCCCGAGAGATCAGCCCAGAGAGGAGAAAGAAGTCTAAGAGCTTTGTGAAAGTTTCTTCCCTTTGGTGCCTGGGCCTCATTACCCAGGCTTGGAGGGTCCGTTCCTGTCCTATCAAGGTTGGCAGCTGTCATCAGTGCCTCCAGACCAGAGGCCCAACCCAAACTGGCTCCCGAGAGATGTTAACATTTAGTTCTTAAGACACCCATTCCCTTTGATTAACAAGACCTTTTGGCTTTGTTCTGAATGATGTGTAGATTGCCAGAGCATGCCCAGCCATGGCACCCCGGTGAAGACTGAGGGTAGAGGAGAGGGATGTCTCCTGGTGCTCCGGTCACTGACACCTGGACTTTACCAGCAAGGTCAGTATCACACCCTATGTGCCTCTAGGTCTTGCCCTAAGCAGGAAGTGTTCAGAATCAGATCACAGCTCCCTCTTCATTAAAACTCTTCAATGACTTCCCAATTGCTCTGCAGACACATACATTACCTCTGTGTTAGCACTTTGTCTGCCTTGGAACAGGGCAGATGTTAAGATGTTTAACAAGGCCGACAATGGCCCATGGGGTCTGGCCTGGACACTGGACCTTTGAGCATGTGCCTAAAGCCAGGGTCACGTTCCACACCAGGAATCTCAGGGTGGATGGCACAGCTGGGACCAGAGAGACTCCAATTCACTATCCCCAGATCCCAGTCCTCCATTCAGCCCTGATAAGATACTGAGAGAGAGAATGAGAAAAGGCAAATATCCAGACAATAAACCTGAAAATCTGCCAGAAGTGTGTCCTTGCTGGTCAAAGAGACCAGCGAAGACCTGGCGTCAGAGTCCAGGGGCCAGTTGGTGGGCTTCCCATTATGTTGGCCCCTGCAACCCCAAAAGGAAAACAGAAAGAGAGCATGGTGGGGTTGCTTCGAAGCCAGAGAGCTGGTGGATATAATTTCCCAGGTGCTGGAAGGCAGCTCTGTTTGAGGGCTGTAGCAGCAGCAAAATAAAAAGGTTTACACAGCTGGCCCCTCCTCCTCCTCTTTGTCTAGTATCAGCTACTCTTCCTTTAGCTCCTGGCACCGGCCTCAGAGGTCCAGGGAGTCCGATGTCATGGCTGTCCATGTAACGGTGCTCCCGGGGTTATACAGGGCAGTGGTCCTGGCTTCACTTTCCCAAGTCAGCTCTGGTGACCCTCCCGACTAGTCCAAATCCCTCTTATGGCTCCAGGACCCCTCTTGGGTGTCAGGGAATAAGTGATCCGTAGCTGTCTCTCTCTAGACTAGCCGTAGCTGCTTTTCTGTGGGTTCAGTTTTTCAATGTTATATCTCTACTTGATGGCCCAGGTCCTGACACAGAGGACGTGCTCAATAAAAAAGTGCTGAATTCCTATTTTCTGAGCCCCACCTCCCACCTTGAGCTGTCAGCTCTGGTGCACTGTCTCCAAGAGCATAAATTACCTCTGTGTTAGCACTTTGTCTGCCTTGGAACAGGGACAGTTGGTGCCGAATGACTGCAGCCTAGAGCTAAAAAGCCCCCAAGGCCACTTCCCTGCACATCGGACTCCAGGCGTCACTGAGACAAAGTGGCTGTCCCACCGTCCCACCTTCCACACATGGATGTCCTTTCTTAACACCTCCTTCCCTTTTGAACTACCCTTGATGCTCATTGGAACCCAAATCCAGGAATATAAAGCTATGTGGTGGGTGAGGATGAGGAGGGAGAGGGATGAGGGAGGCAGGTGTGTAGGCATTGCCGGTGGGCTTGCCACTGGTGGTGCTCAACTATGTCCCTGTCACCTAATGTCCTCCCGGAACTGATGGCCCTCAGCCAGGAGTCCAGTATTTCATGAATATGCCGAGCAAAAAGCTATTTTCTGTCAACTGAACCATATTTTTCAATCACCTGTTACCACTGAACATGAAAATGAATTCTCCTACAAAGAGATGTCGTCCCTAGTGAGAGAGTGGCATGGACATATATACACTACCAAGTGTAAAATAGACAACTAGTGAGAAGCAGCCGCATAGCACAGGGAGATCATCTCGGTGCTTTGTGACCACCTGGAGGGGTGGGATAGGGAGGGTGGGAGGGTGGGAGGGAGGAAGATGCAAGAGGGAGGAGATATGGGGATGTATGTATGTGTACAGATGATTCACTTTGTTATACAGCAGAAACGAACACACCATTGTAAAGCAATTATACTCCAATAAAGATGTTAAAAAAATAAAGTACAGGGCTTCCCTGGTGGCGCAGTGGTTGAGAGTCCGCCTGCCGATGCAGGGGACACGGGTTCGTGCCCTGGTCCGGGAAGATCCCATATGCCGTGGAGCGGCTGGGCCCGTGAGCCATGGCCGCTGAGCCTGCGCGTCCGGAGCCTGTGCTCCGCAGTGGGAGAGGCCACAACAGTGAGAGGCCCGCGTACCGCAAAAAAAAAAAAAAAAAAAAAAAAAAAAAAAAAATAAAGTACAATATAGATACAAAAAAAAGTAGCAATGACCATTAAAGGAGAGTGTATTACAGTATTTTAAATCAACTACACCCCAATATAAAATAAAAATTAAATTAAAAAAAGAGATTTCGTCCCTAAGATATAATACAAATCACAATAATAATATACCAAGCTTATTTTAATCATATCCTTGGAAAACTAGATACTTCTGATCACTCCATATATGAACACAGTACCAAAACTCTAAAGGACTGCTAAATCCTGGTCTTCCTTTGGGATGAGCCACCCACCCTTACCTTGAGTGGCCTACCTTTGTAGCCTGTGGAAAATACTTTCTTTTAAACTCTGATGGTTTTGTCTGTCTCTTCTAAAGCCTGTGAATCTGTTCTGGTTGTTTATTACACAGTCCAGATTCTGGGAGATTAAGAGCACCAAAATTTTTTTATAAAGAAGGTGAGCTTATCTTGACCATAAAGATTGTTTCCATGACATGATGATTTTCCAGGTGTTGACACAGCAGCTCTATTCTGTCTAATTTAACAGATCTCATCTATGTGTAGGGAGGTGCTCATGTTCTGTTGGCCACTGGGTCCAGCACAAATCCCATGCTGGGGTGGGCGCCTCAAGCTTCAGCCTTGCTAGAGAGAACATCAGCAGCTGAGAGTCGCTGTGATGTGTCTCTCCGTGGTAACTTAAGGATTTATTGACATCATCGTCCTATTATTTTTTTTATTAATTTTTATTGGAGTATGGTTGCTTTACAATGTTATGTTAACCTTCAGTGCACAACAAAATGAATCAGCCATACACATACAGTTATTATTCCCTCCCTTTTGGACTTCCCTCCCATTTAGGTTACCACAGTGCATTAGGTAGGGTTCCCTGTGCTATACAGTATGTTCCCAACTGTTGTCTATTTTATTAGCCAGCTATCTAATACTGTTTTAACAGAAGACATTATTTTATTCCATTTAATTCATTTATTTTTGCAGCCTTTAAGATGCCAGAGTCCTCAAGGGACGCCAGATGGCAACCAAGTTCTTATACATATGAAGACCCCCAGGTGAGAACAGGAACTGGGAAATCTCCATTTGAGCCCGTTTTCTATTCCCTGCTTCCTTCCCCTACCCCCATTCTCACTACTGTGGAAACTCCCAAAGTCACAGCAGTAGTGATTTTTCCCTTGGCTACTGGAGCTCAAATTAAGACACCAGTGCGTTCCAGTGGGAAAGGGGTGGGTGGTGAATAAACAGGTGAAATTCCTGATCCTGAGCCATATCCAGGGGATTTCTAGCTCGACCGGAAGTGCATATCCCCACCCTAGTCTAATTTTTAACAGTCAGAGAGATTCTACCTCCCATTTTCCCCTTCCCTACCTCGAATGGTATCTGTCAGGCTTCCTGGGCTGCTCTGTTGTCTAACTCCTGCAGGTCACAGCATAGAACACTTCAGTTGTCAGCAAAAAACTAAAACTCTGTGCCCTCAGCCGCATAGTCTCTAGCGAGGGAGGGAGCATATTTCCTCATAGCGGGGAGGAGAGAAGCAGGCAGAGTCCTCATCTCCCAGCTGTGTCTCTTCTAGCTGCTCAGCCTCAAGGCTGGTCCTGAAATGGGAGCAGAAAGCACAAGATGCATTACAGCCCACAGCACCACTCTCAGAACCAATGCCACCATCCTGGCAACGGGCCACACGGAGATCTGCAGTCTCCCACCACCTTCCTTACAGACCAAACACAGCCATAGACCGTGACTGCCACAGCTGGAAGGGGAGCATCCCCAAGGCACACACCCTACCTGTCATTTCCACCGTCCACGAAGGAAGGGTAGTCCTGGTCATCCACAAAGGCAGCATTCTCTGGAGGGTAGATGGTGTAGTACTGAGGAGGGCTTGGCATGGTGGCCACCGTCCCTCCAGATGGTATGAGGCCACACGGGTTCACCACTGGCTGCAGGTAGGTGGTGTTCATCCCCATGGGATCTTGAGAGCCATAAGGAGGAGGGATATACTGCACCACGGTGGCCCCATGGAAGGTGATGGGTTGGTTGATACCAGTGAAAACAAACGATTGTCCTCCTGCCGTCTGCTCCGAGTCCGGGAGCCTCTCCTCACTTTCTTTGCACAATTGGCAAGAGAACATTTTGAACTTGCAGACGGCAATCAGGATGAATGTCACCCCCACTGACAGCAGGATGGGCCCAAGGAGCTGGGTCCATTCAAAGTGGGAGACTCCTTGGTGTTTGATCCAGCCCATGATGGTGAATGTGATCCCCACCAGTCCCAGGAAGATGCCTGAGAAGAGCAAGGTGGCCCCCGCCTTGTCGTCATCCGACACCTGGATGTCAGCAGTACTGGGTGTGTAAGGAGTGACCGAAAACACGTTGAGAGGGACCTCTTCCCTGCGGCCGCGGCCCTGCTCTGTCATCCTTACACTTCTTCAAGGGGAAAGAGGTTGTGAGAGCTCCTGAGGGCAGAGCAAAGGAATCCCAGGTTCAGATTAGTTATGGAAGAACTTTGGGCTTCTGTGGTTAACAGAGTAGAACATGCAGAGCCCTGAACTTTGTTTAGAAGAATAAAGGTCTGAGAAGTGAAGCCTGAGTCTTTCTCATATATTGTCAACAATTGGAGGCCTCTGATTTGCAATTCAATGACAAGCTCTCTCTCTTCCCATTCATTCACTCATTCAGAAAGTTTTTACTGAGCCCATCTTATGTGCCAGGCGGTACTTTTTTAGATGTGGTAGGCACTGCTCCAAGGCTCTGTTTGCATCCTACCCAAACCAAGATTGTAGAAACAGCAGAGGACTCCCCAGGGTCTCTGGTTGTGCAGGGGCCCTTGATGTGTCCACCACATGCTCAGGAATCTAACCCAACCTTCCTGCTGGGTCAGCTCACTAGAAATAGACAGAGACCTGTTTCATGACTGTCTGTTTTCCTTCCCACCCCAGGAATCTCTAGTTGTGATGACAAACTTTCATAGCAACTCTCACAAAGCTCTGAGGTCCTGCTCTTTCCTGGCCAGCTCCAAGTGCCTTTGCTTTCAGCATTTGGGGAACAATTCCAGCTGTGGGAGAGGAAAGACACCCTAGAGGCCTTTCCATGCACCACGTCATTGGCAGAGCATCAGGTAGGACCTGGGGTCTCAGGGACACACACTTCAGACCCTGGCTCAGTAGTGGCAGCACAGTCCCCAGTTTCCATCGTGAAGTAAACAGCTGGATTTTCAAGTCTGCTCTGTTTTTTTTGTTTGTTTGGTTTTTTTTTTTTTTACATCTTTATTGGAGTATAATTGCTTTACAATGGTGTGTTAGTTTCTGCTTTATAACAAAGTGAATTGGTTATACATATACATATGTTCCCATATCTCTTCCCTCTTGCGTCTCCCTCCCTCCCACCCTCCCTATCCCACCCCTCTAGCTGGTCACAAAGCACCGAGCTGATCTCCCTGTGCTATGCAGCTGCTTCCCACTAGCTATCTATTTTACGTTTGGTAGTGTATATATGTCCATGCCACTCTCTCACTTTGTCACAAGTCTGCTGTGTTTTTCAACCAAACCCAAGCTGATTTCAAGAAGAAAACTTGCCCTTCAGTGACATGATCTGTCATTCATAACTACAGAACTTCATAAGAGCCCCAACCAATTTCGTCCTCCACAGAATAGTTAACTGTAGCCCTGTAACTTTCCTAGACAGATCTCCAAACAGATGTGTCTCTTCAGGGGTTAAATATTATATCAGCTCCCTTTTGCAGGCATGAGCTCAAGGTCCAGGAAGAGTTGCCCTCTTGCCCTAGGGCAGGGTTTTCCAAACTTGCCTGATGATAAAAATCACCTGGGCCACTTTTTTTTAAATGGCAACATGTGAGTTCCCAACTCAGCTTAACAGAACCAACATTTCCAAGGGAGAGTAAGTGCCTCAGGTGGTTCTTATCATCAGAAATCTTTGGAAACCCTACGTTTATCCCAAGTGCTCCTGGGAAACCAGGGGATTTTTTTCCCCTCCAAAATGCCTCTCCCTGCTACAGGACAAGGCTTGTGATCTTCAACTTCACTGCCAAACAGAAGGGAAAGCAAGCAGGTGACCCCCTCAGGTATCTCCCCGTGCGTGTCCTCCAGCAGCAAGGATGGAGTGGTGTTGCAATAGGGGTGGTCTGCCCCTTTTCCCACTGGGATAGATCAGAGATCCAGGGGAGCCAACTTTTCTCTTTAATCATAAAAATTCTGGTCAGCTAGCCTGACATTCTTTTCAGGCTCTTAACCCCTGAGTTAACAGTTGAAACAGTCCCTGGCATTTAGAAAGAGCTAGGCTCTAAAATTATTCTTCTAAACCACTCAGTTTATGTTTCGCATTTGTCTTTAGCTACATCCACTTGCAATTACGACAACTGGGAACACTGAAAGAGCAGGGGAGAGAGAGCACCTTCTTCTAAACAGTTCGTGAAGCCAAAACTGGAATGGCTTTCAGAGCACACTGGTGAGGAAATTCTAGCTATACTTCCTTTTTATTTTATTTATATTTAATTGAGGCATAGTTGATTTATTATATTCGTTTTAGGTGTACAACAAAGTGATTCAAAATCTTACAGATTATACTCCATTTAAAGTCATTATAAAATATTGGCTATATTCCCTCTGCTGTACAATATATCCATGTAGCTTATTTATTTAATACATAGTAGTTTGTACCTCTTAATCCCCTTCCTGTGTCTTGTCCCTTCCCCCTTTCTCTCTCCCTACTGGTAACCACTGGTTTGTTCTCTATATCTGTGAAGCTGTTTCTGTTATTCATTCATTTGTTTTATTTTTTATATTCCACATATAAATGATAACATACAGTATTTGTCTTTCTCTGTCTGACTTATTTCACTAAGCCTAATATCCTCCAACTCCATCCATGTTGTTGCAGATGGCAAAATTTCATTCATTTTTATGGCTGGGTAATATTCCGTTGTATATATGTATATACCACATCTTCTTTATCTATTGATCTATTCATGAACACTTAGGTTGCTTCCATATCTTGGCTATTGCAAATAATGCTGCTCTGAACATTAGGGTGCGTGTATCTTTTTTATTGAAGTATAGTAGATTTACAACGTTGTGTTAGTTTCAAGTGTACAGCAAAGTGATTTAGTTATATACATATATGTGTATATATTTTCAGATTATTTTCCATTATAGGTTATTACAAAATATTGAATATTGTTCCCTGGGCTATACAGTAAATCCTTGTTGCTTATTTTATGTATAGAAGTTTGTATCTGTTAACCTCATACTCCTAATTTATCCCTCTCCCCCCACCCCGCACCTTCCCCTTTGGTAACCATAAGTTTGTTTTCTATGTCTGTGGGTCTGTTTCTGTTTTGTGCATATGTCTTTTTGAATTAGTGTTTTCATTTTCTTTGGATATATACCCAAAGAATTGCTGGGTCATATGGTAGTTCTATTTTTAGTTTTTTGAGGAACCTCTGTCCTGTTTCCACAGTGGCTGCACCAGTTTACATTCCCACCAACAGTGTACAACGGTTCCCTTTTCTTCACATCCTCATTAACATTTGTTATTTGTGTTCTTTTTGATGGTAGCCATCCTGACAGCTGTGAGCTGATATCTCATTGTGGTTTTGATTTGAGTTTCTCTGATGATTAGTGATGTTGAGCATATTTTCATGTGCTGATTGGCCAGGTGGTCATTTGGAAAAAATGTCTACTTAGGTCTTCTGCCCATTTTTCTATTGGGTTGTTGGTTTTTTTAATATTAAGTTGTATGAACCATTTATATATTTTGGATATTAACCCTTTATTGGTCATATCATTTGCAAATATTTCCTCCCATTCAGTAGGTTGTCTTTTTGTTTTGTCAATGGTTTCCTTTGCTGCGCAAAAGCTTTTAAGTATCATTTGTATATTTTTGTTTCCTTTGACTTAGAATACAGATTTAAAAAAAAACTATTACTATGATTTATATCAAAGAGTGTTCTGCCTATGTTTTCTTCTAGGAATTTTGTGGTTTCTGGTCTTACATTTTGCTCTTTAATCTATTTTGAGTTTATTTTTGTATAAGGTGTGAGAAAATATTCTGATTTCATTGTTTTACATGTAGCTGTCCAGTTTCTCAGCACCACTTATTGAAGAAAATATCTTTTCCCCATTGTATATTCTTGCCTCCTTTGTCATAGATTAATTGACCATAAGTGTGTGGATTTATTTCTGGGCTCTTTATTCTTTTCCATTGCTCTTTGTGTTTTTGTACCAGTACCATACTGTTTTGATGACTGTAGCTTTGTAGTATAGTCTGAAGTTAGGGAGCATGATACCTTCAGCTCTGTACTTCTTTCTCAAAATTGTTTTGTCTATTCAGGGTTTTCTGTGCTACCATACAAGTTTAAAAATTATTTGTTCTAGTTCTAGGATAAAGGCCATTGGTATTTTGATAGAGATTGAATTGAATCTGTAGATTGTCTTGGTAGTATAGTCATTTTAACAATATTTATTCTTCCAATCCATGAACACGGAATATCTTTCTATTTGTGTTGTCTTACATTTCTTTCATCAGTGAATCATAGTTTTCTGAATATAGGTCTTTTACCTCCTTAGTTAGATTTATTCCTAGGAATTTTTATTCTATTTAATGCAATTGTAAATCCTTAATTTCTCTTTCTCATAGTTTGTACTTAGAGTATAGAAATGCAACAGATTTCTGTATATTTATTTTGTATCCTGCAACTTTACCAAATTCATCAATGAGCTCTAGTAGTTTTTTGTTGGTGTCTTTTGGATTTTATATGTATAGTATCATGTCATCTGCAAAGAGCAACAGTTTTACTTCTTCTTTTCCAATTTGGATTCCTTTTATTTCTTTTTCTTATCTGATTGTTATGGCTAGAACTTCCAGTACTATGTTGAATAAAAGTGGCAAGAGTGGGCATCCTTGTCTTGTTCCTTATCTTAGAGGAAATGCTTTCATCTTTTCACTATTGAGAATGATGTGAGCTGTGGGCTTGTCATATGTGGGCTTTATTACATTGAGGTATGTTCCCTCTATACCCATTTTGTGGAGAGTTTTCATAATAAATGGGGGCTGAATTTTGTCAAAAGCTTTTTCTGCATCTATTGAGATGATAGCATTATTTTTAGTCTTCAGTTTGTTAACATGGTGTATCACCTTAATTGATTTGCAAATCTTGAACCATCCTCGCATCCCTGGGATAAATCTCATTTGATCATGGTGTATGGTCCTTTTAATATATTGTTGGATTGAGTTTGCTAATATTTTGTTGAGGATATTTGCATGTATGCTCATAGTGATATTGGCCTGTAATTTTCTTTTTTTGTGATATCTTTGGTATCAGGGTAATGCTGGCCTTGTAGAATGAGCTTAGGAGCATTCTTTCCTCTGCAAAATTTTGGAATAGTTTGAGAGGGATAGGTGTTAACTTTTCTCTAAGTGTTTGGTAGAGTTCATCTATGAAGCCATCTGGTACTAGACTTTTGTTTGTTGGGAGCTCTTTTATTATTATTATTACATATTCAGTTGCATTGCTGGTGATTTGTTTGTTCATATTTTCTATTTCTTCCTGGTTCAATGTTGGGAGATTGTACATTTCTAGGGATTTTCCCATTCTTCTAGGTTGTCCATTTTCTTGGTATATAGCTGTTCAAAGTATGCTCTTATGATCCTTTTTATTTCTGTGGTGTCAGTTGTAACTTCTTTTTCATTTCTGATTTCAGTGATTTGGGCCCTCTATGTTTTTTTCTTGATGAGTCTGGCTAAAGGTTTATAAATTTTGCTTATGTTTTCAAAGAATCAGCTCTTAGTTTCTTTCTTTCTTTCTTTCTTTCTTTCTTTCTTTCTTTGTCTCTATTTCATTTATTTCTGCTCTGATCTTTATGATTTCTTTTTCCTTCTACTAACTTCTGGTTTTGTTTGTTCTTCTTTTTCTAGTTCCTTTAAGTGTAAGATTAGGTTGTTTATTTGATATTTGTTTCCTGAGTAGGCATGTATCACTATAAACTTTCCTCTTAGAACTGCTTTTGCTGCATCCCATAGATTTTTTTTTTTTTTTTTTTTTTTGCGGTACGCGGACCTCTCACTGTTGTGGCCTCTCCCATTGCGGAGCACAGGCTCTGGACACGCAGGCCCAGCGGCCATGGCTCACGGGCCCAGCCGCTCCACGGCATGTGGGATCTTCCCGGACCAGGAAACGAACCCGTGTCCCCTGCATCGGCAGGCGGACTCTCAACCACTGCACCACCAGGGAAGCCCTGCATCCCATAGATTTTTGATCATTGTGTTTTCATTTTCATTTGTCTCCAGGTATTTTTAAATTTCTTCTCTGATTTCTTCAGTGATCCATTTGTTGTTTAGTAGCATATTGTTTAGCCTCCATGTGTTTGTGTTTTTGCAGTTTTTTCTTGTAGTTGATTTCTAGTCTCATAGCATTGTTGTTGGAAAAGATGCTTCATATGATTTCAGTTTTCTTAAATTTACTGATACATTTTTTGTGGTCTAGCATGTGATCTATCCTGGAAGAATGTTCCATGTGCACTTGAAAAGAACGTGTATTCTGCTGCTTTTGAATGGAATGTTCTATCAATTAAGTTCCTCTGGTCTAATGTGTCATTTAAGGCCAGTGTTTCCTTATTGATTTTCTGTCTGGATGATGTGTCCATTGATGTAAATGGTGTGTTAAAATCTTCTATTATTATTGTGTTACTGTCAATTTCTCCCTTTATATCTGTTAATGTTTGCTTTATGTATTTATGTACTCCTGTGTTGGATGCCTATATATTTACAATTGTTATATCTTCTTCTTAGATTGATCTCTTGATCATTACATAATGTTCTTCTTTGTATCTTGTGATAGTCTTGTTTTAAAGTTTATTTTGCCTGATATAAGTATTGCTACCCCAGCTTTCTTTTGATTTCTATTTGCATGGAATACCTTTTTCTATTCTCTCACTTTCAGTCTGTGTGTGTCTTTAGATCTGAAGTGAGTCTCCTGTAGAGTCACTATATATATGGGTATATATGTATATGTATATGTGGGTCTTGTTTTTGTATCCATTCAGCCACTCTCTGTCTTTTGATTGGAGCATTTAGTCTACTTACATTTAAAGTAATTATTGATAAGTATGTACTTATTGCCATTTTGTTAATTTTGGGGAATTGCTTTTTTTTTTTTTTTTTTTTTTTTTGTGGTATGCGGGCCTCTCACTGTTGTGGCCTCTCCCGTTGCGGAGCACAGGCTCCGGATGCGCAGGCTCAGCAGCCATGGCTCACGGGACCAGCCGCTCCGCGGCATATGGGATCCTCCCAGACCGGGGCACGAACCCGTATCCCCTGCATCGGCAGGCGGACTCTCAACCACTGCGCCACCAGGGAGGCCCTGGGGAATTGCTTTTGTAGTTCTTTTTTGTTCTCTTCTTCTTTTGTTCTTCCCTGGTGATTTCATGACTATATTTAGTGTTATGTTTGGATTCCTCTCTCTTTTTTGTGTGTGTATTTATTATAGATTTTTGGTTTTTGGTTACCATGAGATTTATATATAGCAATCTCTTTCTAGATTGATGGATGGATGGTTGTATGGATAGATAGATAGATAGATAGAGATATGATTATTTTAAGTTGCTGATCCCTTAGTTTCAAACACATTTTAACAATTCTGCATTTTTACTCCCCTTCATGATTACTGGTTTTGACATATTTTACATCTTTTTGTTTTTTGTATCCCTTAACTACTTATTACAGACATAGACAAGTTTACTACTTTTGTCTTTTAACCTTCCTACTAGCTCTGTACATGGTTGATTTACCACCTTCACTGTATATTTGCCTTTACCAGTGAGCTTTTTCCTTTTGTAATTTTCACGTTACTAGCTGTGGCCTTTTCTTTTTCACTTAGAGAACTCCCTTTAATACTCCTTGCAAAGCTGATTTGGTGGTAATGAACTCTTTAAGCTTTTGCTTCTCTGTAAAACTTTTGATCTCTCCATTAAATCTGAATGAAAGCCTTGCCAGATAGAGTATTCTTGGTTGTAGGTTTTCCCCTTTCATCACTTTAAATCTATTGTGTCAGTTCCCTCTGGCCTGCACAGTTTCTACTGAAAAGTCAGCTGATAGACTTATGGGCATTCCCTTGTACATAACTTGTTGTTTTTTCCTTGCTGCTTTTAATATTCTCTCTTTATCTTTACTTTTTGCTACTTTACTTACAGTGTGTCTTGGTGTGGTCCCTTTGGGGTTGATCTTATTGGGAATTCTTTGTGATTCCTGGACCTGAATGTCTGTTTCCTTTCCCAAGTTAGGGAAGTTTTCAGCTATTAAGATATGATGTTTTCAAATATGTTCTCTGCCCCTTTTGCTCTCTCTTCTCCTTCTGGGGCCCCTATAATGTGAATGTTAGTATGCTTGATGTCGTCTCAGAAGACTCTTATGCTTTCTTCATTTCTTTTTATTCCTTTTTCTGTGATTTCCACTACTCTGTCTTCCAGCTCACTGATCCATTCCTCTGTATCATTTAATTTATTGCTGATTCCTTCTGATGTATATTTCATTCAGTTATTGTATACTTAGGCTCTATTTGCTTCTTCTTTATACTTTCTAATGCTTTGTAAAACTTCTCACTGTGTTCATCCATTCTTCTCCCAAGTTCTTTGATCATCTTTATGATCATTACCTTGAACTCTTTATTGGATAGATTGCCTATCTCCACTTCACCTAGTTCTTCTTCTGTGGTTTTATCTTGTTCCTTCAGTTGGAACATATTCCTTTGTTGCCTCATTTTTCCTAACTTTCTGTTTTTATTTCTATGTATCTGGTAGGTCGGTTACATTTCCTGACATTGGAGAAATGGCCTTTTGTAAGAGACATCCTATGCATCCCAGCAGTGCACTTCCCTCTTGTCGCCAAAGCTATATGCTCTAGGGGTGCTCCGTATGTGGGCTGCCTGGGTCCTTCTGTTGTGGGGTCTGACTACAGTCTGGTAGGTGTGGCTGGCCTCCAGTCTGTTCAGTTGCCAGGCCCTGCTTTGTGCAGAGGCTGCCAGCTGCTGGTTAGTGGAGCCAGATCACAAGGCAACTGGCTGTGAACTCCAGGAGGTCCCAGGGCTAGTTTTGGTTCACTGGTGGGCGGAGCCAGGTTCTGGGGTGGGTAATTGTGGTGCCAGGATTTCCAGATCTAGTGTCAGCCTGTTGGTGGGTGGAGTCAGTTCCTGACACAGCTGGCTGTGGGTTCCAGTGTGTCCCAAAGCTGATAATGACCCACTTGTGAGTGGGGCTAGATCTCAGGATGGCTGGATGAGGAGTCCAATGTATCTCAGAGCTGGTGTTGGCCTACTGGTGGGTGGGACAGGGACCTGTGTTGTCCTAGAGCTGGAATTGGCCTGCTGGTGGACAGAGCCAGGGCTGAAGGGGTGCTGGGGCTGGTGTTGGCCTGCTGGTATGTTGGCTGAGTCCTGCAGCTGTCCTGAAGCTAGTGTCCACTTGCTGGTAAGTGGGGTTGGGGTCCAGGTGTTCCTGGGCCTGGTGCCTACCCACCAGTGGGTGAAGCCTGGGCTAGTGGCAGCCCACTGGCAGATTCAGACCCTAGAATCTCTGGTTGCTGGGCCCAGGAGTCTCAGAGATGGTGTCAGACCACTGGTGGGTGAGGCTGATTCCTAACACAGCTGGCTGTGGGGTCCAGGGTGTCCTGAAGCTTGTGTCAACCCACTGGTGAGTGGGGCCAGATCCCAGGGCAGCTGGCTGAGGGGTCCAAGGTGTCTTTAGCTTGTGTAGGGCGGCTGATGGGCAGGGTTGGGGCTCAGAATGTCCTGATCCTGGTTCTGGCTTGCTGGTGGGTAGGCTGGGTCCTGCCATGGCAGGCTGCAGGGCTGTGGTTATCCTGGAGCTGGTTCCTGCCCACTGTTGGATGAGGCTGATCCCAAGTTAGATCCAGCTCACAGATGGGCAGGACTGGGGCCCAAGGGATCCTGGGATTGGTGCCTGCCCACTGGGTCCTGGGGTCGCTGGGTGTAGGACCCTGGGGGTCCCGGGTCTAGTGCCTGTGCAGTGATATGTGAGGCCAAGCTGTGGGTCCTCCAGTAGACAGGGCTGTGTCCAGGGGTGGCTGTGTGTTCAGAGAGTCTTAAGGCTGCCTGCCTGCTGGCAGGTGGGGCTGTGCTTGGCCTGAGGCATCCCAGTACTGGTGCCTACAAGTTGGTAGGCAGTGGTGGGACTGGGTCCTGAGGCTAACAAGCTAGAGGGAGGATTACAAAATGGAACTTGCCAGTGTCCACAAGCTCCCCAAAATAGCTCCTCTCAGTGTCTGTGTCCCCAGGGTGAGCTCCAGTTGCTTCCTGCCTCTCTAGGAGACTCTCCAAGGTCAGCAGGTGGATTTGACCTAGATTCATTTCAAAGTACTGCTTCTGCCCTGGGTCTCAGAGTGTGTGAAATTTTGTGTGTGCCCTGTAAGAGTGGAGTCTCTACACAGCCCTCTGGGTCTCCCAATAGTAAAGCCCCCCTGGTCTTCAAAGCCAAATGTTCTGAGGACTTGTCTTCCCCAGGCAGGACTCCCAGGCTGAGGAGGCCAGCGTGGAGTTTAGACCCCTCACTCCTTGGGGAGAACCTCTGCAATTGTAATTATTCTCTCATTTGTGGATCACCAACCTGGGGGCATATGTCTTGACTATACCACGACTCTGCCCCGCCTACATGTCTCGTTGTGGTTTTTTTGTTTGTTTGTTTGTTTTGTGGTGCGCGGGCCTCTCACTGCTGTGGCCTCTCCCATTGCGGAGCACAGGCTCCGGACATGCAGGCTCAGCGGCCATGGCTCACGGGCCCAGCCGCTCCGCGGCATGTGGGATCTTCCCGGACCAGGGCATGAACCCCTGTCCCCTGCATCGGCAAGCGGACTCTCAACCACTGCGCCACCAGGGAAGCCCTGTGGTTCTTTCTTTATACCTTTAGTTGTAGAAGATCTTTTCTGGTAGATTCCAGTCTTTCTCACCAATACTTGCTCTGTAAATAGCTGTGACTTTGGTGTGCCCTGAGAGTAGGTAAGCTGAGTGTCTTCCTATTCTACCATCTTGTCTAAGCTCTCAATTCAGATCCCTCCACTTACACTTTCAAGGTCACCTTGACTCTGCCTCTCTCCCTAAAAACTCTGTATATATATAGTAAATACCAATTTTTTAAAAAGCTAACAAGCTGAATTCAGTAGCATATTAAAAGTATTATACACCATGACCAACTGGGATTTATTCCTGGAATGCAAGGATGGTTCAGCATATGAAAACCAGTCAATGTAATACACTACATTGAAGGGAAAAGACCCCATAGGCTCATCTTAGTGCACACCAGGAAAAAAAAAAAGTGTTAAGATTTACTGAACACTTACAATGCATCAGGCAGAATTCTAGATATTTAATGTACATGGTTTCATTTCATCCTTTTAACAACCAGGTTACAATCGAGAGAGCTAGGCTGATTATTAAGCTGTTGTGACTCTGCTCCAAACCCACCCCTTGATACTTTGCTTTGGTTGAGACTCTGCCAAGGACAAATATTTCCCTTTGCCAGATGGTTCCATACTAGACTCTGCCAGTAGGAGGCACTAGAGGGAGACTGCAAAGTGGAAGGAAGGAGAAAGCAATTACAACTGATCCTTGAACCACAGGGGTTTGAACTGCATGGGTCTACTTATACTGGGATTTTTTTCAATAGTAAATACTACAGAACTGCACAATCTGCGGTTGGTTGAATCTGCAGATGCAGAACCACAGATACAGGGAAACCACAGACATCACGGGCTGACTGTAAGTGATGCATGGGTTTTCAACTGCATGGAAGGTTGACATCCCTAACCACCCCACCACATTGTACAAGGTCAGCTGTACTATTTCATCTTTTGCTTGCTGCTACTGTCAGTGTCACTCCAGCAGCAGTTCTTCATCCTGGTAGGAACAGTTCCAATTTCCAGTTTCCCTCCACACATACACCCAGAGCCAGCCTCCCTGTGCCCCTTCAAAAACACCACCACCTGCCAAACAATGCTCTCTCCTCAGAGGTTCTTTTTTTTTTTTTTAATAGATTAGTGGTTTATTTTAAAAGGATATGACTCAGGAACAGCCAGACAGAAGAGATGCACTGGGGAATGTATGAGGAAAGGTGCACAGAGCTCCCATCGTCTCTCGGAGTGCACCACTCTCCCCAAATCTCCACGTGTTCACCAACCTAGAAGCTCTCTGGACCCTGTCCTTTTGGGCTTTTATGGCGGCTCCCCAGAGGTTCTTTATCCCAACTCCTGAGATGCCAGCACAAGCTGAATGGCATCCTTTATTCAGAAAGCAAGGTGCCAGCTCCATGGGGTCCCTTCTCTAAGCTTCTATATTCTAATGTAACTCCAGCTCCTTCCCTCTGTTCCCCCAACCTATTTTTACTATCTCTGAGTTACCTCGGTGTTCATTTTTTGCGTTTTCAGTCCTCCAATACCTGTTTAACTAGTTTCCTAAATTAAATCCTCTCTATTAAAATAACTAGTATGGTTTGTGTTTCCCTAACTGCATCCTGACTGATATGTAGTACCAACAGTGGGTTTAGGAAACATACCTACAAAGGTGGGATTCTGGAGTTGGTTTGGTCATATTCTTGGCCTCAAATACAGTGCTAAGCTCAATGAAAAATGGGACATTAGTAACACAAGTCACGTAGTAACATCAAAATTAATCAAAATATCACCTGTGGTAGGCTGCAAAAAAAGTGCCTAGTGAAGGAAGAGCCTTAGGGACCAAGTGGCTGCTACAGTTAACTAGTATGATAGTTATGATAGGCTATGAGAATTGTAAGATGGAGATGGCCACTTCTGAGTGCCCTAGAGTACTTAATAAAAAGAAAAATAACAATCTCAAGTCTTTAAAATATCAGCTCAAGTAATGGTCAGAAAACCAAAGAGCTTCTACAGGGGCCCTAAAAGAATCTCTTCTTTCTAGTATCTTCAGGGTTGACCTCAGTGAAAATCAAACACAAAATTTTAAATTTCAGATTACATAATTACAACAAAAGTTTAATTCACAGCCTTATCAAGTATCTAATATGAAAGTTAGGGGGTTGATTTTGAAGGATTGTGATCCTCAGACTTGGAATGAGGACACCCATGTAGGCTCAGATGAAGTTGAGAATCTTGAGCCCCTGAGTCATTCTGAGCCATCCTTGTTAGCAGAAGCAACTCTCCCCACTTATTTCACCTGAATATACTATAATAACCTCACCTTAAGCAGCAAAGGATGCCTATTCTTAAAATTCACTCCAAGTACCTCTTGTCGCCTCTAAACATAATTTATCAAATTTCAGCACACTCTAGGGGTGTAATACACTCTATTCTGACTCAGGAGAAAATGGCTTACTCTCCAAAAGAATTATAAAATTTAAAAAATTTATATCAGCAGAAATGTGGAGAATATGGGTAGAAATTAATCCTAAGTAATAGAATATAATATTGGATTGGTAAATTTTTATATGGGTGCACTTAACAGATATTCTAGATTTAATGTTAGTGTTATTAATTTATTGTTGTTTAATTTAATGTTAATGTATTCTAGATTTAATGTTAATGTTAATGTGAATAGCTGGAAGTGACCTTACTAGTGGACTTGGTTGGTTGATTGATACTTGGACTCTACAGTGGCTTGTATTCAATGAGGTTGAGATACCAGAAATTCTCTGGTATAATGTAGAGGAATTCAAAGACTTTGAGAGATAGAGATGTTGGAGTAGACTTTTTATGACTGACCTTTACACTTATTTTCTACCCCTTGATCCCTTCACCAAGGTGTTGAGAAATACATTAGTGCAGAAAGCATCAATATCCTTGAAAAGTTTACTGATGGCTCTAGGCCAGGTATGATATCAACAAATGTTACCAACAAGGTGGGCCCGCTGATTTTAACGGGGCTGATATGGGAATTTCAGACTAGTAGAGGCCAAGAGAAAGCACTTAATAGCCAAAGACGAGGAGTGCATTTATCATAATGGGTATCAAGGATGAAGGATGGTAGTCAGAATATTTTGACCCATCATAACCTTTGGTTATGGCTAATCGATCATCATGTCCCTAGGAATGAAATAGATGAGCATCCTACTAAAATGTTACTTGGTGTGCATAACAGGTAAAACTCCAGATCTGGTGACCAAAAACCTGATTCGTATTATCACAATAGAAAGTCAAGGCTTCTTATTCAGTTTTTGAACCTAAGCCATTCACAGACCTGGAGCTCCGTGACTGGAGGAGAGGCTGGTTCCCCTTCAAAAAGAACCCTGCCACACTGCTACAAGTATATATACTTTAAATCTTCCTCTAAGTATTTTTCAAAGGACATAGAGCCATTTGCCCAAACCTCTGGGAACTGATACACCCTGACTCTGAACTGACACTATTTCTAGGGACCCAAAATGCCACTGTGGTCCATAAGTCAAAGTGGGGGGCTTAGGGTGGTTGGGTGCTAAATGGAATTTTGTCTTGTTGAATACAGTGGGGCCAGTAGTTCTGTGAAACCACCCTGTGCTTATTTCCCTAGTTCCTGAATGTAAAATTAGAATAGACATATGTGGCAACTGGCAAATCCCCACATTAATTCTCTAACCTGTGGAACATGGCTACTATGGTAGGAAGAGCCAAGTAGAAGTCCTTCCCTATCAGGATAGAAAAATAAAAGCAATGACACTTTCCTGGAGGAAATTGCAGAGATCAGTGTCGTCATGAAAGACTTGAAAGATATAGGGGTGGTGATACCTATCACATCCCTATTTAATTCATCCCTTTGGCTTAAGAAAATTATAAATTTATCAAGTCGTGATTCCAATTGTAGTTGATATTCCAAATATAGATCTTAACTCGAGAAAATCATCATAGCCCCTGGCGCCTGATATGTAGTGATTGATCTGGCAAATGCTTTTTTTTCTATATCAGTTTATAAGAACCAATTCTTTCTCTATTCTCTCTTCAAAATTTTTATCAGTGTAAATAGGGCTTTTAGCACATTAATATATATCTTTTGTTATGAGCACCCTTTTGAGTTTGGCTCCCTCTTTCCACCTAAATTTTTTTTCAGCCATATCTAAAGAATAGAGCCTCTTCCTTCTGAAGCAATCATGACATTGACCTTGCAGGAAATTTCAGGCAGTGTTTTTTTTTTTTTTTTTTTTTTTTTTTTTTTGCGATACGCGGGCCTCTCACTGTTGTGGCCTCTCCCGTTGCGGAGCACAGGCTCCGGACGCGCAGGCTCAGCGGCCATGGCTCACGGGCTCAGTCGCTCCGCGGCATGTGGGATCTTCCCGGACCGGGGCACGAACCCGTGTCCCCTGCATCGGCAGGCGGATTCTCAACCACTGCGCCACCAGGGAAGCCCTCAGGCAGTGTTTTATTGCTAGTTTGATTGTGGTTTATAATTTGGATAGACTTTGCTTCTTGTTAACACACTTTGTACCTATACTTCCAGACTTATTTTTTCCTTACAACAAGTTTACACATTTCATAGAAATGGAATCACATGAAACTATGTCATTCATTAACTCTCTTTTTACCTAATAGCTCATGTCATCTTTCCCAATCCATACAATTTATTTTTCAATATTCTGACAAAAATAATTGTTTGATGCAATTATAGCTAGGAGTTTCTCAAACAAGATGTATCAAGATATCAAATAGAAATCAATGATTAATTTCATTGTTTGCTACTATAATAAAATCTATAATCTGAATAGGAATCCAGGGTAAACAATTTTTAAACTTTGGTAATATACTGTTGGGGCAAGAGTATAGGAAAATAGTCATTTTTAAATCTAACTGGTGAAAGTAGAACTTGAAACAGCTTTTTTGGAAGGGAACAATTTGACAATATCTATTAAAATTTAAAATGCACGTACAATAGAATAGAATTGAATTATAGGAATGTAACCCAAGTATATCCTTTAGACACCTGCATAAAAGAGTATTTTAGCAGAATAAACAATGAATCACTGTCTTTGGGGGAAAAAAAACCTAAATATCCGTCAATAGTGGACTGGATAAATAAGTTACAGTGATAAACAATGGGGTATCCTGCCACTGTTTAAGAGGGGGTACAGCCTCAAGCCCTGCGTTTCCGTTTCTTTTACTCTTTTCTTTTCTTTCTCTCTTTCTTTTTTTTTTTTTTTTTTACTTTGGAAGAGAGAAGAACAGAGTGTTCGATTCTGCCCTATTTATGTTTCTATTTGGGAACAAACAATTGGTTGTGTGTGTGTGTGTGTGTGTGTGTTTTCTGCCACTGTTTAAAAGCAAGCCATGTCTACGTGAACGAGTATGGGATAATCTCGAAGATGTGTTGTTGACTGAAAAAAAAGTAAAGTGAATAGTGTATTTACTATGCTACCATTTGCAAGGGGAGTGAGGTATACTTGTTATTGAAAGTACGTGCATAAATATCACTGAAAGGATGCATAATCAATTGAGAAAGAGAATTGGGAGAAGTTCCAGTTATATAACAAAATACCCCCAAATTTTGTGGCTTAAAACATAATTCTGTAACTTGACTGAGTTTTGCTGGACAGTTGGCTAGGGTTACAGTCATCCATAAGCCCAACTGAATTGGACATCCAAGATGCTTCACTCACACGGCTGAGAGTTATTCTGGCCATTGCTGGGAGTTGAATGGATGTTGTCTACCAGAGCTCCTACCTGTGGCTTTTCCATGTGATTTCTCCAAGCACGGCAACTGGGTTTTGAGAGGGAATGTCCTAAGAGTGGGTGTTCCAAGAGTCCCAGGTGGCAGCTGCAAGGCGTCTTGTGACCTAGCTTTGGAAGTCCCAGAATATCACTTGCATTTCATTCTATTGCTCAAGGAAGTCACTAAGTCAACCCAGATACAAAAGAAAGAGAATTAGATTCTTCCTCTCTAGGGGAAGACTGTCAAGGTCACAGTGCAGAAGAACATGTGGCATAGGAGATATTACTGCCACTCTCTGGAAAGTACAGTCTTCCACAGAGGGATATTGGCTTTTCACTGTTTCGTCTGTGCTACTGCTTGAACGTTTGTCTATGTGGACATCCAAGTATGCCCCAAGATTTCAGATCAAGCATGTTTGTCTACTCATTCTCTTATCGGTGGTTAGTAACCTCATCCTTCTTTACTGGCAAATTCTGGATCGGACCTACTCAGGCAACTCTGTAGCAGTCGTCAGTAACGCCGAGTTCTGATTTGTCCTGAGTTTCTTGCATATTCCCACTGTTTTTCAGACTTAAACATCAAACTTCCAATTTTTACCCACCAATCCACACTCCTAGTTAACAACTGTAATTTTGAAATGATTACAGTACAAAGAGATGAATGAAAAGTGACGCTAAAACCACAAAAACAGAGTTTTCCGAGCTTATCAGAGAACTCTTGTGGGAAGTGAAACAAAACACAGTCACATATTTGTTAACAAAACATTTGACTGAACACATTGTGGTGGGAGTAAATTACTTTGTGGAATTTGTGTGTGTGTGTGTGTGTGTGTGTGTGTGTGTTATGTGTGTGATCAAATGGCTTTTTTAAAAAGTTTGGTAGGCCCGTCCGTGAGCCATGGCCGCTGGGCCTGCGCATCTGGAGCCTGTGCTCCGCAACGGGAGAGGCCACAACAGTGAGAGGCCCGCGTACCACAAAAAAAAAAAAAAAAAAAAATGTTTGGTAAAGTGACCAATTCATCTTTCAACAGTCTAGCTGCTCAGGCCATGCTCCTGCAGCATAACCTGTTTCTGCTACAGTGCAGGCCATATTCACTTTGATTTGATTACAGATGAAATACCACCAGTTCTCTAATAGCAAAAAAAGTACCAAATATTTCAACCACTCAAAGCACATAAAAGGCAAAATAGAATACAACAAAACCATGAGCTTGGACAACATGGGAAAATAGCATTCTACTAGTTTTGCTTTCAAATATGTGTCTCAAAACCCTTCAAGATTTCCAGAATTCAGAAAGAATTTATTCCCAAACATTTAGGTAGAAATGACACCATGTGGCTTCCCCTACCCCTAGCACACTGTTGGAGGGGAGGGGGAGTCGAAGGGGGTGGGGGAAAACAGAGAAGCAGCAGGAAGGGGGCTGGATGCTCTGCTCTGCACAGTAGGCCAATGTCAAAATGGCCTATCATCTGTCAATGGCCACCATCATCCCCAACGGTGAGAAGATCAACAAAATCAGAAGAGGTTTGGAGGGCATGATTGGGTTCTCAAGGAACCTGGTCCAAGGGCTCAACTCTGCATTCAACTGCTGTGAGAGGAAAAGAGGGTCAGAATGCACAGCTCCTGGCCCTGCTCGGAAGTCCAGGGCCTAGACTGGTCCTGGTGTCCCACACAAGGCAGGTACTTCCACCAGGACATGCCTGTCATGAGGGCTAGAGCAGGGAAAACAGGCAGCTGTCATGGAGGGGGTGGCTAGGGTCCAAAAGCCATGCTCCGACCAGCTCTGTGCCTTCAGAGGGCCAAGGGTGCAGACTTTAGGGAACATGAGCGAGGCCGCATATTTTCTCAGCAGCACCTGGACAAGCACTTGTGGCAGGAGGATCAATGCACAGTACAGGTGGAACAGATGTGGAACCTCAGCCCTGAGAAGTGAATCTGCACTTATACGAATGTCAGGTGTCTGTAAGTCAGTTGGAGGTATCTGGCAGGATCTCAATAACAGGAATTATCTGCTGCTAACCTGTTTTATTTACTTGAATTGCGTCTGACTGTGACATCAGAGAGTTACATTCACCTTTTACAATAAAAAGACACAGTGGGGCTTCCCTGGTGGCGCAGTGGTTGAGAGTCCGCCTGCCGACGCAGGGGACGTGGGTTCGTGCCCCGGTCCGGGAGGATCCCACATGCCACGGAGCGGCTGGGCCCATGAGCCATGGCCGCTGAGCCTGCGCGTCTGGAGCCTGTGCTCTGCAACGGGAGAGGCCGCAACAGTGAGAGGCCCGTGTACCGCAAAAAAAAAAAAAAAGACACAGTGGTTGAATCTGAGCTGTACTATCATAGCTGTACTATAGTCATGTTGAAAATCAAAACAGTCTCCATGAATTTTACTTTGTTACAAGAATAACAAGAATCTTGGGGAGGAGTGGGTGGGCAGGGATCACTGCTGTACAGATTCTGTGCATTTATCCCATCCTCTTGCTTGAGCTTCCTAATATCCTGGTGAGGGACATCTTTACAGATGATTAGTCTCAGAAACAGGGAAGTATGTTATCTGACCAAGTAGCGGCACAGGAGGACAATCTGTTTTCCTAAACTGTTTTTAAACTGCTCCTCTGTGAAGGACAGGCACATGCTGACAAGCTCTCTGCCGAGTTCTTGAGCCAGGCTGCCTGCGAGGGGCGCTGGGGCAGGCAGTCTTCAGGCTGTTCTCTCCGACAACCTTTTTTCAGACTGAACTGAATGCTAACCTTGCTGGGACTGGAATTTAGGTCACAGCCCCTGACATTTTCGTCAGACCATAAGGTAAGCCTCCCAGGGGCTCAGCTCTTCTGAGGATCTTCTGATGGGGTAGGTCTGCACTGGCAGTAGCTCCCTTCTGGACCCAGGAATCTGTGTACTTGTGTATTCGCTTTCTATTGTGGTCACAACCACAAACTTACAGGCTTACAAAGACCCTCATATTATATTGATAGTGAGTCGGGCATCGTCTTATCTGGAGGTTCTGGGAAGAATCTACTCCCACGTTCCTTGAGGTTGTTGGCAAATTGGACCCTGTGCAGATGTAGGAGTGAGGGCCTGGTTCCTTGCTGAAGGTCACTTTCTGCTTCCATGTCCCTTCTCTTCTGGCCCTCTCCTTCGTCACAGCAGCTATGGCACTTTGCCTCATTCTCAGACTTCAAATCTCTCTGACTTCTGTTTTACCTCCTCCTCCTGCCTTATTCTTCTGCTGCGACGGTTACAGAAAGTTCTCTGCTTCTCTGAAAGCCCTGTGTGATTAAATTATACCCACTCAGATAATTCCTTTTTTAGATGGATTGTGCCGTATAACATAACACAGGCACAGGAATGCTATCACGTTCACAGGTTCGGGGAACAATGAGTATGGAATCCCTTGCGGGGGGGCTTTTTTAGAATTCTTCCTCCCACATTCTGCTTCTGTTGCTGAGAGGCAGAGTTATTTAGGATCAAGTGACTCAGCTAAGAGTGACCATGTGTAGGTTCTGTCGACATTGATAAGAAAGTGTAAGTAACAACACTGCAGCAGGTCTTATGGTCCTTACCGAGTCCAATTCACTCTCACTCAGTTGTTCGCACGGTGCCGTCCCAGGACCAGTAGCATCAGCATCACCTGGGACCTTGTCAGAAATGCAAATTTTGGGCCTCACCCCAGACCTACTGAATTAGACGCTCTGGGGTTGGGGTCCAGAGAAACTGGGTGATTCTGATTCCTGCTCAGTTAAGAACTATTTCTTGGGCTTCCCTGGTGGGGCAGTGGTTGAGAGTCCGCCTGCCGATGCAGGGGACACGGGTCTGTGCCCTGGTCTGGGAGGAGCCCACATGCCACGGAGCGGCTGCGCCCGTGGGCCATGGCCGCTGAGCCTGCGCGTCTGGGGCCTGCGCTCCGCAACGGGAGAGGCCACCGCAGTGAGAGGCCTGCGTACTGCAAAAGAGAGAGAGAGAGAAAAAAAAAAGAACTATTTCTTTAAGGCAAGTCCCCACTTTGGTTTTTTGTGGAAATCAAAAGTCAAGGAGGGGCCAGATAGGTCATCTCTAAGGTGACTTCCAACAACCTGTGATTCTGTGAATATTATTAAAATGATCACACTTCATAAACCAAAGTGCACATGTATACACCATCGCGCGTGTACATGTGTGTGTGTGTGTGTGTGAGCTTACACACGCATAATGGTTAAGAGTGAGCTTAGGCTCTGGAATCTTTTCTGTGATCAAATCCTGCCTCCACCAATCACTAGATATGCAGCTGGATCAGCTGCTTAGATTCTCTGAGCCTCGGCTTCCACACCTATAAAAGAGGCTAATAACAGTACCTACTTCATAAGGGTATGAGGGGCAAGTGAGATGATACAGAAAGAGAATGTAGCATAGTAAGCTCAGTGCCGGTCAGGTGCCTTTACTTTATCTTGCTACATTTCTTTAAACTTCCCCCTTGGGTACTTGAGGAGCTGGGTCCCTGGTAGGGCTGGAGCACCCAGGCCCTTGCCAGGAGGCCCTGAAGCCATTCCCTGGGTATGAAGGATCAGCTGCTACTAGGTCTGAAGGCCAAGGTGAATCTTCTCTGATTCTTAGAGTCAGCTTAAGTCCTATTACTGCAAAGGAAGACATATAGGTGAAGTGTGTATGTACTCCTAGGACTGCACTTATCTCCTCCTCTGGGAAGCTGAAAAACACAAGGTGGAAACCGTGTATCTTAATGTGGAATCAGCCGAAATTTGGAGAGGGCTGGAAACGATAGGTCTTTGCTGTCTGTGTGTGTGCCTGTTAATATGTTTATTTTTGGTTTTGTATTTTGTTGTTTTTGTATCTTCAAAGGAGCAGTAATCGTTAAGCCTGGAATAGAGTCCAGATGTGCCTCTGTATGAAGTTTTGGTGATAAACTGTGTCACCTGGGGGAACATAAGGCACCCTCCACTCCACGTCCCACCCTGACCTACCGGCCCTCACCAGCCAAGCCTGGAGAGATCTTGCCAAGCTTGCTGAGGGGCCAGAGGGTGAAGGCCCTGTGGAGCCAGAAGCCTGGGAGAGAGGAGAGGCCCTCTTTCCTCCGAGGGGATCTCTGCTTTTGTCAGTCTTCTGGGTAGTCCTCCATGGCGCTGACGTAGAAGACAAGCCAGAGGCCACCCAGCGTGAATCGCTGCTGCCCGAAATGGAATCTGGCGTCCAGGCGTCGGCAGGCAGTGACACGAGGGGCTGATACCCACAGCTGCTCCCCACCTGCAGCCTCTTCCGAGGCAACACATGGCACCCGGAGCCTCACTGCCACCAAGAGAGAGGCTCAGCCTGCGAGTCACTGATCTGCTAACGGCCTCTAATAGCCACAGGAACTCTCCGGGCAGGACGCCATCCGGGTCCTAGCCCGGGAAGGAGGAGCGAGAGCTTGCAGGTATCTGCGCTCTTTGAGGTGGATCTCCGGCCGAGGTCTTTTTTTTTTTTTTTTTTTTAATAATTTTTAAAACATTTCCTTTAATGAGCTTGGAAGGGCTTGCTTTTTGCTTGTTACTTTAAATTTTATTTATTTATTTATTTATGGCTGTGTTGGGTCTTCGTTTCTGTGCAAGGGCTTTCTCTAGTTGCCGCAAGCGGGGGCTACTCTTTATCGCGGTGCACGGCCTCTCTTGTTGCGGAGCACAGGCTTCAGACGCGCAGGCTCAGTAGTTGCGGCTCACGGGCCTAGTTGCTCCGCAGCATGTGGGATCTTCCCAGACCAGGGCTCGAACCCATGTCCCCTGCACCGGCAGGCAGATTCTCCATCACAGCGCCACCAGGGAAGCCCCCGGCTGAGGTCTTAAGCAGCTGCCTTCCTTTTCTGTGCCTGGTGAAGCATGAGCCAGAGCCAGGGAACTCCTCTGCCGCCTCCCCTAGGAAAATGCCCACCAGCCTCAGGGAGAGGTGAGCTCTCCCAGTGAGAGTTCAGAGGATCTGGGAGGTTTGGGGAAGCCCTCATAGTCCAGAGAGTCAGAAGCCCAGAGGTGCATTCATAACTGCTCTTGCCCTCTAACACTTCCTCTGTTCCCCAACAATGTTCTCTGCATATTCATCCATTTGGTTTCCTTCATGCAGACCAAGTGGTACAATTGGCAGGGGGTGGGGTTGGGGGGGATTAAAGATACTTTGTTCTCTTTTCTGTCACTCTAGAACGCTCGCTGATAATTTGGTTCCAGTTAGGTAGAATTCTGGATAACAGCATTCTGCGATATTAAACAAGGTTCATAAAATGTCACTGTGGAAGGAGCCTTAGAGACTAGCAAATGGTGCTGAGTACAAAAAATGTTAGGAATAAAATGAAGTCTACAGCACAATATAGCATATGAAAATTAAAAATCCATACATGAAACAATACTCATATGTTATAAAACTACATACCTACTCAAAGATAAATAGCTTTCATATTGATGTGGTTGCCTCTTGGGAGAAAAAGGATCGGTGCTGGGAATGGAGAAAGCAGGAAGGGAAGAGGGGCGGGGCAGGGGGAGAGGGGAAGGGGAAAGGGGAGGAGAGGGGAAGGGAGGGGGGGAGAGGGGAAGGGAGGGGGGTAGAGGGGAAGGGAGGGGTAGAGGGGAAGGGAGGGGGGTAGAGGGGAAGGGAGGGGGTAGAGGGGAAGGGAGGGGAGGAGAGGGGAAGGGAGGGGAGGAGAGGGGAAGGGAGGTGGGGAGAGGGGAAGGGAGGTGGGTAGAGGGGAAGGGAGGGGGTAGAGGGGAAGGGAGGGGAGGAGAGGGGAAGGGAGGGGAGGAGAGGGGAAGGGAGGGGAGGAGAGGGGAAGGGAGGGGAGGAGAGGGGAAGGGAGGTGGGGAGAGGGGAAGGGAGGGGGTAGAGGGGAAGGGAGGGGGGGAGAGGGGAAGGGAGGGGGGTAGAGGGGAAGGGAGGGGAGGAGAGGGGAAGGGAGGGGAGGAGAGGGGAAGGGAGGGGGTAGAGGGGAAGGGAGGGGGGTAGAGGGGAAGGGAGGGGGGTAGAGGGGAAGGGAGGGGAGGAGAGGGGAAGGGAGGGGAGGAGAGGGGAAGGGAGGGGAGGAGAGGGGAAGGGAGGGGGGTAGAGGGGAAGGGAGGGGGTAGAGGGGAAGGGAGGGGGGTAGAGGGGAAGGGAGGGGGGTAGAGGGGAAGGGAGGGGAGGAGAGGGGAAGGGAGGGGAGGAGAGGGGAAGGGAGGGGAGGAGAGGGGAAGGGAGGGGAGGAGAGGGGAAGGGAGGGGAGGAGAGGGGAAGGGAGGGGAGGAGAGGGGAAGGGAGGGGAGGAGAGGGGAAGGGAGGGGAGGAGAGGGGAAGGGAGGGGAGGAGAGAAACTTGCTGGAACGATGATGGTACCAGACCACGTCTTGAAGAGAATGAGTAATTCTACCCTCTAGAATGAAGTTCTAGAACAAAAGTAAAAAAGAAAAAAAGGAAGCAAGCCTTAGTCTAATCTTTTCATTTTACAGATGGAGAAACTGAGGCTCATAAAGATGAATTCTTTGGCTCTGGGGTTTTATTGCCACTCAATGGCAGAAACCAGGTGTTTTTTTTGTTTGTTTGTTTTGTTGTTGTTGTACGCGGGCCTCTCACTGCTGTGGCCTCTCCCATCGCAGAGCACAGGCTCTGGAACCGCAGGATCAGCGACCATGGCTCACGGGCCCAGCCGCTCCGTGGCATGTGGGATCTTCCCAGACCAGGGCACGAACCCGTGTCCCCTGCATCGGCAGGCGGACTCTCAACCACTGTGCCACCAGGGAAGCCCAGAAACCAGCTATTTTGATGCCTGTTTCACTGCTCTCCCTACTACATTCAAACTACTGCACATGTACTTACAAAACCTCCATTCCTCCCCTTCTAATGAGTAATTCATGCAGTTACAGTTTTAACTAGAAACGTTGATCATTGCTGGCCCAAATCATACCCCCTCCTCAGAGAAGCTACCCCACACTGCTGAAAGACTGTGGCCCTGCTGGACACCAGATGACCCAGGTCTCCTTCTCTTAAGGTGAACATTTGATCCAAGGGCAACCCTTCCCTAGATAGAGGGAAGGGCGGCCAACCACCATGTTTTGCCTGGTCTGAAGGGGTTCCCAGGACACAAAACTTTCAGTGCTAAAACCAGAAAATTCCTAGGCCAACTAGGACAAGTTGGTCATCCTAGCAGGAAGGGACTTACGACCTGTGTAGCCAAGTTCAAAACAATAGCATGGGAAATCAGATTCTCAGTTAGAAACTGGGAAACTAAAACTTGATGCCACTGGCTGAAATAAAAGCGCCATGACATAGAGAGAGGGCAAGGAGAGTCGAAGAGCTGCATATTGGTCACGTGTAAACAGAACTTAAGAGCAGAAACTGAGTAAGTAGAGGACACTGATTATATTTTAGGAAAACTGACTTTCAGTAGCTTTCTCCTTGAAAACCACCGTGGCCAATTTCAGATCCTTGCAGAGTCTTTCCAGATGCTTCTGTTTGCTGCTGCTGCTGCTGCTTCTGCTTTCACTGCCAAGCAGAAGACTACAGCAGATGACTCTTCTGTATAAAAGCCAATCCTCTCCAGACCAGTGCTGCTTATCTTCCACATTAAAAGGAGACAAGCAGGGTTTCCCTGGTGACGCAGTGGTTGAGAGTCCGCCTGCCGACGCAGGGGACACGGATTCATGCTCCGGTCTGGGAAGATCCCACGTGCCGCGGAGCGGCTAGGCCCGTGAGTCATGGCCGCTGAGCCTGCGCGTCCGGAGCCTGTGCTCCGCAACAGGAGAGGCCACAACAGTGAGAGGCCCGCGTACCGCAAAAAAAAAAAAAAAAAAAAAAAAAAAGAGAGACAAGCAAAATCCAGCACACTTAGAAATTTCAACTTGGGAAACCCAAGTGACTTCCTGATTCCTGCCTCATATCTTATGGAGCTCACGAAGCTCTTAATTAGCCAAAGCTGGCGCAACAGATTGTTTTTCCCAAAGATAGCTATGATAGCATTTCCCATTTCTCGTTCTCTTCTTACATTGTTACTTGGACACTACTCTTATGAAGAGGTGGAGTCTATGTCCCCTGCCCTTGACACTGATGGGCTTTTGTGACCGTCTCAGCGTACGGTGGAAGCAACACCATGTGACCTCCAAGGCTAGGTCATCGGACACAACTTCCACCTTGTTCACTGGTGCTTTCGCTGTGGAAGTCTTTAGTCGCCATGGGAGCTGTCTGATTGCCCAGTGGCAGCAATGCCGTGAGGAAGCCTAAGTTGTTCCACGTAGAGAAACCACACACAGAGGTCCTGAGACTACATGAGGAGAGCGACCAATGCCCGGTCAGCCCCCAGCTGCTTCATCCCTTCTCTCTTCCAGCTCCAGCTAGCATGTAATTACAACTACATGAGACACCCTGAGCTGGCAGTGACAGGTCAACCCACTACTTCATTTCTGACCCAGAGACCCATAGTTTATAAGAGATAATATAGTGACTGTTGTTACTTTAAGCCCCTAAATTTGGGGATGATTTGTATACAGCAATAGATACCAGGATCAGCTGACCTTGAAGAAGTAATAAAACCTGTGGCCTGATCTCTCCTCAGAACCACACCTGCCACAGCAGGACCAGAAGAACCTAACTAAATGCAGTAGGTAGCCCCATACCAAGCTAGGAATCTGACTCCACATTTACATGAACGACAGATCAGGTAGTGGCCGATCTTTTAGAAATAATTATTCATTTTACCAAATGATTCACAAAAACATCCTTTATATGTGCAAGTATTTCAAATAAGTTAAAGACAATTTTCTTTACAAAAATTGATCTAGACTCAACTTTTTGGGAACATGTCAGTATGTGCTGAATTCTCACACATGGCCCGCCACCAGCAGTTTAAAGCAGCTGTGTCTTCTAGGCACCAGACCCCAGGCAGCCAGCCCTGATGCTGGCAGACACATAAAGAGCATACAGACAGGAGACAAAACCCAGGACTGTAAGAACAGGCAAAGGAGCAGAACCTCTTGGAGGATGAAAGAGTGGGGTTGGTAGGGCTGCACGTTTTTCCTTTAACCAAGGAAGTTTCAAGTTTCAGCTGAGCACATAATCGTCTCGTTAGAGAATACATTCAGTTCCCTCTCCCTCCCAGCAGGTGTAGCCATGTGACTAATTTCTGGCTAAAGGAGGTGAGTGGAAGTGATCTATGCCAAGTTAGGATCATGCCCGTGAAAGAAACAGGCAAAGTTCTGGAGCTGGATAGCGGTGATGGTTGCACAACAGTGTGAATGTACTTAATGCCACTGAACTGTGCACTTAATGCCACTGAACTGTGTACTTAATGCCACTGAGCTGTGCACTTAAAAATGATCGTTACGTGTATTTTACCACAATGAATAAATGAAGGAATGAACAAACAAATAAAAGCAAGGGACCCCTCTGGCCCTTTCCGCCTCCCCTGGCTGCAGTGCAGACATGACAGCAAGAGCTGGGGCAGCCACTGCAGACCGTGCAGTGAAGCTGCGTTTCAGGGATGGCAATGCAACTCTCATTCCTGATCCCGGGTCCCTAGACAGCCTCATGGGGCAGAGCCACCTCTCCAGCCCTCAGCTTCCTCCAGGCTGTTTTGTGAGAGAAAAATACACATCTGTCTTGCTCAACAACCTTGGGGTCTGCTTATTATAGCAGCTTAGATTGAACCCTGACTAGGGTCGCAAAGTTGCAGGAACGATATCTCTTTTACCAAGTAGGGGAAATTCTAAGGTGGTGTCTTTACATGGGTGGCAGTAAGAGGTTGTTGATCTCCTGTGTCCCCTGCATTCCCCCTCCTCCTCACCACTAGTGGGAAGAGATCTTTCAGCTGAAGGACAGTTCAAGGTTAAACTATGAAAGGTGAACGGTATTAGTGGATGAAATGTTTGTTTCTCTGTGGGCGTGCCTCTCCACAGAACTTGACCTGAGCCATAAGGGACCATCAGCTGCATGAATTCCCTGTGGCCCTTTCAGTGCTATCAGTCATGGTAGCAGCCAGTTGAAACCAGGACCCTGGAGGGCTAGCCAAGAAGGAGAAAAGGAAAGAGACAGGAAGACTAGGGGAGGGGAGCTCCTGGAAACCACCAGAGATTCACTGTAAATGGCTTAAAAATTCTGGCCCAGATTTCCTTAGCCGGGCCTGGGCACCCACCCTCTGGCTTCTGTGAATGTGGCTGCTGACAGCTCACAGCTGTTCCCAATCTAGAGAACTGCCCTCAGCCAATGGGAGCCTTCTCTCCCAGAGGATTACGCCCACCCCCAAGGGAACCCCCAGCCAAAGTCAAGCTGACATGGGGGTACAAAAGGCCAGTCTCCTTACTTCATGGAAGGCCAGCTCAGTGGGACAATTAGTGCTCCTGTGCTTCGTGGGATCGGGCTGACGCTGGTCTCCAGCTGAGACTGCACCCTTGCTTAGTGTCCCCGCACCACCTCCCATCTCCTTCTTTCCTCACACCTTTTCTCCTGAGAGCACTTCCTCAACATATCACAGGGACGAGAATCCCCCTCTAAGGCTGTTTCTGGGTATCCCAACCTAGGACAGACCTTTCCTTGGGCAAGTAAGTAACAATAGCATACTATGGATTGAAATCAATGTGTGATTTTTTTGTAATTGGCTACTAGTAGGAATGCATTCTTTCTAGGAATGTGCAGTACTGGGACTGGCCTCCAGACCTTTCAATGCATAGTGAGGGGTCATCCCATATTCACTCAGTTTCTCATTTAACAACGTTTATTGACCACCCATGATATGCAGAGAGTGTGGAGTAAGACCTGTTTCCTATGGTCAAGGAGTTTGTATTATAGTAAGGAAGACGTACATGTAACCACAAACTCTACTCCAAGATAGAATAAAATATAGACTACAACAAAGTCAAACACATACTTCTAGAGGGTAGAGAATGCTACATGGGGTGGTAGTATTTTGGTAGCTAGAGATGCAGGGAAGGGGGCTTCCCTGGTGGCGCAGTGGTTGAGAGTCCGCCTGCTGATGCAGGGGACGCGGGTTCGTGCCCCGGTCTGCGAGGATCCCACATGCTGCGGAGCGGCTGGGCCCGTGAGCCATGGCCGCTGAGCCTGTGCGTCCGGAGCCTGTGCTCCACAACGGGAGAGGCCACAACAGTGAGAGGCCCGCATATCGCAAAAAAAAAAAAAAGAGTTGCAGGGAAGGGCATTCCAGCAAAGGGAACAACATGTAAAAGGCACACACTCTTGGGATGCATGCAGTGTTCTCTGGCACACCTCCTCCGGTAAATGTGCTTCTCTCGGTTCCATCCTGTATGTGTTGAGGGGATTTGAGGGGGTTTTAACTCCAAGAGGGCAATATTATTTCCCTCATTTGTGTATTTCTGGAAGGAAGCGGATAATAACCCTAAATATGGATAACACAACCATTGTTACCTACGGCAGTCACCACAGGACCGCTAATGGTAAATGGCTGTAAGGATGACAAGAGCCCCTGCAGGCCTCTTTAGCCTTAAGTTGGCCCCATCTTTAGGCAGGAAAAGCTCAGTCCAGTGTGTACTATAAAGAACCTCCCTCCAGGTCATCACTACCTCTGAGCCCCAAACCTGCCTCCAAGCCTACCGGCCATGACCCTTCTGAGAGCAGGCTCACTGCTGCATCCCACTTCACAGCCTGAGGCCCGAACTGTTTTGCTGCAGGAACAGAGCCTCTTTTATTCATTTTTCTATCTGTATGGGCACTAAGATGATGCTTTGCAATCCATGTTTGTAAAATGAAATTTGACCTACCTGTTTTTCCAGTCTCTTTCCAGAGAGAATGGATCCAAGCCAAGTGAGAAACATTTTTAAAGCAGATGGACAGAATACCTGAGTCAACTGCAGGCCATGTGACTTCCCCCTAGAGATGAGAAAAAGCAACAGCAATTCACTTAGAGGGACACTCCTAGTGGGCTTCCTTCAGAGGGGTCTGTGTGCCTGACCTGACTATCCACCTCTTGGTACGTTTTTATGTGATCTTTCCTTGTATCTTTTTCTGCTTTGCTACTTTTTCCATGCCTTTCAATCACTTCCTGACTTGACTTTCCTCATTGTCTCAAACTCCCAATCATCTGTTTCTTTATTCCCCCCTCCCTTCTGACTTTCTTCCTGATTTAACTATAATTAACTAGATCTACATCTACACATAAAATATGTTTATAAAGTTTATGTTTTCTGTTCTTTTTTTTCTCTTTTTAAATTGAGGTGTAACTGACACAGAACATTATATTAGTTTCAGGTGTACAACATAATTTGATATTTGCATGTATTGCAAAATGATCACCACAGTAAGTCTAGTTAACGTCTGTTGCCAGACATAGTTAAAATGTTTTTCTTGTGAATTTTAAGATCTACTCTCTTAGCAACTTCCAAATGTGCAGTACAGTATTAGTAACCATCGTCGCTCTTATTTCTTTCTTTTTCTTAAACATCTTTATTGGAGTATAATTGCTTTACAATGGTGTGTTAGTTTCTGCTTTATAACAAAGTGAATCAGCTATACATATACATATATCCCCATATCTCCTCCCTCTTGCATCTCCCTCCCACCCTCCGTATCCCACCCCTCTAGGTGGTCACAAAGCACCGAGCTGATCTCCCTGTGCTATGTGGCTGCTTCCCACTAGCTAGCTATTTTACATTTGGTAGTGTATATTTGTCCACGCCACTCTCTCACTTCGTCCCAGCTTACCCTTCCCCCTTCCCATGTCCTCAAGTCCATCCTCTATGTCTGCATCTTTATTCCTGTCCTGCACCTAGGTTCTTCAGAACCTTTTTTTTTTTTTAGATTCCATACATATGTGTTAGCATACAGTGTTTGTTTTTCTCTTTCTGACTTACTTCACTCTGTATGACAGACTCTAGGTCCATCCACCTCACTACAAAAAACTCAGTTTTGTTTCTTTTTATGGCTGAGTAATATTCCATTATATATAGGTGCCACATCTTCTTTATCTATTCATCTGTCGATTGGACACTTAGGTTGATTCCATGTCCTGGCTATTGTAAATAGAGCTGCAATGAACATCGTGGTACATGACTTTTTTGAACTATGGTTTTCTTAGGGTATATGCCCAGTAGTGGAATTGCTGGGTGGTATGGTAGTTCTATTTTTAGTTCTTTAAGGAACCTCCATACTGTTCTCCATAGTGGTGGTATCAATTTACATTCCCACCAACAGTGCCAGAGGGTTCCCTTTTCTCCACACCCTCTCCAGCATTTATTGTTTGTAGATTTTTTGATGATGCCCATTCTGACTCATGTGAGGTCATACCTCATTGTAGTTTTGATTTGCATTTTTCTAATGATTAGTGATGTTGAGCATTCTTTCATGTGTTTGTTGGCAGTCTGTATATCTTTGGAGAAATGTCTATTTAGGTCTTCTGTCCATTTTTGGATTGGGTTGTTTGTTTTTTTGATATTGAGCTGCATGAGCTGCTTGTATATTTTGGAGATTAATCCTTTGTCAGTTGCTTCATTTGCAAATATTCTCTCCCATTCTGAGGGTTGTCTTTTCGTCTTGTTTATGGTTTCCTTTGCTGTGCAAAAGCTTTTCAGTTTCATTAGGTCCCATTTGTTTATTTTTGTTTTTATTTCCATTTCTCTAGGAGGTGGGTCCAAAAGGATCTTGCTGTGATTTATGTCATGTCACTCTTATTTCTAAAGATATGAAAGTAGAATGTGTAGTGGGTAAACTGGCTAGGTGGCCTTGGTATCCACCCAGGACTTCAAAACACCCGCACGTCTTTGCCCCCCTCTTTCTCTCCCTCCATCTCAGAGAAGTCTCTTCTTGCTAAACTGCCCTCTATGTGGGTTATGATCTCATCCCTAACCGTTCGCTCTCTTAACTATCCCACTTCCTCTGTCCCAGTCTCTCCACTCGGTCTCTGGGCATGCTCAGGTCTCCAGACACTGAAACCCTCTCCTCCTTTCCCCGACCTCACACCCTCTACCACAGCCAGCACGGTGTTGCACCCACCTTCTTGAAGAATCCTTTGCACGTTGTGCCTCCATTTCCCTCCTTCCTGGGCAATCTCTAAGCCCTTCTACTTACCCCCAGCCCTTACCTAAGGAAATTACTAAGGCCCTGAGCCCCAAGCCCACCCAGCAGCCCCAATCCAGTGAACTATTTTCAGCCCTTAACCTCAGAAACGCTCATGTAACATTTCCCACGTTTATCACACGTTCCCCCCATCAGACTCCTCCCTTCCCTGGCTCCGCCCCCTACTTGCTGAAGGTGGACCTTCCTAAGGAAGAACTTCCAGATTTCCTACCCTTCCTTCACCAGCTCCAAGACCTCACCTGCCCAAGGCTCTGGGCACTGTCTCAGGCTACTGGTGATTTTGAGGTCTGAAGAGAGACATTTTTATGCCAAAATGTAACCTTTTGTAAGGGGTGTGTAGCCTTTTGTACGGTGCCTGCGTAAACCTGCTTTTCACTGTTTAGCAAACAGGGCCACCGGCGTCTTGTTTTCCCTGAGACTTGGTTTGGCTGGCAGGATTCAGCTGGGGAACGCCTGTGCAGGCTCAGAGAAGGGTTCAACAGTGTGGGGGGAAGGAGGGTAACTAGTTATCCATTCACCTCCCTCCTACCAAGGGCAGCAGAGAAGTGGCCCCTGCCTGGGTGTCCCTGACACAACATGTTTTGAGACCCTCCCTGCCCCAGCAAGCTACCAAGAGAGCCAGAAAGCCACCAGAGCTGCAATCAGGTATTTGTAACGCTCTTAGTTTCTGGGATTCTGTTCAAAAACCAGCACTTAGAAGAACTTGGAGAAAATTATGATTCTAGCCATGTCTTCATAAGTGTCCTCTAAGGAAGAATTTGTAGACTTTGGGGCAAGCCATAACACCTCAACATTAACTTTTCTTCCCACAGTAGTAATAATAGCTATTATTATTATTATTGAAAGTTGGTGGGAAATGTAGAAAAGTCATAAAAGTTAAAAGTACAATGAAACTCTATATGCCCTTCGTCTTTTCAACATGTATTAACATCTGCCAGATTTGTTTCATCTCTCTGTGTGTATTTGTGTACATATTTTTGTTCTTATTGAACCATTTGAAATAAGTTGCAGACATCATGACATTTCAATCCTAAATACTTCAGCATGCATCTCCTAAGAGTAAGGACATGCTTCTACCCAGCCAAAATAACATTATCACACCTGAGACTATCAACAATTGTTCTGAAATATTATCTAATAGCCAGACCATATTCAAAATTTCCCAATCATCTTAAAAATCTTTTATAGGTGTGTTTTCACCAAATCAGGATCCAGTAGGAATTCACACAGTGCATTTGGTTATTATTTCTCTTTAGTCTATTAGACTTTTTTTTTTTTTTTTTTTTTTGCAGTATGTGGGCCTCTCACTGTTATGGCCTCTCCCGTTGCGGAGCACAGGCTCCTGATGCGCAGGCCCAGCAGTCATGGCTCATGGGCCCAGCCGCTCCGCGGCATGTGGGATCTTCCCAGACTGGGGCACGAACCCGTGTCCCCTGCATCGGCACGCGGACTCTCAACCATTGCGTCACCAGGGAAGCCCTATTAGACTTTTTTTTAACTGAAGTAAAATTAACATTGATTTTAATGCATGCATTTTAAATGTACAGTTTCAGTTTAATATACATGTGTGGATATACATATATATATGTACTCTTATAACAAACACCACAATCAAAATATAGAAAATGTTCCCTCATGCCACCTTTGCAACCAATCACCCCTTCAACACCTGCCCCAGGCAACCACTGGTCTGATTTTTATCACTATGGATAGTTTTGTCTGGTCAAGAACATCATAAATCCAAGAATACGGATTATTACTTTGGGGTCTGGTTTCTTTTGATCAGTATATCTTTTTATGAATGGATTTATTTTATTTATTCATTTTTGGCCGTGTTGGGTCTTCGCTGCTGTGCACAGGCCCTCTCCAGTTGCGTTGATCGGGGGCCACTCTTCACTGTGGTGTGCGGGCCTCTCACTGCAGTGGCCTCTCCTGCTGCAGAGAGTGGGCTCCAGGCGCGCGGGCCTCAGTAGTGGTGGCACGTGCACTCACCAGTTGTGGCTCGCGGGCTCCAGAGCGCAGGCTCAGCTGCTGTGGCACACCTGTCCAGTTGCTCCACGGCATGTGGGATCCTCCTGGACCAGGGCCCAAACCCGTTTCCCCCACACTGGCAGGCAGACTCCCAACCACTGGGCCACCAGGGAAGCCCTGACCAGCTTTTTTTTTTTTTTTAAACATCTTTATCGGAGTATAATTGCTTTACAATTGTGTGTTAGTTTCTGCTTTATAACAAAGTGAATCAGCTATGCATATACATATATCCCCATATCTCCTCCCTCTTGCGTCTCTCTCCCACCCCCCCATCCCACCCCTCTAGGTGGTCACAAAGCACCGAGCTGATCTCCCTGTGCTATGTGGCTGCTTCCCACTAGCTAGCTATTTTACATTTGGTAGTGTATATATGTCCACACCACTCTCTCACTTCATCCCAGCTTACCCTTCCCCCTTCCCATGTCCTCAAGTCCATTCTCTAAGTCTGCATCTTTATTTCTGTCCTGCACCTAGGTTCTTCAGAACCTTTTTTTTTTTTTGATTCCATATATATGTGTTACCGTACGGTATTTGTTTTTCTCTTTCTGACTTACTTCACTCTGTATGACAGACTCTAGGTCCATCCACCATACTACAAATAACTCAGTTTTGTTTCTTTTTATGGCTGAGTAATATTCCATTGTATACATGTGCTACATCTTCTTTACCCATTCATCTGTTGATGGACACTTAGGTTGCTTCCATGTCCTGGCTATTGTAAATAGAGCTGCAATGAACATTGTGGTACATGACTTTTTTGAACTGTGGTTTTCTTAGGGTATATGCCCAGTAGTGGGATTGCTGGGTGGTATGGTAGTTCTATGTTTAGTTCTTTAAGGAACCTCCATACTGTTCTCCATAGTGGTTGTATCAATTTACATTCCCACCAACAGTGCAAGAGGGTTCCCTTTTCTCCACACCCTCTCCAGCATTTATTGTTTCTAGATTTTTTGATAATGGCCATTCTGACTCATGTGAGGTGATACCTCATTGTAGTTTTGATTTGCATTTCTCTAATGGTTAGTGATGTCGAGCATTCTTTCATGTGTTTGTTGGCAATCTGTATATCTTCTTTGGAGAAATGTCTATTTAGGTCTTCTGTCCATTTTTGTTTTGGGTTGTTTGTTTTTTTGATATTGAGCTGCATGAGCTGCTTGTATATTTTGGAGATTAATCCTTTGTCAGTTGCTTCATTTGCAAATATTCTCTCCCATTCTGAGGGTTGTCTTTTCGTCTTGTTTATGGTTTCCTTTGCTGTGCAAAAGCTTTTCAGTTTCATTAGGTCCCATTTGTTTATTTTTATTTCCATTTCTCTAGGAGGTGGGTCAAAAAAGATATTGCTGTGATTTGTCAAAGAGTGTTCTGCCTATGTTTTCCTCTAAGAGTTTTATAGTGTCTGGTCTTACATTTAGGTCTTTAATCCATTTTGAGTTTCTTTTTGTGTATGGTGTTAGAGAGTGTTCTAATTTCATTCTTTTACATGTAGCTGTCCAGTTTTCCCAGCACCACTTATTGAAGATGCTGTCTTTTCTTCACTGTATATTCTTGCCTCCTTTATCAAAAATAAGGTGACCATATGTGCATGGGTTTATCTCTGGGCTTTCTATCCTGTTCCATTGATCTATCTTTCTGTTTTTGTGCCAGTACCATACTGTCTTGATTACTGTAGCTTTGTAATATAGTCTGAAGTCTGGGAGCCTGATTCCTCCAGCTCCGTTTTTCTTTCTCAAGTTTGCTTTGGCTATTCGGGTTCTTTTGTGTTTCCATACAAACTGTGGAATTTTTTATTCTAGTTCTGTGAAAAATGCCATTGGTAGTTTGATAGGGATTGCACTGAATCTGTAGATTGCTTTGGGTCATATAGACATTTTCACAATGTTGATTCTTCCAATCCAAGAACATGGCATATCTCTCCATCTGTTTTTATCATCTTTAATTTCTTTCATCAGTGTCTTATAATTTTCTGCATACAGGTCTTTTGTCTCCTTAGGTAGGTTTGTTCCTAGGTATTTTATTCTTTTTGTTGCAATGGTAAATGGGAGTGTTTCCTTAATTTCTCTTTCAGATTTTACATCATTAGTGATCAGGAATGCAAGAGATTTCTGTGCATTAATTCTGTATCCTGCTACTTTACCAAATTCATTGATTAGCTCTAGTAGTTTTCTCATAGAGTCTTTAGGATTCTCTACGTATAGTATCATGTCATCTTCAAACAGTGACAGCTTTACTTCTTTTCTGATTTGTATTCCTTTTATTTCTTTTTCTTCCCTGATTGCTGTGGCTAAAATTTCCAAAACTATGTTGAATAATAGTGGTGAGAGTGGGCAACTTTGTCTTGTTCCTGATCTTAGTGGAAATGGTTTCAGTTTTTCACCATTGAGAATGATGTTGGCTGTGGGTTAATCATATATGGCCTTTATTATGTTGAGGTAAGTTACCTCTATGCCTACTTTCTGGAGAGTTTTTATCATAAATCAGTGTTGAATTTTGTCAAAAGCTTTTTCTGCATCTATTGAGATGATCATATGGTTTTTATTCTTCAATTTGTTAATTTGGTGTATCACATTGATTGCTTTGCATATATTGAAGAATCCTTGCATTCCTGGGATAAACCCCACTTGATCATGGTGTATAATCCTTTTAATGTGCTGTTGGATTCTGTTTGCTGGTATTTTGTTGAGGATTTTTGCATCTATGTTCATCAGTGATATTGTCCTGTAGTTTTCTTTCTTTGTGAACATCTTTGTCTGGTTTTGGTATCAGGGTGATGGTGGCCTCGTAGAATGAGTTTGGGAATATTCCTCCCTCTGCTATATTTTGGAAGAGTTTGAGAAGGATAGGTGTTAGCTCTTCTCTAAATGTTTGACAGAATTCGCCTGTGGAGCCATCTGGTCTTGGGCTTTTATTTGTTGGAAAATTTTAAATCCCAGTCTGAATTTCAGTGCTTGTGATTGGTCTGTTTATATTTTCTATTTCTCCCTGGTTCAGTTTCAGAAGGCTATGCTTTTCTAAGAATTGGTCCATTTCTTCCAGGTTGTCCATTTTATTGGCATAGAGTTGCTTGTAGTAATCTCTCATGATCCTTTGTATTTCTGCAGTGTCAGTTGTTACTTCCGCTTTTTCATTTCTAACTCTATTGATTTGAGTCTTCTCCCTTTTTCTCTTGTTGAGTCTGGCTAATGGTTTATCAATTTTGTTTATCTTCTCAAAGAACCAGCTTTTAGTTTTAGTGATCTTTGCTATTGTTTCCTTTATTTCTTTTTCATTTATTTCTGATCTGATCTTTACGATTTCTTTCCTTCTCCTAACTTTGGGGTTTTTTTGTTCTTCTTTCTCGAATTGCTTTAGGTGTAAGGTTAGGTTGTTTATTTGAGAAGTTTCTTGTTTCTTGAGGTAGGATTGTATTGCTATAAACTTCCATCTTAGTCCTGCTTTTGCTCCATCCCATAGGCTTTGGGTCATTGTGTTTTCATTGTCATTTGTTTTTAGGTATTTTTTTATTTCCTCTTTGATTTCTTCAGTGATTTCTTGGTTATTAAGTAGTGTATTGTTTAGCCTCCTTGTATTTGTATTTTTTACAGATTTTTCCTGTAATTGATATTTAGTCTCATAGCATTGTGGTTGGAAAAGATACTTGATCTGATTTCAGTTTTCTTAAATTCACCAAGGCTTGATTTGTGACCCAAGATATGATCTATCCTGGAGAACGTTCCATGAGCACTTGAGAAGAAAGTGTATTCTGTTGTTTTTGGATGGAATGTCCTATAAATATCAATTAAGTCCATCTTGTTTAATGTGTCGTTTAAAGCTTGTGTTTCCTTATTTATTTTCATTTTGGATGATCTGTCCACTGGTGAAAGTGGGATGTTAAAGTCCCCCACTATTATTGTGCTTCTGTCGTTTTCCCCTTATGGCTGTCAGCATTTGCCTTAGGTATTGAGGTGCTCCTATGTTGGGTGCATAAATATTTACAATTGTTATATCTTCTTCTTGGATTGATCCCTTGATCATTATGTAGTGTCCTTCTTTGTCTCTTATAATAGTCTTTATTTTAAAGTCTATTTTGTCTGATATGAGAATTGCTACTCCAGCTTTCTTTTGGTTTCCATTTGCATGGAATATCTTTTTCCATCCCCTGACTTTCAGTCTGTATGTGTCCCTAGGTCTGAAGTGGGTCTCTTGTAGACAGCATATATACAGTCTTGTTTGTGTATCCATTCCGCCAATCTATGTCTTTTGGTTGGAGCACTTAATCCATTTACATTTAAAGTAATTATCGATATGTATGTTCCTATTACCATTTTCTTAATTGTTTTGGGTTTGTTATTGTAGGTCTTTTCCTTCTCTTGTGTTTCCTGCCTAGAGGAGTTCCTTTAGCATTTGTTGTACAGCTGGTTTGGTGGTGCTGAATTCTCTTAGCTTTTGCTTGTCTGTAAAGGTTTTAATTTCTCTGTCGAATCTGAATGAGATTCTTGCTGGGTAGAGTAATCTTGGCTGTAGGTTCTTCCCTTTCATCACTTTAAATATGTCCTGCCACTCCCTTCTGGCTTGCAGAGTTTCTGCCGAAAGATCAGCTGTTAACCTTATGGGGATTCCCTTGTATGTTATTTGTTGTTTTTCCCTTGCTGCTTTTAATACTTTTTCTTTGTATTTAATTTTTGATAGTTTGATTAATATGTGTCTTGGTGTGTTTCTCCTTGGATTTATCCTGTATGGGACTCTCTGTGCTTCCTGGACCTGATTAACTATTTCCTTTCCCATATTAAGGAAGTTTCCAACTATAATCTCTTCAAATATTTTCTCAGTCCCTTTCTTTTTCTCTTCTTCTTCTGGAACCCCTACAATTCAAATGTTGGTGCGTTTAATGTGGTCCCAGAGGTCTCTGAGACTGTCCTCAATTCTTTTCATTCTTTTTTCTTATTTTGCTCTGCAGTAGTCATTTCCAGTATTTTATCTTCCATGTCACTTATCCATTCTTCTGCCTCAGTTATTCTGCTATTGATTCCTTCTAGAGTAGTTTTAATTTCATTTACTGTGTTGTTCATCATTGCTTGTTGGCTCTTTTGTTCTTCTAGGTCCTTGTTAAATGTTTCATGAATTTTCTCCATTCGATTTCCAGGATTTGGGATCATCTTTATTATCATTACTCTAAATTCTTATTCAGGTAGACTGCCTATTTTCTCTTCATTTGCTTGGTCTGGTGGGTTTTTACCTTGCTCCTTCATCTGCTGTGTGTTTCTCTGTCTTCTCATTTTGCTTAACTTACTGTGTTTGGGTTCTCCTTTTCACAGGCTACAGGTTCGTAGTTCCTGTTGTTTTTGATGTCTGCCCCCAGTGGCTAAGGTTGGTTCAGTGGGTTGTGTAGGCTTCCTCGTGGAGGGGACTAGTGCCTGTGTTTCGGTGGATGAGGCTGGATCTTGTCTTTCTGGTGGGCAAGTCTGCCTCCGGTGGTGTGTTTTGTGGTGTCTGTGACCTTATGATGATTTTAGGCAGCCTCTCTGCTAATGGGTGGGGTTGTGTTCCTGTCTTGCTAGTTGTTTGGCATAGGGTGTCCAGCACTGTAGCTTGCTGGTCGTTGAGTGGAGCTGGGTCTTAGCGTTGAGATGGAGATGTCTGGGAGAGCTTTCGCCTTTTGGTATTACATGGAGCTGGGAGGTCTCTGGTGGACCAATGTCCTGAACTCGGCTCTCCCACCTCAGAGACACAGACCTGATATCCAGCTGGAGCACCAAGACCTTGTTAGCCACACGGCTTAGAAGAAAAGGGAGAAAAAAAGAAGAAAGAAAGAAAAAATAAAATAAAGTTATTAAAATAAAAAATAATTATTAAAAAAATAAAGTTATAAAAAAAGAAAGAAGAGAGCAACCAAACCAAAAAGCAAATCCACCAATGATAACAAGTGCTAAAAAGTATTCTAAAAAAAACCCCACAAAAACAAACAAAAAAGGAAAGACAGAACACTAGGACAAATGGTAAAAGCAAAGGTATAAAGACAAAATCACACACAGGGGCTTCCCTGGAGGCACAGTGGTTAAGAATCCACCTGCTAACGCAGGAGACACGGGTTCGAACCCTGGTCCAGGAAGATCCCACATGCCATGGAGCAACTAAGCCTGTGTACCACAACTACTGAGCCTGCACTCTAGATCCCGCCAGCCACAACTACTGAGCCCATGTGCCACAACTACTGAAGCCCATGTGCCTAGAGCCCATGCTCTGCAACAAGAGAAGCCACCGCAATGAGAAGCCCGCGCACTGCAACGAAGAGTAGCCCTTGCTCACCGCAACTAGAAAAAAGCCCATGCGCAGCAAAGAAGACCCAACTCAGCCAAAAATAAATTAAAAAAAAAATCACACGCAGAAGCATACACATACACAGTCACAAAAAGAGAAAAAGGAAAAAAATATACATCATTGCTCCCAAAGTCCACCACCTCAATTTGGGATGATTAGTTGTCTATTCAGGTATTCCACAGATGCAGGGTACATGAAGTTGATTGTGCAGATTTAATCCGCTGCTCCTGAGGCTGCTGGGAGAGATTTCCCTTTCTCTTCTTTGTTCGCACAGCTCCCGGTGTTCAGCTTTGGATTTGGCCCCGCCTCCGCGTGTAGGTCGCCTGAGGGTGTCTGTTCCCGCTCAGACAGGACGGGGTTAAAGGAGCAGCTGATTCGGGGGCTCTGGCTCACTCAAGCCGGGGGGAGGGAGGGGTACGGATGCGGGGCGAGCCTGCAGCGGCAGAGGCCAGCGTGACGTTGCACCAGCCTGAGGCGCGCCGTGTGTTCTCCCGGGGAAGCTGTCCCTGGATCACGGGACCCTGGCAGTGGCGGGCTGCACAGGCTCCTGGGAGGGGAGGTGTCGAGAGTGACCTGTGCTCACACACAGGCTTCTTGGTGGCTGCAGTAGCAGCCTTAGCGTCTCATGCCCGTCTCTGGGGTCCGCGCTGATAGCCGCAGCTCGCACCAGTCTCTGGAGCTTGTTTAGGCAGTACTCTGAATCCCCTCAGCTCGTGCCCCCCGAAACAATGGTCTCTTGCCTCTTCGGCAGGTCCAGACTTTTTCCCAGACTCCCTCCCGGCCAGCTGTGGTGCACTAACCCCTTCAGGCTGTGTTCACGCCACCAACCCCAGTCCTCTCCCTGGGGTCCGACCTAAGCCCGAGCCTCAGCTCCCAGCCCCGCTCGCCCTGGCGGGTGAGCAGACAAGCCTCGGATTGGTGAGTGCTGGTCGGCACCGATCCTCTGTGCGGAAATCTCTCCGCTTTGCCCTCCGCACCCCTGTTGCTGCGCTCTCCTCCGCGGCTCCGAAGCTTTCCCCCTCTGCCACCCGCAGTCTCCGCCCGTGAAGGGGCTTCCTAGTGTGTGGAGACCTTTCCTCCTTCACGACTCCCTCCCACTGGTGCGGGTCCCGTCCCTATTCTTTTGTCTCTGTTTTTTCTTTCTTCTTTTGCCCCACCCAGATACATGGGGAGTTTCTTGCCTTTTGGGAGGTCTGAGGTCTTCTGCCCGTGTTCAGTAGGTGTTCTGTAGGAGTTGTTCCACGTGTAGATGTATTTCTGATGTATTTGTGGGGAGGAAGGTGATCTCCACGTCTTACTCTTCCGACATCTTGAAGGTCTCCCCCTGATCAGCATATTTTTGAGATTCATTTGTCTTGTTGCGTATATGAGTAATTTGTTCCTTTTTATTGATGAGTAATATTCCATTGCATGAATATACCAGTTTGTTTATCCATTCACCCACTGATGAACTGGATTGTTTCCAGTTTTAAGCTATTGTGATTCAAGCTACTATGAACATTCATATACAACTCTTTTTGTGGACATATGTTTTCATTTTTGTTGGGTAAAAATCTAGATGTAAAATTGCTGGGTCATACAGTAAGTATACGTTTAACTTTGGAAAACAGTTTGGCAGTTTCTTATAAAGTGTTTGTAACATTTTACATTCTTACGAGGAATATATGAGTAGTTTCTCCATATCCTCACCAGTGCTTAATATTATCAATCTTTTTACTTTTTTCCATTTTACTGGGTGTGTAGTGATAGTAAAAATGGTGTTTACTGGGTGTATATCAGTGTGATTTTAATTTGCATGTCCCTCATAACTAGAGATGTTGTACATCTTTTCATGTGCTTATTGCTTTTTATATATATATATATATATATATATATATATATATATATATATATATATATATATATATATACTTTTTGTGATGTGTCTGTTCAAATATTTGCCCTTTTAAAAATTGGGTTATCTTTTTATTTATTTATTGCACTTATGAGTCCTTTGCCAGGTTTATGTATTACAAATATTTTCTTCTAGTCAGTGACTTGACTTTTCATTTTTTGATGGTCTTTTGAAGAGCAGAAGTTTTAAATTTTGGTGAAATCCAGTTTATCAGTATTTTCTTTTAAGATTGGTGCTTTTTTGTATCCTAACAAATCTTTGCCTATCCCAAGGTTGTTCTGTGTTTTATTCTGGAAGTTTTATAGTTTTCGCTTTTATATGTAGGCCTAGAATCCATTTAGAGTTAATTTTTTTATGTAGTGTGAGATAGGGGTTAAGTTTTTTTAATACATATACTCAGTTGTTCTAGCACCATTTGTTGAAAAGACTGTTTATTTTTCCATTCTGTTACCTTGACACTTTTGCAAAAAGAAAAAAATCAATTGACCATGTATATACACGTCTACTTCTAGATTCTATGCTAGTCCATTGTCTATCCTATGTCAATATCACAGTGTCTTCATTACTATAGCTTTATAGTAGGTCTTGAATTCAGTGTGTAAGTCTTTCAGATTTGTTCTTCTTTTCTGAAATTATTTTGAGTCTTCTGGTCCTTTATATTTTCATATAAATTTTATAATAAACTTCCCATTTTCTATTTTTAAAAATGCTTGTTGAGATTTTGATTGGGATTGTATTGAATCTGTTAATCTGTTGGGGAGAACTGACATTTTAACAATACTGATTCTTCCAATCCATGACCATGGTAAATCTGTCCATTCATTTGAAGATAGTTTAATTTCATGGAGATTGTTTAATTTTGTTAAACAATCTATTGTAGTTTTCAGTACACAGTTCATATATTCATATATAAGTTTATTTGAAAACAATTTTTTGATATTATAAATAGTATTTCATTTTCCAGTTGTTTTTGCTGAATATGGGTATACTTTTGATTTCTGTATATTGACCTTGTGTTCTGCATCCTTGCTAGATTTGCTTTTGGGTTTTACTAGTTTTTTTTGTGGAATCCTTAGGATTTTCTATGGTCACAATCATGTTTTACTTCTTCAATATTTACCCTTTTTTTTTTTTTTTTTTTTTTTTTTTTTGCCTTTTTGCTCTAACTAGGACCACAGCAAAATGTTGAATGGAAATTGTAAAAGAACACTTCCTTCCTTGTCTCTGACCTTAGGGGGAAATAGTCTTTTACCAAAATATATGATGCTAGCTAAAGGTTAATAGGAGAAAGCATTTTACAAATTTCAAAACCCATTCATGATTAAAACTCTCAGTAAAGTTGGAATCAAAAGTCAAAGGCATCTATGTGGTCTTCCTTTAAAGATTGTTGAGTTTTGTTTTCACAGGCAATTAATTTATATGTGGATTGACTTGATTCTTTGAAGACTTATTTTTAAACTTTGTTGAGGCAGCTTAGCTAGAGTAGGTTTGCCCTAATCCTGAGGCGTGGCCTTTCTGTCAGTCTACTCCTAAAACCCTCCATGCTCAGTGAGGCCTTTCCATTCTGGTTGGTCAAAACTCTAGCATCTCCCAACTCTGTGGGCTCTAGGAATTGTTATGTTTACAGCTCCCTGGTAACCTTTCTTTCTGGATAGTTGTTTTTTTTAACAAAACTTGTGGTGTCTCCCCTACACAGGCACAACCTAGTATTTAGCCAAAGACTCAAAGAGAACCCCAGGGCCTAGAATTCCTTCTCTGTGTAGTTTTTTCCTCTAAAATGTTCTACCCTGCAAATTCCAGCTGCCTCAGCCTCCCTCCCTGCCGTTCAGTGTCTGTCTTGTCAGCTCAGTGAGAATGCTGTATACTGTTTGCATCCCCCTGCCTGGGTTGGGAATCCAGCAAATGCCTCTGGTAGAAAACCTAGATGATTGTAGGGCTCACCTTGTTTGTTTCCTTTCACTCTGTGCTTCCATTTACTTCATGTCTAAAAACAATTATTTCATAGATCCAGTGTTCTAATTGTGTATGGCAGAATGGCTGGCCAGTACTACTTATTCTGTCATCCGTGGAAGCAGAGGGGTCATTGGTCTCGTTTAATTTAGAACAGGGGTCTAAACTTTTTCTGAAGGGCAAGATAGAAAATATTTCAGATTGCTGGGCCACACTGTTTCTGTTGCAATCACTCAACTGTGACACTGTAGCACAAAAACAGCCATAGACAATCCATAAGCTAATAAATGTGACTATGTTCCAATAAAATTATATTTACAAAAATAGGCAAGTGACCTGCTGGTCATAGTTTGGCAACCTTTGATCTAGAACAGTGCTTCTGCCCCTTTTCCCCCCATGACATAGACTTTTTCAAGAGTCCAAGCCAGTCATCTTATTGAATTCCCCAAATTCTAGATTCATCTAGTTATTTTCTCAAGGTACTGTGTAATGCATTCCTTCATCCTCTATATTTTCTCTAAACTGTTAATTAGGTCAAGGGGCTTCATGAGACTCAGGTTAAATATTTTTGGGCAAGAATTATTTCATATTTAATGTTGGGAATATTAACTTTTGAAAAAGCATCATCTAAGTTGATGCAACTTCACTTCAGTCATTGATGAATTCCTTCACTCACCCATCCATCATCCATCCATCCTCCATCCATCCATCCTCCATCCATCAAGGAGGTTCTACAATGCACTAACCCTCTACCATGTGTGATGCTGAGTGCTATAGTGATGCGGTCCAGTCTTCCCTAAATGATTAGGTGACAGAAAAGCACAGTGCTAGAAAAGCCAGTGCCTCACTCTGTCTTTCTGGGTCAGAGCCAAAGGACTCACTTTCCTGAAATAGTTGTAAAAATACAGATTCACCAACCCCTAAGACCCAGTGAAATAGAATCTCTCAGCAAGGTCCAGAAATCTGCATGTTAATCAATTCCATTGTTAAAAGAGGTCAAAGGAAAGCAGGTTGTGATGAAAGTTAATTCCTAAGGGTAGAAGCCATCCACCTGGGACGAGGCTGCATTTTCCTCTGATTTACCATAAAGGTAGACATACTGGAGAGCCCAGGGGTCTGGTAGTCCTTCAGTTACAAGAGGAAAAGCATCCAAGCCTTGGGGACTATGATGATTTTAAAATATGCCACAAATTCTATGGGGTACCTCTCTTCAAAAGGTAAAAATTAATTCCTCTCCCTTTGAGAGTGAGCCAGACTTAGTGACTCGCTTCTAACAAATAGGTTAGGGTGGAAATGATAATGTATGACTTCAAGACTAAATTCTGAAAAGCACTGCAGCTTCCCCCTTGCTTTCTCTTAAACCTCTTGCTCCAAGGGAAGCCAGCCATCATGTTGTGAAGACACTCCAGAAGCCCTATGGCTGTCCCCAAGGAGAGCAACTGAGCCAGCATCAACTTGCCAGCACTGTGAGGGACCATCCTAGAAGCGGGCTGTCCAGCCCCCAAGTCAGGTCAGAGGACTGTGGCCCTGGCTAACATTTTGACCACATCCTCCTAAGAGACTATAAGCCAGAACAACCCAGCTGAGCTGCTCCTAAATTTCTGACTCACAGAAACATGTGAGATAATATATGTTTGTTCATTTGGGGATAGTTTCTTATGCAACAATAGGTAATTAATAATATAGAGACATCACACATAGTTTTAGAACTACTGCTGGGATGGTGCCAGTGAGCCCCATCTGCCATTCCATTTGAGGCAGCCAGCTTGAGAACATCACCATGTGGGGCTCTGCATGCTTTCCTGTTAGACACATGTATCTTCTCAACTGGCTGCTGACATCACAGTGAAACTCCCAGGCAGAAATCTATACCTGACCTCCAAAGAATCAGGAGTTGGAGCATCCACCCCCTGGGTGAACTGTGTTTGGAGATAATGCCATTACCCCTTCCTTACCCACAGAGTATTCTTTTGAGACTTCTGTTTGAATGGAATGCAGCTGGGAAGCCCCACTCCTGACTGGGGAACAGCTTTTCTCAATGTAGAGCCAACAGCACATGTGGGTATCAAAACTGCCATCTTTGTTGCGTTAACACCGTGTTCTAACAAAACCAGCTGACTGGCCATGATTTTGAAAAATAATGAAACATTGCTTTGGTGCCAAAGTTCTCTAGTCAATTTGATAGGACCTATGAAGAAAGGTTAAATTTTAAGGGATCACCAACATTTTTTGGTTTAGAGTGTGTTTTGGGGTGAGGGAGCAAGGGACAGTATTGCGATGTTTCCTTGTTGGTTTGATTTTGTGTTTTATTGGGTTGGCCAGAGGTTTGTTTGTTTTTTTCCATAAGATGGCTCTAGTAGAACTTAGTTGTCTTTAACTTCATTCAAAACAATTTTGTTAGATTGTATGTGACAGCTGTCATATCAGCGTGCATTTAAAAAATGACTTATCAAATTTGGTGAATTTTTGTGTAGCCATTTTAATAGTGAAGATGGAAGAAAAAAGCAACATTTTGGCATATTATGCATTATTATTTCAAGAAAGGTAAAAATGCAACTGAAATGCAAAAAAAGAGTTGTGCAGTGTATGGAAAAGGTTCTGTGAGTGATCGAATGTGTCAATAGTGGGTTACAAAGTTTCGTGCTGGAGAATTCTCGCTGGATGATGCTCCACGGTCAGATAGACCAGTTGAAGTTGATAGCGATCAAATCGAGACATTAACTGAGATAAGCAACGTTATACCACACGGGAGATAGCCAACATACTCAAAATATCCAAATCAAGCGTTGAAAACCATTTGCTCCATCTTGGTTATGTTAATCGCTTTGATGTTTGGGATCCACATAAGTTAAGTGAAAAAAACCTTCTTGACCATATTTCTGCATACGATTCTCTACTTAAACATAATTAAAACGTTCCATTTTTAAAGTAAATTATGACAGGTGATGAAAAGTGGATGCTGTACAATAATGTGGAACAGAAGAGATCGTGGGGCAAGCGAAATGAATCACCAAAAGCCACACCAAAAGCCGGTCTTCATCCAAAGAAAATGATGTGTATATGGTGAGATTGGAAGGGAGTCCTCTATTATGAGCTCCTTCCGGAAAACCAAACGATTAATTCCAACAAGTACTGCTCCCAATTAGACTAACTGAAAGCAGCACTCGACGAGAAGCGTCCAGAATTAGTCAACAGAAGATGCATAATCTTCCATCAGGATAACGCAAGATCGCATGTTTCTTTGATGACCAGGCAAAAACTGTTACAGCTTGGCTGGGAAGTTTTGATTCATCTGCCATATTCACCAGACATTACACCTTCGCATTTGCATTTATTTAGGTCTTTACAAAATTCTCTTAATGGAAAACATTTGAATTCCCTGGAAGACTGTAAGAGGCACCTGGAACTGTCCTTTGCTCAAAAAGATAGAAAATTTTGGGAAGATGGAATTATGAAGTTGCCTAAAAAATGGGAGAAGGTAATGGAACAAAAGGGTGAGTATGTTGTTCAATAAAGTTCTTGGTGAAAATGAAAAATGTGTCTTTTATTTTTACTTAAAAACCTAAGGCACTTTTTGGCTAACCCAATATATCTCTCTAATAGGTACAAGTGAAAAGTTACTTTGCTTGCCTCAAGAAAGAATTGAGTTAAATTAAAAAAAAAAAACCCAAACTAGACTACAACCCAATAAATAATGAACAAAGAATATAAACAGATAGATCACAGAATAGTCAAAAAGCTCTTTGAAAAGATTCTCAGTCTCACTCATAGATAGAGAAATGTAAATTAAAACTGCCCTGAGGGCTTCCCTGGTGGCGCAGTGGTTGAGAGTCTGCCTGCCCATGCAGGGCACACGGGTTCGTGCCCTGGTCCGGTAGGATCCCACATGCCGCGGAGCGGCTGGGCCCGTGAGCCATGGCCGCTGAGCCTGCGCGTCCGGAGCCTGTGCTCCGCAACGGGAGAGGCCACAACAGTGAGAGGCCCGTGTACCGCAACAAAACAAAACAAAACAAAACAAAACAAAACAAAACTGCCCTGAAATATGATCTCTTCCCTAGCAGATTGGCAAAAATCCAAAAGTTGGATTTGGATAACACACTCTATTGATGAAGCTGTTAGGAAATAGGCACTTTTACGTATTGCTAATGAGATTGCAAAATGGCAGACACCTAATGGAGGAAATTTTGGCACTATCTAACAAAATTACATATGCATTTACCTCTCAAAATAGCTCATTTCTAGAAGTTTGCACTGAAGATGCACCTACTCAAATAAAAAACAACATAAGCACAAGGTTATTTATTGTGGCATTATTTGTAATATTAAAAGATTAGGAGACTTCCCTGGTGGCGCAATGGATAAGAATCTGCCTGCCAATGCAGGGGACACGGGTTCGAGCCCTGGTCTAGGAAGATCCCACATGCCGCAGGGCAACTAAGTCCGTGCACCACAACTACTGAGCCTGAGCTCTAGAGCCGGTGAGCCACAACTACTGAGCCCAGGCGCCACAACTACTGCCGCCCACACACGTAGAACCCGTGCTCTGCAACAAGAGAAGCCACCGCAATGAGAAGCCCACGCACCGCAATGAAGAGTAGCCCCCGCTCATCACAACTAGAGAAAGCCCACGCACAGCAACAAAGACCCAACGTAGCCAAAAAAAAAAAAAAAAAAAAAGTTTAGGAACAACCTAAATGTCCATAATAGTTGAACAAACTATGGTATAGTCACATAACGGGGTACTATGTAGCTAATACCAAAAAAATGAGAAAGATCTCTCTATATGGAATGATTGCCAGGAGGTATTTATTAGATGAAAAAAGCCAGATGCACAATGTGAAATGGATGGCTAGTGGGAAGCTGCTGCATAGCACAAGGAGATCAGCTCGATGCTTTTTGACCACCTAGAGGGGTGTGATAGGGAGGGTGGGAAGGAGGCTCAAGAGGGAGAGGATATGGGGATATATGTTATACATATAACTGATTCACTTTGTTGTACAGCAGAAACTAACACAACATTGCAAAGCAATTATACTCCAATAAAGATGTAAAAAAAAAAAAAAGCAAGGTGCTGAGCAGCATATATTAGTATATAAATAAATAAATAGATATATAAAATACTATATATTACACACTATATATTAGTATATATAATATATAATATGCTATATATTAGTATATATTGTAATATATTAGCATATTATATACTATATATTAGCACATATATTGCAATATGTATTATTATATGTAAATATAGATTGTATATATGTACATATATAGATATAGATATATATGTAGATATATATAGATATATATGTGTATATACGTATATATGTGTGTGTATATATATAGGTGTATGTATATATACATATACATATATACACACATATATACATATATATATATATACACATATATATCAACAAAGAAACACTGGAAGTATATACATGAACCTAATCAAAATAATGATGACCTAGAAGGGGGGGATGGAACAGGGTAGATAAGAAAGGGCTAGAACCAAGACTTTTTTTTAGCACATCGTTTCAAATAGTATATGTTTTATGTGTTCAAAAATTAAATTAAAATTAATCTTAATATTGAATATTAACGGGAATAAATGACCCTAATTGTTTATCAAATCAGTAATATAAAAGCAAAGAAAAATAATTATCTAAATGACTTTCCACACAGTACTCTAAGTTTACATATGTGCTTAAGTGAGATATATTTTAAGGATCTAAAAACTTCAAAAAATCTTTTACTTTACTTAGTAGTTTTAATGGTAGTAATATTGAATTGTAATTCAAACAGAGAAAGAATTCCAAAGCCAGCAACCTACTATGGAAAGAGGAGACCCTTATAGAAGCTGGGCCACAATTCTGGCTTTTATCCAGAGCAGAAGGGCACCCCAGAGATGGGCTAGGATGGGAGCAGTGCAGCGACCTGCCCAAAGCCACACACGTCTAACCAGGTGTGAAGTTCCCACCCCAGCACACAGCCATGAAGGACACAGACCCTTTGAAGGACATCAGGCTCTGCCAGATTCCACCCGCGGATTGCAAGCAACTGTTAGTGCTCATGGAGTGGCAGCGGGAAAGCAGCTCAGCCTGGTCTGGCACCTGCAGAGCGGTGCTCTGGCTCCCACCCTGCAGACTCCTATGGGAAAACTCCAGCTGGACAAAAGGGGCCAAGAGAGCAGAGCTTCAGGGCCTGAGGAAGGAAATCTTGGAGCAACTTAGCACCTAAAGGCCTGAAGGAAGGCAGGAGCACCAGAGAGTGTCTGGTGGGGCCTGGGAGACTTGACAGACGGGGAAGTGATTACTTCCTACATGGGGTCTGGGCCACCAGGAGGACCCTGAGCTTGAGGAAGAACCATAGCCCTTGTAGAGACCAGGACCTTCCCAAGCCTCTCCATCCTGTGGAAGAGACAGGCCTCTGCCTTTGTGAAAACTCCTAATAAATAAGCCATTTGGCCACCCAGCACCTGTAGGCAGGACTCACTCACTCATTCAGAGGCCTTTAAGGAACTGTCTTATGAGTGATTTGGCACATGACAGCAGTGGTGGCTCATCCACGCCCACCAAACTGCCCTGCCCAACTACCGCACCTTCAGGCCTGAGCAGGCTCCAGGAGAACACGCAGAGCAGTTAAATCACCGCCTGACTAACTCCCTTCCTTATCAGGTTGCTGTCTGCCACCCTGCCCCATCCGGGAGTGAGGGCATGAAGTCACCCTGTACTCTCAGCATTGGCCACACCCAACCAGAGGGCTGCGCACCCTGCTGAGCGAAGCAAGACACAGATAGCCTATCCAAGCAGTCACATGCTTTGCTCAGCAGGAATCTCTGCCCACCCCCCCACCAAAACATTCCTTACTAGCAAAAGCTGCATCCATATCCTCCCCTTTGTTCCTGTTGGGGTACTCAGATTGGTGGCAGCATGCATGATACTCCAGGAATTCCAGGTATGCAATACCCCAGGAGGGCTCATGGCATGAAGCAGCCCAACCATGCATGGTTGCCCACTAACAGTGAGAGGACATTTCACCCCTCCAGCCCACTCACCACCCCCTCAGTGTGCTTCCCGACCTCTCTTTCCTTTGGAGAAGCTTCTATACCAGAGGCTCAGGAATCTCCATTTCCTGTGTCCAGGGTGGCAGCTGGCAGAGCCCAGCCCACCACACTGACTGGTCCATCAGGGGCTGGAAGGCACTGAGAGGAAGGGGCCCTGTCTGAGGCAGTTTTTAAACTTCTGCCCATTTGGACAATCTCCAGCATTTTCCATTTCAACCCAGCTAGTGTTTTGCTCTACTCTGCCTTATCCTGATAAATGTCTTTGATGCTTCCAGTTGTAGACATGTAGCCATTGACCTCTTCCAACACAAAACCATGCCTTCCTTAAAAAATGAGTCCAAATTTCCCCAGTCTGGAAATAGAGGAGGAAAGGGCAGGTGACACGACCCTGCCTTTGTTTCTGCACTCCCTTGGGGCTCTCTCATGAATCACGTGCAGAGTTGCCTAGAAGGCTAGGACTGGGCAGCTGTGTGAAGCCCTCATCGGCACTGGGGTCTAACTGGGGACCCACATCCTACCCCTCAAAGACCTTTAGCACAGGCTGGGATGTGTAAACAGGACCCTCCCGAAGGCCTTGAAGTCACAAACAAGGAGCTCATAATCCCAGATAATCTAGCCCACAGGGTGCTGCCTCCACAGTTTCCCTCTGTTGTCCTCACAGGAAGTGTTTCAAGATTCCCAGACAATAAACTTTACCCCCTTGGAGATTTGGATGCATTAGGCCAGTCTGAAATGGGACTCAGGAATTTAACTTTTTCAACAATCATCTTGATTCTTATCATCATGGATCCTTGCGGTTCCAACCAAACTACCATCTCTCTTCTGCCCACCTAAGGCTGCCTTCTGAGGTCTACTTCCTATCTCTGGATGCATTCCTTTCCTGTGAGCTGCCCTGGAATAATGACCCCCTTCAGGAGAAACCCACAACTCTCATGGCCTCAGTCCTCTACATATTAACCAGAAGGCCAACAGTCACATCACACAAGGTTGTCACAGAGCCCACCTTACCTTTTTTTTTAATTTTTTAAAAATTGAAGTACAGTTGATTTATAATGTGTTAATGACTGCTGTATAGCAAAGTGATTCAGTTATACATATGTACACATTCTTTCTTTAATATTCTTTTCCATTATGGTTTATCATAAGATATTGAATATAGTTCTCTCTGCTATACAGTAGGACCTTGTTGTATATCCATTCTATACATAAAAGCTTACATCTGCTAACACCAACCTCCCACTTCATCCCTCCCCCAACCCCCTCCCCCTTGGCAACCACCAGTGTGTTCTCTACGTCCATGATTCTGTTTCTGCTGCATAGATAGGTTCATTTGTGTCATATTTTAGATTCCACATATAAGTGATATCATATGGTATTTGTCTTTCTGACTTATTTCAGTTAGTATGATTATCTCTAGTTGCATCCATTTTGCTGCAAATGGTATTATTTCATTCTTTTTTATGGCTGAGTAGTATTCCATTGTATATATGTACCACATCTTCTTTATTCAGTCATCTGTTGATGGACATTTAGGTTGTTTCCATGTCTTGGCTATGGTGAATGGTGCTGCTGTGAACACAGGGGTGCATGTATCTTTTTGAATTATAGTTTTGTCTGGATATATGCCCAGGAGTGGGATTGCTGGATCATATGGTAATTCTATTTTTAGTTTTCTGAGGAACTTCCATACTGTTTTCCACAGTGAGAGCACCAACTTACATTCCCACCAATAGTGTAGGAGGGTTCCCTTTTCTCCACACCCTCTCCAGCATTTGTTATTTGTAGACTTCTTGATGATGGCCATCCTGACTGGTGTGAAGAGGTACCTCATTGTAGTTTTGATTTGCATTTCTCTAATAATTAGCAATGTTGAGCATCTTTTCATGTGCCTACTGGCCATCTGTATTTCTTCTTTGGAGAAATGTCTATTTAGGTGTTCTGCCCATTTTGGGGTTGGGTTGTTTGTTTTGTTGTTGTTGAGTTGTATGAGCTGTTTGTATATTTTGGAAATTAAGCCCTTGTCGGTCTCATTGTTTGCAAATATTTTCTCCCATTCTGCAGGCTGTGTTTTCATTTTGTTTATGGTTTCCTTTGCTGTGTAAAAGCTTGTAAGTTTGATTAGGTCCCATTTGTTTATTTTTGTTTTTATTTCTGTTTCCTTGGGAGACTGACCTAAGAAAACATTGCTATGATTTATGTCAGACAATATTTTGCCTATGTTCTCTTCTAGGAGTTTTATGGTGTCATGTCTTATGTTTAAGTCTTTAAGCCATTTTGAGTTTATTTTTGTGTATGGCCTGAGGGAGTGTTCTAACTTCATTGATTTACAGGCAGCTGTCCAGCTTTCCCAACACCATTACTGAAGAGACTATCTTTTTTCCATTGTATAAACTTGTGTATGTGTTTATTTCTGGGCTCTCTATTCTGTTCCATTGATCCATATGTCTTTTTTTGTGCCAATACCATACTGTTTTGATTACTGTAGCTTCGTAGTATTGTCTGGAGCCTGGGAGGGTTATGCATCCTGCTTTGTTCTTTTTCTTCAGGATTGCTTTGGCAATTCTGGGTCTTTTATGGTTCCATATGAATTTTAGGATTATATGTTCTAGTTCTGTGAAAAATGTCACGGGTAATTTGATAGGGATAGTGTTAAAAAGACCAACTTTAAATGCCCTTCTCCTCACTCCACTCCAACTTTTCAGATGGAAATTGGATGAACACATACTTACCTTCCCCCTCAGCTTTCAATTGTTCATTAGCCTGCCCATTCCTCCATAGCTCATAGAAATACCAAAGGGACCTTACCTCGTCCCTTCAGTTTCATTAGAATTTGTTGATTGAGTTAGTCCACTTAACTGACCTCCAGAGGAGGACAAAGACATCACAAGAAGGGGTTTTCATAGTGTAGAGGCAGGATGGTAGCACCTGGTGTGGGTAGTTCCACCTGAAATTGCTGACCTCATCACTATTTTCATACCTCCCAATGCCATAGGAGGAGAACCTGGAGTAAGATTTCTTATGCTCCTGATAATGTTTGGTGTTCAAAACAATACATGAAAAGATGCTCAACATTATCAGTTATTAGGGAAATTGAAATCAAAACCATAATGAGATACCACTTTGTACTCAGATGACAATAATAATAACAGAAAATAAGTGGTGGTGAGGATGTGGAAGAATTGAACTTTTGTACAGGGCTGGTGGGGATATAAAAAGGTGGAGCCTCTGTGGAAAACAGTGTTCAGCTCCCCAAAAACTTAAAGTTCACGTATGATCCAGCAATTCCGTTTCTAGGTATGTACCCAAAAGAGTTGAAAACAGGTACTCCAACAAATACTTGTACATGAATGTTAATAGCTACACTATTCACTACAGCCAGAAGGCTGACACAACCCAAATGCCCCTCATGAATACACTGTGGCACATACATACGTGGAATATTATTCAGCTCCAGAAAGGAACGAAGTACTGATACACATTACAACGTGGATGAATCTCTAAAACAGAGTGCTAAATGAAAGAAGCAGACACAAAAGTTCACATATTGTATGATATGACTTATATGAAATACCCAGAAAAGGGAAATCTACAGAGACAGAAGCAGATTGGTGGTTGCCAGGAGGTAGGGAGGAGGGAGGGAGTGGGGAGTGACTACTTACTAGGTATGGGGTTTTATTTGGGGTGATGAAAATATTTTGGAATTTGATAGAGGTGGTGGCTGTACAACGTTGTAAATTTAACAAATGCCACTGAATTGTTCGCCTTAAAATGGTTTATCTTATACGATTAATTTCACATCAAAAAAAAAGTTAACACATAAAGAAAATAAGTAGCAGACCACCAGATGGGTTTTCAGAAGCTATCATCTTTTGCCAGAACCTTGATAGGCAAAGAATGCATCTTCGTATGACTAAATGATTCGTCCCAGCTCAGCTGCCCACGATTCAGTCCCGCAATAAACATCTCATGCTTGGGGACCCCTTTCATTGTTGTGGCTTCGTCTGTTCCCACTTGGCTGAATACTGCGGAGACTGATGGAGGTAAGGCAGACTTCCCCAACCAGAAGGTCCAACTTATACCTAAGCATTGCTAACAACTGCCATTTAAGTTTACTAGCATATAAAAGTAAAATGCCCAGTTACAAACCCTAACTTTGAGCCATTAAAAATGCTCTTGATTTTATATGAGAACTTGTGTTTAATTCTACCTAGAAGTTTCAGCTTATTCACTTTAAGCAAATAACAGCAGAAGGAAGTGGTGATAATCTACCCTTTGTTCTAATTTTAAAATGTGAATAATTAACCTTCCAGGAAAAAAAAGCAGAATTTTAAGAGCAGTTCAGTCCAATAAACATCCAGTTTAGAAATAGATCAGTCCTGCTGGTACAGACTGTTACCCCTGATTTACTGCAGTGGCAATTCCCATGAAATCAGTCATTACTTCAGTTAAACTATTGGAGCATTAACGCCTTTAAATTCTGCTTTCAGGCACTTAAATGCTGGATAATACTGATTTTTATGGGGATGATGGCTTGTGGTAAAAGGCCTAAAAAGTTCATTTTTGCTACATCAAATTTTGTTAACAAAAATGCTAAGTTCCTACAGACTTTAGATTCTAAAAATCAGTTTTTCCTGGGCAGAATTGGTAATACTTAGTGATTATTTTTAAGGTTTATATCTAGAAGTAAATAAATATTTATTATTGCACCCAACTGTACAAACGCTTTTGTTCAGCAATAGTTTTATAAGAATAAAAGTTGGTGGTCCAGACAGTCGGGCACCTTATAGTACAGAAAGACTCATCCCTCATGAATCTCTCCAGGGGAAATCTAGTTACCAAAGTGCCCCAAGAAATTTCTTCTCCAAAAATGTCACATCACTATAAGAAGGCTTTAGGATATCAGTATGCTGGTTAAGTGTCCCAGTGAAAGTTACCTAGTTACCCTCACTACCTTCTTTCAGAATGAAAAAAAAAAAAAGGAATAGGGAAAGGAGAACGAAGGAGGAGAGGGAGAAGAAAGGGAAGAGGAGCAAGAAATAATAAAGAAATGAGGAAAGTAATCTGGTTTCTCTGCCCCAGAAGCAATGAACACTGGAAACCCAATGGGCCAAGCTAAACATTAACCAGTACTTTTGGTTGGCCTTTGACAGCACAGGGTAGAGATATGCACCTGGCTTTCGGAAACTAGCTAGATGGGTTCAAAGCCCAACCTCACCATTTAGAAGCAATGTGACCTTGAATAAGTTAATGAGCCTTTCTGAGCCGCTGCTTTTTTTTTTTTTTTTTTGCAGTACGCAGGCCTCTCACTGTTGTGGCCTCTCCCATTGCAGAGCACAGGCTCCAGACGCGCAGGCTCAGCGGCCATGGCTCACGGGCCCAGCCGCTCCCCGGCATGTGGGATCTTCCCAGACCGGGGCACGAACCCGTGTCCCCTGCATCGGCAGGCGGACTCTCAACCACTGTGCCACCAGGGAAGCCCGAGCCGCTGTTTTTTCATCCACCAGTATGAACGATCCCACCCACCTCCCAGAGTAGGAGCCCTCAATGAGAGAAGCATCTTAGATTTTCCCAGCCAGAGGCACACAGCCTCTCCTGTGGTCTGAAGCATTGACAGCTTAATCTGGAAGGTTTGTTATTGATGTGGATACTACACCAGGAAGTCAGGACATAGCCGATTCTATTGTATTTTTTTATTAGAAAAACAAATTAAATAGTGATTGATTCTATAAAAAATTGAACTGGAGTCCATGGCTCATGGTGGGGAAGGCTCAGAAGATGGAGGCAAGGATGTGGTAGCAGCAGTTTCTTTTTCTTCGTATCTGGGAGGCAATTCGAATGAGAGACAGGGAGTGTGTGAGGTCTCAGAGGATGAAGCAGTCCCAGAAATAGTATATATAGATTCACAATCTCTCTCAGAGGCTGCGCCTTGGCCCTCAGGAGTTGGGATCCTATGAAGAAGGAGAGAGAACATGAAAGGGAGCAGAAGGACTCAGTCACATGCCTTAACTCCCAGGTTCTTGTCACATGTTTAATTAGATGCATTTGGAAACATGTGCAAGGGTCTCCAGAGTAATTTCTTCCATATTCTATTCTGCATAGATATGTTTTGATTTCTTACCCCTTCCTGTCCTTAGAGCTCATGGTTACTTTAAGACTGTCTCACTCCTGTTGTCATTTCCCTTGTCATTGAAAAGACGTAGAGTACAAACACATAGCTGCCTTCTGAAAAGAACATGCACACACACAGTTACTCTTGTCTGCTATTTCATCTTCTGAGACAGCTCATGGAAGGTAGACAAACTTATGCAAAGAGACAATTACATCATTAAGCCAAAAACTTGAAGGAAGGAAGATGTACTGGTTAATGGAGCGGGGTCTAGCAAAGGGCAGACCTGCATCTGAATTTCTACTCTGCTGCTTTCTAGCTGTCTGATCTCAGGCAAGTTACTTAACCTCTCTAAGCCTCAGTTTCCTCATCTGTAAAATGGGGATGATGACAGTGCCTACCTTCTAAGTAACTATGAGAATGACCTAAGGTAATGTAAGAAAAGGCAGACTCTGGCATAGCAACAGCAGTAGGAGTAGTTTTTAGTAGCAGTAGAAACAGACATTTATTTTAGGGCTCTGGGAAGTTCATCATTGGAGAAAAGAATACAAAAATTCACTAAGTGAATTCTACAAATGTCCAGAACCTAACCTCCCTTTCACCCACACAGGGGAACTCCTGCATTCATCCCTGGTCAGATCTCCAGCTCATTACCTGGTTTGAAGTACAAGAACACGTGCCGTGAAACATGAATGACCAGGTATGGCAGCCCCTGTCCCTAACACACTCATGACATCTCTCAGGTCCTGCTTCTCACTGCTTTCAAAAATGCACGTGTCTCAGTGTCTCAAAAGCCACTTTTCACTGAGGCCTGCTTAGCCCTGTGAGATTTTCCAGTGATCCTGCCTTCACTTCCTTCACCCTGGTTTCCGTGGGAAGGTACGGAGCCTCCTCCAGCCCTGCTCGTCCCTGACGCTTCCCAGAACTCCTTCCTTTCATGCTTTCCCCGCCCATGGATTCTCCACAGGTCTCTGTCGCCCTGCCCTCTTGGTTTCAGCAACCTCTTTGCCATTTCATCTCCAGTACCGCATCTCTCTCCCAAGACCTGGCCCATCCAGTCTGGCTCAAAGGCCCACACCTCGCTCTCCCTCTACTGCAAGCCAGCTCACCATCTTCTCCCACTTACACAGGCCCCGTCTCTGTCTTCCTCAGTCAGGGACATTCCCTGTCCCTGTCACTCACCCTTGACATCATGATCTCCGCTCTTCATCCCTGTCGTCCTCCACAGCAGACATCCTCACACACTCCTCCCTTTCTGACCACCCCAGTCCCAGGCTCCTGTTACCTTCAGCCTGTCCGTGAGAGAAGCCTTCCTCACCGGTCTGGTCACCCCCAGCCTTTCCCCATCACGAGCTGTGCTAACCACTGCTCAGATCCTGTTGCCATGACTCCACAACCTTCAATGGCATCCCTCTGCCTCAAGGAAAAACACTTATATTTACACTGTTTAATCTGACCCCAGGTACGCCTCCAAATTTGTGGCATGTGGAAAGCGTGGGAGATGGGGATGGGAATCTCATATTTCTCTTCGGTCAATCAGAGAAGACTCTGAGGCCCAGGGAACAACTTAATATTGACGGGAGAAGCCTGGCGTGGCCAAGTCAGGGTGCAGGTTGATTTTAGCCGGCCACTCAAGTACCTCCATTAGATACTGAAATGCTCTGTACCTGCTGGAGGTCCCCTGGGACCCTCACCCCTCCCACAGTCTAAAGCAGCAAAGCCTAACTTAGCAGGGGCCTCCTGAGTTCTGCTCCAGCGCTTGGGATGGCTGATGGGTTTGTGCAGCATTTTGAGGATCAGCCCTGCTAGGACCATATAAAGATGCCTGGAGAAGCCTTCATAGTAACCCGGCATAACCACTTTTATAATTTTTAACTTATGTGCTGCCCAAAGTTTCCTGAAAAGTACTAGGAATATTAAGGCAATAATTCTGGCATAATGTCAGCCAAAAAGATACTCATACTTGGATGGCTACATCTCTACCATAGCCTTAAAGCTGATTTGGCCTGAATGTAGACACAGGCCTGAAAAGGTTAAACTTTCCTACCCTTGACGTTCAAACAGAAAGTCTTACCTATAGTTAAAAATACTGTAATATGAAGGTGGATTTTCACTTGGGAGCAAACTGTCAGCCCCAGGACTCCGAGTAGCTGCAGAAACTGAAGACTCAGGAAAGTAAGGTGGTGGAGGAGGTGGGAATATGATCACGGCATCACCTAAGGAAACACAACATTTCATTGATGATAGATGAGTACTAAATGCAAGCAAATGAGCAAGAGCCATAGAAATTAATTATATATTTGGTCCATCTATAGAAAAGGTCAAAACACCAGAATTTAAAAGTGAGCCTATCCAATTTACAGAAACGGAGAGCAGAGGTTGCCAGGGGCTGGAGGCTAGGGCGACTGGACTTAGTGTTTAATGCAGGCAGGGTTTCTGTTCAGGATAATGAAAAACTTCCAAGAACTGATCATGGTGGTGGCTGTACAACATGGTGAATGTACTTAATACCACTCTACACTTTAAAATGATTAAACTGGTAAATTGTATGTTATGTCTATTTTGCCACATTAAAAAAAAGAATAGTGGGCCTATATTTCATAGCAAGTCTGAGCTAAAGCATTTCTGTGAAGCATTTGCTAACAATGTTCCTTACTTCCCCTGGGATGTCTGCTGCTACAAAGCTTTTCTCGTTTTCTACTTACAATTTTAATTCTTCAGAAGTTAGCTGTTGGATAAAGTGCCTCCATTCCTCAAATGCAGGTTCAACCTCTGAACAAATGACAGTACAGCCACGATACAGCCCACCATCCCTATTTCCATAGTTGTGGTTTATGCACTTGAAGAGTTCTTTTATCTACCAACGTTTCTTCCAAACTTTACAAAAGAAAGTCAAACTCAAAGAACAGCTAGGATTTTGCGGGGGGGGGGGGGTGTTCTTGCATTTCTGTTGGTACTGTTCACTCCAGAAGACATCCCTGTGTTTGGGCGAGGAGAACTGGGGACCAGATGCAAGCTCTAATTTGATTCCAACACAAAATGTACCAGATGAGTTGCCCAGAACCTTCTAGACATGTGGGCACCACTACAAAGGGGTCTGAGGGTGGCCTCTGATAAGCTGGTAGCACCAAATGACAGCTCAGGAAGAATGAAAGAGGAACGAGGACTTTACTTCCCTGCAGGGAGGAGATGGTTTGTACTGGTAGCAGAGCTGATGCTCACCTAGGTAGCTGCAGGGTTCTCTAGAGTTACCGGGGTTCCACTTGCCAGTTCCCACCAAGCATGGCCCTGAACAATTTATGTGCCCTCTCTAGGCCTCCCTCAGCCACCACATCTGTAAACGGCAGGCTGTAACTGTAGCTGCCTCAGAGGACAGGTAGGAGGACTGGATTTGTGTGCAGGGTTAAAACGGCGCTGAGCACGGAGCAAGCTCTCTCAACTGTAACACATCCTCAAAGGGACTTTCTTCACAACCACCAGCAAGTGGCACCTATTTGCATGTCTGAAGAAACATTCCCAACTGGCAGTCTGGCCAGTGGTTCCACTCTCCACCTTGATGCCTCAGTCGCCTCCCCAGAAGTAACTTAGCCCTGCAGAAAATTCATTAACTCCATCTCTCCTTCTGCAAGGAGATGGCAGTTCAAGCTTTTAATATACGTCACTAACCGAAGCTGGAAAAAGCATAGTGGTTGTCTTGGGATTCTCATTTAATTTTTTCAGAAGGTCTTGGTAGGTCAGAGGAAGGTAGGTTGAATGTTCACTTTAATTACACATTGTAGGACAAAGGATCTGGAAACAAGCCTCTAAGGCAGGCTGATCACCTATCAAACACAGACAAGGAAGCACTCAGAGTCTCCAGTTATCTTGGAGGCTTATCCACCCCTCTGCCAGGTCAGCTCCCAGCCCTCTTGCTCTCCCCGGAAAGTCCCATGCTCCTGGGGTTTCCCTTCCACTATGTCCTGAAAGACTTGATGTCCTCTGTGAGTTGACCATACACCTGCTTGTGCATCCAGGGTCCAGCACTAGGTGTGCCCACAATGCAGATATCATGCATCTTGATTTATCTCTTCTGTCTTCCATTCTGGGAAGAGCTGCATTCTGGCACTTAGCCAAGAACTGCCTCTGATCACCCCAATTTCCCTCACAAGGTAGAACTGACCATTGACAGACAATGCCTGGAGTCTTAACAACTGTGCTAAAAGGCATGATTTCTAAAAACGTAAACCCTTTTCCATAATACCAAAGGAGAGAAAGACAATGTGCCAGATTTTCACAGGTTTGATAGGACTTAAACGGTTATGTGGAAAAGATTTTAAACGATGCAGTGCCAACATCAGGACAGAACCGCCCAGGAGTCACTCCAGCACAAGCCCTGCTCCCTGCCGCCCCCCATTCCAACCACCAGGAACAAGGCTGGGCCCCAAAACTCCCGGATAGTAAACCCAAAGGGCACAGCTTGAAATGCTCGCAACTAAGTGGAAGACCATGAGTGTCTCATGAGTGTATTTACTTGGACTCCACTGTGTCCCCTGAAAGAACTAAGAACATCTACAATATTGGGTGAGCCCTTTCGTCATGTAACAACAACCCAGGACACCTGGTGAAGGATGAAGCCTGCAGAAACAGAATTACAGCAAGTGCCTGGGGAGGGCGCTATGCAAGGGCCACAGCATACGCATGCCCACCGCCTCGGTTAGGATCCTGGCTCTGCCACTTGCTAGTTCGTGACTTGGGATCCCTGACCCTTGGTTTCTTTAACATGGAGACACTAAGAGCATCTGCCTCAGTGGATTGTTGTAGGTGTGAATGAATTTCACACAACAGGCCCTTGACGAGTACATGCTAAAACACCTAGATGGGTGTTTGGCCCAAGAATAAGCCCTATATATTTGTTTGCTATTATTAACATATAACTAATATTGATGTTGTCACCGTAATTATATAAACACACAAATAAGTAACTTGGGAGCTTCAACCCTGGCTGAACACAAGGATCGTCTGTAAATCCATCTGTCCTTCCTTTCTGAGGCCAATACCATGCAAGGCCCACAGCCCAGGGAATCCCCACAGTGAGTACCACCAGCTCGACAGACAGCCCCACCCGCGAGAAACATCTCACTTGCCACCTTCCTTCCCTGTTCCTTCCACGGTTTCTGCTCTGTAATCCTCTTTGCCCACCCAGCCTTTTACATGTTAAGGCTGTGGCTTCAGAGTGGGAGACTGAAATAAAACAGTGATTTGCAAAAATGAGCAGCAATGGGGTGTTTTCTTTGTCTGTGTGAACGTGAGGCCAAAGCTACTTGTATGGTTCTGTGGGGACCTGACTCTGGGAAATGGTGATGCAGCCCTTCTGCAGATCCCTGGGGACCCAAAGGGACACTCTGTAGGCACTCCATGGAGGAAAGAAGTGACAGGTGCTGTTATATTTCATCCTTGTCTATGCCACTGCTTCCAAACCTTGCTCTGACCCTGAAGCCAAGGATGAAATGATACAGAAAATGAAGAATGATTCAGAAAACAGTACAGAAGACTCCCTCAAAACATGGAAGACCAATGGACTTGTGACAGATTCAGAATCCTAGATATTAGTGCTGACAGGAATCTTAGAAATGCAGTGCTCATTTTATAAATACATAAAGTAAGACCAGGAGAGGTTAAGGACTTCCAAAGACAGCCAGTCAGGGATGACCAGGGATGAGAAACCACATTTCCAACAACCAGAAGTGCCATAAGTCTTTGGTGTGAGAATAACAGGGGAAACAGGGTCACTTGGCAGGTACCTTAGGTTTTAGAAGGCTCCCAGGCTTTCCTCAAGGATCCTCTCACTTTCCTCTTTATTTGCTCTGTGACCTTAGTTAAGGTCACAAGTTAATGTCCCAATGCTTTTGCTAGATAACAAGGAATTGCTGGGAGGAAATGATGTGCTCAAGGATTCTTATGGGGATAAGTACAGCAGCAGAACTGTGTCTGTGTGCATCTGCGTGCGTGTATGTGTGTGTGTGTGTGTGAGAGAGAGAGACACACACACACAGGGACAGGGACAGGGACAAAGAGAGAGAAGGAGAAAGAGAATCTAGGCCAGACCCGGCAGCAGCTCAGTGAAGCCTTGATGCTACAGCCATGGTGATATGAACAAGAACAGGAAGGAGAGGGGCTTCCCTGGTGGCGCAGTGGTTGAGAGTCTGCCTGCCAATGCAGGGGACACGGGTTCGTGCCCCGGTCCAGGAAGATCCCACATGGCGCGGAGCGGCTGGGCCCGTGAGCCATGGCCGTTGAGCCTGCGCGTCCGGAGCCTGTGCTCCGCAACGGGAGAGGCCACAACAGTGAGAGGCCCGCGTACGGCAAAAAAAAAAAAAAAAAAGAACAGGAAGGACAGCCACCCACCTACAGTGACCTGGACGGGCTCCATGTTCTGGGTCTGTCTCTCTTCACTTTCAGAAGCATCCTGGCCCACATTCAAGTTGTTTCTCTTCTTAACATGGGCAACCACGAAGAAACACAATCCCACAAGCACAATCAAGGGTCCCAAGATCTGCAGGGACAGGAATCCACAGATCTGGGGCTCTGAGTCAGCAGTGTCTGTCTCATTCAGCGGTTCCTGCACCCAGTCTGAGTCACACCCGGGGACCCAAATGCCCAGTACACTGATGAGCATACCACTCGCCAGGAACAGAAACCCAAAGATGAGACACTGGACAAACTGGCGGCTCTCTCCACAGAGGAAGGCTCGGTCGGAGGCCCCCTGGTTGCCTCGCAGGCGCTCCTCACTTCGCTGATGTCGTGCCCGGAAGCGGGCCAGAACCACAGCCCCCAGCCCAATCACAGCACACGCGGGCCCGGAGATCTTCAGCACCATGCTGCAGTCTGGGAGGGTTTCGTATTGGCATGCCTGGAACCCAAAGATGGAGAGCAGGACTCCCACACACAGCAGGATGGCACCGATGACAAAAAGGAAGAAAATGAGCTTGGTGACATGCCTGTCTCCCTGGGCCCCATCTGGCTCGGCAGCAGCTGCAGGAGACATGGCCAGAAGAGGCCACTTCCCCGAGGTGGGTGGGATGTGTTCCTTCCCTTCAATGGTTTCAACAACTCTGCAGACATAACCAAATACCAAATTAAAGTGCGCGCAGGTGTTTCTGACCCGCCCTGTTCTTTTTCCCAGATCACACTAGGATGAAATCATAGGGAATAGAACTTTGTGCAACGGATACACTGTAGCACAATGAACTGGTTCATGAGTCAGAGGAACTGGCATTCAGAAACTCCTGAACATGTAATTTTATAAAGATATGCAAGAAGGGCAAATGCAATTACCATGCACCTAAGAGTATCTTGAAAAATCAAAACCCATGCAACAAAAGTAACTGGGTGTGGCTTTTCCTGTTATGAGTCTTAACAGACTCACTTCTCCAGGCCCAAAAAAACCAAAACCAAAAACATAAAAACAATGGTGAGTGAAGGAAGAACCACAGGGATTGTTTCTGATTTACAAACATCCCACATTTCATCACAGCTGCTATGAGTATTTCCAAGTCGGTAAATTTTCGTTCAGTAACTAACTTTCCATTTCCTATTTTAGGCTGCAGCAACTTTCCATTCCGTGCTTTATCCTAAGGCTACATCTACGGGAGATCCAAGTTTCAACTGAATGGGAAGGCGGTTCAGGAACACAGTGAGTTTGGTGGATTTTAAGTTAATTCTGTCAAAATGTGACTCTTGAGTTCTCCAACAGGCACACATTGGGGCTGCCCTGAAATCTGGTGGCCTGGCTACTTGGCTCTGGGATAACCCAGGGGGGTCTGGTAGCACCTTGTCCCTCAGGTGGGCAGGTGGCCTCTTGCTCACCCTCTTCCGTGGTGCCACCCACTTCCACAAAAAGGTTTAGACCCAGTTAAAAAAAGCAGCCGATAAAATCACCAGTTACAAAACACTAAACAGCAATAGAACTTGACTTTGAAAGAAGAGTATACATGAAATCAAGTGGCAAAGCACCTTCCATAAGACCACCCAAGCCCGGTACTTCAAGGCTCTCATATATTAAATGTATCCCGAGCAGTGGGTAAAGAATTGTCTACCTTACACACCCTGACTTTATTATCCAGTTATCTTGTCTTACTCTAATGAATGGAATATTTTTCCAGGACCCTTCAAGTTGGGGCACTCAAAAAGACAACCCAAGTGTAAAGAACATTTTCACTTGCTCAAGGAAAGAAAACTTTAAAATACTTTGTGCCACTTGCATCCATGGTCACATGAAGGAGCTCAAGATTGAGTCACTAAAGCCAAGACCGTCTTGACAAACCCAAATCATGTCCAAGTAGGGTCAGGTTAGGTAAAGAAAGAAAACAACTGGTCTTATGCTAGGAAGTGCTTTTCCTGGAAAAAGTAAGATACAATCAGAAGGAAGTTGGAGAAAGAAGGAAATAGAGGTGGGAAACAAGCTTCCGCGTTAAGCTTGGACAAACTATACTTATGAAGATGTAATTAAGCTGAAACAAACATTTAAAGTATTGCACTAATTAAAAAAAATTCTGAGTCCTGTAATATCTTTTGCTGGTCTGAAGACATGAGTGAGGGGTGACTCTCTGCCACAAAGTCCTATCAATTCATTGTACCTTGGATTGATACCTTGACTTTGTCGTGAGTCACAAGGCTTTAACTGCCTTAAGGCAAATTCCCCAATACTAGTAAAGCCTAAAACTGGATTTGTAGCTTCCTTTCCATGGACTAGTGGACTAAGCACCTGGCATAGGTGTTAATCCCCCATCCAAAATAGTACTTGGGTAGTTCGTTCTCTCTCCCCTCCCCACCCCCATAGATGCGCTCACAAACTGACTCAGAGACATCTGCACTAATAGGAGATTAAACCTTTTCCAAATACCAACCTACATTTCATTTCCCCAAAGCCAAATTCACCTCCCCAACGCTGTTTCCCAAAGGACATTTCCAAATCAGCAGCATGTCACCATGTCCAAAGCTCTCTGTGTTTGGGTACTGACGCAAAGAGAGGAAAAGTCCTTTACGGGAAAGAGCTTGGTGGGTTTCGAGAGCCGGAGCGCAACACCAGCCCGGAGAGCTCGGCGCGCGGCCCCCGCGGGCGCAGGTGCAGTGCGGCTCCTCCGCGCTGCGCCGCTCCTCGCTCCCAGCCTGGACCCCAAAGCTCAGCGCCCGCCCCGCGGCCACAGAGCGCGGGCTCCCGGAGTGCAGAGGAGCGCAGGGCCAGGAGCGCTTACCTGAGACTGCGTCCTGCGAGGGCGCTGTCTGCGCCCGCAGTCGGCGGGCAGCGCGGCGCCCGCCTCCACCCGCGGCCTCCCGGGCGGCGGGCCGCACCGCACACTCCCACCTGCGTGTCCCGGCGCAGAGGGCGGGCCGCGCGGTGTTTACGGAGGAGGCGGTGCCGGCGCGGGCAGGGCAGGGCGGACTGGCGGGAGCTGGCCGCCGCTGGGTGCTGCCCTTCGGGGGCCAGAGGCGCGCCCGGCTCCGGGGTGGGGAGCGAGGGGCGGCGGACCGGGCGGCTTCCGCGTCCGTGACCGTGCGCGCGAGTAATCCGGGAAAACGCCCCCCCCCCTCCTCCTCCTCCTCCTCCTTGGCCCGTGGCCCTGCGGGCACGGGGCGGCAAGTTGGGGTTCTCCTGGCTGTCCCAACTCGCGAGGCGACGGTCGAGGTCCGGGCGGCGTGAAGGGAGCCGGTTCCCTTCCGGGCCGAGAGCCCAGAATTTGGGCCGGGGGTGGAGAAGAAAGGGTAGCGCCTGCCCCGCTCTTCGGTGTGATCGCCGCCCAGGCAGGGGTCCCCGCGTTCCCGCCGCCGCGCCCTCTGGGACGGGTGCACCCGGGGGCCCGTGGCTCTCCTGCCGCTCCGGAGACCTTGGCTGGGGTCACTGGGGCTAGACCCTCGCCGCGAGCTCCCCGACGAAGAGGTTGTAGAGACACCAGGTCACAGAAAAGTGCGCTCCATTAGCGTGTGAGACAAGGGTCCTCCATGCCCGAAGCGTACAGGCATCCGGTTCTAGCTCCGAGACTCACACGTATGGTCGTCATGGTCGTCGCAGTCCCGCTTTGCCATCGAACCCCCTTCCTGGTTCTCAGTCGCTAATGATTTGCCGGACTTAAACTGCTCACTTTCTCTGCCCTTGAACCGGGCGTTTGGGGATGGGTTTGCTAATCCCTGTGCTATTTGTAACCTGCCCCGTGACACGTGACATGGAATCAGCTGTGCCAGTTGCCACACCAGAGGTCAGGGCGCTGTGAAAGGTGAGTCAAGAGCTCAGCCCAAAGAGGGGAGCGCCATGAGCCCTGCGGCCTTTCCCATCCCTGCCACTTCTCCCTGGAGTCCTATCCACTTTGCCTGAGATCAGCCCAGTCAAGAGTTAACGCCAACTGCCTTAACCTTTTGGAAGTGCGAACACCTTGAATACCTGATACAGCAAGTTGTTCCCAGTCGTTTTTCACTGCAGTAAAGAATGAGTCGGCTTAGCTGATTACAGAAGGGAGAAGGAGACTCAGAAAAGGGCTCAGAGGGAGGCAAACAGGGAAGGGTGTCCACCTGGGTTCTGCAGGTTGGCGGGCTGGGTGGGTAAGACAGGGCTTCATAAGGGAAGCAGACTGGGCAGGGCCTAGCAGGAGGGATTTGCTGGGCCACTTGCTCCAGTGGCCAAAGATTATTACTATCTTGAATATCAACACCCCTTGCTCTGGGCCAGGTTCTGTGTTGCCTGCTTTACCTACATACAGCCTGTGGTTCTTCACTGTGCGTCTCCAGCTACTCAGAGAAGGTTGCAGGCAGAAGGCAATAGGGGAGCTAAAAAGGTCATTTTTCAGCTGAGGAAACCACAGCCCAAAGATGTAAAGCGACCTCCACAGATGGTTAATGTGGAGCAAGGGCCTGAACCCGGCTGACTGTTCCTCCCGGGTACGTCTGTCACCCAAAGGACACACAATGCCACAAACTCAGAAAATGTCTTTTTATCATGTGGCATTTTTATCCCTACAACAGAACAGACGCTGTATCCCAAGGACATTGTGGCAGTCTGTGTCCGGGTGGAGCTATCCTGGTCAAAGTGTCAGGTTATACCACCTGCTGGAAGGGCCTCAGAGCACGCCCAGCTAACGAGCAAATAACCAGCAGTGGCGATCACACAACAGCAGCGGGCGCGCAGCTTTCCAAGAATGCAGCCCTGACTATAGGATTTGCCTCCCTACACAGGCCTGCTAGCAATTCCTTTCTGTACGAGGGGGTTTCCTTTTCCTTTTTTCCCTAATCATTCTTTCCTTCTCCCCTATTTGAAACTCCGTCTCTGGCCACGTCGTGTGTGGACCTGCAAGGGCCCTTGATACAGCTGCCCTGGACCTGTTGATACAGCTGCCCCTCTGGTGCCACATGACTGCAGGCTGGCCACACATGACAGATTTGAGTGTACTGGCACCAAGGACAATCAGATTAGCCTCCACTTGGGATGTCTGCCACTTGGACTGTTTGTGTCTTTTGGAGCCTGTTTGACTAAACTAAACTCCTTGGAAACCAATCATCGGTCATGTATGAAAGACATACCCACCAGCATTCAAGGTGCTTGTCTTTGTAGCAGACCTGTTCTTAAGAAAGAGACTGAATGACCTTGTCACTATCTAAAACCTGGTGGCCTCTTCCAGCCCATGTGGTAGTGAAAAAAGATCAGCCCAGGCCAAGTCCTTAGAAAAATAGCATCAGAACAAGCTTAAAAAATGGATGAATCTTGAATTCAGGAAGTGAATGTGGAGGGTAAAGCTGAGGAATGCAGCAAAAGCTTGAGAGGAATAAGAAAGCAAGCATATTGATTATCTATCATTGCATAAGAAATTATCCCAAAATGTAGAGCTTTTTAAAAATTTTATTTATTTTATTTATTTATTTTTGGCTGCGTTGGGCCTTTGTTGCTGTGCGTGGGCTTTCTCTAGTTGCGGCGAGCGGGGGCTACTCTTTGTTGTGGTGCACGGGCTTCTCACTGCGGTGGCTTCTCTAGTTGTGGAGCACGGGCTGTAGGCACACGGGCTTCAGTAGTTGTGGTGTGCAGGTTCAGTAGTTGTGGCTCGCGGGCTCTAGAGCACAGGCTTGGTAGTTGTGGCGCACGGGCTTAGTTGCTCTGCGGCATGTGGGATCTTCCCGGACCAGGGTTTGAACCCATGTCCCCTGCATTGGCAGGCAGATTCTTAACCACTGCGCCACCAGGAAAGCCCCCAAAATGTAGAGCTATAAACAACAAAGATTTATTCTCTCACAGTTTCTGAGGGTCAGGAGTCTGGGAACAGCTTAGTGGGGTTGTTCCGGCTTGGGATCTCTCATGAGGCTGCAGTCAAGCAGTTTGCTGGGGCTGCATCGTCTGAAGGCCTGACTGGGGCTGGAGGACCTGTTTCCAAGGTGGCTCTCTCCCATGGCTGTTGGCATGAGGCCTCAGTTTTTCACAATGTGAACCTCTCCACAGAGCCGCTTGAGTGTTCTCATGACATGGCAGCTGGCTTCCTCTAGGGTGAGTAATCCAAGAGAGAGCAAATGAGGAGGAAGCTGTAGTGCTTTTTACAACAGCCTCTGAAGTCCCACACCATTGCTTCTGCTTTATTCTAGTCCTTAGAATTGAGTCACTAAGTCAAGGAGGAGGGATTAGGCTCCACCTCTTGAAGGGGAGAGTAGCAAAGAATTTGTGAACATATTTTAGAACTGTCACAGAGAACTGTGGTGATATTTGGGGGAAGAGTGGAAGAGCACTTCAGGCAGAGAAAACAGCAAGTGCAAAGGCCCTGAGACAGGAGCAGGCATAGCATATTCAAGGAAGAACAAGAAGCCAGGGTTGCTGGAGTAGGTAAGCAAGGGAGAGTGGAATAGGAGGAGGTCAGTAGGGCTTGGTGGGCCACTGTAAGTCCTTTTTTTTTCTTTCTGGCTGTGCTGCGCCGCTTATAGGATCTTAGTTCCCCGACCAAGGATTGAACCTGGGCCCTCAGCAGTGAAAGTGCAGAGTCCTAACCACTGAACTGTCAGGGAGTTCCCTGTTGCAAGTACTTTGAGTAAGATGAGAAGCCTTTGGGGGGTTTTTTAGCTGAATGTGATGTGATCTGACTTATTTTAAAAAAGAAAACAGAGGCTTCTGGGTGAGCATAGCCAGAGGAGGAGGAAGTAGAGATGAAGAGACCATTTAGGAGGCTATTATAAATAACCTGGGAGAGAGATGACCGTGGCTTGTGTTTGGAGGTGATAAACACAATTGGATTCTGTATATATCTCATATAATACATCTCGAAGATCGAGTCAACGGGGTTTTCCATGGACTGAATGTGGGTTTTGACTCCAAGGTTTTTGACCTGAAGAAATGGAAACATGGTTCTGGCATTGACCGAGACTAAAGGAAGGACAAGTTTGAGGGGGAAGCTTCACAGTTCGGTTTGGGACACGTTAACTTTGAGATGTCTACTAGACACCTGAGTGGAGAAGTTGAGTAGGCAATGGGACATATAGGCCTGGAGCTCAGGAATTCTGGAAGGAACAATTTCCTGTGGTCTGCCAGTGACGTTTATTACAAAATCAAGGGGGCTGGGCCCATCGTCTGGAAGAGTTTACACATGCATATGTGGCTACTGAGGGCTCCAGGCAGGCATAAAGCAAGGGGCAGACTGATGCCTGACACTCCCCAGGGCACTGCCAACCTGGAGAAGCAGCTCAGGACAAGTGATTGGCTCAGGGTTCTAGAATTCAGTATGGCCATTTTTCAGGATTCACAAGATTGCAGAAAGACAGTTCACCAGTTGAGTCTGCCAGCTTCTGGTTTCTCGTTTCTCTTTTGGTTGTTCTCTGGTCCTGTCCCCAATTAACCTTGGCACCCAGAGGCATGCATTCCTCTCTTCCAATTCCTGACATTTCTTGAGCCTCCCCTGGGGCTGGTGTACAGGAACTTGCTCCCGAGTGCTTGGTCTTGGATCCATGTTTCAGCTAATATTCCCAGGACTCCCAGTGATGCCTTTGAACCGTGCTGGGCCCCCTCCAGCCACCTAACCCTGCAGAGGGTGCTGCAGTCGGGGGAGGCCGAGGTTCCTGGGGCATTTTCATCTGCCCCACGCTGATGTTAGATGTAGACCTGGGGCCTGAGAGCTATGTCTGGGGTGGGATTGACTGATTTAGCAAGCTTGAGTTGAGAGTTTCGATTTGGCCCCTTAGCTGACCTCAAGTGCAAAGATGAATTTTTTGCAGTCATTTTATTGCCTGGATTGCTGCTGTTGATTTTGTGTGGCTGATAACAGCTCAGCTTGAGTGTGGCTAGTCAGAGCCAAGGGTGTGGAGCACAAGGAGTTGTTTGAGACAGATTGAAAGTGAGGAGTTGCCACTTGGTCTTATCAGCGGAGGCCTCCACACTGTTGAGGGAGGGAGGCCCCTTCAACAGAGGTGGCAGCATCTGGGCGGCAGACTAGAGGAGACCAGTGTGTTGACAGTAAGAAGTCTATGGAAATGTAGTGGTCTCCTGTCTCCTGGCATCTACTGTTGGCTCCATCAAACACCTACAGCTCACTGGGTCCCAAAGAATGAATCATTCCTCCTGGCATTTATAAAAAGGGGATGAGTCGGACCTCAGTTTAGATCTTGGCTTTGCCATTTACTAGCTGTGTGACCTCAGGCAAGTAAACAACTTTTCTGTGCCTCAGTGTCCTCCTCTGTAATAAGGGAATAAACCAACCTACCTCAAAGGATGCCTGAAGGAGTAAGTTTCTGGCACATGGCGGGCCATCAGTGGACGTATTGCGGCTAGTCACCTCGTCTCCCATCTGCAGTTCCTCCCCCATAAGCTTCAGGAAGGTTGATCTGATGATGAATCCACAGAGGAGGTATAGAGATAGAAGAGGAGGGAGGTCAGCATGCCCAGGGAGAGCAAAGTGAGTTGTGTTGACTTCGAATGCTCAGTTTGCAATGGTTTGAGTCACTGCCAGCTCAGCTCACTTCTTCCTGAAGCATGTCTCCTAGTTATTTCTCAGCCTCTTGCGGGTGTGTGTCATGTGATCTCAAAAACTAGCCGTCCTGTGTTATCTGCCCTGTCGTTCTGCCTCTCCTCCACGACTGTCTGCAGCCACCCAAGCTTCTGGAAGGCGTCTTTGGGGCTGGTGTCCCTGGAGGGATATGGGGACCCTGCCAGGTGCTCCCCCAGCCAGCCCGTGGCCGGAGTTTGGGGTTCTAACTGCCTAACCTCTCCCGGGTCCATCTGCACGTCTCAGCCCCATCACTGCGCCCTTGGTTCCGCCCTCCACTTCCTGGCTGCCACTTATGATTCCAAAAAGGATTCAAATCAGTTTACAGTGTGTCGAAAATATAGCCAGATGGAATAAATATGAAAATTAATGAGAAAAAGAAGAGTGAAAGAAAAGGTTAAGTGTATTTCCTGCCTCGTTCAAACAGCTCGCTGCTAACGTGCAGGGCGGGCTGGAAGCCTTTCGATGTTACGCATTCAAGTCATTTACCCATTTTAGGATGAGATCTGGAAACTTGTCTGAGACACTTAGAGACGGCTCTCCAAATGGCCCAACCCAGACCCCTGGGAGCGGGCCATCTGACCACTGAGGGTCCAGCAGGCAGGGTGCAGCCTCCCTGGGTGGCACTGGTCATCGCCTCACAGTCACACACCTGAGCCCTGGCTTCTCCTGCAGCCACTGCTGGCCCAGAAAGTGAAGCAATAAGAATCTGGACACCTGAGAGCCAGGCACCTAAAAAATTCAAGGTGGTTTGGCAGGAAGCCACCTCCTGAGTGCCCTGGTCCCTTGTCAGTCACAGCCACAGAGTGCAGGTAAAGCTACTGTTGATTCCAAAAGAAGGAAAAGAAAACTGCTCTTTGGGTTTTTTTCTTGTTAACCTACCTCACAGGGTTATTGAAAGGATTAAATGAATACAGAAAGACCTACTGTAATTTGTGCTTGGATGCAATTCGGGGAGAAATATTTCCTCCTAAACAGTGATAACAGCGAACCCCTCCATAAAACCTGCTCTGTGTTTTCAGTGATGTCCATGTCTTACCCACTTGCCTTTCATGATAAGCCGATGAGGTAGGTATTGCTGTGTCCCATTTTACAGACTCACAAAGAGGTGAGCAGCTCCCGCCTTGCCAGGAAATGGTTGAGCTGGGCTTGACGCATCAAGCTTCTCCCCTCTCATGGATGAGCCTCAAGGAGCTGCCACAGCATCCTTCCTCGCTGTGCACGGGAGGTAAAATGGCTATTTTTCAATGTCAGTTTAGAGTCATTCAAGGGCAAGCTAACAAACTCCCATTCATTCTTTAAGTCTCCAATTAAAGGTCATTTCCCCAGAGAGACCTCGTCATCTGAAGCAGCACTGGTTCCCCACACTGTCTGTTATTTTCCTAGTACCTGGTATTTTTCATTCAGGGCACTAATCACAAGTGTAGTTATTTACTATCCCTTTGAAACCACTTCTCCCCCACCCTTTGCTGTTTAAACCACTGTGTCACCTTCCGTCCTTCCTGTCCCTGTCATCGCTGATCTCCCAAATCTCCTGTTGTCTAGCTAGGGTCTTGGCACCTGGCACTCAGTTCCCCTCCATTTCAAATCCTGCCTTAATCCTGGATGCTTTTACCCTCGCATGGATGACACCTGGCCTTCTCCTCTCCAGTTCTTTCTGTCCATCCACCTCAGGGGATGCCTCCTACCAGCTCACACTGGACCACGGTTGACCTGAAACAGCTCCTCCTGCAAATGCAGGCACTGGACCATTCCTGCTACTACCGTCCTGCACGCGCGCCCGGACCCTGTGCCTGCTCCAGCGGACCCCTCTCCTTTCTTCGTGTCTTTCTTGTGTAGTTAGATTCCAAGGCCTGTGAGGTCAGTGGCGCTCTTTCTGTTGCCCTACATTTCCAGGCCTGCATCTTTTCATACACCGTCTGCCAGCACGGCCTTTGCTCACTTGTGTGCTTTGCTAGAGCCTGCACCTCTGCAGATGAGTGCTGCTGGTGAAAGAATAGCTCTGGACTCGATTGCTCTCGGTGTCCCCAAACCCAAGGGCCCTCGGCAGTGCCTGGCGACCCAACCGCATTTTGCTCCTAGACTCACTTTCCGACGACGGTTTCAGCAGGTGGCCCAAGACCCAGGGAGCCTTTTCCTCCCGTCCAGTGACGCCTCTGATGGTCCAAATCCCTGCCTGGCCAGCACGGTTCTTCAAGAGAAGACAACCACGGGTAAACCCTTGGCCAAACGGGCTCCACCTACGACACCCCTGGCGTGGGGTCCCAGGGTTATAGCTCTTGAATTTGTTCTCAAGTGTTTGGTTCCTAAAGTAGGATGGCTTCTAGGTCGAGTCAGGGGTTTCCAGCCCTAGCCTCCTGCTGTGCCAATGCCAGTTCTCCTTTCACAGTGACTTTGCCCTGACCCTGGACCCACGTCACCATTCTAGGCTCCCCTCACTTGGATGAGTTCTTCCTTGAGGGCTCTAGATATTTCCTGTCGAGGCCTAAGTCAGAAGCACCTCCATCCAACAGCAAGATGTAAGAGAGGAAAGATAATTTTCACTCTACTCTCCTGAGTTCTTGGCTGAAACCCTGTAATAAAAGAATATTAACAAGAGAAAAACAAACAGACGTTTACTATCATGGATACCTCACGGATACATGGGAGATACCCAGGGGAAAATGAGTTAAGTCCCCAAGGTGGCCTAGAATTCAGGCTTAAATGCCATCTTAGTAGGGAAAAGGGAGGCGGAACGGTGGCTTCTTTGGGGAGAGTAAATGGTTTTTAGGGGGGGTGAATGGGCCCTTAGAGGAATAGATGGGAGGTGTGATAGTTTGTGACAAAGCTTGTTGGGTTGTGGTGTTGACTTCTGGAACTTCTCTTCTATGGCATGAGTCAGTCTTCCCTGACTGATGAAACTCCTGGAAAGGGGATTTATGACAACTGAGTTTCGTTTGGAAGATCTGTCTTCAGGTAGACCAGGGGAGTTCAGAGAAAGCCTCTTTCTGCATTTGCTGTTTTTCAAGTGCCTACAGCACTAAGAATGCTTTTTACACTTTAAGTGGTTGAAAAAATGTTTGAAATGAGAATATTTTGTGATGTGGAAAAATATATACATATGGTGTATATTTTTGCAAAGCAAAATATATTTATTTCAAATAAATATAGTAAGGTGATTAATAAGAAATGCTCTTGTATAAAAATATTACATTAGGATAAAATTCTGTGGGGAGGAAGTATATGGAAATAAAAGTTTACAATAACAAAAAGCATGTAAAATGTATTACTATTAAAGAAAAACTGGGACTTCCCGGTGGTGCAGTGGTTAAAGAATCTGCCTGCCAAGGCAAGGGACATGGGTTCAATCCCTGGTCTGGGAAGATCCCACATGCCACGGAGCAGTTAAGCCTGTGCGCCACAACTACTGAGCCCATGTGCTGCAACTACTGAAGCCCGCGCGCCTAGAGCCCATGCTCTGCAACAACAGAAGCCACCGCAATGAGAAGCCTGTGCACCGCAGCGAAGAGTAGCCCCCACTCGCCGCAACTAGAGAAAGCCCGCAAGCAGCAATGCAGGCCCAACACGGCCAAAAAAAATAAAAATTTAAGAAAAGAAACCTGGATAATTTTTACTAAGAGATTATGATCATGTCATGAACTAATAAGCTAAACCAACTTAATCATATACGCCTCTCAGGTTTAGCTACCAAAGATGTCTGAGGTACCCGAAGGCTAGCTACTTCCTCACAATCCCACTAACAGGTGAAAGCAAAGGTCTCAAACATGTCGGATCGAGTTCTATGAGACATACAGATGCTTATTAAACACTGTTAACAATCAGGCACAAAGCAGCTTATGCAGCTGCCCACCCATGAGCGTGAGGACACTGACCTCTGGAGGTGGCACCCCAGAGCCAGGATTTTCTGTGCTCAATGAGCATCAGGCCATTAGCCATCCTCGTCCATCGGCCGCTGGCTGACTTGTCAGGGGATGAGCCTCTGGTGCCTTCCCTCTGGGCACATCGACCTTGCCCGGGTTCACTCTAGGGTAAGGGGTACCTCTAAAATCATAGCCACCCACAGTCCTGCATACCTCTAATTCCCCAAAGAAAAAGCCCATCGTCAACATTCATTGTGCCAGTTAACAGGCCACTACTTTCACCAATAAAACCACACTTCAGACCTTTATGCTAATTAGCTGAGTCCAGGTGTCGATTGAGATGAGGATGCAGATACACTCATGGAAGCCTCCTGGCCTGTGGCCTTTCTGATCTTAGCTGTCTTTCTGGTACCCTAGCTGACCTGTTGGAGTTTAACCTGAGTAGCACATACACAGTATCACACTTAACTGCAGAATTTTAAAATAAATCACAGACATTTATCAGTGAGTGTCAAACTACTGATATGTGTATCTTCTTAGGCATCTTTAAAAATGAGGTTTTTGTTTTTGTTTTTGTTTTGCAGTACACGGGCCTCTCACTGTTGTGGCCTCTCCCGTTGCGGAGCACAGGCTCCGGACGCGCAGGCTCAGCGGCCACGGCTCACGGGCCCAGCCGCTCCGCGGCATGTGGGATCCCTCCGGACCGGGGCACGAACCCGCATCCCCTGCATCGGCAGGCGGACCCTCAACCACTGTGCCACCAAGGAAGCCCAAAAATGAGGTATATTTTTATGTTTAAATGTCAATAATTTACAACATGACATAAGTAGAAATCCTGTCTATTTAAATTTATGATGAAAATTTTGCATGCCAACTTTAAATGAGCTGGGGGTACATAGTTTTAAAAATGACTTCACGGTGACCCTAGGCAGGGCTCTCTTTGGTGGTGGCAAAGATGTCTCCTTGGCCTTCTTGTCCTTTGTTCACCCTCTTCCTGGAGTGCTCAGAGCTCTGTGCTCCAAAAATCAGGTGGAGCAGGCTTTACAACACAGCCAAGCTCCCGGGACACCTTCTCCCAGCAGAGGGGGCCTTCTGGCCTTACAGTTCACACCTGAGAGAGGCTCCTTGGCAGATTCTTCCAGAGTGAAGAAGATCTGTCCTATGTGGTGTGCTTCCTCCTCTTAAACTGAGTGGCACCAGTCACTTAAATAGCAGCTTTTCTCTTAAAAAAAAAAAAAAAAAAAAGTTTTACTTTACCAGTGCCCCCTTCACAACGCAATTCTACATGTATTTGTTTTGTTTTAAAGATATGTGTGCCTTATTAGACTATAAGCACCGTGAGAGCAGGGATGTGTCCAAATTGCTTCCCACCATATTCCCAGGGTAGAACCATGGTAGGTGCTCAATGAATATTTGCTGAATGAAGAATGAGACGAGGTGAGATGAGATGATGCGATGAGATGGAAATGAAACAGAACCAGGAGATGCCCTATGTCAAAGCTGACAACGGAGGAGGAGCTAGGCCAGCAGTCAGCCAACCAGATCTGGTGGTTCTAAGGAAACTGGATAAGAAACCTCTGAGGATGGAAGACAGAAGACAGGCCAGCCAGTCCTGGACCCAAGCAGAGCAGATCAAGAATCCTGGGAATTCATGAGGCTGAGTCTAGATATGAATTTACATGAATTTACATGGCTTGTGACATAAATAATAATTCCTTCTTACTGGTCCCTCACTGCCGGGCTTCCGCGTTCCTCCACTGCTCTCTTTAGCTGCAACAGTTCATCTTTCATTTCCTGCTTTCTTAGCCTTACCATGAGCTCCTGCTTGTCTTCATTTTGCTCTTGTTTTATGGAGGTCATAGCTTCATCAAATTTTTAAATTCATAATTTTATATTTGGTCTCATTTTTCACGTTTCTCAAATGTGTTTCATGGAAACCTATTTCAGGTGATTATACTTCACCTGCTATTTGTTTTTCCTGTCATGCTTCTCAATATTTTGTTCTCTCTCCTTTTTGTTTAACTATCACTACAGAGACATTTTATCTATTTTTCTTTTTATTTTTTTAAGTTAATTTATTTAATTTTAACTGCGTTGGGTCTTCATTGCTGGGCACGGGCTTTCTCTAGTTGCGGTGAGCAGGGGCTACTCTTCCTTACGGTGCACAAGCTCTGATTGTGGTGGCTTCTCTTGTTGCGGAGCATGGGCTCTAGGTGCACGGGCTTCAGTAGTTGTGGCACGTGGGCTCAGTAGTTGTGGCTCAAGGGCTGTAGAGCACAGGCTCAATACTTGTGGCACACGGGCTTAGTTGCTCCACAGCATGTGGGATCTTCCTGGACCAGGGCTCAAACCCGTGTCCCCTGCATTGGCAGGTGGATTCTTAACCACTGTGCCACCAGGGAAGTCCCAACATAGACATTTTAAATCATTACTCTCATTTGGATAAGGTGAGTGTTTCATGGGCAAGATATTTTTAGGAGTTATGTATGGAGAGAGGACAGGCCTGCGCTCCAGACTGTAACAAGTATTCTCCTATGACTTGATGTGAGGGGTATGAGTTCATTCTTTTATACTTTACTCCCCCCAAACCAACCACATTGCAACTATAGAGCTCAGATGGAGCCTTCTGTGCAAATATGGCTTGTACATGTGATTCTACATATGACCCTTCTTGTCCACATATTCTTGGAGACAAATCAGGTCAGAGAAACTCCTGCTGCCAAGGTACTGACTTGTTCTCATTGCTAAAGAGTTCTTTAGTTTTGTCCTCCGAATGGTCATCACCTGCTTTTGGAGAAGCACGTGTGATCAATTTTATTTGGGAGTTGCCCTTACAATCCAAAAAGCACCCTTCCCACTTGAGAGATTTGCTTTCACCTGCTAATGAGGTGATGGGGGAGGAGCTCGCCTTCCCTCACTTCAGAGGCAGGACTATCCAGGATATCCTCATTCTCTGTTTGGCTGTAATTGCACTGATAGCTCTTTATTATGTTTTGTGATTTTTGAGTTATACGTGTCCTCTAGCTTTGTCAAGGGCGTAATTTGCATTTCTGTTTCTCACTGTCATCACTGTCTGGGGACAGTTTTGAAAGGGAGAAGAGGGCAGCATTTGTTGTAAAGTAGGCATCTCCTTGGGTGGGTAGGGTTTTGAATGTCGGCGATGGAGGTGGGGAGAGAGCGGGGGCAGGCATCACAGGTGGAGCAAGAGACCGTGATGGACAAAGTTCAGGGGTTTGAAGAGCGCTTTGGAGTCAATGACCAGATTGGTTAAGGCTAAAGTATTGCACGAGGTCAGGGGAAATGTGAGAGAAATTTGCTTGGAAAAAGTCAGAGGGATGATACTTTGGAAATCCTTCCCTGCCAGATGTGATTTTTTTTACTCAATTCTGTAGGCAAAGGAGAACGATTGAAAGTTTATAAATAGTGCGTTAGCAGGTGATAGCTTGTAAGACAGATTGAAAGTGGAGGGGGCACCTGGCAGCAGAGACCAGTGATGAGTTGTCACTGACACTTGGAAGAGAGGCGCTGCGGAACCAACCTCCTGTCCGCCACACACACACACACACTTAAGAGTTTAACTGATTTATTCACACTATATAGTTCAACAAAGATTTAAGCTGGTTTACAAAAGACATATAATCCGACCATATAAAGTGAAATGACAGATGCCACGCTGTAGTATAGAATCCTGTCCACCCTATCCCCCTCCACCTGACTTGAGTTCTTGAAGACCAGACCAATGTGTCTTGTATGTCTTTCTCCTCCCTTGTGGGAGGAGGATGCGTAAGAATGAACCTAGGAAAGGGAGAGGCTAGCCTGACAGAAAGCTGCCTGCCGTCTCTCTCCCGCATGGACCTTAGCGGACTTAGCAGGTCAAACAAGGGCCACCGAAGGAGTCACTGAGGGAGGCAGTGGACTCCCTTTCCTGGGAGGGACTTAAAAATGAGGCAGTGGAGTCCTCACGGCATCTCCAGGTGCCGTTCCATGAGGATGTCTCTTGGACTCATGGAGGCTGCTCTCGGGTGTTTGAGTTTAGGGGGAGGTGGGCTTAGGGACGCTGAAACTCATGCTCAGCCGGGAGTAGCACACACTGAAGGTGATGGGGTGGAAAACACCTCTCTTCTTGGCCCTGGCCTGCAGAAGGAGCCATTTCTGTGTCTTTTATGCAAACAGATAAATTTCATTTCAGACGTTATCTCTCCACCCCCACTGGTAGATACTTATCCAGTGGGGCCTGCTTGCCTCAGCTGTATCTTAGCCTGCTTAGCTCTTTCTGGCCTTTTCAATTTAGGAGCCATTGTCTTTTCCCATGTGAAAACCCTTAGGTGGGATACCAGCTGGGGAGCATCAACCAAACTTGTAAAACTTGTTTCTCTTTGGAGCTAATAAAAGGAACACTGGATGGGCCCCAGAAGCCCCAGGTCTCATCCTGGCTCTGAGCAGGAGCCAGGGAGTTTGTTTCATCTTTCTGTGCCTTACTTTCCTCCTCTGTAGAGTGCGGAGAGATGATCACTTTCCTTGTCGGCCTCTACCCTGAGGCCGTGGAAGAGAAGGACGCTTGCTGGCGTGGGAGGGGTGGCAGGAGCCCACCCAGCAGAGAAACCCTCACTGGTCCAGAGACTTTGAAAGGTGGTCCAGGTATGATCCAGGCTTGGGCCTCAGTCCCGTCTGCTGACAATTTGAACTCGTATCAGGAAAGAAACAGACGGCACCAGTCATGCAGACAATGAACAGAAAGGCGCAGAGGCTCAGGAGGACTCCTAATCCCAACTCTGCTGCTGCCTCACAGGGTGGAGGGTTAGGAAGGGCCCTGGAGCTCAGGAGTGGAAAGTCTTTTTTCAGCCCCAAACCATTTACTCAAGCTCAATCTTGAGTATGGACCACCAGGAAGGCCCAATGTGTAAAACAGATCTTGGGCTGGACTCCGTTGGAACACAGCTTGGTCCTATCTGACCTGCCCTTTATTCCTACACACAAGGAAACTGGGACCCAGAGAAGGCAATGCTTCCCTAAGATCACACAGCTGGTTCATGACAAAGAACAAAAGAGAAACAGTCCAGAGGTCTCCATGTTGATGAAGACAGATCTCAGGACGAGCCAGGAGAAGTGGGAAGACGAACTGAAGAGGCAGCTAGAGGTGAGTAAGAAAGAGTGAGGGAAACCTTGCCCTGAGGGGGAGAGGTGACTTGACGGGTCCCTCAGGAAAAGGGGGCCCTGGGAATGGGGTCAAGTCCTTTGAAAGGGGGTGGTGGCAGGAAACAACTTTTGCCATCAAGGCAGCTCTGTACTGGGGAAAAAGAGTCCTGACTCTTCCAACTGAGGGTTCCTTTAAGTGCGGGGCTCTTGGAAATTGCAGGGACTGGAGTTTACTATACGATATGCATGAGTTTGGTGGGTCATTAAGTATTATCATGCAAGTAAAGGCTTCCTAGTAGTTAAATACATAAACTTGAATTAAAGCTATTGAGAATTCAAGAAAAGTAAACAAGATCAAAATAATAAATGTGATAAAAGCTGTAGTGGGGCTAACACTTATTAAGACTTGCTCCTCCAATTAAATGAATTAAGAGGTGGCCAGCAGTAGTGCTGGCTGTTAGGTATACAGCTAAGGCTGTTGGTTGAATAAACAGCCTAATGGTTCAGATAGTTATATAGGACTGAGTGGGCTGGTTGTCCCTTGGGGCAGGAAATGGGCTATAAAGATGCTTCTGTTTTGTGGGGGGAGCCGGTAATTACTGTTCCTGCTCATAAGGGAATAGCGATTCCTAGATTTATTGAGAGCTGTGTAGCAGGTGTAAATGAATGTGGTAGAAGGCTTAGTAGAATTTTTGAGCCAATAAATAAAATATTGGTAAGTGATGTATTGGGGATCACCTTTACTTGCATGATAATGCAGAGTGACCCACCAAACTCATGCTTATCGTGTAGTGAGTGAATCGCAGTCCCTGCCCACTTAGAGGAGCCCTGCGTTTACAAGAACCTTCATTTGGAAGGGTCCCGGCGCTTTTTTCCCAGTGGCAGAGCTGCCTCGATGGCGAAAGTTGTGCTGCTTCAGATGGCCATTATTTGTTTTGATGTAAGTTGAACTCGTCATTGTTGGATAGAAATTATGCAGTTATTAATTAGTTGGTGAGGTATGGGAAATAAAACACTTGGGAAACTATTGGAATAACAATAGGTAATCCTGTTATTGTTTGGGTAGTGAAAGAGGTAAATAAATCTTTATTCATTTTGTTTCTCAAGGGGTGTAATGTTTTGATGTTTTGTTTTCAATTCTGAGTTGAAAGATAAGAATGTTTTGAAAGTTTTAACTGAAATATAATAAATAGTACTATAATTATAATAGTGATGAATCATGTTAATGTATCTAGTTGTGGAATATCCTTAAGGGAAGGTTAAAATTCTCAGTCTTTAACTTAAAAGGTTTATGCTCTTTAGCTTCTTAATGATTTTATAATTTGATGCCGATCATTTTTGAAATATTTTAGTGGAATTAATTAGAGGTCAATAGGCATGAGGCTATGACATAACCCCCAAATTTCTGAATGTTGTTCACAGTATGAGCCTGGTCATGTAGAATTAGGGTTGTTTAAGGTGCCCTGCAATAGCATCTGTCTTGAGGCCTACGGAGGGAATAGCTCATGAGTGTAGGATGTTTTCGGGTGAAATTAGTATTTGGACTGTTATTTCTGTAGGTGAGACTGCTCCATTATATATTTGTAGTAGTTGTAGTTCTCCTGGTTTTAGATCTGTTGTAGGAATCAAAATTTAGAACTTCATATTTTGTGTATTCACAGCTTCATTATCATTGGCCACCTAAAGTTTTTACAGTTAGGGAAGGATTATTAATTTCAACTATTATATAAAGAATTTGTAATGATGGTATAGCACTTAAAATTAGAATAATAGTAGCTAGAATAGTTTCAAACTGTTTCTACCTCTTGTGCATCTATTGTACTTGTGTGAGTTAGTTTAGTTGTTAGTAGTGATGAAATGATGTAAATAACCAAAGAACTAACTGGGAAAGCAATTATAAGTGTATAATCATGAAAATGTAAAAGTTCTTCTATAATAGGCAATGTTGAGTCTTGTAAGCTTAGTTGGAATGGATATGGCACAGAGATGTAAAAGGTTTGAATCCATAATTTAATTTGACAAAGTTATGTAATTTTTACTAATATCTCACTTATTGAGAAAGACAGTGGTTATGAAGTTGGCTTGAAACCAGTTGGAGAAGTTTCGATTCCTTCCTTTCTTAAATATATGTAAGTAGGTTCTTCAAATGTATGATACGGTGGGAAATATCCATGCAATCATTTAAGATTGGAAGTTGTTAACTCCACTACTGATACTTCTTGTTTAGATGCGAAAGCTTGTCGTATTATAAAAATTACTAGTATTGCTGCTGTTAATGAAATGAACTTATGGATGAGATGGTATTTCATGTTGTGTATGCATCTGTATATTCAGAGTAACATCTCGGTAGTCCTGAAAGGCCAAGAAAATGTTGTGGAAAGAGATTTATATTAATGCTTACAAATTTAATTGTAAAATGAAGCTTTGCTCAGGTTGAGTTGAGTCTATAGCCTAAAAATAACGAAAATCAGTGGACAAAGCCTCTTATAATGGTGAATACTGCTTCTATTGATAAGATGTAGTGAAAGTGTCCTGCTGCATAGCATGTATCATGAAAAACACTGTCTAAGGATGAATTAGCTAGGACAATTTCTGTTAAACCTCCTACTGTAAATAAGAAAATAAAACCTAAGGCTCATAATATGGCTGGTGATCATTTTATTATCACCTCCATTAGTTGCTAATCAACTACATACTTTTACTCTTATGGGGATGGCAGTAATTAGAGTAGCTGATGTAATACGTGCTCATATCAACATCTATTCCTACTCTGAACATGTGTTGAGCTCATACGAGAAAGCCTGGGGAGACATTATGGCTCAGACTATTCCTATATACCCCAAAGGTTGTTTTCTTCCCAAATAATATTTGATGGTATGTGATATTATCCTGAAGTCAGGTAAAAGAAGGATGTAAAAATCTGGGTGGCCAAAGAAATCAGAATAAATGTTGATATAAAATTGGATCACCTCCACCTTCAGGGTCAAAGAAAGATTGATAGATTGTGGTTATTAACAATAAAGTGATTCTGGATGCTAGAACTGGGAGTGACAATAGTAATAGTGTGGCCAGAAGTAGGCTGGATCAAACAAACAGTGGTGTTTGGTAATGAGATATAGCTGGAGTTTTCATACTAATAATTGAGGTAATAAAACTTATAGCACCTAGAATTGAGTATACACCTGCTAAATGTAGGGGAAAAAATGGTTAGGTCAACAGAAGCTCCCATGTAGGCTAGACTGCCAGCTAAACATAGATATACTGTTCAGCCTGTTAGCCTGTTCTAAAAATGGTGGTGGAAGAGGTAAAAAACTTATTTATTGGGAGAAATGCTATATCAGGTGCTCCAGTTATTCGTGGAACTAGTCAGTTTCTGAATCCTCCAATTATAGTAGGTATAACTATGAAATTAGGTATAACTATGAAATTATTACAAATGCATGGGTGGTACAGCTACATTGTAGATTTGATCATCTCCTAGTAAAGCTTCGGGCTTGGTTTGGCATGATTAAAAGGCTTAAGACTACTTCTATTCTGGCACAGGCACCAAGAAACAGATGCTCAGTGACTATAACTTTATGGTTTGTTGAGAATAATCAGCAGTTTATGAACATAGTGAAATGGCTGAGCAAGCGTTAGACTGTAAATCTAAAGACAGGTTAAGGCCTCTTTTTGCCAAGCCCTGTGGTGAATGACATATTGAATTGCAAATTCAAAGAAACAGCTTTAATTCTGCCTGGCTTCTCCCCTATTTCTCCCCTGAATGGAGAGAGTAGATTGAAACCAACTGACTAAAGTATTTAGCTGTTAAATAAAATTCTGTGGGATGAAAGCTCATCAAATCCAGTAAGAATTTAGTTTAATAAAAGAGTGTGATTTGCATCCAGTTGATGTAAGATAAAGTCTTGCAATCCTTATTTTCAGGAATTCAGTAAATAATACTCGCTTAGGACTTTGAAGGCTCTTGGTCTGTGCTAACCTAAATTCCTAACCCAGTACTGATAATATTGATGATAAGGGAAGAAACACTGTTGATATTATGATTAGTGGTGGTAAAAGTATTATTCTTTTCATGTTTTCGTATTGTCATCTTTTTTTTTTTTTTTTTTGCGGTACGCGGGCCTCTCACTGTTGTGGCCTCTCCTGTTGCGGAGCACAGGCTCCGGACGCGCAGGCTCAACGGCCATGGCTCACAGGCCCAGCCACTCCGCGGCATGTGGGATCTTCCCGGACCAGGGCACGAACCCGTGTTCCCTGCATCGGCAGGCGGACTCTCAACCACTGCGCCACCAGGGAAGCCCCGTATTGTCATTTTATTTCATGTTATTTATTGATGGGGATGTGGTTAGTGATGTAGAGCAGATTAATCATATATAGATTGAGTAGTGCTATGATAGCTGTTGATGTTGGTAAAATATTATTTTTTGTTATTTCTTGAGTAATCATTCATATAGGTAAAAACCCTGAAAAGTGGTGGGAGGCCTCCTAATGATAATATAATAGTGAGAATAATTGTAGCAATTAAGGGTGTTTAATAAATTAGGAGAAAGATAGCATTGTGGTGGATGAATTATATATAAATAATGTAATGAGTGTTATTATATAAGTATAGGATTATTATAGTTGGATTATAAACTATAACAGCTGTTATTCAACCTATGTAACTAATTGATGAGTAGGCTATGATTTTTTGTAGTGGGGTTTGGTTAAGACTTCTTCATCCTCCTACTATGATTGATTAAAAAAATAGAGCTCTAGGGCTTCCCTGGTGGCGCAGTGGTTGAGAGTCCGCCTGCCGATGCAGGGGACACGGGTTCGTGCCCCGGTCCGGGAAGATCCCACATGCCGCGGAGCGGCTGGGCCCGTGAGCCATGGCCGCTGAGCCTGCGCGTCCGGAGCCTGTGCTCCGCAACGGGAGAGGCCACAACAGTGAGAGGCCTGCGTACCGCAAAAAAAAATAATAATAAATAAAAAATAAAAATAAAATAAAATAAAAAAAAATAGAGCTCTAAAGAAGATGTGGCACATATATACAATGGAATATTACTCAGCCATAAAAAGAAATGAAATTGAGTTATTTGTAGTGAGATGGATGGACCTAGAGTCTGTCATACAGAGTGAAGTAAGTCAGAAAGAGAAAAACAAATACTGTATGCTAACACATATATATGGAATCTAAGAAAAAAATTCATGAAGAGCCTAGGGGCAAGATGGGAATAAAGACACAGACCTACTAGAGAAGGGACTTGAGGATATGGGGAGGGGGAAGGGTAAGCTGTGACAAAGTGAGAGAGTGGCATGGACATATATACCCTACCAAACGTAAAATAGCTAGTGGGAAGCAGCCGCATAGCACAGGGAGATCAGCTCGGTGCTTTGTGACCACCTAGAGGGGTGGGATAGGGAGGGTGGGAGGGAGGGAGACACAAGAGGGAAGAGATATGGGAACATATGTATCTGTATAACTGATTCACTTTGTTATAAAGCAGAAACTAACACACCATTGTAAAGCAATTATACTCCAATAAAGATGTTAAAAATATATATATAGCTCTAATTAGTAACATGTTTAGATTAATGGATATGAAACTCGATATAAAATTGATAGTGGTACAAGTTTCTGTAATGTTAATAAAATTAGGACAGATATTAGTGGAGCTTCGGGCATTCAAAAGTGGAATGGGGAAAAGTCCAAGTTTTATGACAAGGGCTGTTGTGATAAAGGATGCTGTTGGAATTAAACACTTTTATAATTGTTCATTGGCCAGAATATATTAGATTAACAAGTATAGATGTGATGGCTTGTGTCAAAAAATATTTAATGGATGCTTCTTTGACACGTGGGTTGAATTTTTAAATTAAAACTAGAATAATAGCTAATATGTTTATTTCAAAGCCAATTCAGATTATTAATCCATGTGAGCTTATCATAACAACTGTAGTTCCTGACATGATAGTGAAATGATAATAAAAATAGGGAATTTATTAGTATGGGAAGGATATAAACCAACATTTTCGGGGTATGGGCCTGATAGCTTACTTAACTGACCTTACTATAGAATATGGTGTAATATGGTGGCATGGAAATTTTTGAATTCTTAAGAGTAGGTTCAATTCCTTAATACTAGAAATAAGAGGATTTAAACCTCTGTGATTTACTCCATCAAAGTAACTGTTTTGTCAGACATATTATGTTCAGTGGGATGCTTGATATAATGATCAGTAATGATATATTTCATATTCAAAGAGCTAGCGTTAGTAGTAGGAAGTTTTTCATAGAAGATGTATAAGTTGGTCTATTGGAATCGTGGATAGGATGCTTGTATTCATAGGGAAAAAAGGATAGGAAGATGATTTTGATAATAAAATTGAGTATAGTTCTGGTACATAGGAATAGAATTTTTGTAAAAAATATTTATTATAATAATGTTGGCATATTCTGCTAGGAAGAATAGGGCAAATGTGCCTGCTGCATACTCAACATTGAAGCCAGAGACAAGTTCTGATTCTCTTTCTGTTAGCTCGAATGGAGCTTGGTTGGTTTCTGCTAGGATTGAGAGAAATCATATCATGGTCAGTGGCCAAGATGGAAAAATTAGACATAAGTATTCTTGAGTAGTGATTAACGTTGAGAGGGTAAATGATACATTAATTAATACAACTGATGATAGAATGATTGCTAGTGTTACTTCATATGAAATTGTTTGTGCTATTGCTCATAGGGTCCCAATTACTGCATATTTTGAATTTGAGGTTCAACCTGATGAGAGACTATAATACAGCTAATATAAATAGTATGCCTAGGTTTCTATTGATTAATGGATATGGTGTGGGTAATGGAATTCATATTGTTAGGGCCAATGTAGAGGCTAGGACTGATGCAATAATATAGATATTGATGATGTTAATGGTTCTTTAATGAATAGCTGGTCAGCATTGGCAATGGGTTGGAGCAGGCCATCACATCCAACAATGTTTGGTCCTTCATAGATTTGTATATAGCCCAGTACTTTTCACTGGATTAGGATAAGGAATGCTGTAGCAAGTAGAATGGGAATAATTAATAAAAGAATGTTGATTATAACCAAATTGTTAAGGAAAGAAGTTAAATCTCTGGTTATAAAGATTTAAGTTTTATGCAATTACCAGGCTCTGCCACCTAATAAACCCTGTTCTTGGGCAGGGCTGGTGTAAATTAATTAAGATTAAGATTATGTCATCCATTAGTTTTGTAAAGTAGGCCTGATTTCTCTTGTCCTTTCATACTGGGAGAAATATGAAATATATAGAAATTGATCTGGATTACTTCGGTCTGAACTCAGATCACATAGGACTTTAATCATTGAACAAATGACCCATTAATAGTGGTTACACCATTGGGATGTCCTGATTTAATGAGGTTGTAAACCCTACTGTTGATATGAACTCCAGAATAGGATTATGCTGTTATCCCTAGGGTAACTCGTTCCATCGATGAAGCTTTTGGACCAATAAATGATAAAATATTTTGATTAGTTGGTCTAGGTTTTAATCACTTGTTTTACTCTCCGAGGTCACCCCAACCAAAATTTTAGTCCATTTAAAGTTTTGTTATCCCTTGATTTCATTAATTTTGGGGGAGGGGGTGTTGGACTAAATTAGAGCTCCATAGGGTCTTATCATCTTATTCTGTCATTACGCTTCTTCACAGGAAAGTCAATTTCTCTAATTAAAAAGTAAAATACATTGCAACTCCCTCTTTCTTTTCATTTCTGTTTGAATGGATAAACAAGGTCTTACTGTATAGCACAGGGAAATATCTCCAATCTCCTGGGATAAACCATAATGGAAAAGAATATTTTAAAAAATGTGTATATGTGAAAAACTGAGTCCCTTTGTTCTACAGCAAAGATTGGCACAGTATTGTAAATCAACTATACTTCAATTAAAAAAAAAAAAAGTAAGAGACAGTAAAACCCTCGTGTGGCCGTTCATTCAAGTCCGTATTTAAAGAACAAATGATTAAGTTACCTTCGTGTGGTCTGGATACCATAGTGGCTATTAAACATTTGTCACAGAGCAGTCAGTGCCTCTCATACTAGAAATGCTAGAGGTGATAGTTTTGGTAAACAGGCAAGGTTTGTGTTTGCGAGTTCCTTTTACTTTTAAAAATCTTTCCTTAAGCGCATACCTGTGTTGGGTTAACAACTGATTTAATAAATAATTATTAGGTTAAATTTATATTTAACTATCAGTGATTATCCATTCTGATATAATCTTATGTGAGGAGAAATAATTCTTGTTATTCATATTAACAGTATTGCTTCTGTTGATACATTGATCCAGTATTACGTTAGGAGTTAGTTTTTATTAGTGGAATTAAGATAAGTAAACTGTTGGACTTGAATGCTTTCTTATTTGGTGGCTGCTTTTAGGCCAACTATGATATTATTATGACAATAACTATGATATTAATAATGATAACAATATTATTAATATAATAATAACTTCCTTCTGAGGAAGTCTATATCCTGTATGTAAAGGGCTCTACCTATTTAGATTAATATTTAAATTTATGTTAGAATTGTTTCTTAAGGAAACCTAAAGTTGAACCAAAATTCTGTACTGGATAACTAACTATCACCAGGCTCATTAGGCTCTTCGCCCCTGTCTACAAATCTCATAATTCTGCTACATAGATGAGTTTGTTCTTTAAAAACTGTTCACAGGTTTCATCTTACTTCGGGGCATTTGACTTCTTTTTCTTAAATTGTTCTAGTTAAATCATTATGCAAAAAGTAGAAGGTGTAAACTTTGCTATTTAATCATTTAAATGCTTCTTTCCCCATTCCCTTATGGTACTTTGTCTGTAGCACTAGTTAAAATCTCTATCGCTATACTTTTGTTCGTAAATAAATGTTTAATTTATATACTATAATTGAACTTGATTAGTTTGGGCTAGTTTTGGTTCAAAGTGGTCATTTAAGATGAAAATCTAGTGGGTGTAAACTACATGATTTTAAGCTACACTTAGATCTGTCCAAGCACTTTCCAGTATGCTTACCTCTGACTGACCTGCCTCCTCTTAGATGTTAAATGGTTATAAATAAGTTGTATACATAGGTTTCGGTATTTGAGGAGGGTGACCATCTATGTGTGCATGCTTCATGGCCTAACTCAATTAAGCCTATTTTAAAATTTACTGCTAAATCCTCCTTTAGTTTTTAATTTTATAAACACTTTTGTGTAAAATTTAATGTTCTTAAAGTAGAAAATGTAGTCCATTTCCTTCTACCCCATAGGCTGCCTACACCTTGAACTAATAGTTTTATGTTGATGTTTGTGCTTACTATGCCTCCTTTTTAGGGTTTGCTGAAGATGGAGATAGTCTGTATTAGCAAGGAATGGCGAGGTTTATCAGGATTTACATCGATAGATTATAGAAAAGGCTCCTCTAGAGGGATAAAAAACACCACCAAGTCCTTTGAGTTTTACGCTATTGCAAGTAGTACTCTGGCATATAATTTTGTTCTAATTGTTTGGGTTTAGGACTAAGCATAATGGAGTATTAGATCCCAGTATGAGTCTTAGCTATCGTGTAATCAGGAATATTAAAGTCATTTTTGTAGTTTATTTTAGCTGCAGCTTTTTACAGCCTAATTAAAATTTAACTTCATTATAAGAATATCTTTAACATACTTTATACTGAAAATTTTATTAATTTGAGTTAATCATATGACCTTGGTGGCTGGCATGAAATTTCCCAACTCTAGTGAGTTAGTATAAATTAGTCAAATTTTTGTTTCTGGCTTAATTTTTATCACTGCTGTTTCCTGCAGGGTGTGGTTAATCTAGGTGTCATGAGCTACTTTTTAATGTGCCTGATGCCCACTTCTTTTAATCATTGTTGATCCAGAGGGCTTTCTCACTTGGATGTGGAATACTTGCATGTGTAATTTTATTAAGAATTAATAGAAAGACTGGGACCAAACCCATGTGTTTATGGACTTAGTAAACTCATCTAGGCATTTTTAGTGCCTTGCTTTATTAAGTTACAGTAACAAGCTAGATGTAAGGGGATCCCTGTCCATCAAAATTTTGTGAATTTAAGTAGCATGCTAGTGTTTAGTGGAAGTATTTTAAACTACTGGAGAGGGAGTAAGTTTTTCTAGTCCATAGGTTTAAAGTCAGAATTTTTGGTGTTTGAAATTTTCATTTTGTTAAAAATCTTGGCTAAAATATGTCTTAATTTGTGATTTAGATATTTCTTATAGAATGAGGGAAAGTAGGCTTTTGTGTACTGTTATATTTTAATCTTGTTTTGGAAATGTCAAGATTGGTATTAAATATATACACTTTGAGGTCTACAGGGGCTAAGGGGAGTTTGCTAATTTTTATTTGGACATGTGAATGTACACGTGTTTTATCAATTTTCTTATGTATTTTAAGCACTGATACATTATGGTTGTTGATGCTGTAAAATAATATTCAGTATAGGCTCAGCTAGATGTTGACTGACTGTGCTAAGGCCTCAGATGGCCATAGCTGGGTCACAGCATGCCCCCAAATTTAAAAATATCAAATGGATGACACCACAGTTATGTGTGCACATGGGATGATTAGTCATTAGTCCATCAAGATGTCTTATTTAAGAGGAAACCTTGAGAGATTTTAGATGAGATGGTCCTGAAATTAAGAACCAGATGCCACATACAGTTCAGTTCTAGAAACCCCCATGTTATGGGCCCAGAGCAAGAAGAGGGGCATGTTTGTGGGATAAGCTGCCTATTTCTCAAAGCTTGGGATTAAGGAAAGTCGTTGGTTGTGATAAGTATGGTGATTAGAGTTGATTTGACTTAATGGAATTTGTACAATATTTTATTCTACATAATCATATAATATTCATAGTTTGTACTCATACACATGGAGTAAACAGTGTATGATTATATATACAATGTATCATACAATCAAGTATGTATGTACTAATACATTGTAATGGGGCAGGTCATTTAATATACAAAGTACACAGCAATGGGTTCCTCTAGAATTTGTTTTTAATACTGACATAGTACATAACAATAATATTTTACTGTTTATGTGCAACTTTCAGGGAATAGTTTATGTAGAATTTCTGATGGCGGAGTTGGAGCTTCTTCCTTGATGTTGGAGGGAGGTTTTTCTCCTTTTCTGGTTTATAAGACCAGAGTGATAAACTACAAACACTCTTCATTTTAGAAGATTATTTCCAGTTAAGGTTGTGAGTAGCGTAAGTAAAGAATAAGAAAATAAAAGATTGATGCTAGTTGACCAATGATAAATGGGTGTTTAAATGGTTGTCCTCCAACTCATGCTAATGTTAGTAGGTCTGCTACTAGTAGTCAGAATAAGCATTGGCTGAGGGGTCAGAATACTATGCTTTGATATATGAACTACTGAGATAATTGCTAGAATTAGGATAGAAAATACTAGAGCTTATATGCCACCTTATTTATTGGGATGATATTGAGGCAATAACGTCCAAGTTTCTGAAATTTAAAAGGCTCTTAATTTTGCCAAAAGCTACCCTGAAGACAGCCTTAACCACACCATACTTACATATTTCCTCTGTCCCTTTTCTGGATCATACTTTTTAAAAGAGATTAATTTGGGCAGAAAAAAGAATTGATACTATATTCACTTAGGAGAAAGAAATCAGGGCATTGAGCTTTGAGCCCCCCAAAAAAGGAAAAAAGTAGAGCAGAAATCTACTTCCATACATTAATAAGCAATACAAAACAAAGTAGTTACATTGGTAGAACAAAGTAGTTATATTGGTAGAACCAAGTGGAAGGCTAAGGTAGTGATCAAAATGGGAAGACCCTCATGTAAAGAGATCCTTGTACATTATTTACATCAACATAAAGTTCATCTTGCACTCTTATTTCTAAAACTACTTTTCAAAATAGAAAGTTTTTATTGTAAATGTAATACCTAGCCATTATAAAAAATAAAGTGAAATTTGGACATTAAACATCCTGTGGAAAGTAAAAACCCCATCACCCAGGAATTACAACTTGGTGCATATTTTTTACAAAGGTTTTTGCATTAGGTGTATGCACTTTAAAACAAAAAAGAATTACCTTTTATCATCTAACAATGTCATGGCAATATTCCGTATCAATGACTATAAACCTTCATGATTATTTTAATTAATTGAAGTTGACTTACAATGTTGTTAGTTTCTCATGTACAGCAAAGTGATTCAGTTATACATATACATATACTTTTTCATATTCTTTTCCATTATGGTTAATTACAGGTATTCCCTGTGCTGTACAGTAGGACCTTGTTGTTTATTCATGATTATTTTAAATACCTACATAGTATATCACTATATGGGAGCTATCAACTCATTTAATCCTTCCAATTTTTTCATATAATAAACACATCTTTGCTTTCTTATTATTTTCTTATGACAAATTCCCAACAGTGATGAATTATAGTTTAAATGATAAATAAGGTTTTTAAAGGTTTTGAATTCAAATTGCTCTCTAGGAAAGTTACACTGATTCACTCTTCTAAAGATGGAGAAGATTTAGAATACTTTCTCAAGTTCACCCTGCTCATTGCTGGGTTAAAATTGTCAAATAAATTGATTGGGCTAAGTGCAGAGATTTAATTGGAAATATGCTATAAGGAAATACACCTGTACTAGTCAGAAATCTGGTGGCTGACCTGCTGGCCAATTCACCTTCAGCCATTCCCAGCCCCCTCTCCTTTACTCACTTAAAAATAAAGGCTAGTTGCTTTCTCTGCCTCTTAACACAATTCTGGCCAATAGGAAGTAAGCAGAAATGTGCTGGAAAAGCTTTAAATCTCCTGACAAAAAGGACAGATATACCTGGAACTGCCCCCCTCCCAGCTTTGGATGTAAATATGTAGTTGGAAGCTGTGGCAGCCATATTGCAACCATAAGGAAAAAGCCAAAAGAATCACTTGTTCTGTCCAATACCAGCAACAGATAAACTTGCAGACTTTGTGATGTGGAAAAAAACTTGTCTTTATCTGTTTAAACCATTCTTAGTTTTGTTTTCTGCTACCTGCAGTTAAAAGTTACTGGCAGATGAAACACTGCATGCTAAAGATAAGCAGTGGTTTCTGAGTTATCATAAATAATCATAAATATCATATATGATTAGAAGAAATATGGAAATAATCAGATATATTTTTAAATAGGGGTAAAATATGTACATATAGCAAGAGAGGATGGAATGAACCTTTAGTACTGAAAGCCACAGACACCATTAAACGCACATTTAGGAGAAGGAATAACGAAAGATGACCAAATGGAGAAAGGGCAGGATGCATGCCAGAGGATTACTGTGTTTGTCAAAATATGCTTTCTTCTCCTCCTAGGCACACAACCACACTATGTATTTCCCATCATTCCTTGCAGTTAGTTAGTTGGAAGCACAGATCAAGTTCTGGCTAGAGGAATGTGAACAAAGGTCGTGACGCCAGCTCTGCACCTGGCCCATAAACTCCCAGTTTCCTTCCTTCCCCATCCACTGGCCAAATGGAGAGGATTTTGAGCAGAGTCACAAAAATGGAGGGAGCCTGTGTCCTTGAATTACTGTATGGAGCAGGGCTCCTCCTCCAACCTCCTTAGAACCATGACGTGAGCAACATACTAGTTTACAGTGTTAAGTTCCCGGGATCTTATTTATCACAGCAGCTAGCATCATTCACTCTGAACAGGTGGGAGCAGTGCAAGTGGAAAAAGAGAATAATGAAGAAAAAAGATAAGCCTATGGTATGAATGGTAAGAGTGCTACCTGTTTGGTACACAGGTTCCCCAACCTGACCTAGATGAACTAAACTGCTCCTTTTCATGACATAGATTTAGCAAAATTTTCAATATTTAGGATGAAATTTTTTTCCAATTCCTTTTTTTTTTTTTGCTGTACGTGGGTCTCTCACTGCCGTGGCCTCTCCCGTTGTGGAGCACAGCCTCCGGACACGCAGGCTCAGCGGCCATGGCTCACGGGCCCAGCCGCTCCGCGGCATGCGGGATCCTCCCAGACCGGGGCACGAACTCATGTCCCCCGCATCGGCAGGCGGACTCCCAACCACTGCGCCACCAGGGAAGCCCTCCAATTCCTTTTTTTGCTCCTTTCTAAATGCGCTGGTTTCTGAGAGGCTTGATGTTCCTGATTACCTCCTTGAAAGAGTATGGTTTTAAAACTGAGTAACGCTGTGTTCCTAAGCAACTTGTCAGGAGGAAAGTCTTTGCTAAAGCTTAACATCAATTTAAGTATATTTAGAAACAAATAAAAATAATCCTTATTAAACAATTTCTATACTTTTGGGTTATAGTCCAAATGAAGTTTTCCTATATGATCAGTTAAAACTAAATAAGAGACCAATCTATATGCCTGTCTAAATGGTGATACAAAGTTCAACACCAATTATTCATTGCTTACCTAGCTTGCCTTGTCCTAAAGTCTATGATATAGCTATTATTACTATAAACAAGAGTACAAAAACACACAAACCAACTGATAAATTATATATTACATGTTTATTAAGGGCACAACTTTTATGTAAAATTTACATTTTTATGAAAAAATCAAAAATATTTACAAAATTTTGTAAGATTTGCCTTGTTCTAATTACAACTCAAAGTAGTAAATAACAATTTTTAAAAACTCACATTTGTTAGAGTTCTGTGTTTACAAGTTCTTGGTTAAAGAGGCAGCTACAAAGTTTATCCTATACATAAGCAAGAACCAGCTTGCTAAATACATTTCCGATTGAAAATCTATTGGTCTTTTTTACACCATTAGTGGATTTTTAAATGAAAAAATCAATATAAACTCATATGGCTTCAAAATTGTAACCTGCACCCAATACAAATTTATGTATCAGCACTTGGTATGAAGACTGTGGTAATTAGGAAAGTGCAGAAGTTTAACCATTTCACTAGTTTGTACATTGTAAGGTAATACTCGATTAAAAACAAACATGGTGAGTATAATGGTGTCTAAGTTCCAACAATAAAACATTAACTGCCCAATAAAAGCAGTTTGACTGCAAAGCAGTTACAGTTAAGATTCCAGTAAGGGACTGTAATTGGCATTTAAAAGAGTACAATATAAGTTAGAAATTCTAATTTTGTCCACTATTTAGTAAAGATGAAAATTTTAGCAAATTCTCTTATGTACTGCTTTAGTCAAATCTAAATTTAGAATTGGGCTAACATGGATATATTAAAAAGCACATATTGTGTTACATATATTACTAATGAGTAGATTTTCTGCTGTATTTAATATCGCAAGATGTTACATAAATGTCTAGTAGGAGGGGTTTTATTTTCTGTTAAGCTTAACAGAACAATTAGTGGTTTTATATAAATTATCATATATAACACATTTTATTACTTCTATGCAAAATGCAGGACACTGGTACTTACAAATAAATTTCCCATTTGTAAATTATGAAACTGTGTCCAAAATATTTAATTCCTTCAATTAATCAGGATTTGCTATAAAGTTAGGATTTTTACTATTTAATATTAGTAATATTAAGAAATGCTTAACCCAATCCATCATTTCAAATAATTTCCCTATTTTTAGCAGGTGACAATTAAGTAAGAACAAGAACATACAAATCGGTAATTTTTCCAATTGTTGAAAATGCCAAAACTAATCTTTTCTAAAGTGTTCCTCACAAACTACGACAAAATTCATGCTCACAACACATTCAGGAAATAAATGTACAGATTTCCAATAACAGAGTGAAGGGAAATGTTAAATGGAGAGTTAAAATACCAGTTACCAATTTATCATTACGGCTTTGCAGAACTTTCTGATGAGGTTAAGGTGGAATATCTGAAGGTAATTTTTTCCCCTGTAAACATATGCCATTAGTTATTTCTCTAGTGGCTACAGTGTATCACTAAAGAAGCGAGCCAGGGTTCTTAAGTATAAATTGTCCTTTAGTTATTCTGAACTCCCTTCCCAATTGCGGCCAAAGGTATTTATGAAAATTGCAATTATCTTGTAAAAATCCTTGACTACTTTAAGATTCCGAATAGAAGATCCAGACTGTTAGGAAAAAAGTGAGGCACATTAATGAACACAAACTAGATAGGCACATTTCTGGGTTTTGTTATTGTTTTACAAGGCACACATTATGCAATCCATATAAAAATAAATTAAATCTACAGCATTAATTCATCAAAACAATCACAACTTCTATAAAGTTAACTGCAGAAGTAAATTTCTCTGCTGTCTTTTGCAAGCTTATTTTAAAACACATTGCACTTGAGGATTAAAAAAAATCATATAAAACACCATTTACACTTTATTAATATGTTTATATGAGAATCAAATTATAGATTTTGCAAACACCTTGGACTCTGGTCTGATTATGGCACAAAACTCAATTTGATTGAGTGTTATAAATGAACATTATCCAAAACTTAGAATTCACGTTCTGTCTGTATCCATTCAATATCAAAACTTATAAAATTTCAAAATTATCTCTGACTCTAAAAACTTATGGAAAGCTGAATTATTTTGTGCTTGCTCTCCTGAAATTTCAGGCCTGATATTACACTAAAACCACAGACACTGAAGATAATTTAAAATTTCAGCCTATAAAAACTTCATTTTACTGACAATCTGAATAAATGTGTTTCCTGAATATTGCAGTTTATCATTTACAGCGTTGAAAATCATTTCAGTGCTATTTCTTTCGATGACTCACTTCAAAAGTGCAATTTAATGTTTGTAGTCAGCTCTTAAAGACATAATACAAGTTAGAATAGTGTTTGGAAAGAACAGATAATGCAGAAGGGCAGGTTTGTACTACTTCCTTGAGCCAACCACCTTCCCAGGTCCATCAACAATCTGCCAAGTATCGTCCTGAAAAACACCAAGCAGACCTTTGCAATTATAATTTCAAATGAACTCGAAGGAGAATATTTTCAGTGTGGTTACAGATACAAACCCCAGTTCCCATCTGCTGTTTACAATACATTAGAATCAGATCACAGGTGTTCAGCTAAACTGACCATGAGTACTCTCTCTCCCAGGTGTGTCTCTATCTGGCACCTTGTACCAAAGGTCAAAGAAAAAATTTCCATGCCTTTAGACTATAAACTACTTGACAGTCATTTAGTAAATGTTAGAATACAAATGTTTCCCATGTACATTATAAAGCTTGAAATCTCCCAACTTACCAGTGGCAAACCGCTTCTTTACTAAGGAAAGCCTATAGCCAGTGCCTACAAGTTCAATATCTACTCCTGAGAGGGTACTTCCCTCGCTGAGGAATTGCACTGCAAGTGTTGTGGGTTTACTGGGTCCTTCTGAAAGATCAAATTTTGCTCTGAGGGACCCAGAACCTACAAGGAAAAGAACAAAGAACTTATACAGGATAATGTATTTCACACCAAAAAAGGCAAATGAGCAAGTAAGCTGAACTGTGTCTGTCCTATGCCAAATTCGTGAAATGTGTACAGCAAACAAATCAATGTCCTGTTTCCAAATCAGACTTTATTCAGTGAATCTGAATTTTCGTTAAGTAATCTTCATCCATGCTTCTCTTTGACTTAATTAATAATAATCTTCAGAGGCATTTACTATTGAGATTCCTATGCTATATGCATGTTGAAATGAGTCAAAAGACAAGTCTGAGGGCCGCTCAGAAGGAAGCCCTAGAAGGGATGAGTGGGAATAAAGTCAAAAGAAAAGGACTGCTGACTACCATATAATGGGCGGGAGAGGTAAAGAAGCTAAGACAGCTAAGACTGGGAAGAGCTGTATCAACATTACTATTTTGTATTCACCCTTCTTTTTTTTCCCCCGCATATATATATATTTATTTTAACATCTTTATTGGAGTATAATTGCTTTACAATGGTGTGTTAGTTTCTGCTGTATAACAAAGTGAATCAGCTATACATATAGATATATCCCCATATCTCCTTCTTCTTGCGTCTCCCTCCCACCCTCCCTATCTCACCCCTCTAGGTGGACACAAAGCACGGAGCTGATCTCCCTGTTCTATGCAGCTGCTTCCCACTAGCTATCTATTTTACGTTTGGTAGTGTATAAATGGATAAAGAAGATGTGGCACATATATACAATGGAATATTACTCAGTCATAAAAAGAAACGAAATTGAGTTATTTGTAGTGAGGTGGATGGACCTAGAGTCTGTCATACAGAGTGAAGTAAGTCAGAAAGTGAAAAACAAATACCATATGCTAACACCCTTTGTTTTAAAATTTAACTGGTCTAACATCATGCCAATTATGTCTGAGGGGCTTTCTTTTCAATATAACCATTTATTCAGCATAACTCAGTCTAACTGTGGCATAAATAGTAAATAATTATGAATATTATAAATGCTAAGAAAATGCTATTTTCTTAACATGCTAAATGTTAAGGAAAAAAAAAAGCTATGGGCACATAAAATGGTGTGGGGATGACAGGCCTGTATCTCAGGCAAAGGTGACTACAGGTAGAGATGGGAGACCTGACAGAGCATGACGCATTTAAGGGAGCTACACCTACATCAGAAGAGCTGGAGAAGAGGGTACAGGTGGAAGAGAGTGGCAGAAGAGGAGACTAGACTGGCAGCAAGGAACGAGCTCTAAATATCTTTACAAACCACCAGAAGAAATAACCATAAGGAACCACCTAAGATATGGAAGACAAACATTTCAGGTAAGTCTCTTAGAAGGGCAGAAAGGTACAAGATGCAACGTAGGGAAACCACCTGAAGGTCAATAAAATAGTCTAGGATTCTAGGTGACAGGAAAAGGGGATCTGAACTAGGCTAAGGGAAAGGAAAGAAAGGAATGAATTTGAACGATATTTAAGAGTTGAAATCAAGGGGTGAAAAGGAGGAGGAGCCTAGGAGGATTCCCGGGTTTCTGGCTGGGGAAAGAACTGCTGGACAGTAGGAGTGACATTCTGTGATTCCCCGCATAGAAGCTGAACACTACAGAGAGAAATCTGGAAGAAAATATAACTATGACCCGTCCTATACTATTGTACCTGGTGGCACAGATCAATTGGGAAGATGAACTGCTGTATAATTCTTAACGCTTGCCCAAGCCCTCCTTAAACTTTTACAGTTCTTGATATGCAAAATTCAATTCTGTGAAAGTTCCACCACAGGCCAAGAGCAGCCACTTTGGCAATCCTTAAACTTTAGAATTATTTCCTGTCCCTCTTCTGGGCATAAAGGCAAAATAGAAATAGATTTCTGTTTTACAGTATTCTAATTTGGAGATTTTTTTTTAAAGGCTGACTAACCAACTCAGAACCACATTTATAAGATGTTTCCATTTCCTCACATAGACACTCTGATACCTGAACAGCAGAGGGAAACTATTAATATATCTGGTTAGAAAATTTGTGTCTTATTTTTAAGAGAACAAACTCCCTTCTTGGTAAATATTTACAGTAATACTGTTTCATTAAATATGGGGAAAATATACCCTTTCTTCCTTGCTAACTGGTTGTAAACTCTCAATTCAAGTAGCATTTCTGGTTTACTTCCAGTTTCAACTAGGAATTTCAGTTTTGTCTCCCATAGCCATACAGTTAGAGTAAAAAATCAGTACAGTTTACCCTTGAAAATAGGCAACCTTTAAGTACCAAACAGGAACAAAGGAACTAGAGATTAGCTAGGTTATTTCATACAATGTGTTATTCTCTAGTAGTAAAAGTCTGGTTCAGCACAGCAGGTCTGAATGAACAGACAATACAAGGTATGTTCCTGGACTTTTATGCAGAAATACCTATGAGAAAAACTACTGATGATATGTTTTACATTTTGATCACATTATGCTTAAAATGTTTAAAAGGAAAAAGCTGAGCAAAACTTGAAATGCCAAAAAACCCTACTGAATAGGAAAAGTAACTGGAGATTAATTAGGCATTCAAAAGAGGGCAGGAGAACTCTCCTTTGATTAAGAGAAACTACATATAAAATGTTAAAGACTTGGGCTTCCCCGGTGGCACACTGGTTAAGAATCTGCCTGCCAATGCAGGGGACAAGCCCTGGTCCGGGGAGATTCCACATGCTGTGGAGCAACTAAGCCCGTGTGCCACAACTACTGAGCCTGCGCTCTAGAGCCCACAAGCCACAACTACAAAGCCCGCATGCTGCAACTACTGAAGCCTGCGCGCCTAGAGCCCGTGCTCCACAACAAGAGAAGCCACCGCAATGAGAAGCCCGCGCACCGCAATGAAGAGTAGCCCCCTCTCGCCACAACCAGAGAAAGCCCGTGCGCAGCAACAAAGACCCAACACAGCCAAAAATAAATAAATTTAAAAAAAAAGTTAGTCTTGACTGTCCTGGGAATTGTATTCTAAATTGAGTTAGGGGATATACTAGGAGTGATCAACTAACTCGCAGAGACTTTTTCTTTGCATTGGGAACACAGATGCGGACATGGTGGGAGGAGGCAATTAACTTGCTTCTCCTTAAAATAATGGTCACAGAATTAAAGGCTGTTGATGGTTAGTTTTAATAAGGGGAAATGACCAAGGTAAGGTTCTCCTGACAGAGAAAAGACAGAGGGGCTTTTTAAGGCCGGGAAGCTTCTGCATGATTTCTGGGAGGCCAGGAGGACCCCAAGAATGAGCTAAAGAGTGTGTTAATTAGTATCAATTAGTTTTCAGTTTCAATTATCAGGTTACCTAGACTTCTATAAATTTACTTTATTAGGTATCTTCTATTAATGGTAGCATGTGAACATAAGAAGCATTTATATAATATTTATAAAGCTATAGCAAAATATTATTTTTCTCAGAGAAAGCATATTCAATCTAGAAGAAAAAAATGTGTTCTGAATCTCAACTGGTCCACTCTTATTATAAGGTATTAACTTCCACCTAGTGGTCAGTTTTAGAATTGAAGGCATGAAATTCCAGGAGAAAATTTTCCATAAACATGCCGAAAAAATCCATGTGACATCACATTATAAACAACGAAAAAAACATGCACACACTTACCTCTATTTTCTGATTTTTCTGAAATACCAGAGAGTTTCCAAAAGGCTTTCATCTGTTCTGCATTCCTGTAAGAACAAATGTTTTCAGATAATGTGTCTAGAATAGTACCTTGTACATAAGTTAACACTCAATAAATACATTTTAAATATTTCACTAGAACTATGGTGCTAGATTTACTTTGAATAGTATCACCTGGTGAAAATGTGTTTATGAGTAATATAAATATAATACTCTTATCTTTATAAATGGATATTTACCAAATTATGTAAATTCTTTTCATTTCTACTGATCAGAGAAAGGAAAACAATGCATAGGTGACCCGGTATCTTCATTACTCAAGGAAAACACAGTTTTATTACTAAACGGTGAAGCAAATATAAACGAAGAGTGGTTAGAGTCTATACTAATATTAATGGAGGGAACAAGAGAGGTAGTTAAGAGATGTAAAAACTAATACTAAAGACTAACCAGATAGGTATTCCTATAGATATGCTAGACGCTATATTTAATCCTATAAAATAATATCTTTATTTTTAAAACGAAAAAAAAGAAAGTTTAGAGAAATGACATACTTTGCCTAAGGGTAAAGTTGTATTGAATCATTCGAGTCTGGGTGGGGACAGCAAGACTAGTTTGTTTATTTTGGGTTGCGGCTACTGTAGCTTGACTAGTGAAATGTACAGTACCTTTTATAGCATGGTTTCTTTGGGAAAATACACTACCTTATAAGACAACTTTCAGAACTTAGGTTCTAAGACTCAGGGATTGCAACAGAAACTTAGTGGGAATTCAGAAATCTACTTAATTTACCATATTGCAGGGGGAAGGGACTGCATGTTTGTGACTCCTCCATCCACTGGTACGACCACCTGTACATTGGAAAGCACACTTGGTGCCACCATAGCTTCTGGGTTGTACTTATAATCCACTCTAAGATCTGTGGTGCCAGCACTACATTTCCAATATGTTGCAAGATTTAGAGGAGTGGACTGGATACCATTTGATGATACCTTTAAAGAGAGAAAAAAACAAACAATTGCCTTTGACCTAAAAAAGTAAACAAGTCATGTTAACGACATATACTTGAACACAAGAGCTCACACATTCAAAAATAATAATGAGGGAGCTGTCTTTTGCTAGGCGGAGTGAAGCAGGCTCATCTCAAAGGCGTAAGTGTGGACCTGGGACTATTTACATGAAAATTTCTGTGGTGCTTGTTTAAAATGCACATTCCACTGGCTCCAAATGCAGAAAATCTGGAGGCACTGGTGGTATAGGGATTAGTATAGCTGCCTTCCAAATGCAGAAGATCTGATTCAACTGCTTAGGTACAGGGCACAGAAATCAGCGTGTTGTGTGATTCTTATTTATGCATGTAATGTTTGAGAACCTCTCAACATTCAACATAGAATTCTGAGATTCTTTTTAAGAATTCAGACTTAAAACAGTTAGAAAAACTGGATCGCCACACAGTTCTGCAAGCCTGGAGTTAGAATACTTCCATCTTGAAATGTTTAATTTTAATCACATGAACTACAGTAAATGGTGCAATTCCTTCCAATTCTTCAGTTCCTTGCTCAAATGACTTACTCCTTTTTAATGAGATCTATTACATTGAAAACTGTATTTTCACTCTTCCTTACCTTACTCTACAGACTTTCCTTTCTCCATAGCACAACATACATTATTTACTTACTATGTTTACTGTCTATTTCCCTGTGCTACTCACAGCAATTAGCAAGCACTGAATAATAAATATTTGCTGAATGAATGATAAATACTTGGAATAAACTTTAAGTCAACGTTAAGTGGCAGCACTTTTTTATTCTTTAAAGTATTTATTTACTAGAAACATAAGCCATTTTAATACAATTATCCTATTAAAAATTCAAATAAGACATAAATATATGAAATAGGAAATTTATCTCTTGGCATTCTTACTCCCCACTTTTTTTAATTTAAAAAAATTTTTTTTATACAGCAGGTTCTTATTAGTCATCCATTTTATGCACATCAGTGTATACATGTCAATCCCAATCTCCCAATTCATCCCACCACCACCCACCACCACCACTTCTCCCCCTTGGTGTCCATATGTTTATTCTCTACATCTGTGTCTCAATTTCTGCCCTGCAAACTGGTTCATCTGTACCATTTTTCTAGGTTCCATATATGTGTGTTAATATACGGTATTTTTCTCTTTCTGACTTACTTCACTCTGTATGACAGTCTCTAGATCCATCCATGTCTCAACAAATGACTAAATTTCGTTCCTTTTTATGGCTGAGTAATATTCCATTGTATATATGTACCACATCTTCTTTATCCATTTGTCTGTTGATGGGCATTTAGGTTGCTTCCATGACCTGGCTATTGTAAATAGTGCTGCAATGAACACTGGGGTACATGTGTCTTTTTGAATTATGGTTTCTCTGGGTATACGCCCAGTAGTGGGATTGCTGGGTCATATGGTAATTCTATTTTTAGTTTTTTAAGGAACCTCCATACTGTTCTCCATAGTGGCTGTATCAATTTACATTCCCACCAACAGTGCAAGAGGGTTCCCTTTTCTCCACACCCTCTCCAGCATTGGTTATTTGTAGATTTTCTGATGTTGCCCATTCTAACTGGTGTGAGGTGATACCTCATTGTACTTTTGGTTTGCATTTCTCTAATAATTAGTGATGTTGAGCAGCTTTTCATGTGCTTCTTGGCCAGCTGTATGTCTTCTTTGGAGAAATGTCTATTGAGGTCTTCTGCCCATTTTTGGATTGGGTTGTTTGTTTTTTTAATATTGAGCTGCATGAGCTATTTATATATTTTGGAGATTAATCCTTTGTCTGTTGATTCGTTTGCAAATGTTTTCTCCCATTTTGAGCGTTGTCTTTTCACCTTGTTTATGGTTTCCTTTGCTGTGCAAAAGCTTTTAAGTTTCATTAGGTCCCATTTGTTTATTTTTGTTTTTATTTCCATTACTCTAGGAGGTCAATCAAAAAAGATCTTGCTGTGATTTATGTCAGAGTGTTCTTCCTATGTTTTCCTCTAAGAGTTTTATAGTGTCTGGTCTTACATTTAGGTCTCGAATCCATTTTGAGTTAATTTTTGTGTGTGGTGTTAGTCTTACTCCCCACTGTTAACATCATGGTACATATACTTCCAAATTTTCTAGGGATGCAAACGTAGATCTGTCTCATTCTTTTAAATGGCCACAATAATTAATTTAATCAATCTCTTCCTCTGTGGATGTGTACTTAGGTGGTTTCCAAGCAATGCTGCAGTGAATATCCTTTCTACCTTCCCCCCACCACACCCACCCTCTAATTTGTGTGATTTCCAAAGAACAGATTTCTGGAACTGGAATTGTTGAGTTAAAGGTTACATATACTCAATGATCTAACAGAGTTACCTTCTAAGAGGTTCTATTAATTTGTACTCCTATCAACAAGTGGTCACACCTCTCCTAATAGAGCAGTCTTTTTCATTTTTGTCAATCTAATGAGGACTAAAACTGGTATCTCACTGTTGTCTTAATATTCATTGTTCTGATTACTACTGACATGGAGCATCTTTCCATAAGTTAGCTACTGAGTTATTCATCTTTTATTTCTAATTTATAAGGGCTCTTTGGAGTAAACCTTTTGGTCTGTCTTACAATATTACACATGCTTTTCCTTCAGATTAAATACTGATTCTGTTTAAGGGTTTGTGTGTTTTAACCAAACATCTTATAAACACACGTATTTCTTTCTTTTTGTCTCAAGTATCTCATTCTCTTATTGCATGACTTCTGGGTTTTGTATTGTATTCAGAAAGGTATTCCACACTTCAAGATTAAAATATGTAATAAACATTTACAACACATACACAACACACATGCATACATACCCACATACATACATATATATTCATCCATGCTTTATTTTCATATCTTTATGGCTTCATTTATTATTATTAAACCTTTGATACATGCAGATTTTATTCTGGTTAAAGGTATGAGCTAGGGATTCAGCTGAATTTTTTTCCCCAAATCTCCAGCCTGCTGCCCCAGTATCATTTACTGAAAAATTCATCATTTCCACATTGTCTTGAAATGCTACTTTGTCATAGAAAGAATTTTCCATTTATTCTTAGATCTATTTCTGGATACTCTAATCTGTTTCATTCATCTGGCCATCTATTGTTGTGCCAGTTCCAAACTATTTTAAATACTGTTGGCTTACAAAGTTTTCCCATTAAAACTAAAACATTACTCCACATTGCTGTTTAAAACGTTTCTTAACTTAATTTTCCGAGCTTTATTCTTCTGAGAACTTGAAAATACTGTCAAGTCTCCAGACACAAATATATAAACACCTCCACTGAGTTTCTGATCAGGATCACATTAAATTTATAAGCTAAGTTAGAACAGCTAAGCTTTCTAGAATACGAGTCTTCCTTTAAGTAAAGTATACCATTCTAACTATATTTAAGGCAGCAGAGATGATGTTATGTTTCTTAACTAGTTTAAAAAAAATTTTTGTCTCCATTATAGCTACAGGAAAGGATGCTGTAACAGATCTTTAAAAAAATTTTTTTTAATTGAAGTATAATTGACATGTAACACTATATTAGTTTCAGGTGTACAGTGTAGTAATTTGATATTTATATACATTGTGAAATGATCACCACAGTAAGTCTAGTTACCCTCTGTCACCATACATACAAAGTATTTTTTTTCCTGTGGTGAGAACTTTTAAAATATACTCTTAGCAACTTTGAAATATGCAATACAGTATTATTAACTTTGGACACCATGCTGTACATTACATCCCCATCACTTATTTATTTTATAACCAATAGTCTAACTTTTGACCCCCTTCATCCATTTCACCCACTCCTAACCCCCTGCGCCTCTAGCAACCACCAATCTGTTCTCTGTACCTATGAACTTGGTCTGGTTTGTTTGTTTTTTAGATTCCACACATAAGTGAGATCATATGATCTCTGTCTTCCCTTTCTGACTCATTTCATTTAGCATAATGCCCTCAAGGTCCATCCATGTGGTTGCAAATGGCAAGGTTTCCTTCGCTGAATAGTATTCCATTGTATATATGCAGCAAATCTTCTTTATCCATTCATTTATTGGTGAACATTTGGGTTTTTCCATATCTTGGCTACTGTAAATAACACTGCAATGAACACTGGGGTCCAAAAATCTTTTCAAGTTAGTATTTTCATTTTCCTCGGATAAATACCCAGAAGCGGAACTGCTGGATCATATGGTAGTTCTATGTTTAATTTTTTGAGGAACCTCCAAAGTGTCTTCCATAGTGGCTACATCAATTTACATTCCCACCAACAGTGCACAAGGGCTCCCTTTTCTCTACATCCTTGTCTTTTTGATGACAGCCATTCTCACAGGTGTGAGATGACAGCTTATTGTGGTTTTGGTTTGCATTTCCTGATCATCAGTGATGGTGAGCAACTTTTCATGTATCTTTTGGCCATCTGTATGTTTTCTTTGGAAAAATGTCTATAAAGATCCTCTGTCCACTTTTAAAATCAGATTGTTTGTTTTGCTATTGAGTTGTATGTTCTTTATATATTTTGGATATTAACCCCTTGTCAGATATATTGTTTGCAAATAATCTTCTCCCATTCAGTACATTGCCTTTCCGTTTTGTTGATGTTCTTTGTCGTGCAGAAGCTTTTTAGTTTAATGTAGTCCTGCTTGTTTAATTTTGCTTTTGTTGCCTTTGCTTCTGAAGTCAAATCCAGAAAATGATCACCAAGGCTGATGTTAAGAACCTTACCACCTATGTTTTCTTCTATGAGTTTCAGGGTTTCAGGTCTTGCATTCAAGTCTTTAATCCACTTTGAGTCAATTTTTGTGTAATACAGTAGTCTAGTTTCATTCTTTTGCATGTGGCTATTTAGTTTTCCCAATACTATTTTTTTTTAACATCTTCCCAATACTGTTTATTGAAGAGACTGTCCTTTCCCCAATGTTTATTTATTCTTGGCTCCTTTTGTCATAAATTAATTGAGCATGTATGTGTGGGTTTATTTCTGAACTCTCTATTCTGTTCCATTGATCTATGTGTCTATTTTTTTGCCAATACCATCTTTTGCTTACTATACCTATGTCATATGGTTTGAAATCAGGGAGCATGATGCCTCTAACTTTTTGTTCTTTCTCAAGATTGCTTTGGCTATTTGGGGTCTTTTGTGATTCCATACAAATTTTAGGATAGTTTATTCTATTCCTGTGAAAAACTGCCAATGGAATTTTAACAGTTTTTGCATTAAACCTGTGATTGCTTTGGGTGGTATGGATATCTTAACAATTTTAATTCTATCGATGAGCATGGAGTATCTTTTCATTTAGTTTTGTCTTTAATTTCTTTCATCACTGTCTTATAGTTTTCAGTGTACAGGTCTTTCACCTCTGTGGTTGAATTTATTCCTAAGTATTTTATTCTTTTTGATGCAATTGTAAATGGGATCATTTTCTTAATTTCCTCTGCTAGTTCATTATTAGTATATAGAAACACAACAGATTTTTATATATTTTGTATTTTGCAACATTACTGAATTCATTTATTATTCAGTTTATTCATTTATTATTCAGTATTCTGAGTTTTTTTTCTTATGGAGTCTAAAGGTATTCTACATATGTCATCTGCAAAGAGTGACAATTTTACTTCTTCCTTTCTAATTTGGATGCCTTTTCTTTTTCTTGCCTGATTTATCTGGCTAGAACTTTAATACTATGTTGAATAAAAGTGGTGAGAGTAGGCATCCTTGTCTTGTTCCTGATCTTAGAAGAAAATCTTTCAGATTTTCACCACTGAGCATATTAGCTATAGGCTTGTCATATATGGCATTTATTATGTTGAGGTATGTTCCCTCTATACCCACTGTGTTGGGAGTTTTCATCATAAGTGGATGTTTAAATTTTGTCAAATGTTTTTTCTGTAATCCACTGAGATGATCATACGATTTTCATCTTCATTTGTTAATGTGGTGTATCACGTTGCTTGATTTCTGGATGTCAAACCATCCTTTCATCCCTGGACTAAATCCCACTTGATCATGGTGTATGACCCTTTTAATGTATTGTTGCAGTTTGTTTGCTAATATTTTGTTGAGGATTTTTGCATCTATGTTCATCAGGGATATCAGCCCGTAATTTTTTCTTGTAGTGTCCTTGTCTGGTTTTGGTATCAGGGTAATGCTGGCCTCATAAAATGAGTTTGGAAGTGTTCCCTCCTTTTCTATTTTTTGGGAAGAGTTTGAGAAGAATTGCTATAATTCTTTTAGTGTCTGGTAGACTTTGGTAGTGAAACCATTTGATCCCAGACTTTTGTTTGTTGGAAGGTTTCTGATTACGGATTCATATCTCCTTACTAGTAATCTATTCATATTTTCTACTTCTTCATGATTCAGTATTGGAAAGCCGACCGTATGTTCCTAGAAATGTATCCATTTCTTGTAGGTTGTTGGCAATTTGTTGGCATATAATTGTTCATAGTAGTATCTTATGAATCTCTGTATTTCAGTGGTATCAGTTATTAACAGCTCCTCCTTCATTTCTGGTTTTATTTGAGCCCTCCTTTTTTCTTGGTGAGTCTAGATAAAGGTTTGTCAATTTTGTTTACCTTTTCAAAGAACCAGCTCTTAGTTTCATTGATCTTTTTAGTCTCTATTTCAGCTCTGATCTTTGTTATTACTTTCCTTCAACTAACTTTGGGCTCCGTTTGCTCTTCTTTTTCTAGTTACTTGAGGTGTAATGTTAAGTTGTTTGAGATTATTCTTGTTTCTTGAGGTAGGCATGTATCACTATGAACTTCCCTCTTAGAAATGCTTCTGCTGCATCCCATGAATTTTTGGTATGTTGTATTTCCATTTTCATTTTTTTCAAAGTATTTTTTGATTTCTCCTTTGATTTCTTCATTGACCCGTTGGTTACTCAGTAGCATACTGTTTAATCTATCCATATTTGTGATTTTTCCAGTCTTCTTCTTGTAACTGATACCTAGTTTCATACCACTGTGGTCCTAAAAGAGATGCTTGATATGACTCCAATGTTAAATTTATTATGACTTGTTTTTTAACCTAATATATGATCATGGAAAATGTTCCATATGCAGTTGAGAAGAATGTGCACTCTGCTGCTTTTGAATGGAATGTTTTCTGTATATCTGTTAAGTCCATCTGGTCTAACATGTCATATAAGGTTGATGTTTCCTTATTGATTTCTGTTGGGATAACTTATCTATTAATAAAAGTGGGTATTAAGGTCCCCTACTATTACTGTATTGCTGTCTATTTCTCCCTTTAGGTAGGTCTCTTAATATTTGCTCTATGTATTTAGGTGCTCCTATGTTGGGTGCATAATTATTATTATTTTTTGGGTGCGTAATTATTAACAAATGTTAAACATCTTCTTGTTGGATTGACACCTTTATCAATATGTAATGCCCTTCTTTGTCTCTTATTACAGTCTCTGTTTTAGTCTATGTTTTTCTTATGTAAGTATAGCTACCCAAGCTTTCATTTGGTTTCTGTTTGCACAGAACAGCTTTTTCCATCCCTTCAACTTTCATTCTGTGTGTGTCCTTACATCTGAAGGGAGCATCTTATAGGCAGCATATAAATAGGTCTTATTTTTTTAATCCATTCAGCCACTCTATTGATTGAAGAATTTAGTCCATTTACAATTAAAATAATTATTGACAGGTATGTATTCACTGCATATTGTTAATTATTTTCTGGCTGTTCTGTTCTCTTTCTTTGTGGTTTGATAACTTTCTTTAGTGGAATGGTTAATTTCTTTGTCATTATCTTTTGTGTATCTGCTATAGGTTTTTGCTTGGTTGTTACCATGAGGCTTACATATAACAACCTACATAACAGTCCATTTTAAGCTGCAAACAATGTAAGTTTGAATCATTCTAAAGGTCTGCATTTTTACTCCCCCTCTGTTTTCTGTTTTTGATGTCACATTTTACACCTTTTTATCTTGTGTATCCCTTCACTAATTATTGGAGTTATTTTTACTGTTTTTGTCTTTTATCCTTTTACTATTTTTACTCTGTGATTAATCCACTACCTCTACTATATATTTACCTTTACCAGTGAGATTTATACTTTCATACTTTTGTTACTAATTGGCACCCTTTTCAGCAAATTAGTCCCTTTAACATTTCTTGTAAGGCTGGTTTATTGGTGATGAACTCCTTTAGGTTTTGCTTGCCTGGGAAACTCCTTATCTTTCTTTCAATTCTGAGCAATAACTCTGCCAGGTAGAGTATCCTTCGTTAGAAGTTTACTTTGAATATATCCCTTCTGGCTTGCAAAGTTTCTGCTGAAAAGTCTGCTGATGGTCTTATGAGAGCTCCCTTGGTTTTTCTCTTGCTGCTTTTAAGATTCTTTTTTTAAACGTTTGACATTTTAATTATAATGTGTCTTTGTGTGGGTCTCTCTGGGCTTCCTGGATCTGGATGTCTGTTTCCTTCCCCAGGTTAGGGAAGTTCTCAGCCATTATTTCTTCAAGTAAGTTTTCAGTCCCTTTACCTCTATTCTCCTTCTGGGACCATTATAATGTGTATGTTAGTTTGCTTGATGTTGTCCCATTAAGTCCTGTAAGCTATCTCCGCTTTTTAAATTTCTTTTTTCTTCTTGCTGTTCTGATTAGGTGAGTTCCACTGCCCTGTCTTTGAGTTCACTGATCCTTTCTTTGCTTCATCTAGTCTGCTGTTGAACCCCTCCAGTATATATTTCAGATCAGTTATTGTATTCTTCAGCCCAGTGACTTCTATTTGTTACTTTCTTATGTTTTCTGTTTCTTTGTTGATGTTCTCACTGTGTTTATCCATTCTTCTCCCAAGTGAGGTGAGCATTTTATGACCATTACTTAGAACTCTTTATAAGGTAAATTACTTATCTCTGTTTCGTTAAGGTGCTTTTCTAAGGTTTTATCTTGTTCTTTTAGAATATATTCGTTTCCTCATTTTACTTGATTTTCTGCGCTTCTTTGTATTAGATGAAATAGCCACCCCTTCCAGTCTTGAAAGAGTAACCTCGTGTAGGAGATGAACCTTATTGTTCAACCTCGCCTTAGCTCTTGGTTGCCTCTCAAACCTCTCTGATTGTCCAAGCAGCCTATTTTATATTTAATAACTCCTAATTGTCAAGGGTGTGCCAAGACCTGTCAGTGTTTCAAAGCAGGAAATCTGCCAGCACATAGATTCAGACTGACTAGGAAGCTAGACCCTCAGGCAGCAGCTTTTTTTTCTTTTTTTTTTTTTTTTGCGGTACGCGGGCCTCTCACTGTTGTGGCCTCTTCCATTGCGGAGCACAGGCTCCGGACGTGCAGGCTCAGCGGCCGTGGCTCACGGGCCCAGCCGCTCCGCGGCATGTGGGATCTTCCTGGACTGGGGCACGAGCCTGTGTCCCCTGCATCGGCAGGCGGACTCTCAACCACTGCGCCACCAGGGAAGCCCAGCAGCAGCTTTTAAAGTATGCAAATACATATAGTTCTGTGGGACTGAATACAAATGTTAGCCCTGCTGGCCACCAGATCAGATGATCTGGAGGTGTCCCCTGGGTGACAGTCATAAAAATCAGGGCTCTAGACGAGTGTATAAGTTCCTTTCTGGGAGATACTGGTGAACTGTAGCAAGGCAGAGGGAGAGTGAATTGACTGCATTCCCCTAGCCTATGTTCCCTAAAAGCATATCTGTAGACCCCTAGATGTGTGTCAGACCTGAAGCCTGCCCCTTAGGCTGCTGCTCCAGGCCAAGCACATGGGTCTCTTTCACAGAAACACTATGGGTGTTTTTCAGTCTGCTTTCTGTGCATCGCCCTGGGGGCAGTAGCCTGCCAAAAACTGTCTCACTGATTGTTATAGTCCTGTGGGACCCAGAAATGCAAGCTCCCCTGGCCTCCAGAGCCAGGAGATCAAGGGTGTCCCCTGGGCTGCAGCTTCAAAAACTGGGGCACCAAACATCTACAAAAACTCCCTTCTTGGAGATACTGGTGTCACAGAAGAAGTGCAAAGATGACACCCACTGAGGAAGGGGGAAAGAGGTCTTGAATAAAAAGCCAGCTTTAGCATGAGAGAGGGAGAGCCCACTGGTTGGAGTGTAAAGATGGCACCCACCAAGAGAAAAAGTCTATAGTAAAAAAAAATAAATAAATAAAGTGGTGCCTGTTGGCTTTAGCAAAGTAGATGGAGCAAGTAAAAGAGGTGCCCTCCAGCACCTCATTCCCTGGAGAGTATCTCAACATGCCCTGGCCCCTCAAGCCAATGCTTTAAGACCAGCAAATGAATCTCTTTCACATATAGTCTGTGCACTTCTCAAATGGCCGCTTGTATGCTAGGACTTAGGGTGCTTGAGTTTGCATGCAAGCCCTTTAAAGCCGTTTCTCAGATCCCTACAGCCCTTTGGTTCTTGTGGATACGAGCTCCACTGGTTTTCAAAGCCAGATGTTTTAGGGACTCGTCTATCAAGTGTAGGTCTCAAAAGCTGGGGTGTCCATGCGGGTTACAAACTCTTTGTTCCTCAGGGAGAGGCTCCAGATTTGTGAGTTCCATCCAGATGGTGGGTTGCCATGATGGGGTTGAGGCTTATGGTGAGACCGTGTCTCAGCCTCTCCTACTCGCCTCAGTGTGGCCCTTTTCTCATTGGCTGATGTGAAGGAGCTGTTTAGCTATCTTTCAGGTCCCTTTCAGAGGGAATTGTTCCACATGTATCTGTATATACGCCATGTTGGTGTATCCATGGGAGAAGGTGAGATCAGGATCTTCCTATACCATCTTGGACTACCTCTCCAGCTCTAATTAGTTTTTTTATTGTGAATATCTTTCTCCATTAGTTTTCCTAACTGGTTGTTTTGAAAGCCATTAATTTTTATATTAATTTTTTAAATGACCACTTTGCTAAATTCTCCTGCATCAGTTTTTCAGTTGATTCTCTTGAGTTTTCCAGAAATATGTCACCTGTAATAAATATTATTTTTATATCTTCCTTTCCAATATTTATCACCACTTATTTTATTCTCCTGTCTAACTGTACTAACACATCCAGAAAAACCTTATACACTAACAGGAATAATGACTTTGCTGACTTTCAATGCTTTAGGTATTTCATTATTAAGACTGATATGCTGGTCTTTTCAGGTGAAGGACATTCATATATTTATATTTGCTCAGTATTTTAATTGGTAATAGATAGATGGTGGATTTGATCAAATTGGCCAAAATCTCCATAGGCTTATTAACAGATTTTTTGATTTTGAAACATCCTTGCATTGCTCGAATGAACTTCATTTGGCCATGACATATTATTCATTTAATGATATGCAAGATTCTGTTTGTTAATATTTTAATTAAGGATTTTTATAATATGACACTCACCTGATACTTTAATACATCTACATTATAATAAGAAGCAGCTGGATTTTGCTCTGATAGCTTCTTGAGGTAGATAGTAAGAGCTTGCATGTTCATCCAAAAATCTTTTGTGTTAGAATCACATTGTGATGGATCACTGTATGTATAAGAAATATTTTCATTATTATTTATTATTTCATATTTATTTATTTATCTTTATCCTATGCCTCTCTGTAGTAATTTGGTGACCTGGCAAAGACCAGTAGAAATGAACCAAAAGATGGGATGAAGTAAAACTAAACTTAGGGGATAAAGAATGGAACATAGCAGAAAGCTGCCTAAAAGATGAGAAGATGTACAGTAGAGAAGGATTTAACAATGACTACTACCACCACTAGCACAAACAACAAAGACAGCAGAATCCTATTTAATCATAATAAATAATTGTGATATTGTCTTCAAATTGAATTTCTGTTGCTTTGAAGAAGAAAGAAAAAATTTCTTAAAAAGAAATTTCACCTTCAAAACAAAAGTATACAAACCTGGGGATTTCCCTGGTGGTCCAGTGGTTAAGACTGTGAACTTCCACCACAGGGGTACAGGTTCGATCCCTAGTCAGGGAACTACGACTCCATATTGCCCCCCAGTGTGGCCAAAAAATTTAAAAAAAAACTGAAAAGTACACAAACCTGAACACAAGTTGTGCATTTGGAAGAATTTGTTCTAGTCTGTTGATATTTTTCACCCTGAAGCAGAGCACAGCTGGGGATGGATTACTAGTGAAGACTTTAATAACTCCGCTTGGAAATGATATTGTCATGTCACCAGTGATCTTCACAATACACCTGAAAGTAGGCATTTTGAAAAATTTAAATAGTTTAAATAAGGCATTTTAACCTCCATTTAAAGCATATTTAGTTTTAAAAGGGCTTTATTTATATATATAGCCTTTTATCATAATTACCATGAATTATTTTTTCAATTATAAAAAATGATTCTATGTGAAATGATATATTCATCTAACACCAGTTTTTCCTAGAATTAAATTCCAAACACAAATGGAAGCACACTGATAATACTCCTTCACTTGTTTGCCAAAACCATCCCTGGCTGTCTCATAAGGACATTGTTTCCCTGGTAACACTGACCCCAGCTGTAGCTATTTTTCCTCCAAACCCCACAAAGCACTGGGCCTGATGGTGGCAGTGGTAGATGTCCTCCTTGCTTCTCATTGCCTCTTACAACTCTATATTCCTTCTTCCTTCTGAAAAACCACCAGCTTCATCTGAAACTCACACCATCAGATTATACTACTCGCTATCCCAACCCTCCAAGTCATCTTCAACATTCCCTTTCATTTTCTGAAAATTAGAGCTCCTGGCCCACTGTCAGTTTGTCTCTGCCCAACTACTCCTATCATAAATTTTTAGTGATTTCAATATCCACACAGATAATCCTTTCAACACCTTGGTCACCTAGTTCTTCAGCCCCTTGCCTTCAATGATCCTGCCTTCCAGCCTACCTCAGCCATACTTCAGTCCCTCCATCATCTCAGATTCCCCACTCATCGGATAGTTTCTTCCTACTTCTCCAACTCATTCTGTCTAGTACTGCATCTCCAATCTCATCAAAAACTTCCATAATCCATTGTTCCTACCACCTTTTCCACTAATCTTCACTCTTCCTTCATATCCTCATTTCCCCCTATCTTGGGACTTCATGGTCCATCAATATACATACTCCTTTGCATAAACCCTCCCCTTGGTTCTCTCTCACTTGACTATGCTTGTTTGGCAAAACACAGTCTTAGCTAAATCCAGCTCCTCACCTACATCTATATGGCTGAACATGACTAGAGAAAAACATATAAATATAGCCAAAACTCTCAGTTAGGCCCCCTTAGTATTACCTGGAAATTCTACTACATTCCCTAGCTCTTTTCATACCTTCTCCTTTCTCCTCTAACTCTAACCTGCAAAATTCCCTCCCCCACCTTAAGTCAATGACTTTCCTTTAAATTTTACAGATGAAATGAAATCAGAAAAGAACTTCCTCATACTCTCACTACTAAAATCCTAATCTCCCTGACTCTAAAGGCATCCATACCTTCTGCCTTCCCTCCTGTTTCAACAGATAACCAGTCTATGCCCCTAAGGTTAACTGTACTGAAGCACATCTCCTCTTACATACTGAAGGACTTCACTCATGCAATTGTCCCCTTTCCTGCACATTCAGTTTTTTCCATAAATATTGGATTTTCCCCATTAGCGTATTGAAATGTATATCATCTTTAAAAAACCCAAAAACTAAAATTAATAAAGGCCTCCTCTGATTCTCCCATCTCTCTCCTGCTACCACCCTGTTTCTCTGCTTCTACTTAGAGCAAAATACCCTAAAAGAATTGCCTAACATTTGCGCTCTCCAAATACAGTTGTCTGTATTTGCATCATCTCCTGCTCCTGAGCGCCCTCGAAGCAGTCTACTAGAGCTACTCTTGTGAAGGTCATTAATGACCTTCATGTGGTTAACGATCTATTTTTCTTGACCTGACGATAGCATCAGATACAGCTTCACACCTTCTTTCATGAAAGGGTTTATTCACTTAGTTTCTGGGACTCTGCTCTACTGGCTCTCTTCTCACCTCTCTTGTTGCTTGCTGTCCCAAACTCCATTGCTGGATGATTCTCATCCTCCTGTTTTTAAACACTGAAGGGGACCAGGACTTAAGTTCTCATCAGATCTCTTCTCTACACCCTAATGCCCCAGGCTTTAAGTATCATGTACAAATTAATGACTACCAAATATTTTAGCCTGGACCTATCTATCTATCTCTGAACTCCAGAATCATGTATTCAACTATCATCAACTCAACATCCCCACTAAATTGTCTTAATAAGTACTTCAAATTTAACAATCTACTCCCTCAACAAATCTTGACAACTCTGTTTTCAAAATACATTCAGAATCTCATTACTACTCACGATCTCTTCTGCTAATACCCTTATACAAGTCACCATCAGCTCTCACCTGGACTTCAGTGGTTAACCCTTTCTCTCTGCATCTACTCTGGCTCCTTCTAGTTTATTCTCCATATAGCAGGCAGAGTGCTACTTCAAAAACATAAGTAACCTCATCACTCCTCTACTCAAAAGCCTCTACTTGCTTCCCACCTCACCCACAATAAATTCCAAACTCCTTATCATGGTCCACAATGCCCAGCCTGATCTGTTCCCTCTGTGGACTTATCTTTGACTACTTTCTTCCTTGTTTACTCCTACTCAGTGACATGGTTCTCTTTGCTGTTTCTTGACTATGCCAAGCATGCTTCTACCTCAGTCCCTTACACTTACTGGAATGCTCTTCACTCACCTATCTGCATGGCTTGCTCCTCCCACAATGTCTTTCAAAAACAACCTCAAGAAGGCTTTCACTGATCATTCTACCTAAAATAGTAGCCCTCTGTTGTAACTGTCTATCCCCTTACCCTGGTTTATTTTTCTTCGTAGCATATATCAATACCTCTCCTTTTCCTAAGTAACATTATTCATTCATCAAATATTTGAGCGCTTACTATGTGTAAGACTCTGTTGTAAGTGCTGAAGGTACTTTAGTAAACAGAAGTTCTTCTCTACAGAGCTTGCATTATCTCAAGTGAAAACTAAGAAACTTTCACAACAATGCAAGCTTATAACAGTCTTACACATATTAAGCACTCAAATATTTAATGAATGAATAATGTTATACATGAAAAGTAAGGGTGGGGTGGTGGTGGTGGGATGAATTGGGAGATTGGGATTGACATATATACACTAATATGTATAAGATAAATAACTAATAAGAACCTGCTGTATGAAAAAATAAAATAAAATTCAAAAAAAAGTAAGAAAAATAAGGGTGGTCATTCACCCAAAGATCATTTTCTTAATAGAAGGAGGTTAAACCAATCCTTCAAGAGTCTCCTATAATAGACATGCACTCTAGGTCTCTCTTGCAAACATCACACTTTCACCAAAGATAAACATTAGGCCAAGATTCAGAGTTCTATCCCCATCTACGTCAGCTGCCACAATTCTGTTCTACGGACATGTCAAACAACAGATGTGTCATATTGGTCATAAAGCCTGGGCAAAAATGTACATAAACTTAGAAAAAAGCCATCACTACTGATAATAGTGACTTCTTAAATTTGAAAGACAATATCTAAATGACTATAATTGATAGCAAAAAGCAGGTAAACAAGTAATAGAAAACTCTAATAGAGAATCAAAATGTAACTCTTAAAATTTACCACCAAGCCCCCTGCCTCTGAAACACACACACACATACACACGTATCTTTTAAAAACTAACTTGGTGGGATCTGCCCCTTTAAAGTAGGCATTAACAGATTCTGTAAGGGCGACTGCCACAGGTAAGGTGTCCTGATTTCCAAGGCTGACAGGACTGGGACCTCGTGACACACCTAGAATAAATACAATTCATTTGTTAAATCCTATAGAAAGATATTTATTAAATACCAAGACAGAGTAGACTCAAAATATTAGCTTGTCACAAGTGACTCTATTACTGGTTTCAAAGATGCCCCAAGTATAAATCTGGTTTAAAAATGGAGCATAAAACAAGTTGGACAAATAAAAACAAATCAGGAAAATATGTCACAGTGACTTCAATTTTAAATAGAATGACAAAGAAGGGTTGGGTTAAGGAATGTCAGAAGGAAAAAGCCCTTCACCTGAAGAGCTAAAATTACTAAAATATGGCTTCAAAACCATTCAGATACTAAATTCTTTCAGGTTCTACTAATTCACATACGTAAGGTCATTAAACTGGATTTTTCTATTTAAGGTATTTCTATACATTAGCTATTTCTAAATGAGCAGTGTTATGTAATCATGCACTACTCATTATTACTGTAATTCTCCTTTACCTCTTCTTTGTCTTATGCTTGTATTATATTCCCATATTACCTTTCCTAGATAGATATGACTAATAACATCATTTTGAGGTAACATTCCTGACATAAAGTTAACTCAGTATGATACCTTTAGAATCAAATCATAGAAAGAGCAGTGTTTTAAAAGCATAATAAAATGTTAACAAATTTACTGTATATGTTCAGGTGTTTTTTAAAACCTAAGTATCTGGTTTATTTCATAACAGACAAATCCCTTAAAATAGTGCATTGCCTTTTTTTTTTCTTTACAAATGTACTCTCTCCATTTATGCCTTACCATTATTGTTATCGATTGGAAAGTGGAGCATTTCATTTAATATACAATATATGATGAAATTTTGTAAAAATAAGTCAATTGGGTAGTTATGATTATTCATTCTTATTTAAAGAAAAATATGTTGACCTAGGTTATTCATTTATCTCTGAAATTTGAATGTATGTTTTTTGTTACATAAATGTTACACCATGTTCATAGCCATCAGATATTTTTATTTCAGATGTGAGTTACTTTTGAGATACCTAGAGTATTATTAATTCTAACAAAAATCAGTACTAGCTTTCTTTGCCTCACAACTAAACCTGGGCTCCTACAAATAGTGAGAAAGAGCCTTTGTTACATTTAGAGGCCAGGAGATTCTGTACTGTTCAAGATTTTGAAGAATTCTGATTTAGAAGGTTCTTCATAGTTTTAAAAAAAAATGACTCAGTGATTAAAAATACACAGAAACAGGAACTGCTGTTTCTAGGCCACTGGGAAAAGTAAACTCTCCCAAACAAGACAACTTAAAATTTCATATGAAAATAAACTCAATAATAAAATGTATTCACAAAATCACAACAGCTAGTATCTACTAACCACCAATATATGCCAGACACTTTGCCAAAGAGGCATGAAAGAAATGGTGCCTTTTTGAACCACAAGTAGTTTTTTCTGCAAAGTGGGAACATACTTTGTGGGTGATGGGCTGCAACAATGAAAGGACATGAAAATGTATCTGGAGAAGTGTTTATAACCCAGATCAGGACACGGAAGACCTTTAATTTTATCCTATTGGCACTAAAAGCCACTGAAAATGTTTAAAAGAAACATGATTGTGTTTTTCATTTTGTAAGATCACTGAACACAGAGTGAATCCTGGATTGAAAAGAAAAATGACTTGGCAGGGATTCAAGTTTGGATCAGGTGAGAGATAATTAAATGAAAGCTAAGGGCTTGATCAAGAGGCAGTAGTTTCTAGGATATGTGATTACAACTATGCAAATACATGTTTGTGCAGTGGGAAATTTTCACTGTAAATCTAAATTAGTTCAATTTTTTAAAAAATATATTCTATACTAGGGTCACTAGAAATTCAGGAAAGCATATTTTCAGAGAAAGATGAAGGCTATAATAATCTTTTATTAGAGAAAATTCTATGCTCTTAAGTCTGAAATTAATCTTTTCCCTTAGGTAACCTACACAAGTGGATATCTACACACAGTCATGGGTAACATTAATGTCTGCTAGTACTTTGACATTAAAAATCAAAAGAAACCTACAAAGTTATTCTTTTCAATTATCCAATTTGGGCATATAAAATGAGAATTCTTGTAATAGTTTCCCTGTAAATTGTTAAGCCTGTTACTGAAATATTGGCAAGAAGAAAAAAGTATTGGAGAGTTAGGAAAAAAACTCAAAATCCACTTAACATTTTGGCATATACCCTTTTGTATATTCCATTTTTGTTTCCAAGATCATATTGTATATGCATCCTTCAAAAAAATGTTTGACACAGGAAATATGTGCTTAAGTCCCTAAAACAGTCTAAATGTATACTATATTATTCAGAATAACTCATTTTTTGGAAATAATAAATTCCTTGGATGTTCTTCTTTATAAGGATAGTATGCACTCTAATTTTGGTTTAATTGTTGCATATTTACAATTGTGTATGTTTTGAAAATGCAGAGACATAAAGCTGAAATAAAGGGTACCTACCTTTGTAACAATCAGTGAATATTTTTGTGGAATTCCTTTCAGCTCAGGAGTAAAAAACAGGGACTCACTCCCAACTATTTCCTACCTCTTTGCTTCTAACTTCAGCTCACTGTATGAATGGTTTTCGTATGACTGACAGCCTTTGCTTTGTGGTTTTTATATTATAGTTTCTTTTTTTTAACTGACATATTCTTTCTGGTTCTTTCCTAATCACTTTTTCTCTGCTTCTAATAGCTTTAGAGGTAAGATTTGTTGATATTTCTTAATGTTAAGGAGAGAAGAGCAGGAGGGAGATGGAAGATAATGCAAAAATAATGTATGTTTTTATAATTTATCCACTGCTATCAATGGATCCTGTATAGAAACTGGACATAATTAGTACAAAATTGAGATAGTTAAACCTTAGAGTTATTCTTGATTTCTGAGACACCATAGATTGCTGGAAAAGGAAAAATTAGATAACAGACTATTTTAGATACACTTTAGGGTCATTAGTTAACACATACATCTGCTTTCGATACAATACCTTGTGAAGTCTCACAGTGCTTTTCAATTTCAGAGAGTGTCCCAATCAAATTATCATCTTCTATCATATTTAAATAAAACAAAATATTGCAGGAAAAGAAAATACTTTCAAGAACAAGAAGAATCAAAAACTTAAATCTAAACAGGGAACTGAATAAACATCACAATAAAGAAAGAAATTTTTAGGAAGATTTAAAGAAACTTTGTCGTATAAAATCCACATTACATCACATCCTGCCTGCATCATCACTGTCACCTACTTGTCGTTCTCCTATTGCCAGCACTGGCCCAAACTACAAACAAATATGTACTAACTTAATCAAAATTAAAGTTTCCATCACAAATAGAAAACGTTCCGAATAATCTGGAGATAATGGGAAACAACTAAAGCAATTTTGGTTACCCAGACCTGCCTGATTTCTAACAGGACCCATCTATGTTCTTTATGGTTAAAATACAGATTCTGTGGAAACAAAAGGTAACAAAACCACATATACAAACAAAATGTAAGAATAAGGTGCTTGTTACAGCAAACAAAAAGACTTATTGAATATATTGTTTACGTAAAGTCAGAAGATGGAAAAAACAGTATGTTCACAAAAGTATATAAAATAAGATGGTAACATCATGTTCAGACATTTAGAAATCAAATCATTTATCTCATTTTAGCCTATACCACTCATGCCGTTTTTACAATGGCTACATACAAAAGACCCATTTCTCGTGAGTTTTGACAAATCAAATTAGGTATAATTAAATCAGCTTAATTAGGGCTGGGATTCTTAAACTCAACATGCATCAGAATCGCCTAAAAAGCCTGTTCAAAGATTGCTAGCCCCACTCCAGAGTTTCTGATTTAAAAGGTCTGCATTTCTAGTAAGTTCCCACGTGATACAGACAGATGCTGCAGTTCCCAGGACCACACTGCAAGCACAAAACCCCTTCCTTTCACTGAATCAGTTGTTTTTAAAAGAAATTTTCTTAGGAATGTAAGTACCAATTCACAGTAGAAAGTACTGCATCATATTCTGCCTTCAACTATTTATATTGGTCAGTAGTTTATACATTTGATGCATTCTTAACAGTGCTAATCATGGTTAAAATTCTCTATTCAGATCATATAAAATGTGAAAGAGAAAAGGAAAATGTGGCTAGTTTGATAATGCCAGGCGTGTTTCCAGAAAACCAAAATGTCTAATGCTTAATTCTTCACTACCCTCAGCCTGATCATATTCTGGATGTTAAATTTTGCATGTAATTTATGATAATCACTTACCTACTGGAGTATTGGCAGCACTCAGTGACGCAGAAGATGAGATAGAGGAAGAACTTTCTGCCCGGGCTAACGGAGCAGCAGGAGGTGGGCTGGTATTTGAAGTTATAGGTGGGCTGAATGGCCTGGGCTTAAAAACAAAATGTCATTTACCAAAATGCTAAAACAATTCCCCAGTTATCAGAAAAGATTTTTAGGTATCAGGAACATTAATTTTAAAATACTAAACCAAATTTATTGTGTTTCTTAAAACTCACAGTTAGAGATGCCTAGGTCAAATCATTTTCAAGAATATATTAAAAGCTGAAAAGGCTATTTTAAAATAATGCCGTCAAGAGAATCTTTGTATATAAAACTTTTTCTGTATTTCAAAAAGTATGCTTAAGATAGATTCTCAGAAGTTAAACTGTTAAACATTATGAAGGCTTTTCATACATAGCGCCAAACTGCTTCCCATTTGGGTAATTCACTTTACCCTACTGCCTATAAATATATGAGAATATTTCTCTGCACTCTTGCCAGCAATGAATAGATGAGCCTTAGAAGAAGGAAAAATAATAAAATTTAAAAACTTTTAGCTAATTCCAGAGATAAAAATAAAATTGGCATTTCTCTTTTATGAGTTGTCTGTTAGCTTTGCCTGATTTAGTTTGGGGAGGTCTTAGTATTATCTGAGCTTTCCCTAACCCTTTTCTTTATTTGATGCAAATATTTTCTTCCTAAATATTGCTTTACTTTTGGCATTTACAAATCTGTGCACATTTTCCTTATAATTCATTGTAATGCTTCCTCATTGAGAAAGTTTACCCCATTCAGAGGTTTGAGAAAATCTTAATTCTACTGTCTTCCCACTTTTCTGGTTAAAAATAAAAACAAATATGAAAAATATGATTCCAATTCATTTATCTTTTACTTTGGTGAATGGTTTTTTCCTTCCAAATTCCTAATTGTTCCAATAATACATTAGCAACACTTCCTGAGGTGTTTCATTTTTAGAATATGGAATATTGAGCCTAATTAAAGACAACCTTTTCCTGCTTATAAGAGTTATAAGTAAATGCAATATTTATTTAGTGCCTATACTGTGTCAGGTCATGGGTACTAGATACAAAGCAGTGAATTAGACACTGTTTCTGTCCCCATCTATTTGAGGAACATGAAAAACAGAAGGTGAAAAACAACCAACAAAACCCTATAAGCATTCATACACTAAAATTATTCAACTCTACATCGCATGAATATAAATTTATAGATATACACTTTTATAAAAAATTAGATTATACTGCCCCCAATATTTTACACTTAGTAAACCCTTGTGCCCCCAATTAATTATTTTTAAAGTATTAGTTCCAGAGAATGCCTTTTGGATGACTCATTATTAGGGACAGCAGGTTGAAAAACACAGCAAGGTGTAAAATGTGGCTGTGGAAATATACAGATGGAGGTGGTACAGGACATGAGGTGACAGGCATTATGTAAAGTATTAAGGCATTAGCAAAGTAGTAAGGATATGAAATTGGCTAAAGCATAGTCCAGTGAAGGAAGCACACACAAAAAAAGTACAGTCGTTAAAAAAAAAAAAAAAAGTACAGTCATCCCTTACACTTTAAATCATCTCTAGATTACTTACAATACCTAATACAATGTAAATTCTATGTAAAAAGTTGTACATGCAATGCAAATGCTATGTAAACAGTTGCTAGTGTGTGGCAAATTCAAGTTTTGCTTTTTGGAACTTTCTGGATGTCACCTCCCCAATATTTTTAATCTGTGGATGTGGAACCCATAGATACGGAAAACTGACTGTGGGTCAACTTTATATACAATGTGATCGATTTACTAAAAGAAACATGAGCAAGTGTACAGGTAAAGGAAGAGAATGACAGAGGATGATTAAGTCCACTGTGGGGTGGAGAGGAGGAGTAACCATCAAAGAGGGCTTCACCTAGGTGGTGATATGCAGCAGGGTCTTAAAGAGAGCAGTTTCCTACATAGAAAATTGAGGGGCATTTCAGGCAAGAGGGAGTACGAAAGAGACATGGATACGTAAAAGGGCATGATGTGTTTGGGGAACAGTGGAAAGTTTCAAGTGGCTGGAACCTAGGTTGCAAAGAGGAGAAAACTGGACAGTTAGTATGGTAATGCAGGTTGTTGAGTCAACTTTATGAAGAGTCTTGTAGATTCAGCTAAAACATTCAACCACGTGGATTATAGGTGTACCACTGTAGATGTATATCAGGGGAAAAAGATTAAGCTTGACATTTAGAATTTTAATTCTGGCAATTAAACTGGCAAGTGAAAGATGAAAGTAAACCAGAACAGATTGAAGGAAAGAAGACTGGTTTGGGAGAGCCTGACTCTGAATAGAACCCATATATTTTCTTTCATTATCTGACAACTTTCGAAGACCAATGCCTTTTTCTTTTTTTAAGCAATGTGTACTTTTACAAGTCAATTAAGTGATGTGAACTCCAGATTGCTTATGTATAAAATAAAGAAAGCTGGACGAGATGCCCACCAGGACTCCCCTGGCATTATACTTCTAGGTCTAAGAACAGGCCACCATTTTTTCCTTAATATTTGACTTTAAGCAAAATTATATGAAAATTGCTTCTTAATTATGAAACAATGGATACTGAATTGTATTTTTATAATGTGCTAACTTTCTCAGGAAATCTCTTTCCTCCTGAACAACCGTCTTGCTCCACAGGTATGATCACTGAGATAATATGGGGAAGTGAAGGAAGTATCAGCAGGGAAAACTCTTCTGTACTTTGAAGACTTGAGTAGAAAATTCCAAGCATTTAGCAGTAAAGGGACATACAGAGAAATATCATTTGCATATTAAATCAAAACAGTTATAATTTTAAAAAAACACCTGAGTACATACTATTTCATTAATCCCACTGAGTTTTCCTGAAGTAAGCTTTGGTCTGGAAGCAGGCCTTGGAGGTGGGACAATGGTGCCTACAGAAAGAGGAGTTGTGGGCCTGGCTGGTGGGTGGAAAAAGAGAATTTGAAGAAAATCATTAGTATGTACCAATCCCTAGATAAAAACATTCTATTACAGAGAAACTATTAGGATTCAAAGCTCATTTTTCAGAAGTTCTTTTTCTTTAAAATGTAATTTTAGCTATTTGTGAAATGCTATGAATGTATCAAGCATGCTTTTTTCGAAGCTACCAATAATATTCCTGAAAAAAATATTAACTTTTCAATAAAACTGACATAATATAAATTGTATTCCTGTTTCAATTATTTATACATATAAAAATTAAATCTAATAAGTAAGCTGGTGAAAATAAACCAGTTTAAGGCCTAAGGTCTTTAGTTTATTGCCAATACTTCTACTTTACAGTTATTTACAAGACCAAGCCTTTGAAGCAACATCTTCAAAATAATAACATGAACTCTAAATAAAAACATTTACCTTAATTAAACTTGTAATCTCACTGTTAAGTTGAAACACACTGTGCCATTTTTTAGTGACAATCAAACATATTTTTATAGCTTACAAAAAAAATTTCCACAAATCACTATAATTAATTTTTGGTAAATATAGAAAATCATATATTGACTTCATAATTCCTACATAAATTTAGTGTTCAATGTTTTTTAACACTATTTGCAAATGTTGCAATTTTAAAAACCAGAAATACTAACCTCAGTATTCCTAATTAAAAATAACTCTCCAGGGACTTCCCTGGTGGTGCAGTGGTTAGGAATCCGCCTGCCAATACAGGGGACACGGGTTCAAACCCTGGTCCAGGAAGAGCCCACATGCCATGGTGCAACAAGGCCTGCGAGCCACAACTACTGAGCCCGCATGCCACAACTACTGAAGCCCACGCGCCTAGGGCCCACGCTCCGCAACAAGAGAAGCCACTGCAATGAGAAGCCCGTGCGCTGCAACGAAGAGTAGCCCCTGCCTGCCACAACTAGAGAAAGCCCACGCGCAGCAACGAATACCCAACGCAGCCAAAAATAAATAAAAACAAACAAAAAAAACCTCTCAGCATGGTAGAAATTAATGAGTGAAATTCAAGTGTATATCATGAAAAGTCACACATGTATTAACATAATCAAAGCAAGAGTGTAGAAGCAAATACATTTAAATGATCTTTAAATTAATTAAAATGATCCTCAAATTCTTTTGGTCCATTCTAAAAGATGAGTCTATAATTCAGATTGAAGAATATAATATGAGTGTGAAGAAATATGTTTCAGTAAGTTCTATAAGTTTACAGATGTGCAAAGTTAAAAATATAAGAATGGGCCTAAGTATGTACATGGGGAAACAAACAGTAAAGCTGAGGATCCTTGGTCAGCAATGGAGGAGTGAAAGGAAGGAGCATGGAGGTGGTAGGAAGAGACCTAAAGTAAAAGGTAGTCACACCAGAGTGAAAGCAAATGCATGGGGGTATGGAATCATCTAGAAAGCAGATCATATGAAGAGATAAAAGATGCAAGCACCGTTCAGGTTGCTTGAAGAAAACAGTAAAAACCTGATAAGAAATCAAGTTTAGATTCTAAGGCTGCTGCCTTCCTCCAGTCAGCACCAGTTCTTTCATGCTGCGCCCCTACTTTAAGCTGTACATTGGAAGAAATGCACACTAACCTGAAGACTGTTACACTTCCCTGTGCTATGACATATTTACTTTAACGATAGTTCATTATCAATGAAACCAGCACTGACCAATACTCAAGTTATTTCAAGCTTGTGAGGGGGCTTAACATGGTAGAGACTTATACCTGAAGCTTCATTACTAATCAAGTGGCCTGTCCAAATGGCATTTAGATTGACTCAATCCAAGCCTGGTAGAAGTGTTAAGTTCACCTTCTTCAAATAATCAGAATTTGCTTTTTGAGAAAAAGTAATAACAATGCTCATTAATATCACTGTTTATAAATGAATCTATTAATTACAGTAATAAATTTATAAATTATAAACAAATCTATCTCCACATGCCAATTAGATACTGCTTCTAGAAGCCGCTGAAGGAGATGACTACAACTGTTCACAGGTTTAAGTATCTTAATTGTGTTTTGTGGTGGTGGTGGTGCTCACTTCAAATAAATGTCCACTAGATGCAGTATTTCAAGAACATGAAGTGACTTGTAAAGTATAAAACACAGGCAAAAAGAGCTAACCTACATCTGCTCTCTGACACTACCTATGGGGAACAGATAAAGCATGTTTCCCATACCACCCTTCATCTGAATAAAGGCACAGACTAATCTAGGATACAGTAGCAATGATGATGATGCAGAAGAAAACCCAGCAGCATTGCTAGCTTCTTCTGTCAGTAGCTTTTCAGAACATTTAACATGGCAAAGGTCACGCTGATCCTCAGAGATGCAGCTGTTGGAAAAATCTCTCATCCAAAGCACCAGGGAACCCAAAGGTATTTTCAGCTTTATAATGCAATCTCTGGAATGCCGTCTGAGCTCCACTGGAGTCAGTAATTTTAACAAGTTCATCAGTAAAGGAAACCCACTGACTCTGCAACCATGAAGAAAAAGGAAACTTATTGTGCTCGCTGGTGGTGTCGTTACAGCAGGATAGCAGAGAGGGTTGGTGGAAAAGCCTGGTAATGGGTTTTCTAGACCCCAAATCTGACCTGGTTTCAAGTAAAGAACCAATTATCACACCCTCAGACAAATCAGTTTGGGAGAGAAAAGCAGAGTTCCTATTCTGTTCACTAAGGTCAGCGGAAGAAGAAGAAAGAAACTGAAAACTAGAAGCAACAGGAAAATTCTAAAACTAAAATATAAATCTGCAGAGCCAAATAGTTCTTATTTCAGGTTAATATTATTTTAATTACTCAAAACTAGAAAAATTTAATAATACATGGAATAAGAGCATGAGCTCAAACTTTATATTAACTGAGGAAAATAATTATGAGAATAAGAAACTTAAAATATGTATGAGTAAAATTTAAGGTCCAAAAATATATAAAGCCAGAATTATTCCTGATTTTCAGAGTAGCAAAAGGTAATGCTAACAGTCAGTAAAAGTCTAAAGAGGTTTGACAAGGTGTCAAAGTGATGCTGCTGGGTACATGTGTTCCTCAACAAAGTGCCTGAATAGTGATAAAACTTAAAACTGTCATAGGAAGATAGACTAAATCAGTGTTGGAGTTAATATAAAAAACCAGCCTAATATTTTTCAAAAGATAATTTTACAGGGGTTTTACAGAGCACAAGTGCTCAATTAACCCATGGGTAGAGAAGAAATGGTCTATACTAGCACTTCTCGAAGGGAAGGAAGATATGAGCTATTTACATTAAATTTTACATACATATACTTTATCATATATAATTTATGTATATGTAAATTGTACATATATGTTTATTTGAAGAAGCAACTGAAAATACTCTGTACCAAACTTTAAGCATGCTTCTTAAACATATAACAACACTGAAAGGTTTAACATATTAGTTACTGATAGGAATTATTTTCTTAGACTGGTTTAGCTGAGATGGAGTGATTAATGAATTAAGATTCTGAAAGGGACAAAGGAGAGCAGGGAATAATCTGACAACCTGGCCATTTCTAAAATGTGAAAATGGTACCAGTGTAGATGATGTTAAGGGAGACATGCACTGTAAAAAGCGGTGAAAATTTAAGAAAATTAAAGAAAATTTAAGAGAAAATGACTATTTCACAATTTCACTTAGGGTCAGTCTTACAAAACAGGAGAATCATCATAATGTATTCATCATTTTTATCAATAATTATATTCTGTCCAAGTGAAGACTTAATAATAATTACCACACAGCAGAATGTCTCTTTTCAACGTCACTAACATTCTTTGAAGGGCAAAATAATCTGACATTTTTTAGACTTAATAGGAAGTTTTTAAAAGGCATACCAAAATAAATTTTAAAGTAAGCAAAAAAAAAAAAAGTTTTATCACTCCCTACCTACTAAACATCAAATGACAACTAAATGAAACTATCATTTTTTTACCTGAAGTTGAAAGTGATATGGGCAAAACAGTCTTTAGATAGGTAGCAAGAGGAAAAGAGAGCACTTTTTTGAAAAGAAGGAGATTGTGCTGAAGAAAATAGAAACAAAGGGTGGAGTTATGAAGAAATTTCTATATAACTAAAACCTCTGTGATAACAATGTGAAAATTTTTATTAAAGATTAATAAAACCAATTCATAAAATATTAACAAAATTAAAATTAGAACCTTCTCCATTCTAAAAACAGAACAAAACAGTATTCTGACATTTTTACTAAACAAAAAAAGAGACCTTAATATGACTTCAGTTTTTCCTATACAATTATTTTACTTATAAAATCTATTAGTAAGATTAGTTTCCTAAAACTAAATAGTAAACAAATGCCAATTGAAAAAGGCTATAATGCCACTTCAGAATATGTGCAATTACCTAATGACTGCTTCTTGCTGTTCAAAACTCCCAATTGTTTCAGGTTAAGGTTGCCTAAAATCCATTTATAATTTCTTTTTAAAACATTAGTTTCTAAACAGTCCAATTTTAAATACTAGCGTTTATTTTATTGTTAACAGTAAAATGTTTCAACATGGCTTATTGTTTTGTTAATCTGCCAGAGTATGATGAATTGAACAAAGATTTTGGAATTAGTAAGATCCAGGTTTGAATCCATGCTTCATTTCCTAGTTATGTGGTGTTAGAGAAGTTCCTGATCTCTCTCAGCTTTACTTTTTCCATTTATAAAACAGGGACAATAAAAAGGACTTCATGCAGCAGTTAATGAGATGAAATCAAACAGAACGTGCATAGATCCCAGCAAAGACACAGCAAGAACTCAATTCTAAGTTCTCTCCCCACCATTCCAGCATTCCCTTAACCCCAAGTACTGCATGACATTTCTGAAATCCCCAAGAAGGCTGAAGATCAACTTAAAGTGATTTTATTTTCCTTTTTTGAACAAGCAGTTTTATTAAACATGCTTTGATGGTTGACTAGTGGGATTTCATATTTTGAAGAAAAGAAAAATTTAATATATTCTTGCCAAAAGAACAACTAAAACAGATTCATAAAGTTCTTTCATGTTGGGAAGTGCTAAAGCCTTTCTGGAAAGCAGTTTGGCAAAAAGTAACAATGGGCATATCTTGTGACTCATAAATCTTGTATTAATAAATTATTATAAGGATATGAGATGTGCACAAAATCTGCTGTATTTACGGATGTTCATAATACTAAAAACTAGATGCAACCTGAATGTCCATCAAGAATGGACTGGTTGTATTAATGCACATCTCTGAAGTTGAATAATAAAAGTTATTATTTGGGCATTGACATAGGAATGATGCCTAGAAATAAATATATTAAGGGAAAAAAAGTTGGTGTTTGATGAATTTTTATTGTTAAAGCCGTATGGTCTTTAAGGTAAGTTAACAAAATCAGTATAAAATCACTTTTATATGGCAATATGATCAGAGGACAAGTTAAATTTTTGATCATTAAGTACAACATACAAGTAATGGATAAATCAATTAGAAAAAAGTAACTACTGCATTCCTTTACAGTTACAAAAATAATTATATATATATATATATATATATATATATATATATATGTTTACCTGATGATGATGATGAAGTTAGTGAAGTTGAAGAAGATGAATCAAGAGATGGTCCAAACAGGGGGTCCCAGGCAAGTAAATCACTGGTCCCTTTCCTACCATAACATTTTAAAAATAAGGATTTTAGCAAATGAGTATTTTATTAGTATAAAATATAGTAACATCTTTATTTCAGAGAAAGCTCAATATATATGATTAAAGAGTTGGACATTGTGCTTCACATATGATTGAATATGTGAAGAACTTAATTAGCAGGTTTAATAAACTGATATTTGTCAACTGCTATAAGCAGAACCCACAATAACATTAAGTTTGCAAAGGAGAGTAGATTAATCCCCACTGATTAAATCTTGTTATATTCTAATAAACGTAGGGGCTGTCAGAATAGAAATAATTTCAGTTTTACAAATGAAAAGCAGCATGGAGAGTCTATATGAGCTGCCTAAGGACACATAGCTAATTAATTCTATGGCACCATCAGATGTGCTAATTCACATCTGGAGCCCAGTCTTGGACAGAAAATTTCTTAAGTGATATGAAATCAGACAGAATTTTTATAAGGCCATACTTATTATCAAAGATGAAGAAAAAGGGTAAAGGATTTTTTTCAAAGTACTTTTTAAGTACTTTGGATGGTGGCTTAAGCTCCATGTATATAAACGACTCTATACAAACTTTCAAAGGTCTGATCACTGCAGTAGATCATGCATAGGAGGAATTCTCCCTAGGTAATCCACTACCTGGGCCACTAAGGTGGTCTAGCAAAATGTATGGGTCATACATGTCTCTTTATGAGAGGTTACCAAGACTATGGACAATATCAAGAGCATGAACATTCTCGTTTCAAAAAACTCAATGTGCTGCATAACCAAAGATTTTCTTCCACTGACCTCTTGGAATCCTTCAAACTAGTTACTCTCAGGATTCAACTCTTGGCTCTTTACTTTAATACGAACATAAATGTTTCTCTTTTTCATTTGAGTCATACCCTTTTAAGATGCTTAATCTCTAGGATCTTGAGCACCTGAACTTTGCCACCCCATCTTTTTTCAAATTAATTTCCCCAACTTTATTGAGGTATGTTTGACAAATAAAAATTGTATATATTTATGGTATAAAAAAAGAAAATCCCCATTTAAAAATAATCTAATGTATCAAACTACCATTATTTAAAATATTTTTTAGAAATCCTAGAAAACAGGCCCACTAGAATGAAAATATTACAGTTACCTATAAGCACATATCTAGTATCTCAACATGCACCCACATGGAAGCACACTTATGATAAAGTATAGAATCACAACTGTATAAATGATTCCTAAAAACAGTCTTAAAACACTAAACTTATCTCTAAAAATGATAAATCAAATGAATAACTCCCCTCTGCTCAATTAGTGCTTAGCTTTGAAACTTTCCATTTTAAACTATTCATTTAGTTAAGCCTACTTTTACTCATACAAAAAACATTAAAAGAAAGTATTCTTGTTGATAAATACAGAAGTGAAAAAGGACCCATGCAACACTGGCTTAAAATATTTTTCTCTTTTTAAGAAGAACTGGCAACATGTCTTCTAGACCTCTCCTTTTTCAACTTAATTGAGACACTTCTTCATTTTGAGGTTCATAAAGTATACAGTCTATTTTACAAGGTCACAGACAAAATTGAAGGAAAACAGTGAGAGAATTTCCACGTGAATAACTAGTTGAAATATAGACATGTATGAATTTGGGATACTATCATTTATTTAGAAGCAGTGAGGACACCAAGGCCAAATACAGTTCAATGGATTTTTTACAAATTATCATAGAAAGAAATACTGTCAAATGAGAAAATAATTTAAAACTTCTAAAAACTCTATATGACGTTTCACAGCTTAGGAAACAGGATGATTAAAAACAGTCTACTGGAATTAAAACTACAGAGATAATAAAACAAAGGATACTTAAAATTTAAATGTAGTGGGGAGGGAATAATAAATAGGTGGAAGACACAGGATTTTTAGGGCAGTGAAATTATTCTGTATGATACTATAATGGTGGACACATATCAATATCCGTTTGTCAAAACTCATAGGATATACAACACCATGAGTTAATCCTAATGTAAACCATGGACTTTGGGTGACAATGATGTGTCAGTGTAGCAAATGTGCTACTCTGGTGGGGGATTCTGATTGTGGGGAAGGTTTGGCATATGTAGAGGCAAAATGTATATGTAAAAATCTCCATACCTTCCACTCAGTTTTGCTGTGAACTTAAATTTCTCTAAAAAATAAAGTCTATTTAAAAAAATTTTTTAACGTGGAACTTACTCATTGGATGCAGCGGATGGCTTTGATTTTGTTAACTCTTCACCTAATTAAAAAGTTGAAATATTATGAAAAAATTAATAATCCGAGTAATAAAATATTTTAATGTAAAGAGAACTACTACACATACATCAATTTTTAAATTCTGGCATTAATAACATATATAAACAATTATGAAGAAAAGGAAAATAAGCCTTTAACAGGTTTTCTACCATGCTTAAAAATATAAAAATAATAGCTGAATTTCTGCTAAATATTCATTTCTTCTAATATCTTTGATAAGAAACAACTTAAGTCAACTAAACTAATGAATAGTCAACTATTCATTAAACTGCTGTTCATAAAAAAAAAGGGCTACAACTTTAAAAATCAGAACAAATGTTTAAATACTTATGTATTTAAATAATGTATGTAATAACTAAAGAATTTTAACTGATGAACCATGAAAGCATTTTTCAAGTTCTGATGATATTATTAATGATTATTTTATTGACCAAAAGTAGTTATTAATTCTTGAAGAACACCCTATTTTGAAAAATAAAATTCTTATAAAACAATAGTCTCTTTATAAGGTAGTCTATTTTGCTACCTTCTGCATTTATAACATGAATCATTTCATAAGCAACTGGTACATGGAGGAACAGCATCAGTAGTACAAAAGTCCTGCTGGTTCGTAAGCAATTTTCATTGCACCTTAATGTTTTGCATCACCAAGCAATAGCTGATGAATGCAAAATACATCAACACGGGTAATTACAGCAAACTATGAGTAATACAACAGTGTACATAATGCCCATTCACACCACATTCTCCCATTTGGCTCGTTTCAGCTGTTTGTTTTGCCTCATGGTGCTTACTGTGGTGTTTGTCATCTTTTTGCATTTTGTCCTCATCTTTTTTTTTTTTTTTTTTTAAATGGTACGCGGGCCTCTCACTGTTGTGGCCTCTCCCGTTGCGGAGCACAGACTCTGGACGCGCAGGCTCAGCGGCCATGGCTCACGGGCCCAGCCGCTCCACGGCATGTGGGATCTTCCCGGACCAGGGCACGAACCCGTGTCCCCTGCATCGGCAGGCGGACTCTCAACCACTGCGCCACCAGGGAAGCCCTGCCCTCATCTTGATAACTCAGTAGCCCCCTTTTATACTCATTTTCCTCACATCCCCTTATCATTAAGCTACTTACCATTTATGTTTTGAAAGTAAAAGCCTACTTTTAGTTTGGTATTTATTATGAATTTAATAGGTCTTTTAAATTGTGCTAGAATTTTTAATTACAATTGATGTCATGGTTTTTATTAAGCACCGTGTTCACAATATTGCATAGCTTTTGTGTGGGCTGCCTCAACTCTATTTTCCCCACAACTCTTGTTATGTTTAATACATGATTCTGCAAATGGTGTTAAACACCCCCAAAACATTTTTAGTGTAATTTGAGTTACTGTACTAAAAATCTTATATTAGAAGTTGCAATTGTGATACGACTTAAAAATAGATCAAGCTAAAACTCATCTTTCTGGGGACTTCTCTGGTGGTCCAGTGGCTAAGACTCTGTGCTCCCAATGTGGGGGGCCCGGGGTCAATCCCTGGTCAGGGAACTATATCCCACATGCCGCAACTAAGGGTTTGTATGCCACAACTAAAGATCCCGCACGACACAACGAAGACACTGCATGCCGCAACTAAGACCTGGCGCAGCCAAATAAATAAATTTTTTTTTTAAAGTGCCTTCTGGCTCATGAGGATGAGTTATGCTAGTTAAACAGTTTTATATGCTTATACAGAAGGTGCTCTTTGGCTTTGTTGATTTCTGAAAAACGTCGTAGCCACGTATTCAAGTTTAAAGCATATCACAAAACTAAAAGAAATAGTATAGATAAGTTGCCTTCTGTTGCACAAGTCTGCCTTCTAGTCTGTCATTATGGCTCATGATGAAAAAGGACCATTTCTACAACTACATATGTTAGGCGACAAGCTTAGCAAATTCCCTGATAAATTTTAATAGACTTAAATAGCCAACTTAAATGTCAAACTTACTAGATGAATTCCGATTCATCTGCACCTAAAATAGAAATGCAAAAACTAAGTACCATTAAACAAATAATGTAATGCAGTAATAAAATATTTGATAAAATGTTAATACTGGGAACATAATTTTAAGTTGTTTTTAATACACCTGCTCAATTATAAACTGTATTTACATAAAAAGATTACAGAAAAAACTTTTTTGTAGTCAAAAAATAACACGTGTACCTTTAAATCATTCAATAAAATGCTTTAAAATACCAGTATCTACAGCAACATACTATGACTTGCTAATTTAAAAACACAAATATTTTGAAAATCAACGTTCAAATATACACTTTCTTTTTAAGTCAATAGGTAAAAATATAAAATCTTGCACTTACTGGGCTGTGTCTCTAGTAGTACATGGAAGGAAAAAGAAAAACATAGTGTTTATAAAAAAGGAAAAAGAAAAACATAGTATTTGCTTTAGAATTTAAAATATATTTCCTTGCTCTAATAATCTGTCTATTCTCTTCTTAATCATGTCTACTGATAAAATCTATATACCTTAAAACACATACAATGTTGAAGGGAATAACAACTTAAGCTAGATAAGCAAACTGGGCAATAAAATATACTCTCAAGATCCCTCTTTTCAAATATTAACAATTAAAAATTTTCTGATTATTATTTATTTTCTGAGTATGAAGGTAACACGTTTACTTTTTTTAAAACAATAGAAAAGAGCACAGAGCATCAATTGCCTTACTACCCAAAGACAGATGCTTAACATTTTGATATATATATATCCTCTAGGCTTTTATTTATTTATATATATATTTAAAATTAGTTATGCTCTTACACAAAAATGTTTAATGGCTTCACAACTTCCTACTTCAAATATAAACCATAATTTAATGTTGGCATTAATGTTAAACAGTAATGGTAGAATAAAACCTCACTTCAGAAATTTGGTGGAAAAAAGTTCTCAAATTCTAGAAGTGTATGACTGGGAGAAAAACACTTTTTCTAAACAAATACATAAAGTCTACTTAAAATATGTAATTAAATAAATAATGTAATTAATGTAATTAAATAAAATACAAAATGGTGAGAACTTTTATTCTCCATCAGCTACAATAAGTATGTGCAGATAAACTAAACTGACATTCTAAGACATGCTTTTTTCCCATAATTTAACATTTCTAAATTTAAGAGTATGACATCGATAGAAAGATTACGGTGATTTTTTTTCTCCCTCAAAAGCTATCAAGTTTAGTATCTCAGAATTGAGGAATTAACCACTATCACTAAGAATTCTTATTTGCCTTTTCCTGTATGAAAAGTATGGAAAAACAACCATTAATTACAGTGACAGAAGAAAAAAAAGCAAAGATATAATTTAATTTCACTTGAAATTGATTTTTATGGAATTCCTTTTACATAAAGTTCACCAAAAAAAATGGATGAAAAACTTTAACATTAGATGAGGAAAAGGTTAATACTGTAGTTCACAAAACTCTGCCTGAGACATATAGCACTATTTATAAAATACATCAAATGGCAGAAATAGTGCATTTTCCACATTTTTGTTTAAAATACATTCAAAAGAAAGCAAAACTAAACCAAACTCAAAACTTCATTTGTCTGTATAAAAATTATAAACTGTATACCTCAATAAAGCTGAAAAAATTATAAATATTTCCTCATCCAACATGCTTAACTATTTACTATGTGATGTTTTAATTTTCGTTAGTCCTAAAACTAATCAGATGCAGGTAGATGAGCTTAAAAAAAAAAAAAAACAAACCCCAAAAGCTTCTGTATAATGAGTGCAAACTTGCTTATTTTCTTACTTACAGATATTGCTGGGGAGAGCGTTATATTTCCTATAGATACTTTTAATTCATCCAAGGAAGCCATTGTGTGATGTGAGTTATTCGGATGCATAGGTTTGATTTCTATCCGATACTTCTTTGGTTCTTCATCTTCAGAATCAGAATCACTAGATGAGTAGAAATGGTTCTCTTTGGTATGTGAGTATCAGTTAAAGAATTGGGTTTTTAAATTATCTTAATGCACAACCAGTTTTTCACACATTTATAAAAAGGAACAAAAAAACAGATAAGATGGACTTTATCAGAAATGTAACTACTAACTTTTATTCACAGCATGTCAAATAAAGATCATAGAGGCACATTTTATTACAATTAATTAAAAATTTGAAGAGTCTGTATTAAATAATAGATTATTTTGTTTTAACTGTCTACTTATATATGCCAACACAATCCATAAGAATATCCAGATGATGAAAGGATATCATTCTGATTTGCTTCTGGTTTTATACTATAGCCTTCTTCATCCACATCAGGAATGTTCTATGGGGAAAAGAAAAAGAAAAACTTTACTGTAACAATGCCTCCAACTGCAAAAACATTAAAGGTTAGCAAAACAGCCTTAACTATTACCGAGGAGCTTTATCATTTATCAAATATCATAGATTTACAAAATTATTAAGACTGGGAAATTATGTGTTTTAGATAATTAGCTTCAAATGACACTCCACGCTTCAGACGTCTGAAGGAGAAAAGCACTGCAAAACAAACAGGATAAACACTGAAAGGAAGAGAATAGGTGTTTGGCTAGGCATGCCAGCAGTTTTGTGAATAACCAAATTTTCACCCAAATCTTCAAAGTGAAGAAATAAAAGCAAAAGATTGTATGCATCCACGGAAGAGAGGTGGTAAAATCAGAGGGCTGACACCTTAAGTAAATGGAAATACATATCAAAAATATAGAACAGGGACTTCCCTGGTGATGCAATGGTTAAGAATCCGCCTGCCAATGCAGGGGACATGGGTTCAAGCCTTGGTCCTGGAAGATCCCACATGCTGTGGAGCAACTAAGCCCGTGCGCCACAACTATTAAGCCTGCGCTCTAGAGCCTGCATGCCACAACTACTGAGCCCACATGCTGCAACTACTGAAGCCCACACGCCTAGAGCCCGTGCTCTGCAGCAAGAGAAGCCACTGCAGTGAGAAAGGGTAGTCCTGCTTGCCGCAACTAGAGAAAGCCCACATGCAGGAACAAAGACCCAACACAGCCAAAAATAAATAAATAAAATTTAAAAAATATATATATAGGGAGAACAAAAAAACAAACAAAAAAAGACTACCAAGAAAATTTACACTAAAATACCACCTCTTTTCCATGAGACTGGCAAAAACTCAAGTTAAAAAATATACTCTGTTGGCAAAGCTGTGAGGAAATGTACTCTTATACTTCGTTGGTATACATACAAAATAGTACAATTCCTACAGAGAGAAATTTAGCAATATCTAACAAAAAATTTACGTGTTTACCCTTCTACCCAGTAAATTCCTGGAATTTACTCTGAAGATATACCCCCAAGAATTAAAAAATACATATTCAACAAGGTTATTCACCAGAGATTATTTGTAACTCAAAATTATTGGAAAGTACTAAATGTCCAAGCATAGCTGAATAAACTATGGTGCATACACAAAGTGAAGTACTATGCAGCTATTTAAAGAAAAAAATGAGAAAAGTTTCCATGAACTGATATGGAGTGACTTCCAGGAAATACTGCTAACTGAAAAAAGCCAAGTACCAAAGAACATATATAGTATACTACCTTTTAAGTAATAAAGAAGGGGAAATTTAAAAACCATATAGATATCTGCTATCTTTATGAAAAAAATTAAAAAACAAAAAAACACTGCAAAGATAAATCAGAACACAATAAAGCTAGTTACCTAAGAAGGAAGGGCGGTGGAGCAGAAGGGATACAGAAGGGACACTTCTCTAAAAATGCTTTTGTGGTTAAGTAAGAGAATAAAAAATTTATGCTCAAATGGATCAGAAAAAAATATACACACATAAACACACACACATATGTAGGGAGATTGCTGTTAAAGCAAATGTAGTAAAAAGTGAAAGGTATACAAGTATTCTTTATACTATTTTATTCTTGTATTTGTTTGTAGGTTACAATATATTTCTAAATAAAAACTTTTTTTAAATGGGGGAAAAAAAGAACTGCCAAGAAATGCCAGGGTGTACCAGTTGGATATAACTGGGCAGCTAGTATCATTCTACTGGTAGAGTTTCCCATTCTTCCTCCAATCACTTGCTAAAGCTCAGCAAGAGCAATATGAAGGATTGCTAACCTGACAGGCACAGCACAAGGTTTACATAGTTACAGTTTCCAAGCTGAATAAACAGTCTAACGTAGCTAGCAGTGAGTTAACAGACTGGGTTAAAGTTTAGAAGTGAAATATCTAATATAGGGTAAAGAGCAGATTCCATAGATAAAAAGATGACAAGTGATGTAGTTATGACCCTAGAAGTAGAGCACTTCCTTTGAGTTCTATATGCTGCTTACTAATATGCAAAGAACACTTTAAAATACTTAAAAAATATAAAGAAACTGGGGACTTCCCTGGTGGTGCAGTGCTTAAGAATCTGCCTGCCAATGCTGGGGACACGGGTTTGAGCCCTGGTCTGGGAAGAGCCCACATGCCGCGGAGCAACCTAGCCCATGTGCCACAACTACTGAGCCTGTGCTCTAGAGCCCGTGAGCCACAACTACTGAGCCCACGTGCCACAACTACTGAGCCCATGCTCCTAGAGCCCGTGCTGCACAACAAGAGAAGCCACCTCAGTGAGAAGCCCTCGCACCGCAACAAAGAGTAGCCCCCGCTCACCACAACTAGAGAAAGCCTGCGCACAGCAACGAAGACCCAATGCAGACAAAAATTAATTAATTAATTAATTAATTATAAAATAAAATAAAATAAAGAAACCATTAGAAATCAGAATAAAAAAAGTTTTTTTCAAAATACTTTCTTCCTATTCCTGGTACCCTAGAACATACCAGATATTTAATCTCCTAGAGGTTCTTTTTATTTTGGCCACGCTGAGCAGCATGCAGGATATTAGTTCCCTGACCAGGGATCGAACCCATGCCCCGTGCAGTGGAAGCATGGTGTCTTAACCACTGGACCTCTAGGGAAGTCCCTCTCCTAGAGATTCTATCTGGGATCTGCTACTGACACTATTTTTAAATTTGTTTACAGTACACTATACTATATGATGTACTAATTTAAAATAATACTGAGCTGCTTTCTGTAAGACCAAATAAACTGCTTTTGAATCAACCTCCTGCAGATTACATCTATAAACTCTGGTCAAAATAAACAAACAACTATCTGAAGTTACTGGAGAATGACCCACAGCGACTATCTAAAAAGATATACAAAGTTATATCAAGTTATATCAAAATAACAAAAAAAACCTATAAATAAATCAAATTCTAAAAAAGGTTCAAATAACCCACAGAAAGGCAGGAAAAATAAAACAATACTCTGAGACGGAAAGAGAAAGAGGAACAAATAGAGAACGAAAAATTAAATGGCAGACAAACCCCAACATGTCAATAATTACATTAAATATAAATGGTCTATGTATAACAAAAGACAGATTGGCAGAATGAATTAAAAAAACATAACCTGGCCATATGCTACCCATGAGAAACTCATTTCAAACATAAAAACATAGGTAGGTTGAAAGGAAAATGATAGAAAAAATACACCATGCAAACATTAATTTAAAAAACAAAAAAGACAGTGACTACCTTACTATTAGATAAAACAGACTTCGGAAAGAAAGTGACCAGTGTCAAGAGTGACATTATGCCCACACAAAAACCTGTACACAACTGTTCAAAGTAACTTATTTCTAACAGCCAAAAATTGGAAACAACTAAACATCCCACAATAGGTGAACAAATTTTGGTATACCTACATCGTGGAATACTATTCAGCAATAAAAAGGAATGAACTATTCATGGATGCAACAACCTGGAATAATCTCTAGAAAAGGGTGCTGAGCGAAAAAAGCCAATCTCAAAAGGTTACATACAGTATGATCCCACTTAAATAACATTCCTGAAATGACAAATATATAGAAATCGAGAAAAGATTAGTGGTTGCCAGAAGTGTGTGTGTGTGTGTGTGGGGGGAACAGAACAAAATTGAAAAGGAGCAATCAAAATGAAAGATCCTTCCAGCAATCACAGTCCTAGGTATTTACCCAGTTGATCTGAAAACTTATTTTCGCACAAAAACCTGCACACAAATGTTATTAAGCTGCTTTATTCATAATCACCTAAAAGAAGAAGCAACCAACATCCTTCAATAAGTGAATGGATAAGTAAACTATGATACATCTATACAATGGGATACTCTTCAGTGATAAAAAAAGGAATGAACAATCAAGTCATGCAACAATATGAATAAATCTTAAATGCATATTTAATATTCTTGCTAAAGGAATCCAGTCTGAAAAGGCTATATCCTGTATGATCCCATTCATATGACATTCTGGAAAGGGCAAAAATATAGAGGTGATAAACAGATCAGTGACTTCCAGGGATTTGAGCACTGGGAGAGGGTTAAATAGGTGAAAGGAAAAAAAAAAAAGATCCTTGGTTAATGGAAATGTTCTATTTTGACTGTATGAGTATCAATATCCTAGTTACAATACAGTACTAAAGTTTTAGTACAATACAGTACTAAAGTTTTGCAAGATGTTACCATCAAGAGAAACAAGATGAAAGGTATACGGGACTGCTCTGTACTATCTCTGTAATGTTCTGTAAATTGACAATTATTTCAAAATAAAACGCTTTTTTGTTGTGTGTGTTTTAAAAAAAGGGCAATGATTCTCACTGTACCAGGTTTTCAACGCTAGAACTATTCATGATATTAATAAAAACTTACACATTACCTGTTTACATCTTTGTCCATTCAATCCATGGTTTCTATATTAGGGCCCCATACTGCTGGAGCAAAGCATTAAGTCAAAAGCAGTACAAGAAGAAGAAAAGAGCAAGTAACTTCAGCCAACAATCTTAAAGGCAGTTTTGGTGGATAGTGGTGGTAGTAACTTTAACAAAATATTGGGATAGAGCTTGCAAACCAATGGTATGTTTCTCAATCTCAGTTTGGAGAGAGGAAATTGGTTAAAACTAAGAGAGCGATTTACACTTCCTTGGTCAACTTTCAAAAGATGTAGTCACTCAAAATACATTTTTTAAAATTACATACATAGACCTTTTAAAAAAGGAACAGAAAATGATGGATAATTTCCCTACCAAAGTAGCCTGTTGATGTTTAAGTAATAGTAAGACTAGCCATAAACAGGCCATAAATAAAAGGAAACAACAAAAAATGAAAGCCTCCTTTCCCTGTGGACCACCACTGTAATCCTTCTCCTCAAAGGTAACCACAATTCAGTGTCTTGTAACTCATTCTTTTAAAAAAAGAGAACACATATAAGACACACATTTATCTTAAAAAACAACTAATTAAAAGATCACACTTGCTTTTATTTAGTAAGTTCTTCCCATTTCAACAGACATGAACAACCTAGATCTATAACATCTGACTATTTCTTCATCAAGTGAATGTTTAATAATTTAACCAATTCCCATTTTAATGGATGCTTTAGTGTTTCCAATTTTTTGCTAACATAGACAATGTTGAAATGAACATCTATCCCTATCCACCTTTTCTCTCTCCCCCTCTATATAAGCATATATCTTGGTCAAGCATACACACACACACATAAAGTTTGTGAATATAGCAGTAACAGTAAAGCCCTAGCAGCAGGATTGCAGAATCAAAAAGAATATACATTTCTTATTTGGGAGGTACTGCCAACTATCCACAAGACAGATTATACCAATTTACATTCCTACCAACAGTATGAGTGCATCAAAACTTTTGCCAATATGATAGGTGAATATAGTAATTTCATTCTAATCTGCATCAGAATTAGGCTACTATTTTGAACAACATTTATGATTATTCACTACAACCTTTTATTTCTTCTTATGAAAATTGCCTGTTTTTGTCCTAATGCCCTTTTCCTACTGGGACGCTTGCTCACCTTTTAAACTAATTTGTATCAAAACTTTACAAAGGAAAATAATTAGCCCCTTGTTAAACATCTTGCAAATACACTCTGCCCAACTATCTTTAGTGATTCAACTCCTTCTATGCTGTATTTTTTCTAATTCTGTAAGTTTTTCATTTCCATACAGTCAAATCTATCAATCATTTCTTATATAGCAGTAGAATTTCATGTCCTCTTTAAAAGTCCTTTTCTAGTTCCAGATAAATACTGGCTGAAGTTCAAAACTGTTTAATATTGATCATTATAGAATAGTATCAATTAACAGAAAATTTTAAATATTTTATTTAAAGGAGTGCATATAAAACATGAAGTATTAAAATTTTTATTCAATGTTGCAATCAAATGCTATAAATAATTCAGAAATAAAATGCATGATGAACACTAAAGTAAATGCCAAACACATCTGCTGACTTTTTCATTAATTAGTAAACCGAGGGTATCAAAACATGCAAGTGGTAAGGTAAACGTTACAACTACAAAAACACTGATGATTTTAAGCCTAGAACTCATCAGAAGTCTATTTCCTTATTTTCACTATAAATTTATTAATGAATAGTAATTTTCTTACTTTAAAGCTGAAATATGAAAGAAATACTAGTTTTATCTTAATTAACATAAAACATAATGTTTTACAAAATATGTAGTTCTTTATTTTGGTACACCAATATGCTGTAAAAGACCATAATGTTTTGGAGCCAAAAGAAACAACAGTTACACAAGCAAGAACAATAGAAGAGACAGCCTGACTCTACTACACTTATCAACATGATCAGTGTTTAATGACCAATCTGTAAAACCTATCTGTCTACACACTACTTCCATCATTTGGTAAATCTACTCTCTCACTGTAACCACAGGGAGCTCCATTTGATGTCTTCTTTAATTATATATGAAGAAATATATTTAAACAAGAAATATAAACAAACTTTCTTTAAAACAAAATAAAAAGCACAGAAAAGTACTAACCATGGTTGTTGCTACTTTTTCTAAAATGACAGACCCCTAAACAAACCTTAAACACATGAACAGTTATAGTAGTATTTTAATAGATCTAAGAATCAATTAGTAAGAGCACATTTTAAAATAAAGTAGGCAGGTTTGAAATCTGACATATTTCCCAAGAAAAAGCAATATGCTATGGCTCCACTCCAATTTTAAAAGTAAAATGTCCACTTTTCAAAAGTAGTTAGAAATACCTTCTATTTAATAGGAAAGCATCTGGCAATGTAAAGCCAAAAATACATTTGTAAAATAATTTTAATAGGGAATTTCTAATAACATGGTTAGTATTTTTCTTGGAAAGATTTGTAAACAAACTCAACCCAAATATGCTGGGTATTTCCTAATGAAAATAGCTAAATTGTTTATACCAAAGTAAAATCTACTTACAAGTGAATCTGCATCAGGGCATTCCCTATTAAAACAAACAAAATATCAGACATATTCAACTATTAGAACTATGTGATAAGTATACTATATCGAAAGTGTTTGCCTTGGTATTTAAACATAACTTTCATTTAAACTCTATAAAAATATTTAGAGAAATCAAATCATGAATATTAAAATATACCAAATGATTTAAAAATTCAAACAAAGACATTCCCCTATACTGATACTGCAAGACAAAATAAAACAGCTTATAAATATTTGTAAAACTACTTTCAAAAATAGTTCTTTTCCATGAATATACACGTGTCATGTCAAGGAAGCTGTCAGTCCTACAACGATTTCTAGTGGCTTTTAATCCTTCAGGTAGAGAAAGTTAAAAAAAATTTTTAACTTATTTCCTTTGAGGTACTTTCCATAAGCTAGTATATATAGAAGTGAAACCACTTTTTTCCAAATATGTTAGGTGAGTAGCTAGACTTCCAGCTGGAATAGTTTCTAGTCTAATGTAATATGCAGTTGAGCACTGATATTTTATCATTTAACTGATAAGCAAATATAAATTTGGACATAATCTATTGAAAACTATTATTTTAAATGTAAAACTAAAACATAAAGAAGACCAACCTTCTCAACTAACCAAATAAAGCACTAGATATATAAAATTAAAGGCATTGAAGCCATGAGGAACAAGCTTAGAAGAATATATATGTATACATTCTAAAACAAGTTCACAAACAAAAATTAGAGAGCATATTTAAAAGGCATTGGATTAGGTATACTCTTTGGCTTGAGACAGTTATTGCATATAGTATCAGATTCTGCCACTTTAATAACAGTCTGAAAACACATATTAGGTACACCTTAAGAGCCAAATGAACAAAATAAAAAATACTAAATTAATATATAAGATAAACACGTAATCTGTATCAATCCAAAGACTAAGCACAAACCAGGGAAATCTATAAATTAAAGAACTTTGTTAAATATAGGATGGAATAGACTGAAAAAATGAAAAAAGAGGGAGATGACTATTCTGCCCTTAATTCAAATGGGAGCACCAGGGTAAATGCAAACCCCACATGTCTTTATATCTACTTAAAATTGCAAATTTTGAAAAAGAGCTTCCTTATAAGGAATATTATATCAAAAAACTTATGCATACTCTGAGGAAATGATCCAGAAAAGCTACTGTAATAATATTCAATCCCTGTACAGAATCAAATCAATTAAGATGTTTGAACATTTCTTTCTTCTTTTTTAAAAAGATAAAGTTTAAATATAAAAGTAAGTATAAGAGTTCCAAACCATTTATTCTCTGGCTTTAAGCCAGAACTCTCCAGTCTTTGTGGTAAAGCACTCATCTGTTTGCCTTCACAGTGCGCAGTATGAGACCTGCAGATGAAGCCCCAGGAAGACCAAGCTCTGAGCAGGACCCCTTGTCCACAACTGCTGGCATTTCAAAAACCTTCAGGCTATGAGAAGAAGCATGCCAAGAGCCTGGGACATTTCAAGCAAAGTGAATTCTAACATTTTTCCTGCCAGGGAGTGTTGAAAGAAGGCAATAATGATGCAGTGATTTAGGCATTAGTTTTCTGACCTAGTATTCTTATTGGTTAAAATATTCCAATATCCAAGTGCCCTAATGATCATACTGGGAAATTACCGATCACGAAAAACTATTTTAAAAACATGGAATATACAAAAATATTATAAGCTCCCTAAATGAACAGCTGTGAAAACCATCAATTATAAAAACATCTTAACTCTTTATAATGTAGCCACTAACAGATAAACTGGCTACATTTTAAAAATTTACTTACAAATCAATTGTTCAGACCTCAATTTCCAATGTTATAAAAGAGATTAGGTTCCATTCCCTTAGCAAAATACCTCCCTTCACAATGCTCAAAAAAGACATCTGCAGAAGAGACAGTAGCTATAGGCATAAATCACTTTACAAATAGTCTTAATTTGTTAAACCAAGTATCAATACAACTAGGGAGGAGGAAAGAAACAGACATTCAGAATGGCAGAAACTCCAAGAAACTCAGATGATAAGCGTATAACCAGGGAGGAGGCAAGACCACCCAAAGCACAAATTGTTCTCTTATATTGAAAATATGAATGGCCATCAAAATATTAAACCTCATGAGAGTTCTGCTGATTATGATAGAGAAGTAGGGATTTGAAACAAATTTTCAGTCAATGTTACTGGGTCAACAAATCACTCAAGACTTCTGATTAGTGTCTCTTCAGTCTAAATGGGTTGAATAATTAAGCAAAGAAAAGTTCCTTTATTTCCAATTTGTCTCCAGTTAATCAGAGTTCAATGATTCTCAACCCCAGGTGTATATTAAGAATCACACAGGCTGCTTAGAACAAAACAAAAACTATGCTGGGGCCTCATGCCCCAAGAATCTGATTTAATGGGTCTGAAGCAGGGTCTGGCATAGATATATTTAATTTCTCAGGTAGTTCTAATGATAGCCAAGGCAGAAAACTTGACTTAGCTAATACTAGTTTAATTTCTTATATGCTGATTATATTTCTTTGTATACCAATTTATTTTTTAAAAAAGGTAAATGACACTTATACTCCATCTTCCATCTAAAAATGATGAATTAGTATAAATGTTTAAAATATGTTAGGACTTTTTTCTCCCCCATTTAACATTTTCCACTTATGTACACATATATCACTAACTTACTATATGGTTAGAGTTGTCTTGAAAGATTTTCATCAAATTGCTGACCATGGCATTTTTCTTAGGTTATTAAGACTTAGAACAATTTTTAGTTCTGTCTGTACTTTTGTTTGATTTTTTAAAATATGCATGTATCACTTTATAAAATAAGAATATCTTTAAAGTTTCAATTTCAAAACGCTAAAGCGTTCATCCTGAAATTTTAAAATAATAAGAAAAGTTAACACTTTTAACTAAAACTAGAGGAGCTGGCAAATGTTCTTAGAAAAGTTTGTGTTTTTCACATCTTAGCCATATGTGCTTTGGGTTATTTCCAAAAGAATTTTTTTCTTTTCAAATTCATAACAATAGTCTTATTCTTAATTATTTATAAGCATAGAAAGGATTTTGACAATATTTAATATACTTACACAGACTCTGCATCCTTTTCCTTTTTAATTATTCCTGGTAAACCGAAAGTCTTTCTTTTCCTTGGTCTTATACCTTAAAATAAATGTATATTGTTACAGAAACATAACTGTTCCTGATAAATATATTAAACTTATGAATGCATCTTGTATCTTGACACACAATTTGCTCATAACTGTTGATACTAAATTTGGATTAAAGAAATGAAAGTATCAACTGCTAAACCCTAATATTTAAATCAGTCATAGTCTGTTTAAATTTTTCTTATGTTGATATAATATAGCATTTTATTCACCAAAAGGTTATACATAGAACATTCATTTGATGAGTGAAATTCTCTCTTCCCCTAAATCACCTCAGGCAAAATAAGCATTTGCAGATATCTTAAGACTTCAAAGAAAGTACATTATTCACTGTATTAGATTTTGTTATAAATGCAGGTCAAATCATGTTCCCGGTATAAAGGGTCACAAAATATAAATGTGTTGTTTTAAATGAAAAGTTGACAACAGATCCATTAACAGTATGACATGGGAAACTTATAATACGGCATTCTTTTGTCCATATGTTATCTCTAATACAAATAATGTTATAAATGGATCCAACCACAAATGAGGAACAAATACCATCTCTATTTTGCCAAATATGGCAGTTCTCCCTCTTCTTCTTGCATGACAAATTGTTTTTTAAATGTCAGTCATGCTATCAATCGTTAACAGAATTCAGCACTTAAAGCTTAGCTACTTAACTCTTTGAGAACTAGAGTACACCTAAGCTAGCTTCTCACCTTATAGATGAGGAAACTCAGAGTATTATTTTTGTTTTTTTAACTCAGTGTTATACAACTAGTTAACACTACAGCCAGGATTATTATCCAGGTGTCTTAGAATAATGTACTTGCTTTCATGCAAAACTAACTCCCTGAACCATTTATTTGCATAGCGTGTTATAATATTTTAAAAATAAATACATATTTATTCTCACAGAGTAGGTATTATTTATTATAAACATTTTTAAAGAACTTTAAAAATTCTTTTAAACTTCTGAAGAACTTTTAAAGTTTAAGTACAGAGAACTTAAATAAGTACTGCTCTTAGTCAAACAGATGGTAACTATAAAAAGTCTAGGCCCCAGAGCTCATTGACTGCTCAGTTAATAACCTTACACACAACAGCAAACCATTTCTCCATATTCTCACACAGGTCTTGGAAAAAAATAGAAGACTGCTTTCAAATTATTTCTAGCAGCTCACAAAGTGAGATTATAAAACATGACAAAAATTGCAGACATCTCTTGGGTTTCATACTATGAAAAACATCAATTTAAATAGGAAGGGTTGTGGATCCTTTCTCCAAGTCAAATCATCACCTATTTTGAATGACAGTAACATGAGCATTAATACATAACCTTATTAATTACTGAAATGTTACCCATTGTAGAATAAGCAGTATACATCAATATGTAGTGATGAGTTTCATATTTATGACCTTAGAATGTTTAAAGATGGATATCAGTGGAGAAAACAATCTCAATGTATATCTGAAAACAAATACATGTTATATTTAATCTTTTAAAAAATCTATATTCTAACACACTAATATTCCTTTGGGCAAACCTATTTTTATTAAGTAAACGTTAATATCTGCAGGCCTTCAAACCACATTCACATTTTTTACATCACTCCATAGACATGCTAACACCAATGGATAGCAGCCCCTCTATTCAGTAAACAGAAGCTATTAGCTAGCTGTCACACATTACAACTAGTCAACTTACCTTCAACTGCACTAGCAGGGTCACATTCTTCAAATTCAATAAGGCCTAAAAAGAAAAAAACATGAACAAGTACTGGTTAAAAAAAAAAAAAAAAAAAAGCTGGTAGAAAACAATCACATCAGATCCCATTACATCTTTTTAATTGTTCTGAAACGTGTTCCAGTGTTACCTGATAGTGTTAATTAAAATATCAGCAATAATTTAAAAATCAAATAAGCCTAACACTGAAAAAAACTGAGACTAGCCTATATCATGAACACAATTTACTGACAACCCGTTATATATGATACCACAGAACTGGAGACACAGAGATTTAACATGTAGTTTCTGTTTTCAATAAATATCAGACTAAAAATTTATGTTCCACTAAATGGTCACTTTAGCCCTGCCTTATTAATGGTAACTGGTACAACCTGCTACATCAAGGAATTTTAAAATAGAGCCTGAAGTAACGAGTGGATAATAGGGACTTCCCTGGTGGTGCAGTGGTTAAGAATCCGCCTGCCAACGCTAGGGGACACGGGTTTGAGCCCTGGTCCGGGAAGATCCCACGTGCTGCGGAGCAACTAAGCCCGTGCGCCACAACTACTGAGCCTGCGCTCTAGAGCCCACGAGCCAAAACTACTGAAGCCTGCGTGCCTAGAGCCTGTGCTCCGCAGCAAGAGAAGCCACCGCAATGAGAAGACCGTTCACAACAACAAAGAGTAGCCCCCGCTCGCCACAACTAGAGAAAATCCGCGCACAGCAACGAAGACCCAGTGCAGCCAAAAATAATAAATAAATAAATTTATTAAAAAAAAAAAAAACCAAACAGTGGATAATAGAGGATTTCACTACTGGTCCTTCTGAGACGTTAAGCTTAACTATAACTATGTGCAAATTCATGATCAGAGTTCTCATTGATCATTCCATTATGAAAGAAAACCACTAATGAACATGAAAAATTTCTCTATAAGTAGGAGCATTTAAAGTATTGGCTAAAACGTCCCGCTTCTTACCCCCAAATCAAAGATTTACTTCCTCAGTTCCAGTTTTTATTCAAAAAGAGTAGATTAACATTTAGTGATAAACAGAATAAAACAGTCATAAATGTGAGTTGATAAACAAGGTCTTAATCAATTAAGTGGCAATACCGTCCCTACTGGGGCATTCTTATGACATATATCATATGACTAAAAAAAAAAAAAACACTCACTACTTCCATCCAAATAATTCTTAGAGTCAGAAAACAGCCCAATTAAAATTTCAAGGACTTCAAGTCCACTCTGTAAATCTGCAAGCTAAGAATTCATTAAATGAAAGGGTAATGAACTTGTTCTTAGAATCCTTTAAAGGCCTATATTAACAGTTTACAAAGAGATGAGAACTGAAAGATCAATAAAGATAAAGAATTTTAGTAGTATGTGCATCCGATAAACAGCAACTTTTTGCTTGGTGTAAGAATGATTAAGAATGAAAAATTTCTACCTAAATTACCAACAGCTTATTATGTGTTATTCGTTTTATCACTTACTAATAAAGCTTGAGAGACTATAACCACCCATCAAAAAAATATATAGTATATATGAAGATCTTTGGATGTCATCATATATATGAAAATAGTAAAGGCATCCATTAATTCTATAAACATCAGTCCCTTCAAACAAAATTCTACATTTTTTCTTCACAAAACATCTCTCCTATACCAGATATCTTGATCACTGTTCTCTTTATCTTTTAAAAACATCCTCTTAAAATCCATTTGAAACAGAAAAATAGCCAATAAAAATAAGCTATTCAAAATGACATTTTTGAAATATAAGATGCCAAATCCTTTCAAATTGTAAAATATATATTAAAAAATTTTAACTGAGTTCCATCCACACATAAGCTTTTCTATTAAAAACAGAAACACTAAGTTTCTAGAATAATATAAAACTAAATATATACTCTTAAAAAAACCATTAAATCATGCATGAAAAAGATTTTGTTTTTCAAATGGCATACACTCCACATGCTGCTTCACATGGCAAAGCTTTGCGTGCCTGGCTCAGTGCCAGTTGACAGCTCAGCTGGATATCAATGCACATTCTGACCCCCCTTGTAGCATGTCACTTCTGAACTGTTTCACAAGTAGAAAGTTTATTCACCATCTCCCCCAAATGCAGTCCACTGCCCATCATTCTGCTATTTAATCGTAAGACAAGTTACTTTTTTTTGACAGTACCAAAGCCAGAGTGAGAGTCAGAAAGAACAGTTTGCTACCACTGGAATTTCAACTGTTTTAGGCTCAATTAATCCTGTTGTCAAAATAAATAAGTGCTCTTAGTGCTTAGATTTTATGCTGGGCTGCAAGGGCAATTTAGTTTGTACAAAAGCAAATAAGACCATTTTGGCTCTGTCTCCTGATGCTCTTTTATACATTATCTAAAAATGTAGGGCTTCCCTGGTGGCACGGTGGCTGAGGGTCCACCTGCTGATGCGGGGGACACGGGTTCGTGCCCCAGTCCGGGAAGATCCCACATGCCGCGGAGCAGCTGGGCCTGTGAGCCAAGGCCGCTGAGCCTGCGCATCCGGAGCCTGTGCTCTGCAGCGGGAGAGGCCATGGCAGTGAGAGGCCCGCGTACCGCAAAAAAAAAAAAAAAAAAAAAAAAGCCATCATGAGTTCAATTAGAAGCAGAAGAAATTAAAAGCAGACCTCAAAGAGGGCAACGATCCAAAGCAAGACAATTCTTACATATGATGCTTTAATCATATGTAGGAATAAATTATTGCTAGCAAAAGAAAAAGAGAAAGTCAATAACCTAAACAATTCATCCAAACCTAATTTGGATCGAAACTTTTAAGAAATGTTACAGAAAGAAAGAATTTATTTAACAGTAATCTTTAATCACTACATGTATTTTGTGGAATGAGGTAGAGTATTAAAAAATGTTAAATATTTAATTAATAGTTTCCATTGTTTTGGAATCAATTCCAAATCTCAGGTCATCAATAAAATCTGCAACTTTGTCTAGCTATAAACTGGCCTCAGAACTCAAATAAGAAGTCTGGGCTACCCAAATCAAGTATATTTCTGCATATACCTAACTAACACCACAGAACACCGGTTCTAATTAAAAGCCAAAGTAAAACATACAAACATGGCCAGATCCCAAAGTCTAACAAAAAGTGATGATAATGGGGCGGGGGGAGAGAGGAGGGAGAGGAAGGGACAAAGAGAAAGAGGGTGGGGGGAGGGTGACTCAAACAATGGGAGTCAGTGACATTTTCAAGCTTGCTCCTGGGCCTATGGAGTACAACACAGGCACATTGCTAGGTACCTGGGATGATGAACCGGGCAAGCTAACACAAAAAAGAACATCAAAGTCTAACTTGTGGTGGTGTGCAAAGGGCACGGAAGCTCAAGTCCTGGTTTTGCCACTTGCTTTTTAGCTGATTACCTTGGACTAGTTACTTACCCTTTTGAACCTAGGTCTTATCATTTTTATGAATGATATGGGGGGTGATAATAATACCTTTTGTTATATTTGCTTTCTCTTTCTCCCTCTACACATACTCATACATGTAGTTTTTTTTTTTTTCCTTCACTTGTTAAATCATTTGAAAGTAAGCTGCAACATCAATGCTACTTCATTTCAGGAGTATTTATTTTAATAGCGGGCTTGTAACAACAATTTCCTCAATCCAGTGGTTCCAAATCCCAAGTCCTAGCTGAATCTTCTAGAGCAATGCTTCCTGTATCAGAAACACCAGGAGGGCTTGTTAAACCATGAATTGTTGGGCCCCACCTGCAGAGTGTCCTATACAGAAGGTCTAGGTTGGTGCTCAGGAATTTGCATTTTAAACAAACTCCCAGGTGATGCGGATGGTCCTAGGATCACACTTCGAGAACTACAGTCCTAGGGATTCCCTGGGTCCCCTGCCAGATATTCAGTAAGTCTAGACAGTGCTTCTCCAATTTTACTGCACATACAAACTGCCTAGGGATCTCACTGAAGTGCAGCTTCTATTTCAGTAGGTCTGGGGTAGGGCTTGAGAGTCTACATTTATAACAAGCATCCAGTGATGTAATGCTGCAGGTTCTCAACAATGGCTGCATGTTAGAATCAGAGTTTTAAAATATAGTGATACCAAGGATCCACCCTACACTAATGACATCAAAATTTCTGGGATAGTGCACTGGCTGTTCGTTTTTTAATTTTTATTATTATTTTTTTATAAAGCATTTTAAATATTTATTTATTTATTTATTATATTGGCTGTGTTGGGTCTTCATTGCTGTGCGTGGGCTTTCTCTAGTTGCTGTAAGCGGGGGCTACTCTTCATTGCGGTGCGCGGGCTTCTCACTGCGGTGGCTTCACTTGTTGCGGAGCACAGGCTCTAGGCACACGGGCTTCAGTAGTTGTGGCACACGGCCTCAGCAGTTGTGGCTCATGGGCTCTAGAGCACAGGCTCAGTAGTTGTGGCACACAGGCTTAGTTGCTCCGTGGCATGTGGGATCTTCCCAGACCAGGGCTCGAACCCGTGTCCCCTGCTTTGGCAGGAGGATTCTTAACCACTGCGCCACCAGGGAATTCCCTTTCCTTTTAATTTCTCTAAAAAAGAGAAATTAAAAGGAAAGGGAAAATATTTTCAACGAATGATTCTCACAGGTACCCAAGGCTTGAGAAGCAGTGATGAGGCAAACTTAGGAACCATGGTCTTAAATCAAAGGAATGGGTTTTTAACCATGGAATTTCAGTCACTGTAAAACCTTCTAAATTTTCATCTAGTTCTCCAAACACAGCATCCTGGCAGTGAAATATAATCTCCTCCTACATCCAAAATCTGACACTGCCTCCATACCCCCAGACTGAGTCATGTTTTCACTTTCTGTGATCCTGATGAAACCTTTAAGGCTTATACTCTGCTCACTATAATCTCTTTTCTCTGGGAACTTCCCCCTTCTTCACGAGTGGTACAGAAGCCACAATCTAGTCAGAACTGACTGGACTAGAAAGAAGGTTACCCTAATCCAAGAATACCTAGACCAGATTCTTTCTGGTCTAGAAAAGGGATAAAAACCTGGGTTAATTCTGAGCTGTGGCTACAATTAAGGAACAAGTGAAAACACCTAGAAATTACTAGGAGATCACCTTACATCATGTACCTGGAGAAGCAAAGAAAGCTATTCTGCAAAGAAAAAAAATAAAGCAGTAAAATGCAGAGACTCAATAAAGGAAAAATGATACCTAGTCTTCCTACTGGTTTGGGTTTCCTTCTGCAGCCTGGCTATATCCCTGATTTTGAATCCTTGGCATACCTCAGTTTCTTTCCCATAAACTTCCTTTTAAGTTCAGATTGATTTAACTTCTTTTACATACTGCAAAAAACTAAAACTCTGTCCTAATTCTTATGCATATGTAAAAACTGTAATCAGCTTACTTTTTTACTTCTATTTTTTTGTCAGTGTTTATACTTCAAATTAATGAACTAAGCTTTCCTTAAGAACTAAGCTTGCCTTAAAGCCTGCTCAAAACAGTTTAATCTTTACTTCACAATTTAGGATTCTTATTATGATGATCAGTTACTGTGCTGTGACACAACTGCAGATGTAGTTAGTGCAGGATATCAGATTAAATGATTTCTGAATCCAAGAAGAACAGCAGAATCAACTTTTGAAAAAAGATTACATATTGTTATGAGCTACACAATTCTAATGTATTATGACATACCTGCTACTATACTACACAAGAAGTACATTCCCTAACAAAGAGTTAGGCAAAGGTCTTCTGTAAAAAGTCAAGATGGTAAATATTTTAGACATTGTAGGTCATCAAGTCTGTCACTAGTGACCTCTGCTGTTGTAGTGTGAAAGCAGTCACAGACAGTACATAAACAAGTGTGACTGTGTTCAAAAAAACTTTCATGGACAACTGATATCTGAATTTTACCATTTTATGTATCACAAAATACTGTCCCGTCCCCGCCGCACCCCCTCCCACCCCGGCCAATCATTCTTTGCTGTAGGCCTCAAAAAAGAGGCAAAGCTCAATGTGGCTCAGTGGCCACAGTCTGCAGACTCCTGCTCTAAAAGATAATCGCTATCAGGAGGCATATGCGTCCCACAGGGCAGAGTCCTATGCCTCTGTCCTAGGTGGTTAGGACACAACAGGTGAAGGTGTACTCCTTCATAAAGTGAAGCTTCTCTGTGTTCTTTTCTTTGGGAGTTCTCCTCTTTTACTCTCCTATTTGTGCTAATCTACCTTATCCTCTTCACTAATCATCATCCATTCTTCTTTTCTCTTTCTCTAGTCATCCCCACTTGCTATCAAATAGAAAAACCAAGTAATCACAAAATATCTGGTGTGGTTTGTGCGTCTTTGGTCTTCTTGGCTATTTTTAATTTTGCTTTCTACGAAAGGGTTTCTACTTCTCTGAATTAAAAAAAAAAAACTTTCATGGAGGGAGTGGAAGGAGGTTCCATTTATAGGTTTGGCATTATTCTTAATCCTTGAGGGGTCTGGAAAGATCACTAGTTTTTTTTTTTTTTTTAATCTATATACTTGTACCCTATACTTTATTGTTTTTCTTTTATTTCCCATTTTTATTGAGATGTAATTGACATACAGCTCTGTATAAGTCTGTTATATACCACATAATGACCTGACATACGTATACTGTGAAATGACTGCCACGATAAATTTAGTTAACATTCATCTCCTCATACAGTTAATCCCCTCAATTGTTTCCCTTGTGGTGAGACCTTTTAGGGATTACTCCCTTAGCAACTTTCAGATACACCATGCTGCAGTGTTAGCCAGTCATCATCTTGTGCATTACATCCCCAAGGTTTATTTATCTTATAACTGAAAGTTCGTACATTTTGACCACCTTCATTCAGTTCCCCAGTCCCACACCCCGTATCCCCACGACACTGGTAACCACTGATCTAATCTCTTTTCACTTTTTTTGAATTTTATTTTATTTTTTTTATATAGCAGGTTCTTATTGGTTATCTATTTTATACATATTAGTGTATATATGCCAACCCCAATCTCCTAATTCATCCCACTGCCACCACCACCCCCATACTTTAAAATAATATACCTAATGTAGAAGCTAGAATATTCCAAATATCTAAACTAATAAATTAATTTCACATTTAGCCAGTCTGACCACAAGAATCTCATTTTTCCCTTTCTCTTTGTGGCTGGCTGTTTCAATATTTTATGTCTACCTTTCTGGGGCTTTTTCTATTTGTATCTTTAAACACATTATAGTCCCTGGAAGTCCTCAAATGGAAGCTATAAACCTATATTATCATATAATGAAAATATAAATAAACTCTGCAAAAAAATCTTTTATTTAAACATATTAGACAATGGCCTACCAACTTTTTAAGTTATCTATCCTTGTTTCTTATAAATGGAAACTTGCTTAACTTTTCTGAAAAGTATAGTGAAATTAGCAGAATGACTGTAAAACAGGAAATTTCAAAAATATGGATTTTAATCTCCTTTTACAACTAAAACATATGAGAATGGGTAGAAATACTAGGATAATGTCGTTAGAACATAACAAGACATTCAAAATTAGAAAACACCTGTTTATTCATGACTCTTTCAGACCACAGGTGCTTTGATACTCAAAGCATACACTTAAAGTGACTCAAATTCCAGAAGGCAAGGCACTACAACACTGAAAAAGTAATGACAAAAACAGTCTGGAGGTTCCTCAAAAAATTAAAAATAGAGCTACCATATGTTCTAGCAATTCCACTTCTGCATATTTATCTGAAGAAAATTAAATCACCGTCTCAAAAAAATATCTGCACTACCATGTTCAGTGTGGCATTATTTATAATAGCAAAGGCATGGAAACAACCTGTCTACTGACAGATGAACGGATAAAGAAAATATGGTGTGTGTGTATCTATATATACATATATATATGTGTGTGTGTGTATATATACACACACACATACAAACTAAATATTCAGCCATAAAAAGGAAGGAAATCCTGCCGTTTGTGACAACACATTATGCTAAGTGAAATAAGTCAGAGAAAGACAAATACTGTATGATCTCACTTACATGTGGAATCTAAAAAAAACCTGGACTTATAGATACAGAGAACAGATGGGGGTGTCCCCCCCTAGGCAAAATGGGTAAAGGTGGTCAAAACATACACACTTCCAGTTATAAGACAAAGTAAGTCCTGCAGATGTAATGCACAGCATGGTGACTTTAGTTAACAATACTATATTATGTATTTGAAAGCCGCTGAAAGAGTACAGTCATCCCTCAGTATCCAAAGGCAATTGGTTCTAGGATCCCTGCAGATACTAAGTTTCCAAGATGCTCAAGTCCCTTACATGGCATAATGCAGTTAGCCCTCCATATCCGTGGATGTGGAATCCTTGGACAGACAGGGCCAACTGTAGTCCTTAAAAGTTCTTATCACAAGAAAAAAAATTTTTTAACTATGTGTGGGAATAGATGTTAATAACTAAACTTACTTTGGTAATCATTTTGCATTACATACATATATCAAATCATTATGTTACATACCTTAAAGCTAATACAATGTTATACGTCACTTATATCTCAATAAAAAAAAGTAATGACAAAAATGACACTACACATAATTAGTATAAAATAGTCTCAATGAATAGGAAAAAAATTTAATGCTCTCAAAGTGTTTGATTTACATAGGAGAATTGGAGACATAAAGTTAGAGGTTATATAGCTCAACAGATAACTGACTGAAGAAATTTTTCAGTGCAAGAGAAATAGGTTAACTTTCAGTTATACAAAGTTTTTAAAGAACTGGGCCTCTTGTTTTCTTTTTAAAATGTGTATCCCGTAGGCCTAAAACCAGTTTACAGAGGAACTCATCCAGCAGAGGGAGCCCTTACAAAACAGGAGAAAAAAATGTTAACAGTAAAATAGTATATACAACTCAAGGTTAGAATACTTCTTACAAAACAAAATCCACAATCACGTGTTATTTTTCTCAGAAACACAAAATTTCCATCACTGTAATGGACTCCCTCTAGAGACATAAATAGAACAAATATGTACGAAAGAGCTGTAACTCTTCACCCACAGCAAGTCAACAGGAGAAGTAGTACTTACTCTTTCCATTCCACACCCACACCACTCCCTTTTTTCCCCTTAGTTCTAGGATCACTTATTTTGAAAATCAGTCACCTATATACACAATGTCAACAGTCAGCCTGAAACAGTCACATAATTCTGGGTTCAGTAATTCTAGGAAAGCCCACATCACCACCAATCTTGGCTTCCCTCTTACTATTTAGTTACAGAAATTTTCTACATGCCATATATCTTGAGGCCATTACAATTTTTTTTATTTTTATTTATTTATTTATTTTTTGTGGTACGCGGGCCTCTCACTGTTGTGGCCTCTCCCGTTGCGGAGCACAGGCTCCGGATGTGCAGGCTCAGCAGCCATGGCTCACAGGCCCAGCCGCTCCGCGGCATGAACCCGTGTACCCTGCATCGGCAGGCGGACTCTCAACCACTGCGCCACCAGGGAAGCAAGAGGCCATTAAATTTAAATTTATAAACAATAACCAATAGTAGTTAACTATTAATCAGGTATGTATTAATTTTTAGAAAATACCATTTATTAAGTACTCAATAAAAACCTCACAACCACCCCATGAAGTAGGTACTATTATTATCCTCACTTTATAGATGAGGGCACTGAGGCTTATAGGTCTCACTGGTAGTAAAGTATAGACCACAAACCACAGGACTAAGTAGTGTGCTATACCACAGATAAGAAAGTAACTGAACTTTTTCTTGAGATAATTGTAGATTCATGGTACAGTTCTAAAAAAAGAAAAAAGAAAAGAAATACAGCAAGATTGCTTGTATACTTTGCCCAGTTTCCTGCAATGATAACATTTTGCAAAACTACAATACAATATCACAAACAGGATACTGATAATGATACAATCTATCAACCTTATTCAGTTCTGTCTAAGGCATTTTTTTTTTTTTTTTTTTTTTTTTTTTTTTTTGCGGTACGCAGGCCTCTCACTGTTGTGGCCTCTTCCGTTGCGGAGCACAGGCTCCGGACGCGCATGCTCAGCGGCCATGGCTCACGGGCCCAGCCGCTCCGCGGCATGTGGGATCCTCCCGGACCGGGGCACAAACCCATGTCCCCTGCATCGGCAGGCGGACTCTCAACCACTGCGCCACCAGGGAAGCCCTGTCTAAGGCATTTTTAACCAGCCAATACACGTTTGCTTTTATTCTATCAATACTTCTAAATGCTCTATATAAAAATTCTTCAATTGTTTTTACCTCTCTTAACTGGTTTTCACTTACATTTTAATCTTTACAATGAGTTTTAGGGTTTCACACTATTTTGTAGTTATGTATCTCAGCATCCTCATTCTCCTACGTACGTAAACTTAGGTAGTTCTACTCTAATTTCTCCAAAGCATGGGCCTTGAGGTCAAGGATCCTGAAATTTAATCCCAGTATTCTGGCATGTACTTAGCTTTGGCAAGTAATTTAACCTCTCAATATTTCCATCATCTGTAAAATGGGAATAACAGTACCTACTTCAAAGAGTTCCTGAAGATCAAAGTTTGCCTGCAAAGCAGTTGACATAGTACATGGCACAAAGTAAGTATTCACTAAATTTAACCATAATTATTTACTATTCCTTCACCAAGACTTATCTAATAGAAAATCCATCCATTCCAACCTCTTTAACATCCTAACCTTACCATATATGCTCATCTGTTCATTCATTCAACACAAATGTACTGTTTACACATAATAAAGATAAACAGATGAATCAAAAACAGAACTTTTCTTCATAAAAGCACAATTACTAAAATTTAAGGTAGACAACAACAATGCAAAAAAAAAGTACAAAGTTCTCTGTTTGATGGTGGAAGTAACACATAACCCGGCTTTTTAAGAGTTTATTCATTTGAAAAATGAGTGGGATATAGCATTTTCTAGAGTAGACATAAGGGCAACTAAGGTACCAAGGGCAAAAGCGGGGTATGGATAGGAAACAGCAAGCAATTCAGGTTGGCTGCAATGGAGGGTGCCAGAAAAGAAAAATGGAAAGTAAGACTAAAGATTGGACAAGGGCAGGGGCTTCCCTGGTGGCGCAGTGGTTAAAAATCCGCCTGCCAATGCAGGAGACATGGGTTCGAGCCCTGGTCCAGGAAGATCCCACATGCCGCAGAGCAACTAAGCCTGTGTGCCACAACTACTAAGGCTGCGCTCTAGAGCCTTTGAGCCACAGCAACTAAAGCATGCACGCCTAGAGTCCATGCTCCGCAACAAGAGAAGCCACTGCAATGAGAAGCCCACGCACTGCAACCAGGAGTAGCCCCGGCTCGCCACAACTAGAGAAAGCCTGTGTGCAGCAATGAAGACCCAACACAGCCAAAAATAAATAGATAAATAAATAAATAAATCTATTAAAAAAAAAAAAGATTGGGCAAGGGCAGATCCCGAAAAGCTTTGAATCTAAGTCCAGAATCTAAATTTCATTCTGTCTATAATGAAAAGTCAAAGATTTATGAGTAATGCAGTATGAGTTCATAATTATATACCCAAAACATTAATGTGCTACAACATGTAAAATAGACTAGAGAAATCTCTATTGTGCCAGTATTTAGAAACCTGCTGCTGTATTCAATGAGGTAGGTAAGAAGGAAGGTCTGAAGGGAAAAATACTAATGGAATTGAATCAATACAATTTGAAACTTGACGAAACATGGGAAAAAGGAAGTGCAGATGATTTAGGTTTCAAGCCTTAGCTGTGAACTGCGCTGAAGAAAAATGGCTCCCAGACTTCTCTACAAATCACTTATTCATCTTCCTGAATTCTAAACTATACTTTAACTTCTTTACTGGACTGAATAGTTTTTACCTGTGGCGTGAAAACAAGTATCTTGCAAGAATATGGTAGAGTAACTAATAGATTCAAGAAATCTATAAGACTTGGGACTTCCCTGGTGGCACAGTGGTTGAGAATCCACCTGCTAATACAGAGGACCTGGGTTCGATCCCTGGTCCGGGAATCCCACATGCCGTGGAGCAACTAAGCCTGTGCGCCACAACTACTGAGCACACGTACCACAACTACTGAAGCCTGCACACCCTAGAGCCTGCGCGCTGCAACTACTGAGCCCACGTGCCGCAACTACTGAAGCCCGTGCGCTCTACGGCCCGTGTGTTGTAACTACTGAGCCCGCGTGCTGCAACTACTGAAGCCCACACGCCTAGAGTCCATGTTCAGCAACGAGAAGCCACCGCAGTGAGAAGCCCGCGCACCACAAAGAGTAGACCTCACTCGCCGCAACTAGAGAAAAGCCTGTGCGCAGCAATGAAGACCCAGCACAGCCAGAAATAAATAAAACAAAACAAAACAAAACAAAACAAAAGAAATCTAGAAGACTGTAAGTATGCTGAGCAGGAGAAGAGAATGGTGCTTATTATATTTGATATAATATAACATGCTTATTAAAAGTTAAGATTAAGGAAACCCGTAATCATTTGTTCATAAAATAGGAACCAGGATGCCTGTACTCACTGGTATATTCCCCAGTGTCTAAAACAGTACCCAGAATACTATTAGCACCCAATAAATAAATCTGTTGAATATATATGTGAATGAGGAAAGAAAAAAGTTATTAAATTGTAAGAAATGTTCTCCACTGGCCTCAATGCTCTGAGGGCTTAATATTCTCTCCCACTCTTTGTCTCATTAAAATGGCCTTCTGTCGCTAACTCTACTTTTGAAAATATAAATAAACTGTAATATATTAATTTAGTAAAGGTATGATAACCACTTTAAGTAGTACTAAATTATTAACTACTGAAGGTCAAAACAAAAACCTAACATACCATCAGACACAAAGTAAATGATATCTGAGATTTCACACAGATTTTTAGGTACCTCCCAAGCTCCATTTTGCAATTTTGGAATTTAAAGGCAAACACATTTGTTACTGGATGGGAAATGTGAATATGTTTCCTTGCAAAGTTTGTCATCTTACCAGGTCTTTCCTTCCCAGTGCCTTTTGACTCAGCAAATTTTTGTATCAAGCTTTCAACTGTAGTGTTAGCCATGTTATTTATAAATTCTTCATGGACCTATTAAAATGAAATAAAGATAAGTTTTTTTTCACTTTCCATAAATATTCTTACTGTATTTCAGACAAAACTTCCACAAAACAATTAAAATTCATTATACCAAAATATATATTTTTTGACCCAGAGCCTTTGAGAACTTTGATTTGCCTAACATGCTCTGTTACCTCACTAACACTGTTAGTAGATCTATGGATACAAACCACTTTTTACATGAACCCCTTAACATATGGTCTCACAGCCTTAGAAGTCAAGGCAGTGTCCTGTTCCTATCTTTGAGTGTTTTAGGGACATAAATCTTACGATAAATAAAACTTATACAGCAATGAAAATAGTATTAGAACTTTAGTAACCAAGAATAATAGACTTCATCTTTCTCTACTATATTTCAATGCACCCCAAATGTCATCATTAAGGCACTTTTATATTTTTTGAAAATTTCTAAGCACAAGCTCTATAACTTACTGAAGTTGCTATTCTAAGTTTTAAAATAGTAGAACTTTGTAATAAAGAAATATTCAAAAATTGTTAACTTCAGAATTTTAACTCCATAATTAATTTAAATTATCATCCTTGATAGGATGGTAAAATCCAGGTTATTTTGTATTTAATACATGTAAATACATATTCTTTACCTGAAATAATTCAGTATCATGTTATGAGTTATGATTTTTAGAGTCAGAAGTGAACATAAAATTCTCATGAATCAGTTCAATAAAAGTAAAAACGTACCTGGCCTATCTGTAAATGAATTTCCTTTATAGCATTTGACAAGGATCCTATAATTTCTTTTATATGAATGAGATGAGTTTCTTCAATATCTTGAAATTTCTGGGTAGCGAATATAAAAAATTACACATACATAGATATATTCTGAAATCAAAACACTTTTTAGAAGTCATCTTAATACAGCTAACCAAATTTATCAAGTTATCATTATTATTTAATATTTAACAATGCATAAAAAAATACAGCATCGAAAAAAGTTAACTTTTTGTTACATCATTTCTCGGGCAAATATGACTTTTTCAGAATTAGAAGATACCACAAATTAAAATCTATAATCATGGTCAGAAAATTAGAAGGAAACCCAGAAGAGAATAGTGTCAAAAAACCAAGGGAGAGGGCTTCCCTGGTGGCTCAATGGTTGAGAGTCCGCCTGCCGATGCAGGGGACACGGGTTCGTGCCCCGGTCCGGGAAGATCCCACATGCCGCGGAGCGGCTAGGCCCGTGAGCCACGGCCGCTGAGCCTGCGCGTCCGGAGCCTGTGCTCCGCAACGGGAGAGGCCACAACAGTGAGAGGCCGGCATACCGCAAAAAAAAAAAAAAAAAAAAAACAAGGGAGAAGTATTTCAAAAACTGAAAAACAATTAGTTTGCAGAGCTAAAACTACAGTTTACTTCTTAAGACTTTACAATCTAGCCCATAGACTTTCAAAAAGGTCTAATTCTTGAAATGTTAATACATAGTCTCCAAAAGAGACAGTCTATGGTCAAAGAAATCTGGGAAAGCCTGCATGTATATATACTCTGTCTCAGCAGTTCTCAACTGAAGGTAGAGATGATTCAGATGACCTGGAGAATGTTTTCAAACTATAAGGCAAATAGATCCTCCGCGACTCCTTAGGCAATGGGCTGGAAAGAGGTAAGAATGTTGTTTGGAAAAAAAATCCCAGGTTATTCTGATATTTACTCCCTAGGAAGAAAACCACTGCTAGATTTGGCTTCACAATAAACGTATTAAAAACTGAAGTAACTGAGAAATACTAAAGTAACAAAACTTGTTTCACTCTGTTTAACCCAGTGTCTTCCAAATTTCTTTGACCATACAACCCTTTTTTTCTTCTTCTCTGAATATCTATTAATATCTCACAGAACAATAATATTCCTCAAAGTAGGATTTGGGAAATGCTGAACTAGTCATTTTCAAACAAAAATACATTTGTCATTTCCAGTGCACAAACCTGATTACCCACTTTCTTGACAAATTACATCAGTTCTAAGGAGCAGGCCTAAATGTTTGCTATTTTTCCCTAATTTATCAAATTAAATTCCCTCACCCCATATTTAATGTCCAATTTTTTTCAGCACTGAGTTACGTGATCAGAAATCACTAAGCCAAATAATCATGTCTATATTTGTGTAAAGGGTCTGAACTTCTAAAAAAATCAATTATGGTGAAATTAGTTTTGGCAGTAATGCAATGAAGTCCAAAAACTTAAATGCATTTTATTCATGAGAAATGACAAGAGTTAAAATAGAGTGCTTGTCTTGACTAATTTTGACCAAGTCCAATGAGAATACCAATACTGCAAGATCCTGAATTACTCTTAAGAACTGAGGAACATTCAGGAGGAGCATGATCCTATTTTACGTTCATGTTATAAGAATTCACCCTCTGCTTAAATTTCTGCAATTTAATGAACAAGATATTTTCTCATAGACAGGTAGTCCCAAATCCAGGAAAGCTTGGTCAAACAGGCACTAATTTCAAATGGATGATCCCTAATTCCAAGGAAACTTGTGCCTTCTTCTCATTCTCTTGAAACACCTACATTGAATAAGTCAGATCCTCAATAATTTAGAAATATCTTGAAGCATGAAGCCAAACAGGAACTAAAAGCAGGATTCAGCTACAATCTTGAAACTGTGCTTTATTTTTGGTGGGAGGACTGCTAAATATCAGAATTCCTCAAAATTAGTGACTACGAAATAAGCTCAGAGTTTATTCAGCAATGGGAATATAGTATCAAGTGTGTGAATATAAATGAATAAATCTTCTTGAACAAATCAGAGTTTTTCCTCCTTGCAATTTCATATTCACTGTGTTCACATGTACTGTTATATTAGTTTTTTTTTAAAGTACAATTTTGTCAGCCATGAGAGATATAGAAAAGCACTCTAATACTAAAACTCCTTAATCTGAGGGTGTTGCTCAAGCAAATCTCAAATTTCCTTGAACTAGCCATCTAACTGTTCAAAGTAAACAAAATCTCCCTACCGTTTCAAGTTTTTTAAGTGTCATTAACCGACAGTGGTGAAAAGCATAAGCACAGAGTCACAATTTTAATCATGGTTATTCTCAACTCAAATGCAAAAACTTACATCACAAGTACTCCAAGTAAATTCTAACTTCTTTCACCCCAGGTAAATATATGTCCTGCCACCCAAATTTCATTCTCACTAGATTGACAGGCCCCTTCCCACTAGGATTAAGTCAACCCGCTTGGCCTGGAACAAAAGGAAAGTAGAGAAGCAAAAGAATTCTTTTCCCTTCTAAATAACCCAAAATAAAGTCTACTGTCTATTAAGAAACAAAAGTTAACCTGTCCTGCAGTTGTGCATGTGTGACAGAGACAGAGAGAGACAAAGAGGGAACACGAGAGAGAACACATATATACATCAGCACAGTATACCATCATCTTTATTTAAAAGAACCATGGTTAAACATCTGCTCAAACAAATTAATGTTTCCATCTTGGAATTGGCAAGATAAACAGTTAAAATGCAAGTTGAAAAAATGTAATGAGGAAGCAGAAAGAGATAAGGAGAGGGAAAGATGAGTGCTGAAGATTCTTTATAAGGTAATATATACAAACAAAAAACACTGACTCTAGGCTTCCCTGGTGGCGCAGTGGTTGAGAGTCCGCCTGCCGATGCAGGGGACACGGGTTCAGGCCCCGGTCCGGGAAGATCCCAGATGCCGCGGAGCGGCTGGGCCCGTGGGCCATGGCCGCTGAGCCTGCGCGTCTGGAGCCTGTGCTCCGCAACGGGAGAGGCCACAACAGTGAGAGGCCCGCGTACCACAGAAAGAAAGAAAAAAACACTGACTCTAACAAGTTCTAATTTGTTTTTTCAAATTAAATAACTGAAAGGCAAACATTTTCACTGATAGAAACTAATCATTTTGATAGGAAATTAACAAATCAAGAATAACTGCCTTATAAATGAGTGTTCCTAATGATTTAAAAGATAAAAGAGAACCTGATGAAGTCTACAATGACCTCAGTTGCTATAGAAGTTGAAACTTTTTATCTCACTAGAGATGGAGCCTCATTTAACACAAGTAAACCCTTCTTGAAACATTATCATTTCCCAGCTGCCATGACATTCCATTTCCCAGTTTTCTTCCTTCTCTGGCTTCTCCTACTTGGGTTTCAGCATCTCTTCCTCTCCCAAACTGACAATGATGAACCTCTCAGAGCTTGGCCATTATTTCCCCACACTCTATCCAAAGGTGATGTCATTATGGCTGTGTGTACTGTCCAGCCCCTATTTTATAAAGGCCCAATCCTTTATTCAAAACCTTTGGGACCAGTTGTTTTGGAATTTAAATATTTTGGATTTTAAAAAATAAAGATAACATGGTGTTACCATGTATCTCATAATACTACCAACAGGATCTGCAGTGGCATCTGTTTATCAAACACTAAAGGAAAACATGTATATTCAGTCTAAGTAGGATAAAGATACTACAAATCAGCCTCACATTGGTTCAAGTTTTGCTGCCAAATAAGTTCCAGGAAAAAAATTTTTGGTTTTCAGAGCTTTTGGAATTCAGAATTGTGGATAAGGGATGTGAATATTATGTCCAGGCAAGATTACTTACAGCCTCCAAAACTGCCCATTTGATGTCTCCACTTAGGTATATGCAGCTCAAAATTACATGTTCAAAACTGAGCATCTCATGCTCTTCCGACCCCTCAAACTAACCACTCTTCATCTAGCCTTTGTCATTCATCTCTATACACATAGGCTTACAAGCCAAAACCTGGAAGAGATCTTGAATCCCTTTAGAGTTCTCCCATTCTCCCTACCCCTGTCATCTCCAAATGCATTCACTTGTCTCCTTCTCCAAGGCCACCACACTGACCCTCATCCTTCTCACTGGACTATGATACTGCCTTCCAAATTGGACTGTTTTTGTTTTTTTGTTTTTTTTTTTTGCAGTACGTGGGCCTCTCACTGCTGAGGCCTCTCCCGTTGCGGAGTACAGGCTCCGGACGCACAGGCTCAGCGGCCATGGCTCACAGGCCCAGCCGCTCCGCGGCATGTGGGATCTTCCCGGACCGGGGCACAAACCCGTGTCCCCTGCATCGGCAAGTGGACTCTCAACCACTGCGCCACCAGGGAAGCCCGAGACAGACTGTTTTTAACTGATTGTCTGTCTTCCCTTACTAAAATGGAAGTTCTATGAGAGCAGGGATTCTTGACGGTTTTGTTAACCACTATATCCTCAGCACTGAGTCATTTCCAGTTTTCTTCTTAAGTATAAGTCAATTTTAAAACCCATACATAATCATTACTGTCTTCATCATCTACCAATGTCCTCATTTTCTCCAATGCTCTTTAAACATTCTAGTCAATCTGAATAATCCCTTATGATATTATAACTATTGATTCTTGGTCTTCAATCTCCAAAACAAGATGTATATTTTAAAAACAACATTATTAAAACACTGAGATTGTGCATTTTAACATTTTCTAATACTAAAAAATTTTATGACAGAAAAATTGTATTATTTTTTATCACTAATATAATTTATTATAATTTATAAACAATGAACACAAATATCCTGTTTTAGATTTAAAGCCTTAAAAATACCAACCTGAGCTGTTTCTGTCATTTTCTGTTCAAAATCAGCTTTTGCTAATGCATATTTTTCCACATAGAGTTTATAGGTATCTGTAGCTTTCTTAGATTTAACAGCTGCCTGTAACAAAACAGAAACATTTTGAACTATACAAAATATTTTTTATTTCCTGATATAAGTTTATATGAAATAATAATTTAAGTGCATTTTAAGAAATGAGGCCTATGTTGAGTTCAAGATGACAAAAACTAATACCTTTTTTTCAAGCCCTCCTTAGTAGTATTTTTTGTTACAGTCACACAGTAATGCAGAAATTAAATGCTAATTCTCTTGTCTGATGGAACGTGCTTTAAAAAGTTAAAATACTCTCATTTTATAACCCAGAGTAAGATCACACAACCACAAAATAGTACAATGTTACTAAAAATTCAACAAACAAAACTGTGACAATACCCTCAGAATGTGCTTGACAATCCTTTACACACCTGTGAGTCTTCCTTCCCTCCACAACAGATATTCCATTTAATGTCTGATCAGTGGCTATAAAGCTAGCTCAAAAGTTGAAAAAAAAATCAATTTTCCTTGAGGTTTCTCAGTTTCCATTGTGCTCCGGAAAATCTATAAATTTGTTTTTAATCATTGCCTATTTTTCAAGTAATTGTTACTGCATTATTATAGTTCTAATTTTATCAAAGTTACTTATTCAATAAAAACTTAATAATACATTAAATATTAGGCAGTGACGAATATGAATACAAATTATATAGGGATCTTTTCTTCAGGGACTTCATAGAAGTATAACCCATATACATAAACAGCTAGAAATTGGTGGAAAGTAACAAAGAAGTAAAAACAAATTTTATGGAAGATGGACATTAAGGAAGAAGAAAAACTATGTGTCACCTGTAGGTTGGGGCAGACATGTGGCTATCAAGAAATTTGATTATTCTCAAAGGATTGATCAATTTGGATACAGGAAGTTTGAAGGGAAGGGGTGTTGAAGTAAATAAGAGTTTAAAGAAGATCAAAAAAAGAAAAGCTATAGGATTTCAAGATAAAAGATCTCCACTTTCTTGATGAGGTAAGAGGGGGTCTGCTACGAGTGAAGAAGAGTAGTGTAGGGTTGGGAACTTCAGGAGAATAAAGAGTTTCAAACCATGGTTGTGGAGGATGCAACTGGTAATAACTACAGGAGTAAAAGTCTTGCAAAGAGCCACTGAGGGCTAAGCTGCAAAACTTGGAATTTGTGCAGAGCCAATCAGAGCCAGTAGGTAATTATCTCCAGCTATGTTCAGGAGTCTAAGAATAAGTATTAGAAACAGAAAGTTGGGTTTACCTGGAGGTTTGGGGTTGGCAAGAGATGCATACAGTCTTATTCTCTAAAAAGGCAACTCTGTACTCTCTCTAAAATATAATTGCATATATTATATTAAACATATATGCTTTATGCTTGTGGGCCTTCTTAAATAAATACAGGATGCCACTTTATCTTGTAGTGTATCAGAACGGTATCTTGTATCAGAACTGGTTTCGGATCCAAAAGAAACTGGATTCAACTTCTAGCTCTACCATTTACTACCCAGTTGACTTTGAGTTTTATACAGTTCTCTCATTCCTAAAATGGAAATACCACATATTTTTTTTAGAGCTTTGGCACAGATGAAATGTAATTTATGTAAATGCTTGGGACAGGGACTACAAAATAAATAGTATCTACTATTAAACATCAACAGGAACATACATCATTATATTTTGGTGTTACATTTTGCTGTTATTATATCTAAGAGTTGTTCTAAGCTCTACCCCTAGAGTAAGTGTCTAAAACCTACAATGATTTTCTAGTTTGCTCCTATGGACCTTTTTTAAACTCTCTTCCTATTGTCTAGCCGTATGACATTATTTTATACTACCGTTAATATACTTCCTCTAACATCCTTGCCCTTTCAAACAGTTAACAATTAGATGAGATGGATATTTAGAGTTTACAAACTACCTTCACAGGAAGTCCAGATAACCAAGTATGCTAGAATTTATTTTAAAAACAATTTTAATGCCATGGTTATCTGGGTTTCCTTTTGGATTTTGTTATGCCAAGAGTCTTGGAAGAAGAGAATATCTTCCAGCTACCTAAATTTTCAGTCTATACAAGAGTAACAAGCAACCCACAGTCCATGGAGTGATTTTTAATGACACAGTCTAGCAAAATGATATATTCCCACTGGGAGCCCCTTCTTTGCTTCTTCTTCATCCTAACACTACTCTTTTTTCTCTGCTGCCTATTAAGTTATTGCCTTATAATTTATGTGTTGGCTACTGATAAATACATTAGCTGTGATCACTCCTAGAAGTATTTGAAATTTGAAAGGAAATTCATAAACAATGGAAAAGTCCCTCAAAATATAACTATAATGATTGTGTCCATACTTTTTAAAGTAATTTATTCCATTACAGGTTCTACACAAAATAAGACACCTCCCTTTCTAAACTAACCATTAAAACCTTTCTCTAGTAGCCTCTTGTTCTGTACTATTCAATAAGTCTTAGCTCCTCAAAAAGAAGGAAGCTTCTTGAAGACAGAGGGGATAATATGTACTCAGCCTTTAAGAACCTTATAACATCTAGCATGATGACAGGCACATGGTAGAAACTAAAACACTTATTTACTATGGCATACAAATTCATAATCCAACAATCAGAAAATATGTGAATGAACCATTTAAAAGGGGAAGAATTGAGTCTATAGCCTATATTTAAAGTAAACTCTTAATTTTTATTATATTAATAAACAGGAAAAGTTCAAATAATATTTTGCTATAATGATTATTTTTCCTAGTAGACACATATGTTGCATTGTAGACAACATAATGGTTTCTCACAAAAAAAGAAAGAAGATACCCTTTATAAGTTCTAATATATTTTTTACATCAGCTTTCACTCTTCAAAGGTAAACATCATATGTCAGAATAAGGAAGTTACATACCAACTTAAAGAAGCATCTTAGAAAACTGGCAAAAGCAGTACTTAGTAATGAATACATTTTTTTTTTTTTTTTTTTTTTTTTTGCGGTACGCGGGCCTCTCACTGTTGTGGCCTCTCCCGTTGCGGAGTGCAGGCTCCGGATGCGCAGGCTCAGCGGCCATGGCTCATGGGCCCAGCCGCTCCGTGGCACGTGGGATCCTCCCAGACCGGGGCACGAACCCGTGTCCCCTGCATCGGCAGGCGGACTCTCAACCACTGCGCCACCAGGGAAGCCCATGAATACATTTTTTAAAAGAGTTTATTGATTAACAAGGTATTTTGAGTAATGACAAAAAAATTTAAAGAAAACTAAGGGTATCCTATAAAAGAATATAGAGGCCACTTTAGAATGTTATCGTATTCTGGACTTCCCTGGTGGCAGAGCAGTTAAGAATCCGCCTGCCAATGCAGGAGACACGGGTTCGAGCCCTGGTCCAGGAAGATCCCACATGCCGCAGAGCAACTAAGCCCGTGCGCCACAACTACTGAGCCTGCGCTCTAGAGTCCACGAGCCACAACTACTGAGCCTGCGTGCTGCAACTACTGAAGCCCACGAGCCTAGAGCCTGTGCTCCCCAACAAGAGAAGCCACTGCAATGAGAAGCCCGCGCACCGCAACGAAGAGTAGACCCCGCTCGCTGCAAACAGAGAAAGCCCGTGCACGGCAACAAAGACCCAACGCAGCCAAAAATTAAATAAAAAAATAAATTTATTTATTTTTTAAAAGAATGTAATTGTGGGCTTCCCTGGTAGCGCAGTGGTTGAGGGTCCGCCTGCTGATGCAGGAGTGACGGGTTCGTGCCCCGGTCTGGGAGGATCCCACATGCCGTGGAGCAGCTGGACCCGTGAGCCATGGCCGCTGGGCCTGTGTGTCCGGAGCCTGTGCTCCGCAACGGGAGAGGCCACAACAGTGAGAGGCCCGTGTACCGGAAAAAAAAAAAAAAAAAAAAAAAGAATGTAATCTTATTGGGAATATATATATTTTTTGAAAGCAAGAAACATCTCTCATAGGAAATGACTATACAGCAACACTCAGTTAAGTCAAAATGACTTTCTAAATAGTATCTTTGCTTAGTAAAACTGTAAATTCTTAGGGTAGACTCATTGAAACTAAATGTCCCAGTAGGAACAAACTTGACCACTTTTGTAAAGTGATTATTAAAAGGGATGTTGGAGCATAGCAACTTATGCTTTAAAAGCAATAGCTACATTTCTTCTCATAAACAAAAGACTGGCCTTAATTACCTACTGATAATGAAATAAATCCTACATTTTATTCATTTCCTTAGCATTATAAATAAGTTTACTGATGTACTACCAGAAATATTTCTGTTTAAGTGTCTATAATTTTTATAGTAAACTCCTATGAATCAAATATATACATATAAAATAAGTACTTTGTCATAGTCCACAAATATGAGTAACTTCTAAATGGTGCTTTATAAAAATAAGGGTTTGTGAATGAGGATGAGAAGCATACTATGTCATAATACCCAATAAGTGTTTATGTTTTCAAGTTCACCAAAGGAAAAACAGTTCAAAGATCCATGTCTTAAAAAAATCTACATTCATGTTAATAAAGAGCTTATTTATTACAGGCCAAAATAAATTTACTTAGGCTTGGATTTGAATATATATAAATCAGAGACCCATTAACACATCTAGTATCACAAGCAAAGATATCACCTCTGAGCAGAACAATTAGAAAAAAGCACCCCTTCCTCTTCTTTTCTTTTTGCTGATTTAGAAGATTTAGACTATACTTCTATTCTCTCAGTAGTTATGCTTAATGTTCATGCTTGACTACTACTAATTCTAATATACCATTAATTGTAACACACACCATTATCTTGTGTACCACTAAAACAGAAAAATACTGTCAAACCATGAAATAATGCTTTCTTATCACTTAAAATTTTTATTTTAGATTTATTAAAAGAGCTCTTCTAGACTTACTTAGAAGTAGATTTTTACTCTTGTGTGATACAGAATTAAAAAGAAAGCAAAATGAACTTTCGAGATATTCCTGAATCTTTTTTCACAGTCAGGTTCTGACCCTTCTCAGTTACTTCCAATTCAGGGACTGCTGAGGTCTGTTTTTTTCCCCACATAGTGTTATCTTCAATGTCACCAGAAGCATTACTGACAGAGCATTTCTTAAAAGTGTTCCACTATCATCTCCAGGTTTTCTTCCAAACATTGGTGCTCACCATTTTTCTTGATCTTACCAGGTCTCAACAAAAGGTTTTCAGACAACAGTCAGAACTAATCCTTCCTCAATGCTCTTAAAGTGGTCTGTTAATTGAAACATCAACGTGTTGCAGTTGTCCAATCATGCCACCAGGTATATAACAACCAAGTTCACAGAGGCAGTGAAACTACACCACAAATGCCACCATGCCAACAGTGATTATATGATACTATCATTTGACGATGCACTCTGATTTCAGAGATGTGAGGAAAAAGATATACCCGGTAGCTTTTAATATTCTCTTTTTCTCTGGTGGCTCATTCTGAATTTATCTTTATTTAACCTGCTTAATACCAGAATGTACTTTTGACCTAAGAACTCTTGAGTTTTTTTAATTCTGAAATATTCTGATCTGTTAACTCTTCAAATATTACCTGTCTACCATCCTCTCCATTTTTTTTTCTTCTGAAATCCATATCAGATGAATGTTGGTAACCTTTATTCTCTGTACTATGTTATGGGTGAGTGCCCAAATCCAATCTTTCACTATATTAGCTCTAAAGTTTGTCTTCTCTGTTGCTTTTTTAAAAATTTCAATAACCATATATTTCATTGCCAAATTTTCTAGTTAGCTGTTTTCCCATCTACTAGATCTTATTTCATTATCTCTCTTAATTTCTTTAATATAAATTTATATTCATTTGCATATCTGAACATCCTCAACATACACGAACATTTCTGATCATCTATTTTATAAATCTAAATTTTATTTGGAGTGAATTCTTATTCTAATTGTTAAATTTATTGCCATCTGTCTTAGCAGAGGTATCCCCTGCTTTTCAAAAGTTTGTCTTACAAGTTTGTTTACTTTGCTTTTACAAAAGAATTATATTAGTTCCTGTTATCACGAACTGAAAAACATTCAAAGAGGATTTTCACTTTTACAAAAACAGGTGAAAAGAAAAATAGCATTCAGCGTTTGTTTTGCAGGAGTCATTACAGAGGCAGCGCACACCCTGAGAAGCAGTGAGAGTGGCACCACCAAGCTCCTTCCCACGATCTACACTCAGCATCGGTCTCCAAAGCTTTGAACTGTGTCTGTAAGCATCTGTGCTTTATCTCAATTTATTTTGTGCGTGCATTAGCAAGATGTGTTCTAAGGTATTTGCTTCTCTGCTTACGCCATTTTGGCTTATGAAAGGTTTCATAGGAACACTCTACTGTTGTATAGCAGGGAAAGCTATATTAGCTATATTAGATTTCTTAAGATGTTATTTTGCTCATTTCAGTGGGAGGTTTCTTGTTTTTTCCCCTCTCTCTTCTCTCTCTCCCTCCACCAGTGATGCTGGAAAACTCTATGGAATACAAGGTAAACACCACCTCCTAGAATTGTGTTATATTTTATCATTTATGCTCACCCATCCCCATTTAGCAGTTTCAGGTTATCTCCTGCCAGCCCTCCAAGGCCCCAATTTCGTATCAGTCTTATAAAGGTAGCTTTTAATTAATTCCCTGGAAGAATATAGGGGATATGATCGAAACAGTCATGAACTGGTTCCTTGGCCTGACTGCCAGTCAGAACTGCATCCTTAAGCCCCAACTTCCAATAATGCTTTAGCCCTTCAGCAGCCCAACAGTCTTTTTTCACTACTTATAGTTTCACCAAGTGAGTGGGGTTCCTTGGGCTTCATCTCAAGTGGGGAATATTTAGTCCCCTTTACCACACAAGAGTTAAATTCCACTGCCTAACTTAGGACTTTGGGTCCAACAACCCTGCATAATCAATCTCTACATGCCCTTTTGAGTTTCTGTTCCATTTCTGGTTCATTATGAAGATAATATTCTTCTTTTTGGAGCATGTTATTTTGCTTTATTTTCCCTTTTTATATTTTATTCTTAACTGCTATGCCTGGAATGAAGAGCGTTTTAAAATCATGAACTTACTGTGCCTCATTTTTTACCCCCTCCCAATTTTTATTTATTGCACAAAACACTAAAGGAAACATATTACCCCAAATTCCATCGACTGTTTTGATTTTTCCAGATGCTCTTCTAGTTTTTGCCCATGTATATACACTTTTATAATTATTATAATTGCAACATAATTACAGGTTTTTTTTACTGGCTATTTCAAATATTCTACAAAGCTTTCAAAATTATCACTCCCTATGGCTGATTCCTAAATGATATATACCACATCAAACAAGTGGATGGTTAAACTGTTTTGAAAGGGGAAAAAAATCTACTTTCAATCAAAATGAGAGTGGGGGAAAGGGTTGTGGTTTACCACAATACTACATACATGGGCTCAAAGTCAGCAATAAATCACCCACAACATATATTTAAAGTTTATCTCAAGTAACTTATTGCCTTGCTATATCTACCAAAGTCTTGCTTCAAAAAAATTTTTACCTCATTATTAAATCTTACACCAAGCAGCATCTCATCAATTATCTTATAAAAATATCCTGCAAATGTGTCACCGATATAAAGAAATCATTCCTTTTTATGTATTTGCTAATCTATCTACCATATACAACATATTTTGTAAACCTACTTCTGTTTCACTTAGGTGAATCACTAACACTCAGAGGCACAGTGACTTCATCTTTAATATGAGATCATTCTTGAGTGTTTAAAGATTAAATGCAGTCTTGTATTTGAAAATGCTTTGAAACCACAGAGGTATTATTTTTATTACAATTACCTTTTCTATTTCTCTTTGTGTAGCTCCTTCCTTTTTCAAACGTTCCTGTTCTACACATTTGGCATTGTAATTTTCCTTGGATTTCTGGAGGGCCTGAGTTATGCTCTGAATGGTTTGAACAGCTTCCAGAGTTCCTGCAACTTCTTCTTTAGTCTGTTTGGTATGAAATGATTCATCAAAATGCAGAACTACAAAGCATTCAATATCTGATCAATCAATCCTTTAACAAAACTGATACCTTTTTATGCGATTTTACTTGTTCTTCTCCATACTTCTGAACTTCTTTTATTAATTCTTGTAATTTTCTAACAAGATCCAAGTGACAATTTGCTAATTTCTCTGTAGATGTTTTGAACACATCCCACACTGGTGCAAATGTTCTAAAGCAAAGAAAACATGGGAATAATTTACTAACAGGAAGAAAAAGTTTAAGGCTCCAAAATAGAACCAATGGAAATAATGTTATATTCAGTAATTTTAATTAGTCAAAAGATGAGATTAAATTAAATCACAAATTAAACGACTGACAGCCTGACCTTGATTTTTTTTTAATCCTTGGTTAATTACTTAAAATATTTTTATACCTCAGATACAGAGAAATGAGTTAACTCATATCACAGGTCTGGCCATGACCCTCCCTTAATTATAACGTGTCATTTTCTGAGTTGATCTGGTTATTTAGATTTGTATCAGAAGCCTTTCTAATCACTGTCTACTGTTTAAAACTAACTTATTATCAAATCTAAATTTTAGACTCTTCAGTGCTCCATTTAAAATGCTTCATCAAAAATAAAAGCTCCTGCAAATTCCCTGGCAGTCCAGTGGTTAGGACTCCGTGCTTCCAATGCAGGGTCACAGGTCTGATCCCTGGTCGGGGAACTAAGATCCCTCGTGCCTGCAGTGCGGCCAAAAAAAACCAAATAAATAAAATTAAGAAAATAAAAGCTCCTCTGAATTTAAACATGCAGAAGTCAAATTTGCACATGATTTTTTAAGTGCCTTCATGATTAAAATTTATTTAAGAATTATTTTAAAACTGTTATCTGAAACTTTGTTTCAGATTTTACCCGTGTACTTCAACAAACACTAAGAGAGTCCCTTTTCTACTACACTTGGCATAGGACGTATGACATACTTTCCTACCACTTCTTCTCAACATGGAGAATTTAATATTTTCAACAGGTTCAAGTACTTCCAAGAGTTACTACATTATAATATTTTGAATAATACTTAGGATGTCAAAGGTTAGTTTAAACTAATTTGGTCAGTAGGGAATGATATAAGAAAAATTTTATCCTATGCTTTCCTCAGGTACTTCCTCAGAGATTTTCAACAGCACTTGCTTTGCTCTATGATAAAACAAAAACAAATAGCAACAATGATCACTAATGCAAGAGGGTAGGGAAAGAAATTACTTATCCTAATATGTACTCTGTGCCAATTACTGCATTTCCTACCCAGTAGGAAAGCTAACTGACAACAATCATTTTAAGCAATAACAAAAAGTTCAAAGAGAATAATTAAAATACTTAAATAGGACTGTTCTGATTAGATCTTCACCTCACACTTTTAAATCTAATCAGCACTAAATGTGGCAAGCAGTTAGATGGAAAATTTTGAGAGAAAAAAGGACACCTGAAAAGTATCCACTCACTACAGCACCAAAATACATGTACATCACTTCAGGTAAACCTGATACATGATAGTCTAGACTTTACAAAACAGGTAAGATGAGGGTGTCCCTTTACTTTACCCAAGGATTATTTACACTGAAAGGAGGTTCAACATAAGATTTCTTTAAATACAGGTTTCTTTAAGGGATTTCAAGAATCATTCCATTTTTTAAAGTTTGACATACACAACTTTTTTCTGGTCAGATAATACAAGTTAATGTACAATGAGCACTAAGAAAGGAAATTGACCAATCCAAAATATGTTTAAACGCAACTAAATACAGAAAGATAAAATTTAATTCTTGCCTAAATATGCATCAGTAAACAAAAACATTAATATTTAAAATCTTTATCATCTTAAGTAACAACACTAACACAAAAAATAAAATATCACCTATTATTCATGAAAGGCACATATTCCAAAGACAGAAGTGTTTTCAGTAACTATTAGAAAACACATGTTTTTTTCTACCTCCCACCTGGTAACTAAAAATAAGAATTTCCTATATTAAAACTATGGCCTCATACTGAGTGAAGTAAGTCAGACACAGAAAGACAAATATCATATGATATTGCTTATATGTGAAATCTAAAAAAAAAGGGGGGGTACAAATGAACTTATTTACAAAACAGAAATGGGGTCACAGATGTAGAAAACAAACTTACGGTTCCCAAGGGATGGGGGGGAGGGATAAATTGGGAGACTGGGACTGACATATACACTCGACTATATATAAAACAGATAACTAACAATAGCCTGCTGAATAGCACAGGGAACTCTACTCACTACTTTGTAACGGCCTACATGGGAAAAGAATCTTAAAAAAAACAAAAAAACAGAAGTAGAGTCACAGATGTAGAAAACAAACTTATGGTTACCAGGGGATGGGGTGAGAGGGGAAGAACTGGGAGACTGGGATCGACGTATACATACTAGTATATCTAAAATAGATAACTAATAACAACCTATTGTATAGCACAGGGAACTCTACTCAATACTCTGTAATGGCATACTTGGGAAAAGAATCTAAAAAAAGAGTGGATATTTGTATATGTATAACTGACTCACTTTGCTGTACACTTGAAACTAATATAACATTGTAAATCAACTCTATTCCAATAAAAAGTTTTTAAAAATAATAAATATTTCTACAATATCATACTGGAAACCTAAAAGAATGAATATATGAAAGAAAAATAAATTATTTGTTAAAAAAAAACAACCCATGGTCAATTGGTTAAAGCTAGCTTCTGTTATTCCAGTTACTTTCTGGCCCTTCTACTGTGGTCAATAAAGAAGAAATTATGTTTTCGAAGAGGCGCATCTACATGGAGGAGTTAGAAACAGGAGGCTGCCAGAAAAGTGAGGAGAGATATGGAAAAAAGAAGGAAGAATGAAGTTGTATTGTGTAGTTTAATAAAGGGAAAAAAGTAAGTTTCATTTTCTTTGTGTTAACTGATTCAGCAAATTCAATTATACTTTCTATGAAGTCGAGAATATATTCACATACAGACACATTTTGAATAAACACATTATATATTATTATATTTATGAACGATTTTATCCTTAACGGGAACCTACTATTCTCATAAACTTGCCTAAATCAACATTGAAAGAGTTCTTCAAAGAAATTAACTCACCCAAGTTGTGAATAATTGCTTGCAGATTTTGCTAGTTTTGTCATTGACCTGGAGTACGCCTCTTCTATTGTAGCTCTGTTAAATCAAATTTCCATATTATAATAGCTCTTGTTTAATGACCAAACACATAGCAAAATTATTAAAATAAGTCACAACTGTAGAAACAAAAAGATAACTCAAAATATATGTTAAAAATAAGTAGGTATGTGGTCATGAATTTCTGGCTTATCTTTAAATGTCCTTTGTGCACATCTACTTAAAGAACTAGTCTGGTATAGAACTAAAATAATGTATTGATATACCACCAAAAAACCTTTAGTGAAGTCACTCCTCTTCTTACCTTTAGTATCAATGGTTATCGGAACAGGATGTACAAAAGTACTGTTTCTTGCATTCTCTCTATATACAAACTGATTCAGTATGAAAGTCATTTGTGTTTAATATTTCCTTGGTGTAGTTAATATAGTTTTATTGTTCTTTAACATTGTGAATTCATTATTATGCACATTTAATGGAACAAGAGATTGAGGACAGTCATTTGCACAAAACTAAGTATATAAAAAAAAACTAAGTATGAATTATTAGCAAGTCTGAGATCCTGAACTTCAGTACTTAATCTAGTCTGCGATTAGATCTAAAACACTAACAAGTATTTCACACTAGGATACTGTGCTTTATATAACTGCTATTCAGCATACAGAATTTTAGGCTAAAAAAATTAAACCATTAAATATAGAATAGAAAAAATTTTCCTAGAGGCACATAACTTACAAATGAAAAATATGACGTTGTCTTGGCCTTCACAACACTACAAAAATTAAGTTCTATCTTACCTCTCCCATAATTACCCTGTCCCTTCTCAATCTGTGCTACCTTTAACAAAGAAACAGTCTACAACCACCACTGCCTTCCAGTTACTTGGATAGCTTCAACTAACATTCTGAGATCAACAAATCCAGATCTCCACCCTGCTCTTGAAGCAAATCGTCTGTTTAATAACTAAATGCCTCAAGCATAACTCTAGCTAGACATCTTAATCATCTCAAGCTCAGAATATCCAAACTAAGCTTATCTCCAGACTCTTCCCCAGCCCCACAAAAGCTAGCGCTTTAACAAAAAGCAACTATTAACAGTAACTGCCTCTCACTGAGGGCACTGTGATTTTTTTCTGCTCCTTTAAACTTTCGTGTGTCTTTTTAATATACTATATTACAAGGGTAGTACTTTGATACTTTTTAGAAAGTTAATACAGAAATAGTATCTCAATGAATAACTTTAACAGCAAAGAAAAAATGGTTCATTTCCAGTACTAGTAAATTGATCCAAAAACCTTCCAATGAGAAAACGAGAAAAAGCTGGAGAGGTGGTGGGTGTGCCTAAAAGGCATCAGAGAACTAAAGAGGCAGTTAAGAATCAGCAGGCCAAGACCCAAGAGAAGGCTATCCAGAGAAGAGAGACAGAGAGGTAGGGCAGCTTTTCCCTTGGGGCATCTACAAGTGGCAGCTGATCCTGAGAAGCGGAGCAAAGCCTCACAAGGTAAGGGAGACAAAACTAGCTTCAGACTTGCCAGAGGTGGGAAGCATGGAAAATCCCATACCCTTTAAACTGAGACTCAAAGAGTAACGATATAAGGAGTTAAGGATGAACCGTAAGTAGGCAAGCTCTCAAAGGGACTGCAAATATTATATTTTCAAACTGATATTGGATCCTGCATGGTTGTCTTATATACATTCATACAACCACCAGGTACATAAGGAAAGAAGACAAGATGAACCACCAGAGGAAGCAAATTTAACAATGTTCCACACGCTAAGATTATAAAGCTTAGACTTTATGAGTTTATGCATTATGTTCAAGGAGCCAGTCAATTAAATCAAGAATTTCACTAGAGAGCTAGAAATCATTTTTCAAAAGTGGGGGAAAGCACAGCAAATTTGAAAAAGATATAAATTCTATATCTGAAAAATACAATAACCAAAATTAGTATCTCAATGGATGCAGTTTAACTGTAGATTCAATACACTGTAGTGAGACATAAACTAGAGAGAGGTGAGAAGATCTACTCTGGATTAAAGCTCAGTGAAACATAAACTAACAGAACATGGTAAATCAACTATATTCCAATAAAAATTAATTAAAAAAAGAAAAAAAGCTCAGTGAAACAAAAGAATGGAAAACAGAGAAGAGAAATAAAAGACAAAGGACAGCAAAAAGGTCTAACATATGTGTAAAGAAAGTAAGAATGGGTCAGAAGAAATATATATTTGCAGAGATCATGACAGAGAATTTTCCAAAACTGACCACAGATATCAAACGACAGTTTCAAATAGCCCAACAAACCCTAAGAGGATAAATAAAAAGGTATGTACATCTAGTCACATCATAGTAAAACTGCTGAAAGTCAAAGACAAAAGGAAAATCTTAAAAGCAGCTAAACCTTTCCCACCATCAAACGTTACCTTCAAAGGAACAATAATTAGCCGGATAGCTAACGTCTCAACAGTAGATAATGCAATGGTCTTCAAAGAATTGTTTTTTAATCTAGTAAAATGCAAAACTATAAAACTCCTAGAAAATAACATAGGAGAAAACTTAGATGACCTTGGGTATGGTGATGTCTTTTTACATAGAACACTATAGACATGACCTATGAAAGAACTCATTGATAAGCTGGACTTCATTAAAATTAAAAACTTCTGCTCTGTGAAAGATGATATAAGAGGACAAGCCACAGACTGGGAGAAATTACTTGCAAAAGACAAAAGAGAAAAAGAAATGTTATCCCAAATATACACAGAACTCTTAAAACTCAACAATAAGAAAACAAACAACCTGATTTTAAAATGGGCCAAAAACTCTGACACCTCGCCAAAATCGATATACAGATGACAGATAAGCATATGAAAAGATGCTCCACATCATATGTCATCAGGGAAATGTAAATTAAAACAAGATACCACTACATACCTATTAGAATGGCCGAAGTCTGGAACACTGACAACACCAAATACCAGCAAGGAGTGGAGCAACAGAAATTCTCATTCATTGCTGGTGAGAATGCAAAGTGATACAGCCACTTTGGAAGACAGTTTGGCAGTTTCTTACAAAACTAAACTTATTCGTACCCTACAATCTAGGAATTGTGTTCTTTCCTATATACTCAGAGGAGCTGAAAACTTACATTCACACAAAAACATGCACAAGTATGTTTATAGCTTTATTCATAACTGCCAAAACTCAAAAGCAACCAAGATGTCCTTCAGTAGATGAATGGATAGATGATGGATAAATAATTCATATCCAGACAATAGAATATTATTCAGCATATTACTAAGTGAAAGAAGCCAACCTGAAAATGCTATTACACACTGTATGATTCCAACTACGGCTGACCTTTGAATAACATGGGTTTGAACTGTGCGGGTCCACTTATACACAGATTTTTTTTCAACAAATACATACTATAGTACTAAATGGTCCACAGTTGGTTGAATCCACGGATACAGAACTGCAGATATGAAATGCCCACTGTAAAGTTATATACAGATATTTGACTGCACAGAGGGTTGGCACCCCTAACCCCTGTGCTATTTAAGAGTCAACTACATATGACATTCTGGAAAAGGCAAAACTATGGAGACATTAAAACAGAGCACAGGTGATTCCAGGGCAGTGAAAATACTCTACAAAATATTATAATGATAGATATATGTCATCATACATTTGACCAACCCATACAATGTATAACACCAAGAGTGAACCCCAAGGTAAACGATGGATTTTGGGTGATTAGGATGTATCAATGCAGGTTCGTCCTTGGTTAAAAAAAAAAAGGTACCATTCTGGTGAGTAATGTTGATAATGGGGGAGGCTATGCATGTCTGGGGGCAGGGGACATATGGAAAATCTCTGTACCTTCCTCTCAATTTTGTTGTAAACCTAAAACTGCTCCAAAAAAATGACTTAAAAAAAACCCTACCAACTAGTATTCCATACCCAGCAAAAATATAAATGAAAGTAAACCCCTAATAAAATAACAGATCTAAGTGATGAGCATCAATGGCTAACATCACAAAAGAGATATAACCAGATATTATACGTCTCTGATGGAAGTACACACCACCGCCGATGAAGTATTCTTGTCAAAATATTGAACTGAATTTGATCTAGTTGCTACATTCAAATATATAAGAAATATAGGAGTAAAGGAAAATGTTAAATAAAACAATGAATATGCAATTAGCATATTCCAGGATTTGGGACCCTCTATAGAACAAATAATTTGGTTTCTTAAACAAAAAAAAAAAGTAAGGAAGGAGTGAGGAGAACTACAGATTAAGAGACTCAAAAATCACATCAATCAAACATAGTGTATAACTCTTGCTGGGATCTTGATTACAGGAAATCAATTATGTGTATCGTTGTGTGTATGTGGCAATCGAGAAAAAGAGAGCACTGACTGGATATCTGGTGATATTAGGAATTAATACTACATTTTTAGATAAGGTAACATACTGTAGTTATGTTTTTTAAACAGCCCTTATCTTTCACAGACACAAATGAAATGCTAATGGATGAAATGCAAATGGATGAAATGCAATGTTTCTGAATCTGAGATCCACTTTATAACAATTCAAGAGTAGTGGTATGGGACTTCCCTGGTGGCGCAGTGGTTAAGAATCCGCCTGCCAATGCAGGGGACACGGGTTTGAGCCCTGGTCCGGGAAGATCCCACAAGCCACGGAGAAACTAAGCCTGCGAGCCACAACTACTGAGCCCACGCGCCGCCAACTGCTGAAGCCTGCGCACCTAGAGCCCATGCTCCGCAACAAGAGAAGCCACTGCAATGAGAAGCCTGCGCACTGCAATGAAGAGTAGCCCCCGCTTGCCGTAACTAGAGAAAGCCCGTGAGTGGCAATGAAGACCCAATGCAGCCAAAAATAAATAAATTTTTTAAAAAATGATTAAAAAAAAAAAGAGTAGTGGTATGGAATAGACGAAACAAGCCTGGCCATGATTTGACAATGTTGAAGCTCAGTGATTGCAACGTGGAAGTTCATTATATTAAGTTCCTAACTTCTGAGTACGTTTTATATATGTTTGAAAGTGTCCATAATAAAAAGTTTTAAAAATAAAGATAGGGCTTCCCTGGTGGCGCAGTGGTTGAGAGTCCGCCTGCCGATGCAGGGGACACGGGTTCGTGCCCCGGTCCGGGAGGATCCCACGTGCCGCGGAGCGGCTGGGCCCGTGGGCCATGGCCGCTGGGCCTGCGCGTCCGGAGCCTGTGCTCCGCAACGGGAGAGGCCACAACAGTGAGAGGCCCGCGTACTGCAAAAAAAATAAATAAATAAATAAAATAAAAAATAAAGATAAAGATATGATCAAACTAACAAAAATTGAGAATTCATCACCAGAAAATCCACATTAAGGAATATTAAAAGATGTTTTTTAAAGAGAAGAAAAATGGTCCAGGACAAAATATCAGAGAAAAAGTAAGTAATTTTAATAAATCTAAAAAATGACTATATAGGGACTTGCCTGGTGGCACAGTGGTTAAGAATCCACCTGCCAGTGCAGGGGACATGGGTTTGATCCATGCTCCGGGAAGATTCAACATGCTGCGGAGCAACTAAGCCCTTGCAACACAACTACTGAGCCTGCGCTCTAGAGCCCACAAGCCACAACCACTGAGCCTGCGTGCCACTGAAGCCCGTGTACCTAGAGCATGTGCTCCACAACAAGAGAAGCCACTGCAATGAGAAGCCTGCACACTGCAACAAAAAGAGTAGCCCCTGCTCACCACAACTAGAGAGAGCCCACGCAGAGCAATGAACATCCAACACAGCCAAAAAAAATTAATTAATTTTAAAAAGATCAACTAGGTTCTAGATATTAAAAATATTTTTTAATTACCATTAATTTTGTTAGATGGGTAATATTACTGTCTTCTAAGTCATTAGCTGTTAGAAATACATACATAGGGACTTCCCTGGTGGCGCAGTGGTTAAGAATCCACCTGCCAATGCAGGGTACACAGGTTCGATCCCTGGTCCAGGAGGATCCCACATGCCGCGGAGCAACGAAGCCCGTGCGCCACAACTACTGAGCCTGTGGTCTAGAGCCGAGCCACAACTACTGAGTCCACGCACTGCAACTACTGAAGCCCGTGCACCTAGAGTCCGTGCTCTGCAACAAGAGAAGCCCACGCACTGCAATGAAGAGTAGCTCCCACTTGCCGCAACTGGAGAAAGCCTGCGTGCAGCAACGAAGACCCAACACAGCCAAAAAAGAAAAAAAAAAAATTATTTGGCCTACAGACCTGTCCATAGGATCAAGCTGCACATTAAAAAAAAAAAAAAAAAAGAAACACATACATAAGTATCTATGGATGCAATAATTTGATGTCAGGGAACTTTCAAACAAGACTGTCAAAATACTAAAAACTGTTGAAACTATATTATAGTTCATTACTTAGTGGTTTGTAATACTTTCTCTATTTTTTTGGCTAAGTTTGAAATTTTTCAAATAAAAAGCTAAAGAAACACACAACAAAAATGGCATATAAGTGTATATTTCCACAATAAAAAGTGTTTTAAAAATAGAAAACTTTTAATTTCCAGAGTAAAAAGTTAAACACACACACACACAAATGGCATATAAAGCATGTAAGTCAGGAGGTGGTAGTGTTCTCAGGTTCCTGCATTTTCAGGAAGATGATAAAAGTACCAATTATTATTAGAAATTAATACATCAAGGAAATATGTTATAATCTCTAGGATAACCACTAAAAGAATGAGGCTATTACTTCTAAGGTGATAGAAGAAAAAAATTAATAGAATAAAAAAAAACTTTTTAAGGCCAAAAGGCAAGAAAGAGGAGGACAAAATATAAAACAAGTAGGATAAATAGAAAAAAAAATACTAAAGGGGTTAGCAAACTGCAGCACCATCAGCAAATCTAGCCAATTGTTTGTCTTCATAAATAAAGATTAGAATACATCCATGCTCATTTATTTACATGTTGGTTACAGCTGCTTTTGTACTAAAAGAACAGAGCTGAATAGTTGCAACAGAGACCAGACCACACACAAAGCCTTTACACAAAAAGTTTGACAACCTCTGACACAACAAAGTTGAAGCCAAATATATCTGCAAATATACTGTATGTAAAGGACTAAATGCTCCAATTAAAGAATAAAGATTGTGAAAATGGCTTTAAAAACAAGAGAGAAACATATCTACACCACAAGAACACAGCTAAGGAAAAAAATGCAAACACTATGCAAACACTAACCAAAAGCAAACAGATGACACTTTAATAACAACAAAGAAGACTTCAAGGCAAAAACACTGCTAGAGACATAAAAGGACACTGCATAATGAATGAAAAAAAAAAAGTTCAAATCACCTGAAGATGTCATAGTTCTAAATTTCTATCCATCTACTAACATGGCCCCAGATATATAAAGCAAAAATTGGCAGAACTACATGGATGAACATTCACAATCAATATGAAAGATTTTCAGAACAGCTCTTTCAGGAACTGATAAAATGAGCAGGATTAAAAAACAAAAACCAGTGAGGATATATTAGAATTAAACAACAGAATTCACAAACTTACCATAATAAATACATATAGAACTCAATACCCAACAGCTACAAAATATTTTCAGGTACATAGAGATAGTTAGTAAGCTGACTCTACCCTGGTTCATAAACAAAGTGTCAACAAATTTCAAAACACTGAAATCATACAGGTATGTTCTCTAATCACAATGCAATTAAGCTTGAAATCAACAGGAAGAATATACCTCTAAAAATCAACACATATTTGGAAATTCAGAAATGCACTTCTAAATAACCCACAGAGGCAAGAAAGAAAACACAATGAAACTTTAAAAATTTAAACAAAGTATAATGAAAATCCTATTTCTCAAAACTAGTGAAGTAGAACAAGAGCTATGCTTGAGAGAAATTTATAGACTTAAATGAATATGTCAGAAAAGAAAAAAAGTTGCAAATCATTAAGTTAAGCATCCATCCCCCAAAATTTAAAGAACAGAAAACTGAACATAAAGTTGAAGGAAATAAAGAAGTTAATGAAACAGAATATAAATATATAAAAAGAGACAAAGTCCATAATTGGTTCTTTGTACACACTATTAAAAACAACAAACATCAAATGAGACTGATCATGAAAAAAGGGAGAAGGCACAAATAACCAACATCAGGGGAAAAAAGTGGGATATCAGTACAGATCCTGTAGACATTTTTAAAAGTTCATTGAAGGGCTTCCCTGGTGGCACAGTGGTTGACAATCCGCCTGCCGATGCAGGGGACACAGGTTTGTGCCCCGGTCCGGGAAGATCCCACATGCTGCAGAGCAGCTAGGCCCGTGAGCCATGGCCGCTGAGCCTGCGCGTCCGGAGACTGTGCTCTGCAGTGGGAGAGGCCACAACAGTGAGAGGCCCGCGTACCGCAAAAAACAAACAAACAAACAAAAAAAGTTCATTGAAGAATATTAAGAATAACTTTTTGCCAATAAATTTGAAAATTTACATGAGATAGGAAAACTCAGAAGAGCTGCAATATCTGAATAGTCCTGTAACTATTTAAAAAATTAAATATGTGATACAAAACCTTCCTACAAAGACAGTTTCAAGCCCAGATGGATTTACCAGCAAATTCTATAAAACACATAAGGAAGAAACTTTAATCTCCCACAAATTTTTCCAGAGAATACAAAAATAGGGTATACTCTCCAACCCCTTTTAATGAAGCCAACAAACCTTGATTAGTAAAATGTAAGAAGGATATTTAGAGAAAGGAAATTTTCAGGCCAATCTCACTGTTTCAGGCAAACATAAGAAATAAAATAGTAGCAAACTGTTCTACTAATGTATAAAATCAATAATACATCTCCACAAAGTTTGGTTTATACCAGGAAAGGGAAGTTAGTTTAACATTCAAAATTCAACGTAATTCAGACTAACAAAAAAGAAAGAAAACATCCATTCATGATTTTTTTAGAAAGGAAAACAAAAGCCTTACCAAAATAGTATGTAGAATTTCCATAATCTGATAAATAGCAGGGGAAAAACCAGAATAAATATTTAAGAGTCAAATGTGAGACTGGGAACAAGATAAGAATGCCTATCATCACCATTTCTATTCAGCATTACACTGGAGGTATTTGCCAGGGCAATAAGAAAAAGAAATAAAAGGTATAAAAAGGTATTAAAAAGAGAGATAAAACTGTCATTTTCACAAGATGATTGCACACACAGAAAATCCAAAAGAATGTACAGATAAATAAAATTACCAGAATAAACAAGAATCACCAGGCTGCTGCACGACATATAAAACTCAAACGCATTTACATAAATTTGTGACACATAACTGACAAACTGCTCTTATCTAGAATATATAAAGAATTCCTTCAATTTATTTTTTTAAAGGAAGAAAAAAACCAGAAAAATAGGCAAAAGATGAAGAGATACTTCATAAAAGAAAAGATGCAAATGGCCAATAAACATATGAAAGGATGTTCAATCTTATTATTCATCAGGGAAACACAAATTAAAACCACAATGAGAGGGCTTCCCTGGTGGCGCAGTGGTTGAGAGTCCGCCTGCCGATGCAGGGGACACGGGTTCGTGCCCTGGTCCGGGAGGATCCCACATGCCGCGGAGCGGCTGGGCCCGTGCGCCATGGCCGCTGAGCCTGCGCGTCCGGAGCCTGTGCTCCGCAACGGGGGAGGCCACAGCAGTGAGAGGCCCGCGTACCGCAAAAAAAAAAAAAAAAAAAAACCCACAATGAGAGAGTACTACTTATCAGAATGGCTCAAATTAAAGGACAGACAAAACCAAGTGTTGCTGAGGACATGCAGCAACTGGAGCTCTCCAACAAGGCTGCTGTTGGTGTAAATTGGTACAACCACCATGGAAAATTCTTTGGCATTAACTACTAGAGTTGAACATACACATGCTCTAAGACTACTCCAGGGTAAATCACTAATCTAAATATGTGTATACTGAGACACGTGTGCAAGAATATTCAAAGTAGTATTACTTGTAACAGTAAAAAACTGGTAACATCCCAAATGTCTGTCAACAGTAGTAGATAAATACATTTAGTAAATTTACATAATTTAATATTAAATAGCATTGTAAATAAATTATACTAAATTCAACACGAATCTCACAAAAGTGCTGAGTAACAGGAGCCAGAAAAAATATCTACTCTATGATTAAATTGATACACTCATTACAAAGTTCAAAATATAGGTACAACTAACTTCCTTCAACAGATAAATAAATTACAATATATCCATAAATGGAATATTACTCAATAACAAAAAAGAATGAATTACTGATACATGCAACAACATGGACCAATCTCAAAATAATTATACTGAGTGAAAGCACTGGACAACCAAGTATATCCTATATGATTCCATTTACATAAAATTCTAGAAAATGCAGACTAACCTAAGTGTCAAAAGCAGATAAGTAGTTGCTTATGGATGGGGGCAGACAGAAGGAAGGAATTACAAAGGAGAGATGAATATGTTCACTATCTTGATTGTGGTGATGGTCATGAGTGCATGCATATGTCAAAATGTATGAAATTGTACACTTTAAATATGTGCAGCATATTGTGTGTCAATTACACTTCAATAAAGCTGTAGGGAGGGAAGAAAGAAAGGAGCAAAGGAGAAAGGGAGGAGAAATGAAGGGAGCATGGAAATGGGGAGGAGAGGATGAGGATATGAGAGAAAGAAAGTCTGAATGACTAAGTTAAGAAGTTATTTAACCTTTCTGGGTCCCAATTTTCTTATCTATAAAACAGGACTTAAGAGTTTTGACAGTTTAATGAGATAATGTATGCAAAGTCCTTAGTGCATAGCATATGTTTATGTCTGTCTTTTCTCCCTTTCTTTATCATTCACTCCTTCAAGAAATATGAGTATCCAATTGTGCCAGGCTCTGTGCTAGGCACTGGATACAACAGAATATTGTATACTGTTCCCCTATAAGGAACAGAAACAATAACAAATAAAAATGAGTAATTACAACATTTTATAAATACTACAAAGAGATATATGATGTTGAGAGAGATTACAATAAGTGACTTTGACCTAGTCAGAGAGATTAGGAAAGGCATCCCTGGAGAAGTGAGCACACTGCTGACCTCTTAAGGTCAGCATGTACAAACAAGGACTAAGCATGTACAAAATCTGGACTGAAAAAAAGCCTGTCAATATAATAGCCAATGTCTCTGGAGAGGAAAAAGGAGTCTGAATAAAGAGGAGTCTAGTGTGAGCTAAAGCTTGAAAGGCAATTTGGGGTCAGACCACACAGTTCTGTCTTAAGAGCAATAGGAAGCCTCTGAAATGGTTTAAACAAGGAGGAGTAACAAACTGATCTGTAGTTTGAAAAAAAAAAAAAACACTCCAATTACAGTACAGAGAATAAGTTGCAGGAGAACAAGAATGAATGGAGATAGGCCAGTTAGGTGCTACTGCTGCAGTCCAGGCAACAATAATGATAGCTTGGATCAGGACAGTGATGTTAGAAATTCATTGTATCAAAAAATCTTTACTGAGGGCCTACTAAGGGCCGAGCTCTATCCTAAGTGCAGGAGAATGAACAATAAGCAAAAAAGACAAAAAAAAGAAAATCCCTGACCTTGTGGGGTTTACAGTCTAGTGGGGAGAAACAGACAGACAAAAAAATAAGTAAAATATCACTTTTATCTGGTGGTTGTTAAGTGCTATGAAGAAAAATAAAGTAGGGAAGGGGGAGTGAAAGGAGGTGTTGTCTCGCTGCCCACAGAATCATTAAGGGGTCAGATTCTGAGCAAAGAAGGGATGACCCAGGAGTCCTGGACTTCTTAACTGACATAAATAGGGTGAAAAAGCATAATTACCACTGCTCTGTTGGTCTCAACGTAGATAATTATAGTAGTGATGTAAGTATTGGGGGAGAAGGAAGCTAGGGGATGTGCTGTGCCAGGAGATGCAGAGTTCTAGAGTCTCTCCTTTTACTCTTTCCAGTAATGAAAAATGAGCCAGTGAGGGACAGCTTTATCCATAGCACTTAGGGCTTTATGGTCCCCCTTTTAACTCCAGTAGAAAGATGGAAGTCAGAGAGGATTTGTCTAACATGGAGTAGTTTGTTCCCCAATTCCTACCAGTTGACAAACTCCATGAAGCAGAAGCTGCCTCTTTATCCCCAAAATCCAGACAAGTGCCTAGCACAAAGCAGACATGGGATATATATTGCAAGAATAAATGAATGAAGTATTGTATCGAAAGGCAAAGTATCCCTATATTAGCAAGGTAAAGATTTTAAATGTGTTCACATAAAAATTACCAAGTGGGTCCAGCCACAAAATAGCCTTAATCAAACCAAATTATACTGATTTTATCATATATTAATGCATATATGTGGAATCTAGAAAAAACTGTACAGATGAACTGCTTTGCAAGGCAGAAATAGAGACACAGATGTAGAGAACAAACGTATGGACACCAAGGGGGGAAAGCGGGGTGGTGGTGGTGGGATGAATTGGGAGATTAGGACTGACATATATACACTAATATATATAAAATAATAACTAATAAGAACCTGCTGTATAAAAAAAAATAAAATTCAAAAAAAATTATACTGATTTTAATAGTTGTTAATTGACTATTATATTCTAAGAGTAATAAAAAATTATGTTTCTAAATTTGCACAATTTAAAAACATATACTTAGGACTTTTTAAAAATAAAAGTTATGGGCTTCCCTGGTGGCGCAGAGGTTGAGAGTCCGCCTGCCGATGCAGGGGACGCGGGTTCGTGCCCCGGTCTGGGAGGATCCCACGTGCCGCGGAGCGGCTGGGCCCGTGAGCTATGGCCGCTGAGCCTGCGCGTCCGGAGCCTGTGCTCCGCAACGGGAAAGGCCACAACAGTGAGAGGCCCACATACCACAAAAAATAAAAAATAAAAAAAAAATAAAAAAAAATAAAAGTTATAATAATACATAATTAAACTACAAGTTCAGAAAACAGTCTTTTCAAATTATTTTAATGTTTGTTTAGTGACATATTTGTTTAGAGAAATGGTAATATCTTATCCTACAAAATTCCTCAGTTTTTCTACTGTATCACCTTGCTAGCCTATTCAATGAAAAATATATAGATAATATTTTCAAGCAGTGATTTGCAAATCAGGAGTTTATCAATGCCACTGACAGCCACTATTTAGCCCTCAGTGTGTAGATGACAGAGAACCACTACTTTAAAGTATAACTATAGTGTACTTTTTAAAAGTGTAACTGATTACTTTTATCTAAATCCAACTAAAATTTTCTCAATTATTTATATTCTGAAATTTATCTTGATAATGAATTGTTAAATGACTTATTAAAAAATACATACCTTTCTCTTACAAAATCTGCTAGTTCTTTTGTCGATATCTGTCCATATTTCATATTATGGTAAAGGACATCAAAGCCACTATTTTTTTCCCCCTAAAATTTAAAAAGATTTTTAGTTTAACAAAGAGATCAAAATGACTTAAGAATAACTACCATGCAATTCTAATGCTCAAATGAGCTGTTTTTCCTTAATTTAACCATTGTTGCTCTAACTGTATAACTTTAAACTGTATCAAAGGAATACTATATGCTTTGATACAGTTTACAATATATTATATACACATATACACACACATACACACTCTATAATCACTCATAAAGATATATTAATGAAATTCATCTGAAATTTTAATAAATAAATGCAACATAATTTAGGAAAGATAAACACTGACCTTTTAAAATACATTACCAAATCCCATGTCAATTCCTTTAACCTGCATTGAGGGATTCCTGATTATTTAACTCAGAGTCTGTACTTTAAAATAACCAAATCTTGACTTCTGAGTCAAGACAGAATTTACTAATAACATAAGCACTAAATACCACAAAACACTTTATAATCACTAATCTAAATCTTTCAATAAACTTAAACAACTTGAGATGTGAGAAAGGAGATAAAATTTTAATAAAAGAGCAATAACAGTCATTGGCTAGTCCTCAACTAATGGGAAATTAACAGAACTAGACTACTACACAACCCTAGAAAATCCTAATGCCATTTAATCCAATATAAAGCTAAATTAGCAAGTCATAACAAAGAAAACACCAGAAATATCAATTTTATAGGTGAAATGAAAGACTATTTAGAAACTAAGCTCAATAACTCTTTTTGCAGTTAGCAGTTTTTATTTTTCTTCAATGACAATAATGAAGAATTGAATATATTTGTTGGAAATAGAAAGCAATGCCGTAAGCAAGTGTTATGCAAACTGAAACTTAATTTTCCACAGTCCACCAAAAACAGGAAACATATTATAGGAACTTCCCGCTAAGTTGAAGTGATCCCTAATAAACCTGTCAACTAATATAGCAAGTAATTAGACTGTTATACATACAATGAATTAAAACATCATATTTGTAATAAGATAATACAAATAATATCCCTAGCATTTTGAACATCCATTTCCATTTATCAAGAATATAAAATAGGGCTTCCCTGGCGGCGCAGTGGTTGAGAATCTGCCTGCCAATGCAAGGGACACAGGTTCGATCCCGGTTCCGGGAAGATCCCACATGCCATGGAGCAACTAAGCTCGTGTGCCACAACTACTGAGCCTGTGCTCTAGAGCCCGTGAGCCACAACTACTGAGCCTGCACACCACAGCTACTGAAGCCTGCGCGCCTAGAGCCCGTGCTCCACAAGGAGAGAAGCCACTGCAATGAGAAGCCCGTGCACCGCAACAAAGAGTAGCCCCCGCTCGCCGCAACTAGAGAAAGCCCACGTACAGCAACGAAGACCCAACACAGCCAAAAATAAATAAATAAATAAATAAAATTTTTAAAAAAAGAATATAAAATAAAACTATAGTCTCCTATAAATCTAAACACATCCATTTGGCTTCTACAATTTTTCATGTTTAAAATAAAGAAAAAATCTGTGATCTAACTTTAGTTCTTTACTTTCTCTGGGTTTTACATGCAAATTTATTCCAGTCAAAATAATACTCTCTGAAATAACCATTAACACTAGTCTATAGCAAGCAAAAATAACATCATCATGCAGATTAGTAAATTTATAGACAAAATAATCAAGGGCCTGAATCCTCCAAGGGATCCATTCCATTACTTGAATATAATAAAGAAACTACAAATAAACTATCCACCAACTCCCATAACATAGTCGTGAACCCTGAAAAAAAACAAATCTGAAATCTAAAACTATAAAATCCAAAGTCTGGAGCTCTCAGTCCCCAAAGTTCTCCCCTGACAACTACCAGTTTTCATTTGCACATAACTCTAACAAGTCAGGTTACCTGGGTTCCCAATGTGTATTATGCATATTCATCATGCATATTCAAATTAGAAATGAGCTGGTACTGAAGGGCTATTCACACAAGCACACAGACTATTAGAAGAAATAATATTTACCATCTCTCTTTTTTTAAAGAAAACAAGAAAACTTGGAGATCATCTAGTAACTGGGGCAATAAGGTCCTGAGCATTTTGTTTCACTGTTACAGTACTGTAAACATTAACCAATCAAGGAAAGGTTAAAAAAAAAAGTGGGGGGGGGGGAATTCCCTGGCGGTTCAGTGGTTAGGACTCCACGTTTCCACTGCAAGGGGCCCAGGCTGGATCCCTGGTTGGGGAACTAAGATCCCACAAGCCGTGCAACCACAGCCAAAAAATAAAGGTTAAATTACATTCAGAAATCTAGGTTCTTATTAAGAAGGTCTCAAAAAGTAAGCTCTTTATTTGGGAAGTTCAGATATGCAAATAGCATATTACGTGAAATTACCAATAGAGGAAATGAGATTTATTAATTTCTTTACCATTCAATATAATAATATTATTACAGTAACAGTAATATAATATATCTCAGGAAACAGTACTAGCTATTCCATCCCTCAGGTCTTCACTTGGAAAGAGAAGGAAAAATACCAATGAGGATGTGAAGCTGAAAAGGTCTGCTTCAAGAGGCACTAACGACTACACATAAACACGCTGCATGATTACAAATCCATGTGTCATTTCTTCTTATTTGGGTATTCATTCATTTACTGAGTTCTAAAAAATGTAATAAGCCTGATTCTAGGCAGTTTTCTTAATTTCATAAATCTATTAACACAAACATTTACTGATCATTAACTTTTTCTCTGGCACAAACTAAACAAAAATTGTAATACTTCAAATGGCTCTCTCTCTCTCCACACACACACACACACACACACACACACACAGTCTCACACAAATATACATGTATCTTTAAAAAGAAAAAACTTCAAAGTCAAGTACCAACCAAGAACCCAGGCATATTGTCACCTTGTGAAAAACTTACTTTACAGCTTTTGATAAGAGATGACAGTGTATTAAATATACACATATCTATACATATGTGAAAAAATACAGTAGGAGACAAGAGCATTGGAGCTCAGATCTAGACCTATTTGGCTTCAGTGTCTTCACCTGAAAAAAAACTGGAAATTCTGGGGAAATGGGGAAGACCACTCTTGAAACTGGCAATCGTAACTCATATTTCTGTCACCATTTGAGATTACCCAGTTTTTTTTAACTAAAAGTACCCCCATGTAGGTTCTATTAATTTTTTAATAGCCATCAATGTTTTTAGTCTAATTCAAAGACAAGTAAAATAACAGGAAATATTTCTGAATTACATACCCATTTTATCACGCTAGACCTTGAAGTGGATATGTTCCTATCATTTTTTTAAATTTAATTTTTATTTTATATTGGGGTATAGTTGATTTACAATGTTGTGTTAGTTTCAGGTGTAAAGAAAAGTGGTTCAGTTATACATATACCTATATCCATTCTTTTTCAGATTCTTTTCCCGTATAGATTATTACAGAATACTGAGTAGAGTTCTCTGGGCTATACAGTAGGTCCCTGTTGATTATCTATTTTATATACAGTAGTGTGTGTATGTTAATCCCAACCTCCTAATTTATCCCCCCACACACACACACCTTTCCCCTTTGGTAACCACAAGTTTATCATTTTCGACACAAAATTTTTTTTTTCTTAACATATTCTGTTAACTCAAGCAAGTAGAACTTGCTTTTTCTTGGCTAACTAAAATGCACAAATGTACAAGTAAGTTGACGACAGAGTTTTAATATCAAAAAGAATTACAGCTAAAGATGTTTTCTGGTCTTCAATATTTTACTAAAACTGTAAATGTGCACGCCCTTAAATCCAGCAATTCCACTTTTAGAAATCTATACCACAAAAACACACATACAAAGATAAATGTGGAAAAATATGCACTGCAGTACTGTTTATAACTGTGAGAAAACAGAACTCAAAAACATCCATTAGGGGCTTCCCTGGTGGCGCAGTGGTTGAGAGTCCGCCTGCCGATGCGGGGGACACGGGTTCGTGCCCCGATCCGGGATGATCCCACATGCCGCGGAGCGGCTGGGCCCGTGAGCCATGGCCGCTGAGCCTGCGCGTCCAGAGCCTGTGCTCCGCAACGGAAGAGGCCACAACAGTGAGAGGCCCGCGTACCGCAAAAAAAAAAAAAAAAAAAAAAAAAAAAATCCATTAACATTACTGGTTAAACAAATGATAGTATACCCTACAATGAAATACATAAAGTGTTTTTTAATTGCAGTACATTTTTAAGTATTAATTTCTTAAATCTGCCCAGATATACATAATGTCAGTGAGAAAAAAAGGAAGTTGTAATTATTCATAAAAGCCAAAAATAACCTAATGTTGGGAGCAACCTAGATGTCCCAAACTGATGAATGGAGAAACAAAATGAGGTAGATCCACACAATGGAATACAAATCAGCAATAAACAGGAAAAAACACTGACACATATGACTTTATGGATTAACCTCATAAAAACTTTACTAAATGAAAGAAGCCAGACACAAGAGACCATATATTGTATGATTCCATTCATATGAAATATTCAGAATAGGCAAATCTATAGAGAAAGAAAGTGGATTAGTGGCCACCTAGAGCTGAGGGTAGAAAAGAGCATTAACTGTCAATGGGCATGAGGGATCTAATTATTGGGAGGATGATCATGTTCTAAAATTAATGATGGCTGCACCACTCAGTAAAGCTAAAAATCAACGAATTGTACACTTAAATTGGGTAGATTTTATGATATGTAAAATGTGCTTCAATAAATTTTGTTTTAAAGCATGGTATGAAACAGTATACATAAAATTTCATTTCCACTGAAAAAATAACAGGTTGCATATATGCATACAAACAGAATCTGAAGGCATATACAGCAAACTATTAACAGCAAATTATTTCTGGAAAATGGAATAATGAGCATAGGTTAACTTTCTAATAAAAAAAAATAATAAACAGGTCAAGTCCTTAATACAGGAGTAACAGAGCTAAAAGCTATACTGACAAGCAGCTGTAAAATGCGATTTTCTCCCAAGTACACTACAATTGATATAAAATCTTGATTATCAACGGCCAATATTTTTTCTTCTTCTGATCAAATTTTTATTCTTTTTAATAACAATTTTATTGAGATATAATTCACACACCATATAATTTGGCCATGTAAAGTGTACAATGCAAAAAATGTTAGTATATTTACAGACTTGTGCCACCATCACTGCAATCAATTTTAGAACACCAAAAAGAAATCTAAACCTGAATAGCTAGACTTTTAAGAGTAAGTATTTACTCATCAGTGATGAGCTTATTTTCAGCTAGCTTATTCATTAATCAACATGTAAGAAATTACGTATGTCCACAAAAATATCAGTACACTAACGTTTATAGCAGCATTACTCATAATAAAGGTGAAAACAACCCAAATGTCCATCAACTAACACATGGATAAGCAATGTGATATACCCATGCACTGGAATTTATTCAGCCATAAAAGAAATGAAACATTTGGGTTCGAGCCTGGTCCAGGAAGATCTCACATGCCACGGAGCAACTAAGCCTATGCGCCACAACTACTGAGACTGCGCTCTAGAGCCCGCGTGCCACAACTACTGAAGCCCGCGTGCCTAGAGCCCGTGCTCCGCAACAAGAGAAACCACCGCAATGAGAAGCCAGCGCACCACAACGAAGAGTAGCCCCTGCTCACCGCAACTAGAGAAAGCCCACGCGCAGCAATGAAGAACCAACGCAGCCAAAAATAAAATAAAATAAATTTATAAAAAAGAAAAAAAAATGAAATATTGATACATGCTATAATATTGATGAACCCTGAAAACATTACGCTAAGAGAAAGAAGCCAGTCACAAAAGACCACATACTATATGATTCCCCTCCTATTCAAGTCCAGAATAGAGAAATCTATAGAAACAGAAAGTAGATTACTGTATTGCTTGAGGTGGGGTGAAGGTGAGACATGGGGTGATAAAAGGTACGGGATTTCTTTTTGAGGTAATGAAAATTTTTGAGGTAATTTAAGACTGTGATGATGGTTTGCACGTATCTGTGAACATTACCAAAACCACTAAACTATACACTTTAAATGATGAACTGTATGGTTCACAAAATATATTTCAATAAAGTTGTCAAAAAAGTTAAATAAATAATACTTTATCCTTTTTAATCAATAAATTCTAGCAGGGAAATTTTCAGTATTAACTGACAAAAACAGCTACTAACACCACTGCTGACCCAAGGAGGACAATTACAATGAAGGTTTACGCCAAGACAGCATCTTTTCTCTGCCAATCTCAATGCACTTTGCAAAGAGGTAGCATTTCCATAGAAAGTTTCCCGAATGTGACTTGAGCTAAATAAAATCTTGTTATAACCCAATATAAACAGGTGTAAAAATCTTTTTAATAATTCCTAATATAAAGTGGAAAAAAAAAGTTTTATCATCCTTTAAAGATGGAAATACAGAATCATACAGGTCCTTTAAGAGAACACAAACTTAGTACCTATTGTGTCCCCTAAATACTCTAATTGAAGTAAGATGACTGCAATTAACATTTTGATGTATATCAGTCTAGATTCCTTTTTGCATACATATAGAAATGTTACTGCTTAATATGAAAATGAGATGTTATGCATATTGTTTTGCATCTAAATTATCAATTAAAGTGAAATTTATCTGAAAAGATAACTAAGTTATAAGTAAGGTCACCAAGTCACTAATAATGTACAGATTTTTTTCTGGTCTAATACAGAGTCTACAAGTGAGATACCCTTGAAATTTCAAGTTAAAAAGTTTAAGTCATCAAATCTATTTTGGTAACTCAAAACATCTTTTTCTGGTTGATCTTATAACTTTATACTTTAAAAAAATTTTAATAGACATAAAATACAATCAAAATACAAAATATTTCCACTTGAAGAAAAAAATGCACTCCTCTATTAACAATGCTATGAAGTTCCTATTTTAATGAAAATGGAACTGTTAAACATATCTGGGTTTTAGAGAGCCACGGAAAGTAATAGTGTAAAAGCACAAAGCTATAAATCCCATAGATTTTAATTAAGGCTTTGAAACTTCTCCTTCAAAGAACTTTTAAGGGCAAGAGTAAATCCAACACTAAAATTAAAAACATGGAAATTCTTCACTTTTGATAAGTCCGAGAACTAGAAAAATAGGCAAAAGATTAAGTGTGTACACTGTATAATCAGGCTATTCATTAAAACGTTAATTTTACCTCGTTTCCTTTTATATCAAAAAAAATTTTTTTTGGAAGGTGAAAAGAAGGGTCAGGAGGTACTATCATGTGAACAGCAGTAACATGCCTAAGCTTCCTCTCAACTCTAAACTGCCTCAAACATAAATAAATAAATATCATCATTTCCTACCTCTCTACATTTTCCTTTTACTCTAGCTCTTACTAACATTTATTAGGTAACCTTGGACAAGTCACTGTAAAATATACCATTAATGTGTGTTTGATGTAATCTCACTTTATCCTGCCTTCTCTGAAAAACATGATGAAACATTTAACTAATTCTGGAGATATTTTTTTGCTTTGAAGAATGGCCCCTCTAGTGAAGAATCTTCTAGACATTTTTGACAGGAATTCAACAAATATGCAATGACAGCCCTCCAGGTCTATTTCTACCTTGAAAACTGCTAGGAAGAAAAGAATAAAATACATGCATACAGTTTTTCTACAGGCAAACAGGACATTCAACCCCAAGTTATAATCTCTTCTAATCAATGTTCTATTTATGTATTAAAATTTTCACACAAGATCACTAAAACTATTCTTCAGAGCTCTTGGCAAGATATTGCTAAAGCAGAAAACAGTGATTAAAACATAGAATGAACATTGCTCATCAGTGAGAACAAAAGTTCCTCAAACACATCTGTTGACTGAGTGAAGGAATCAAATCTTATTACTTAAAAAAAATCATTTTCTCACCCCTCAAATACTCCTCCCTAATCTTTTAAATTACAACTCAGCTCTTCCAATTAGTTAAACCCTTCAAGCCATCTAAAAAGATACCATATAGGGCTTCCCTGGTGGCGCAGTGGTTGAGAGTCCGCCTGCCAATGCAGGGGACGCGGGTTCGTGCCCCGGTGCGGGAAGATCCCACATGCCGTGGAGCGGCTGGGCCCGTGGGCCATGGCCGCTGAGCCTGCGCGTCCGGAGCCTGTGCTCCGCAATGGGAGAGGCCGCAGCGGTGAGAGGCCCACGTACCGCAAAAAAAAAAAGATACCATATAGACACAACAAAAATAGCAGAAGCAAATAGTTTTGAGCTAATTTTTTATTCTTTTATCTTGCAAATTTTCTGTAATATTCTGTAAATAAATGTAGTTTTCATTACTTTCAAAATGAAAAATAAAATAAAACAACAATTTCAGCTTTCTCAAAAACTTTTCAATCTATGCTTGGAAAGACACAAGGCTACCTTCTTAATCTGACATTCTGTTCATGTTAACACTTAAATCTCCAGTCCTCATAATTCATAAATGGAAAAAAACAAAAACTGCAAGTAACCTAAATGTCCAAAAGGGGAATGCTATAAAAAAATTACATCTTATCCATTCCATGAAACCTATACTGAAAATATTTTCAAAGAATACTTAATCACATGAGAAAAATGCTTTGATGTTAATATCATTTGAAATTACCAAGATACAGAACTATATAGTAGAACCTGTTTTGAATTTTGTATTTCCAAAGAAAATCTTAGAGGACAGAGTAAAAGGCTTTAGGTAATTTTTATTTTCTTATGTGTTTTAACTATCACATAATAAGTTATAAATAAAAAAGAAAAACATCTTCACTGGCTGTTATTTCAACCAACTAAAAACTAACACTTCTTATTTACGGCCCCAGCACCACCAATTTGCTTTACTTACATTATACCTTCCTATCTTTTCCCTAAAGTCAAGCAAACATGCTTGTCATATCTTCCATAATTTTACTCCTGCAATTCCACTAAGGAGCATGTGCATGATGGAAATGAGGGAATTGTGTACCTCAACTTCATCACACAGTTCACTAATCACTTCCCAATTTAATCATCTCTGCCTCTGGCCATTCCAGCAACATTCTCTAGCCTCTTTACCAGTAGAAAGACAGCTAGCTGACCCTTGAGCAACATAGGTTTGAACTGCGCAGGTCCACTTACATGTGGATTTTTTTAAACAGTAAATACTACAGTACTACTTGAATCCGCGGATGTGGAATCGTGGTTATGGAGGAACCATGGATAGGAAGGGCCAACTATAATAACTATAAGTTATACTCTGATCTTCAACTGCACAGGGGTCAGCACCCCTAACCCTCACATTGTTCAAGGGTCAACTGTAATTACAGGTCTCCATTACTGTTTTGCTTTTGTTTTCCCTCACATCTGACCAATTTTTGCTTATCTCTCTGGACCAGATTCCTACTAAAATTCTTCCAATTCAAATATCTTTTCATTTTTCCACACTAGATAAATTGAAAGCCAAGCCTTTATTCCTTTTTCTGTATGTCTCCATGCCATTATATTTATATACAGACTTCTTAGGGTGCTTCTGTTAATTGTTCGAGAATTATAAAATCAAGATGTGGATAATCTCAGGAGATATCCCATGACTCAAAAAATTACTTCCAAAATATATGTGTGTATGTGTGTATAAAATATGTATTTCCAAAGGGCTTATGGTAATCAAAAGTGCAGGATGACACAAAGCATACTCTTCTCCCATGCGTTTGCCAAAATAATTTCAGTAGTTCTGAAAGGATTTGAACCTTTAGGATTTAGTCTGTAGGGCTGGAAAAGAACCCAGACAGCAAATTTTTATCACTCCATATCAGTCCTCTAAAATCCTTCCCCTAAATTAAACTTATGCACACTAAATCAGCATCAATTTCTCAATTTCAATGATTAAGGCAAAAACAAACAAACAAAAACACCCTTCCACCGCCCCCCCCCAAAAAAAACCTAACGGCCTGACAATAATATTTAGTTCCATCTAAAATATTATAATTTGGGGCTTCCCTGGTGGCGCAGTGGTTAAGAATCCACCTGTCAATGCAGGGGACACAGGTTCGAGCCCTGGTCTCGGAAGATCCCATATGCCGCGGAGCAACTAAGCCCGTGTGCCACAACTACTGAGCCTGCGCTCTAGAGCTTGCGAGCCACAACTACTGAGCCCACGAGCCACAACTACTGAAGCCCGCGTGCCTGGAGCCCGTGCTCCGCAACGAGAAGCCACCGCAATGAGAAGCCTGCGCGCCGCAACGAATAGTAGCCCCCGCTCGCCACAACTAGAGAAAGCCTGCGCGCAGCAACGAAGACCCAACGCAGCCAAAAATAAAATTTTAAAATAATAAAAGTAAATTAAATAAAATACTATAGTTTTATAATATCTACCTGTCAAGTCTATTTGAACCAAGTTAGATGAATCTGTAGTTTGAATTTTCATAGCTTGTTGCAGTTGAAAATAGTTTGGGCATGGCTAACTGGCTAACAGTTATACAATAACACATTTTAACATGTATGTTATTTGCTTGTATATACAGAGGTTATTTCTGGAAAGCTACATAAGAAACTGGTAACAGTGATTACCTTTTCAGAGATCTTGGTGGGTGGATAAAAGGGAGATTTTATACTACATTCCCTTTTGTACCTTTTAAATACTAAACCACGTAAATTTTGCAAATTTGTTAATTACTGTATATATGTAAATATACAAACCTACACACTTTAAAATTTTTAGTATATCATCTGATGGGATCAGATCCTAAGCAGGTACCCCAAACTACAATATTTGGAAATTTCAAGTAATAAAAAGTCTATATTCTGGGTTTCTATGGTCACCTCAACTAATTTTTTAAAGATGTATATTTTAAAATTTTCATATGGATAAATAACCCCAAAGAATATGTGTGGGGGGGGCGCTGTTAGTCTCTCATGTAGGATACTAAATTTTGACTAAATAACCAAGCAAAAGTATAATAACGTTTTGCATTCCAAAGTCCTATTAATAGCAACTCCAGATTTTTAAAAACATTTTAATCCTCCCAGTTTATCTATGTAATGACAGATCAAATTTTGGATATACAGTATTATGCCTCTTACATAAGGGACTTGGGCATCATGTAGATTTTGGTATTGGTCCTGGAACCAATCTCCCAAGGATACCAAGAGAGAACTGTATAACCTAGTGCTCTGAATTTATTTAAAAGTAAAGCATGACAATACCAGTGAAATCAATAGATAAATGGTATGAGACTTCTGTACTGGTTAATCAGGAAAAAAAAATTTTTTTTAAGAAATAAGGAAAAATTCAGAACAAAAATACCGAAGATAATTGTTATTCATTCATTCTTGATGTGCTGAATGGAGATCTTTGGAAAAAGTCACCTAACTAAAAATGTCACTTCATTACAATGTGATGTATGCTAAAGAATACCTGGTGTCTTTGGGGAAATACTTTATATCTTATATAGATTGGGATTACTATGTAAAGTGAAGTTTATAAGGTGTTTAAATCAGGTATGCTGTGCTCTCTTGTTTTTTCCCCTTAAGTAATTATCGCTATGAAATCCATTCCTTAAAAAAAACTTTTTAACTCTTGAATTAAATAATTTGGACTTATATAAAAATATATAAAGCCATTTTAATCACTATACTGTAAGACTGACATATATAATCAAGAGTATTATAAACTAGTACTTGACTCTTTAAGAAGCAGCAGATGGAGAAACTTCTTCAGTGCAATATTTGTCAATACCTTTTTGAAGTTAAATAATCTTTTGAAGGACTGTTTTTATATATTAAAGGTAACTGTGGATTTCTGTCATCAACATTATTTTTGCTGTCCAATTTTAATAGAAAGAAAAACATTTTCAACTTGATTATCTTTGTGACACTATACTTTGTGGCAAAAACTGACTTATCAGCAACAAAACACCTGCTGTGTAGGAAGTTTGGGACATTTTTATTCTTCAAAGTATCGTATTAGGTAAAGGAATTTGTAATGTAGCATATAGTTTTATTTTAAGAAAAACTATAAAGAAATAGGCAGGGTGTGCTGCTTTCAAAAGAACTTGAAGAGAGTTTGAATGATTCAAATTTTCCTCTAACAAAATGCCACAACAAGAAAATCTGTCTTTTTATATGTAGGGAAAAAAACAATTAACAGCTTGTTTGGTTAGAAACCTAAAACTTTAAAGGTTCCCCTTACCTCACTTTGACAAGTTTTATTTTGTTTTGACAGTGCCACTTTAAACATTAGGGGAGAAAAGTGAAATTAATATTACAAATTCTCTATTTTAAGAAATTTTTTATAAATGATTCAGAAATAGGTAAATTTTTAAGTTGTCTTAAATAGATAGCTAACAAATTCTGATAAGTTATTTAGTTCCCAGGGTTTCCTAATTCATTTAGCCCTCCTTTGGAGCTTTTTAAGATCCAATTTAGAGCTTTCACCCCCAACCAGGAAGTAAAATAAAATGCAGTATATTTTAACTATTTGTACTCAATATTGGAAGTGAAGGCAAACACTAAAACACAAACTAGACTTGGGATTCTCTCTAGATTTCAGATAACCAAATTTATTTCCATGCCTCTACTAAGAGGGAAAACAAAGGGCACACAAAAACCTGCAAAAAATGTTCATAAAGCATTATTCATAAAATAGCCAAAACATAAAAAAAGGCTATGTTCAAAACTCAATGAACACAAAAGATAACCTTAAAATGTTAATATGCAATTTTGAATTAAGTTAGCAAACTTCAAAAACACATTCATGCATCCAAAAATACAAAACAGGACTTCCCTGGTGGTGCAGTGGTTAAGAATCCACCTGCCAATGCAGGCGACATGGGTTCAAGCCCTGGTCCTGGAAGATCTCACGTGCCACGGAGCAACTAAGCCCGTGTGCCACAACTACTGAGCCTGCGCCCTAGAGCCTGTGAGCCACAACTACGGAGCCCACGTGCCACAACTACTGAAGCCTAGAGCCTGAGCACTGCAACAAAGAGTAGCCCCCACACAACTAGAGAAAGCCCGCGTGCAGCAACTAAGACCTAACACAGCCATAAATTAATTAATTAAAAAAATACAAAACATTATAACAACGCCAAATTTTAAGTAATCCTTATAGAGGTTTTACAAATTGCCATTGTAAAACCTGAAGTCTAAAATCAATAGGCTAAATCTAAAATTCATATGGAAAATCAAGGGACCCAGGAGAGTCAAAATAATCTTTGAAAAAGAAGAACAAAGTTGGAGCACTTGCACTTCCCCACTCCAAACTTACTACAAAGCTACAGTAATCGAAAGTGTGGTATTAGCATAAGGACAGATGATGGGATACCAATGAAAATCCGGAAATAAACTCATACGTCTATCGTCAACTGATTTTTGAAAAGAGTGCCAAGACTATCCAATGGAAAAAGAAGAGCCTTTTCAACAAATAGTGCTGGGACAACTAGACCCACATGCAAAAAATGAAGCTGTACCTCTTCCAGCACCGTACACAAAAATTAACTTCAAATGGATCATAAGCCTAAATGTAAGAACTAAAACTACATATAAAATCCATAGAAGTAAACCTTTGTAATCCTGGGTTAGGAAAGACTTCTTAGACATGACAACAAAAGCATACGTGATAACAGAAAAATTAGACAAATTGGACTTCATCAAAATTAAAAACGTCTGTGCTTCAAAGAATACCATCAAAAGAGTGAAAAAGACAACCCACAGAATGGGAGAAAATACTTATAAAATCATGTATTGTAAATCAAAACCACAGTGAGATATTACTTCACACCCAACCACTACAATAAAAAAGATAACAACAAGTGTTGTCCAGCACGTGGAAAAACTGGAAACCTCAGACATTGCTAGTGGGATTGTAAAATGGTGCAACCACTTTGGAAAATGTTTGGCCCTTCCTCAAAACGTTCAACAGAGAGTTACCACATGACCCAGCAATTCCATTCCCAGAAGAATTTAAGACATATATCCACATAAAAACTTGTACGGAAATGTTCATAGCAGCATTATTCATAATAGCCAAAAAGCACAACCAACCAAATGTCTACCACTGATGTATGGATAAATACAATGTGAGATAGATAGATAGAGAGAGAGAGAGACACCCACACACCCACACAATGCAACAGAACACTATTTAGCCATAAAATGGAAATAAGTACTGCATGCTACACCCTGGATGAACCTTGGAAACATGCTAAGTGAAAGAAGCCAGTCACAAAGGACCACATGTATGAACCCATTTATATGATTATGTCCAGAACAGACAAATCTACATAGGCAGAAATCTATAGATTAGTTGCCTAGGACTGAGGCAAAAAGGAAATGTAGAGTGACTGCTAATGAACACTGGTATTCTTCCTGAGATGATGAAATTGTTCTAAAAGAGTAGTGACATTTGCAGAATTCTATGAACAGACGAAAAATCCTTGAATTGTTAACTTAAATGGGTGTATTATACGGCAGGTGAATTGTACCTCAATAAATCTGTTTTTTTAAAAAAGGAAAAAAAGGGCTTCCCTGGTGACGCAGTGGTTGAGAGTCCGCCTGCCGATGCAGGGGACGCGGGTTCGTGCCCCGGTCCGGGAAGATCCCACATGCCGCAGAGCGGCTGGGCCCGTGCACCATGGCCGCTGAGCCTGCGCGTCCGGAGCCTGTGCTCCGCAACGGGAGAGGCCACAACAGTGAGAGGCCCGCGTACCGCCAAAAAAAAAAAAAAACACCCTAACGTCTAGTATTTATGTCGATTGTGGAAAACAAGGTACATTCAAAACAAATAACTATAAACTGATTTCATTACTAAGCAAGACCATGCTTGAAACACTCAGAAATTAAGAACTTAAGACATACCTTATTCACTTTAAGAGTACCACTTTAAATATTTCTACGTCTTAACTAAAATGGAATTGTGGCACTCGCAACTGTCAAGCCATAAAATGGGATTCCTGAGATACCTGAGTACACATACTACTTTCCTGTACATGGCTGAACTGTGCTTCCCATTACAGCAAACAATAACTGCAGAAAAACACTCCACAGGGAGACTGGGAACTCATTCTCAGAGAACCACCTAACGCTAATACCGAGTTAAAAGGAGGGTGTGGAAAGAATGAGGAAGGGGAAGGAGCACGGGGAAGAGGGAGACGTATCGGCGCATTTAAGCCCAAGGAATCCAGTTCCATTAAATTCAACTTTTATACGCTTTGTGAACAGGCCCAGAGGCAAAGTCCTGGGCGCAGACCAACGAGCCGAGCTGCGAGGCCGAGAGGAAGTGCTGATCCAGCCCAAGCCCGCCCGGGAATTTGTGGGGAAATGGTGGGGGGCCAAAGGGCTAAGATGGGGGCCTGCGAAGCGGGAATGAGGGGAGCCCCTCCGCCCGGCTCCAGCCCGCGCTCGCCGGCAGCACGCAGCTGGGGGTGGCCGCGCCGCGGGCCCGTCGTCCGCGTCCGAGCCGCGGAGCGCGCCCGGCGCCCGGAGTCTCCGGCGGGGCCGGGTGCCGTCTCCCGCCCCATCCGGCGCTTTGTCCCAGCGCGGGCGGCGGGCGGCCCCTCGGCGTCCCCACCGCGGGCTGAGGGGCCGCGCTGACAGCCCCCGCCCCCCACTAGGGCGGCAAGCCAGCGAATCGCCCGACGGGTTTCATCCAGGCGGGACGCAGCAGGCGGCGGTCGGAGGACGCCGGCCCTGCCCGTGGAGCCGCCGCCGCCGCCGCCCGAAGCGCACGCAGGCCGAGGTCAGGCGCAGAAACCCTCGGACTCCGAAACCCACACAATGTCCAAAATCCTTCTCTTACCCAAAAATTCTCAACGAAATGCGCCATGACCATCCTGCCGCCGCCGCGCTGGGTTCCGCGTCCGCGCCCTCCCGCCGCTCCGTAAACACTGGCCCGGCCCCCACGGCGCCCCCGCCTTTCGCCGCCGCGGCTACCGCCGCTGCCGCCGCCGCCGCCGCCGCCTTCTTCCCGGAGGCCGGCCCGCACCCTCCAGGACGCATGCGCCACCTAGCGGCCGCCGCTGCGGAGCGAACACTCAAACGCCTAGGCTGGCTTGCGCATGCGCCTCTGGCCCCGTTGCCGGGTCTTAGTCCGCTCCTTCCCGCTCCAGCCCGGTCACGTCTGAGAAAGAGTATTTTCTTGGGAACGGTGGAGAACCCGGTACCGGAGCAGTCACCCGGGAGACTGTTCGCGCCCTTCGCGGTGCGATGGGTACTGGCTCAGGGACGGAGCGAAGAGAGGGGCCGGCCAGGAACAGTGGAACCCACAGCCAGGCTGCCCTCTCTCTTCCTCCTCTCAAGACTCGCTTCCTAAGCTTTCGAGTATCTCGAAGGTTCCCAAGTCGGTGCAAGCTGGAATGGGGGAGACTTGGCCTCTGGCCAACAGGAGGAGACGCTGAGAAATGGTCAACAGGGTGCCTTTCCTTGATAGGGAATTAAGAACCAAAACAAAACTTTCCGAGGCCGGAAAAGGAGGAAACGCCCTGTCGCCTGAGAGCCCTGGGAGCTGCGCGAGACCCAGGCACCAAGTCCTCGGCCGAGGCCGCTGACCTCTAGCACGCCCGGAGCAAACCAGCCGGGACTGCCGACAGCAGGAACGTGACCCGAAACCAACGAATTTCCCTAACTCAGCCAGTTTTGCCTTTTTTGTTGTTGTTGTAAAGTCTCTTGCAGGACTTGTTCATATAAATCCATGGTTCTCCTAGCAACTTGCACATTTTGGAAAAAGAAACAAGTTCAAACACGCCTCGGCATAACAGAGACACTAAATCCCCTTCCCACGCCTTACTTTCCAGAGGTTAAGGGGCAAACATTAAACCAGATCAACTAGGTCCAAAATATGCAGTTCTTGAAGCCAAGCCCGACAAATAGATTTAGTGTAGCTTTAACTGTCCATGCACATCACACCTCCTCGGGTCTTGTGACTTCAAACACGGTGAACACTATACCACTGTTTCTTCATGGCAGATTATTTCCATCCTCAAAAGTAAAAACCAGACAGTGCCTTTCACATGGATGAAGCTGTAAAGTGTTTGTTTAATAGGAATCATTGGATAATGGTATTGTGATTATATCTTTTTAAGAATATCTTTTAGGAATATATAGGCTGTAATAATACGACATCTAGGATTTGCTTTAAAATGAGTCATTGAGGGAGGAGGAATGGGTAGGGGTAAAAATGAAACAAGATTGACCATGAGTTGGTCATTCTAGGAGCTAAGCAATGGAAACGTGGTTCACAGTATTACCCTCTTTTTGGTATATGTCTGCTTTTTCCTTTCTTTAAAAAGTCTTCATAATGCTATCATTTACACTAGTTTTGGGGTAAGTCAAACTTAGAAATTTTCTACAATTGTCTAAGCCATTAGTCTAGCATTGTCTTTTGGGGTTTTTTCTTTTTATTTATTTTTGGCTGCGTTGGGTCTTCGTTGCTGCGTGTGGGCTCTCTCTAGTTGTGGTGAGCGGGGGCTACTCTTCCTTGTGGTGCGCAGACTTCTCGTGGTGGCTTCTTTTTTTGTGGAGCACAGGCTCTAGGTGAGCCGGCTTCAGTAGTTGTGGCACATGGGCTCTAGAGCACAGGCTCAGTAGTTGTGGCGCACGGGCTTAGTTGTTCAGCAGCACGTGGGATCTCCCCCGACCAGAGCTCGAACCCATGTTCCCTGCATTGGCAGGCGGATTCTTAACCACTGCGCCACCAGGGAAGCCCCAGCATTATCTTTCTTGATGCTGTAGAAATTCTAAGAAAAATACAACCATCTAGATCACCCGGCCGATGAGCTTGGCATTAAATTCCCAGCATCACTAAGCACTACTGCACGTAGACCTGGGCAGGAGAGGACCCTATCCTGCACCCCATGCTTTAAAGGACCTTACAGATCACAAATACACACATTAATTTATTAAAAAACTCATGAGTGCCTTGCTACAGATGCTGAACACTTGACGCATAACTTATCAATACCCTCTCCCATGACCAACACTATTCCGGCTCCGAGGAAACATTTATCTCTTGCCTATACCTTCAAAACAAAAGGTGGAATCCCAAATGCAGTGAAAATTTGTGGCTGCTATAGCTGTCCGTATTAGAAATAGACTGCTTTGGAGTTCAGGCAGAATCTGAGCAGAAGTGCTTAGATAAGAGAGAAGACAACTTAGTTAACTTATGAAGCCTTCCTCTCAGCTTGAGTGCAGTAAATTCTTGCATAACAAAGTATTTTTTTGCATAAGAAAGTAGTGTCTAACAGAGATTTTCCTTGCTTTAGTGCTCCAATTTGTGGTTCCAACACTGAAAGTTTTGCACAGTATTAAAATAGTTGCACAAGGTACACTGACTTCCATTTCGTACTCTTACCTCTGGTCCCATAAATATTAGACACAGGCCTGCCATGAAGATAAATCTTCTGTATATTTCGGGTATTTACAAGGTTCGTCAGGGTCAAAACATCATATGCTGTAATTGCCTGGTATTTAAATTGTGGGACTTCATAGTAGTGATTAAGGTGACTAATCTTCAAACAAAATGGTGTAGTAGAAGAATGGGGATGGTATTAGCCACATTCTGACCTCTCAAGTGAGCTTTCCAAGGATGCAGAGTGCAGATAAGGCCCTAAGCCAGTAGTCTCATTCATATGCCTTAAAGTATTTGTGCCCCAGATGCTTAGGCCTTGCTTATCCAAACACATTCTGAAATTATTGAAAACGTACATAGGTAACAACAGTATTCCACTCACTCACTGTCTATAATACCTAGCGCTTAATAGTCACTCAGTAACTGTTCAGTGCAAGAATGGATGAATGACTGAGCCTATCAGAATGTCAGGGTGGATGGACTTTGGCTATTCAATATTCCATTCTTCTCTTAATAACTCATATTTTTAATTGGTGCTAGATCTTATAAAAATGTCATTATTTAAGTTCTACCTGATTTAATTTTCTCACATTAAATATTTTCAAAAGAATTTGGGGAGGGCTTGAGTATACTTCTTAAAGGATAAGCTACCTTTTGTAATAAAAATAAAATAAAATTGAAATAATAATATTCAAGATTGTCTCTTGCAGGAAATCATCTGTTGGGAAGGGGCCCCTAAACAATTTGGCCTTCAATTTTTGGGTGACCCACACCTCCAAAGTCACCTTCCTCTTAGGAGCCCTCTCTAATTATACCTACTGTCCACATGCTGGCTTCCAGGGGATGCTCCTGGTGCCCGTTAAACTCGGGCTCAAGCAGTTATGTTACAGCCCCGTTAAAAAGAAACAACAGGCCCCCAATGGAGTCATGGTACATTTCGTTAAGAATTTTGAGGTAACAGAAGGATTTTGGAAATTATGTGAGTTTTAGAGTCCAAGGGTTTCTGTGCTTGACCTCAGCCTGCATGGGCTTTGGGCAGTGGTGGCCTCGACTTGCAGGCTCACAGCCCTTGTGGGGGGTTGGGGGCTCTCAGTATGGGGCTCCTTTGCTAGTTTAATCCTTTTCCCCAGTCCAAAGATCCATGAGAATTGTTGTTGGTTACCAGCTGGGATCATACTGAGTTGATTTAAAAACTGGACTAGGTCCAGTAAGAGCTACTGCTAACAGGGATCTTGGAAGCCAGAAAACCTAAAACATTGGTGGGTATGGGTTGAGCATTTAAAAACTGTTACAGTACTTGCCACCTCAAGAAGACTTCCATGATAGGATAAGTTGGTTATGGAATAGGTTGCTTTGATGCTAAGTCTCCCACCAGCCTCAAGGAAATTTCTGTGCAACAAGTTACACTGTGAAACACCCCACAATTTCCAATGATAGGCATATCTCTCTTAGGTATAGTTTGGCTACACAAAACCCAAAGGCCTAGTTAAAAGAAATGGCATCATGTATACCCAGAATTTGTTACCAAACCAGGCTTACTTGCCCAACTTGTAGCAAGCCAAATGCTGAGATGCCAAGGTTTGTAGCAGAAAAAGGGTTTATTCAAAAGGCAGCCAAGAGAAGAGATAGGAGAACAAGTCTCAGATCCACCTCCCTGAAGGCAAGGGGCTTGAGATATTGACGGGATAAAGAAGCAAGGTGGTCTTAGGTGTGGGGAAAGGAGATTGGAGGTAGGGAAAATGTGAGGTAACAAGCATTCTGGGCAGGTGTATCTACGTTACATGCTTCTTCATGGGATACATACTCAAAAATGGACGTGCTTAGCCTGATTTAAGGGTGGACTTTTCAGCCCTCTGACATCAAAAGGTCATTTATCAGATACCTGTGCAGACCCAGTTTTAGGATCAGTGGTCCCAACCAACTTTAGCCAGTTTGAACTGGACAGGAGCTGACTCCAAATTCCTAGAAAACAACTTAAACCCCCATTATTATAGTGACCCATAGGTCAGAGGTGTTATCTAATGGTTAAAAAGTCTTGTAATATATTATCTAAGCTATGTGAAGCTTGGAGGGTATGCAATTAAAGAAAGAAAGAAAAACAAGCAAGCAAGCAAGCTTAATCAGTAAAGGCAGGTTACAAGCAGAGGAGTTTTTAACAAGCTGTTCCCTTATCTGCTGTTCTATAAGACACACTTGGGGATTTCTGTTAAGACACCGGCTTCTGTTAACCCTATGGGGCATGGTTTCAAGTTGAATGTGCTACCTTCTGGCACACCTACTTACTTTATGTCTGAAAACTGTAGTCCCAAAGCTATAAATACCTACAAAATTGGCAAAATCTTACTAAAGACAACCTAGAATTTTGTCTCCCAAAAATTTGACTTGGTAACCATAAAGTTGGGGGTCCCAAAATATGGCTGGACAGAGATGTGGATTGCACCCCACTTGCATCTAGATATGGCTGGACAAAAATGCGGGTTAAACTCTGTCTATGGCTGAGGTCCTACCAAACTGCTGCTAACTCTCAGGGGAATTACAATCTAGAATTACAATGGGTACTGTGAAGAATATTCCGATCGGATAAGATCATTTAAAAAGTGCACTTAAAAGTAAGAGTTCCACATATATATGGAATCTAAAAAGAAATGGTTCTGATAAACCTAGGGGCAGGAGAGGAATAAAGACACAAATGTAGAGAATGGACTTGAGGACATGGGGAGGGGGAAGGGTAAACTGGAACGAAGTGAGAGAGTAGCACTGACATATACACACTACCAAATGTAAAATAGATAGCTAGCGGGAAGCAGCCGCATAGCACAGGGAGCTCAGCTTGGTGCTTTGTGACCACCTAGAGGGGTGGGATAAGGAGGGTGGGAGGGAGATGCAAGAGGGAGGAGATATGGGGATATATGTATATATATAGCTGATTCATTTTGTTATACAGCAGAAACTAACACAACACTGTAAAGCAATTATACTCCAATAAAGATGTTAAAAAAAAAGTAAGAGTTCCCATATCAAACAAACAGAATGGGATACCTATTTTAATTGGTATGCAGAAGCCTCCAAAAGACATTAAAATTCCAAAAACAGCTTCATTAAAAGATTTGCTGTAAAAGACTAGTGAAATATTAAAGATATATGAGGTACCCAAAACAAAAGACTGTAGGATTGACATAACTCCTACTCTCCCCTCTATACTCCTTTGAGTACTCAATCTAGTAATCCTCTGTCTGAATTGTTTTTCCATTCTGAAAAGGCTACATGACCATACGCAAAAGTCTGCCAAGTTAATGACCTGACAAACACCCCTATATCTATTTTCAAAGGAGGGTCCTCATTTGAGAACTTCCCAAAGTTGTCTGGGACTCTGAGGGATATTTCTGGTAAATTGCTATGTTATTTCCATAATCATCAAAGGGAAGACTGAAAATAAAATTAATGGAAAACCTTGCCAAATTCTGGTAAATACTGGAGCCTGCAGATGGAATCCTGGGAAAACTGACAAAAGTGGGCAAAGGATGAGAATTCTTCCCAGAGTCAGCTCTCCTTGGATCTCAGCCTGTGGTCCCAGTTGAGAAAGGAAAATAAAATATCATGTTATCCCCTCTTTTCCAAAACCAGACACAGTGGTTATTGATCCTTTCTCTCCCAATGACAACTGTTGCCTTCTTTTTTTTTGTTATCTAAGTCTTTCTTTCTCTTGGCCATCTTTGGGAGCAGCGCTAACATCTTGGGAAGGGAATATCTTCTGCGCCTTCTTTGGGAATGCCTCCTAAAACCGAGGGATTGTTCAATACTGCCAGAAATATTTACTGTTGTCCCAGCTGAAACCTGACAAGATATCTGAAAAAAACTGAATTCTTCTAGTTTCCTCAAATTTCTGACTACAACTCTCCAAAGTAACATTTTCAATTTTCTTCCACCCTTCTAATTTGGCATTCCCAAGAGCAAAGACTGCCCTCGAATTTCTCTAGAAGGGACTATACCAGGCCTTCTTCACTACCCAAATGGCAGCCAAACATCAAGGATTTGAGCTTTGGATATACATCTCAAAGCTGAAAAAGGCTCCTCCTGCCATCTGCTCCTGTGTAAATGCTGGAGAGCTTCAAATCAAATTGACTAAGGAAAGAAGTAGCTGACGTTGATCTAGACTGCTTCCATGCAAGATGCCAGATCAAGATTTCATATTTTAACTAAACATGAAACCTTCTCTCCTTTCCTTTACAATGGCATTGGCCTGGAAAGATAATGACATCACCCATATCTCCCAGGCCATTGCTAAGGGGGGAGATGACCTCTGGAATTTAGAACAACTTTTTATTTCAGGCTAGGAAAAAACCTAACTGACCCTTGGGTTGAACAGAAGGATGTAGCACTCCCTGCACATGGGTCCATTAACAGTACCACCTTAGTGGAAGTGGTTTGTGCACCCACAGGATTTATCTTTTTCTGTGGTGATTATCATTCTCCTTGAGCCTGTGAACACCTAGAAGGCTGGCACATAACCAGGCCTCTTAGTTAGGTTATCTAACTGTGCCTCTAACTGTCTACAAACAAACTTAGACCTTATTGGTCAACTTCCCTGAATTTACATTATCAAGTTTGAAAGGACTTACCAGGAGGCATTCATGATTCAGGATTTACTTCTTTTGGTAGAGCTCTACTTCCCTAGTTAGGAGTGAATACAAATGAGGCTATAATCAGGAAACTCTCCTTAACTCTTGAAAATATTGCAGTCTGCTGAAAAAGCAATAGCTGTGCAAGACACACCCTTAGACAACCTGACCAAAGTTGTTCTTTTTTTTAATATTTATTTGTTTATTTATTTATTTTTGGCTGCACTGGGTCTTAGTTGTGGCATGCAGACTTCTTAGTTGCAGCATACATGTGGGATCTAGTTCTCTGACCAGGGATCGAACCCTGGCCCCCTGCATTGGGAGCATGGAGTCTTATGCACTGGACCACCAGGGAAGTCCCCAAAGTTGTTCTTGATAAGAGAATAGCCCTTGATTATCCTTTAGGTGAACAAGGGGGTGTCTGTGCCACCACCACCTGCTGCATCTGGATTCACATTTCTGGGGAAGTTGAAACTCAGTTATACAAGATCACTGAACAAGCCATTTGGCTTTAAAAGGTGACTCCATCAAGGGGTCTTTCTTTGACTTACTTGATTTTGATTGGTTTGGGTCTTGGGGGCCATGGCTCCAAAGTATACTCTAGACATTGGGAATGATCTTGCCTATAATAATCATGACAATCTCTCTGGTGCATTGTATTCTATCAGGAGCTTTAAATGCATGTTCACAGCTGCTAACTACCAAGCAAATGATCTCCATGTGAATGATCTCCCTAAAGCTGGAACATGGAAAAAGAAATAAAGGGAGTGACCAACAAAAAATGTGAGCCTGAAATGCAACCTGTGAATACCACACAAGATTCAGCAAAAAGCAGGGTCAATGAAAGCTGCAAGAACTATAGAGTGGTGGCTGAGAGTGGCGCTAATGCCTTACATTTTGGTCACATCTCTCAGGTTGAGAGTTTGATCAAGGGGGGAATTTTTAAAAAGAAGCAACAGGCCCCAAAGTAGGGTCCGTTATGCTAAGCCCCACCAAGACTCAATACCTAACCTAACTGCAGTTTCAGCACCCACAGGAGTGGAATTTTAAACCAATCAGTCTGGAATTTCCTGATCAGCACTAGTGAGGTAATCTGCCTGAGACCCCATACCTTCCCCTAATGGAAAGTGACCTTGTGTGAAATCATCTAGTCTTTTAACTTCTTTGTCCCACCCTCCTTCTGCCTATAAAAGCCTTCCATTTGGTATAGCTCCTGAGAGCACTCCTGTTAGATGGGATGCTGAATTCATGAATCTTTGAATAAAGCCAATTAGATCTTTAAGTTTACTCAGTTGAATTTTCTTTTTTTAACAGTTCAAAGCATATTTAGACTGTTAAAACATAACTTGATAAGTGGTAGCAAGTAAGAGGAGAAATTAACACAAAATAACCTAAATCTCAATTCTCCGGTTTACAAAATATCTCTAAGATTTGAGGGCAAGGCACCCAGAGAACTTCCTCCTTTTCATTCCTTAGTTGGATCTCCTATTTCCAATCCTAGATTCACAGCTCACAGCATATTAATCAACATTTAATTACAAGAGCCATTTCTTTATTACACCATTTAAAACTAGCTCTATTCCAAAGTGTTGGCTATGAAGTAAACACATTTTTCTCATTTATTTTCAATATAATTTTGCAAATGCATTTCCACTTGCTTCCAAGATGAGAGTGGCAGAAGGAAAACTCCTATAAAAGAAAACCTCTTTTATTCCTGCTAATTTCTTCAAGGAGCAGCATCCTGTGTCCGATTCAGTAGCCTTTCTATGTACTGATCTTGTACTTGATAATAAGTGGCAAAAAAGCTAAGCTCCATTAAAAGGCAGAAGAGAAACAGGCAGATCCCTGAAATCTGGTGTTCTCTCATTTTCCCCTACTCAATAGCAGCATATTGAAAGCAAAAGCTTTATGCAAAACAGAAAGAAAAGCAAAAGCTTGTCAGATGGTATCCAGACAGGCTGCTCTACGAGGGCCAGGAAGTAGAAACATGTTAATCAAACTGCAGAATGGGGCTAAATATCACCCTCCACACACTCTTCTCAGTTCAAGAAGCTTGTTAGTCACACCTTTACTCTCTCCTGAGTGCACCTGGGATTGACTGCCTGTTCCTTGATGTGACATCATCTCTTCCTTCACAATGAGGTTTACTTTCCCAGGAACTCTCTTATCTGCTGTCTTGGCACAAAATACCTGATAGGCTTATAGAGCTGGTGACCACAGGGAACCCAACAGCGGTTTGAAAAATAAGGAAAGAGAAATTATTATCATACAGACAGGAAGGTGATGGATGGTAAGGTAAAAACATACAAAAATGTTTGTCATTAATATTAAGTGGAAATATAGAAGATAACATAGAAAATAGATTAAAGATATAAATATGTGAAAAATATGCATGTAAATGGACAAAAATCAAAAGAAAACATGGAAAATGTTTATGTGTTAAGATTATGACAATTATTAAACATTTAAAATTTATTTTAATGTAATAATATAATATGATTTAAGGAGTATCGCTCTTCTTTGTTTTTACCTGAGTATGAATGTAACTGGGGCAAATCTTCCTTAAGTCTTTCATTAACTATCTCCTCTCTTTCATTTATTCAGGCAATAGACAATTATTGAACATCTAAAACAATGAAAAGAGTATTTCTGCTCTTAAGAAATTCACAATGCAATATGGACTCATGATGAAGATAATAGATGATGACAATTACAAAATAATGTGCCCAGAAGAGTGCCTGGTATATCAATGGCAACCAATAAACATTTATTAAATGAATAAATAAGCAAATCACTTTGTTCAGAGGAATAGCCTCAAATTCAGTTAGTGCTTTTTCTTTTTTCCTTTTTTCCTTTTTCTCTCTTCTTTCTTCCTTTCTTTTTCTTTCCCCTTTCTTCCTTCCTTCCTTCCTTTCTTTTTCTTCCTTTCTTTCTTCTTTCTTCCTTTCTTTCTTTTTCAAAGAAACTGACAGGAAATTGTCTGGATTCATAGAGGTTTTTCTCCATTAGCTGGTTTGGGGTTTGTGGGGATAGTGGAGTCCAGAGCACATTCTGAAACTCAGTGCTTCTGGGACAAGCTAGCCCCCTAGGAGGTGGCTGTGTATGGCAACTGGAAGAATAGAGACTAGAATAGGAATTGTATGGCAACTGGAAGAATAGAGACTAGAATAGGAACTGTAGCCATAGGAACCCAAGAAAAGAGGCACCTTTGGTTGAGCTAAGAATGGAGGAGTGGGCTTGGTCTCCCTTGAAGACTCATTGAAGCCTGAACAGAGATCTCAGTCACCACTGGACCAGCACCTTCTGCACACTGGGTATCACCAGATTTCAGCAACAACATAGTATACCAGTAAGAAGCCTAGTCCCTGAGTTTCTTGGTCAAACGAGGAGAAGGAGGGAGCCCTGTCCATCCATTTATGTAACAAACATTTATTGAACACCTATATTAAGATAGGCTCTCTTCTAAATACTGGGGATATAATAGTGAATGAAACAAATAACTTTGCTGCTCTTGCGGCACTTACTTAGTGTGGGAAGAGAGACAAGTATGTAAATAAGTGAGATCATTTTGGATGGTGATACATGCTATGAAGTATAATTGGGATAGATTGTGGTGGGGAGAAGGGACTTCTTTACAGAGAGTAGCCTCTCTGAGGAAGTGACATTTTAGCAGAGACCTGAATGAACCAAAGGACCAGCCAGGCAAACATCTGCAGAGAGGTCCACGTTGAAGGATCAGACAGTGCAGAGCCCCAGAGTTAGCAGTGAGCTTGTTTTGTTAAAATACACGGAAAGGAGACAGTGTAATTGGAAGGCAGTGATAAATTGGGAGAAGATCAGAGATGAGGTCAGAGAGGAAGGCAGAGTTGTGTCAAGGATAGAGAAGCTGGTTGTATTGGTTGCAGTCCAAGGAAGCCAATGGAGGGTTTTAAAGCAACAAAGATATGATCTGATTTATGTCTTAAAAGATCACACTGACTGGTCTGTGCAAAGGGCTTTGGGGGCGGGGCAGGAACTGGGCAGCCACTTAAAAAACAGATATTATAGCCCTGGCAAGAGAAGATAGTGGCAGGGACTAGGTGACAGCAGTGGCAGTGGTAAGAAGTGATCAGGCTCAAGATCTATTTTGAATGTAAAGCTGACAGAATTTGCTAATGGATCAGATGTGGGGTATGAAAGGAAGAAAGAAATCAAGGATGGTCCTAGGAGTTGTGCTTGAGCAACTAGGTGTATAATGGTGCCTCAGAGATGGAAAAGGTATGGAGAACAGCTGGGTTGGAGAAAGGGAGGAGGATTCAGGGTTCTGCTTTGGACATGTTAGGTTTAAGATGCCTATTGGAAATCCAAGTGGAAATGGCTATCAGGCAATTGGATACATGATTTGGGAGCTAAAGACAGATGTTGGATTGAAGTCATAAATTTGAGGGTCATCACCATGTATAGATGAGACAATGAAATTCATAGAAGAGGGAGAGAGAGAGAGAGTGCATAGGAGAGAGAGAATTGAGTTGAACCAAAAATTCTGGGTCACTTCTACACTTATACGTCAGGAGAAGTGGATGAGCCAGCATTGGAGATTTAAAAAGAGTAGCAAAATAGAAGAAACACCAGGAAAAAAAGGACGGCATTGAAGCCAAGAGAATGTTTCAAGAACTGGTCAATGGACAAATATGAGAAATGCCATTGCATTTAGCAGAATGGAGGCAGCCTTGGCAAGTGTTGATTCTTTGAAGTGGTGGAGAAAGAAACCTGATAGGAGTGGGTTGAAAAGAGAAGAGGAAGTAATGACAGCAAATACAGACAACTTGTTCAAGCAGCTTTGCTGTGAAAGGGATCAGTGAAATAGGCAGATATTGAAGGGAACAAGGAATGAAAGGGAAGGAGCATTAAAATGGGCAGTATTGTCATGCTTGAGTATCAGAGGGAATGAGCCAAAGAGAAGGGAGTGGGGAGATAATTATAGAAAAGTGGTCCTTGAGTAGAGGAAAGGACATGGGACCAGAGCAAAATCAGAATGTCAAGAGAGTGTTTCTGGATTTCCAGTTAATAACTCTAATAGGATCTTGATCAGTTAGTGGAAAAAATAATTATAACTGCATGTGCAGTTTTAGTTCTGCATCATAAAAGCACCTTTCATGTATTATCTCACTGAATCCTCACATCAACCTTATGAGGTCACTACTATTATTATCCCGATTTTACAGATGAGAAGATACACTCGATGAGATTAAATAAGTTGCCAAGATCACAGAACTAGTAAGTGGTAAATGACTGTTAACTTGTGGTAAACTTATTAACATTGGTAAACTACAGTACTGTTAACAGCAGCATGAACAAGGTGTTATGCAGGAAGGTAAAGGAGGCCACAAGCAATAGAAGAGGTCAAAAGAAGATGAGTGGTCAAGGGTGAAAGTTAAACTCATCCACCCAGGGCTTTTATTTATGGTTTTTTTGTTTTGGTTTTTTTTTTCATTCATAGTCTGGTGTTCATCAGTTGCCACATTCATTCTATAAAGAAATCCCTTCTTTGGTTATCGTCTCTCTAACCCAGGTGCTCTAAATGAATATGAATGCTAACTAATAAGGATCCCATAAAAATTTCAAGCGAATTTATTTACATACATATTATTTAAAAATTTTTTTTCTCTTCTCACCATCAGTTCTGAAACATGCAAGAAATATAATTGTTCAAAAACTCAGATTCTATCAAAATCTAGACCTGTCCCACCCTAAACAGGACATCTGGTCATTGTATTAAAACAGTCCCTTTTTACAGGCAGAAGGAAACAGACAACCAAATCATCCTGTAGGCATGACTGCAATGTTTTCTATCAAATCTTTAAGAAAGACCACTAGGGCTTCCCTGGTGGCACAATGGTTAAGAATCTGCCTGCCAATGCAGGGGACACGGGTTTGAGCCTTGGTCTGGGAAGATCCCACATGCCACGGAGCAACTAAGCCCGTGCGCCACAACTACTGAAGCCCCCGCTCCTAGAGCCTGTGCTCTACAACAAGAGAAGCCACCGCAGTGAGAAGCCCACGCACCGCAATGAAGAGTAGCCTCCGCTCGCCACAACTAGAGAAAGCCCGCGTGCAGCAAGGAAGACCCAATGCAGCCAAAAATAAATAAATAAAATAAATCGATTTTTTAAAAAAAGAAAGACCACTAAATTCTGATGAACTATTTTCAGGGAGGCAACCCGACTAGGCCAAACTGACCAGATCCAAAGGTGATGAAATGAAATTTTGTTTCTAGCCTTGCAACTCCACTGGATATCTGCCTTGATATACTTTTTAAAAGAGTGCTTCAAGAAAAAACTGTCATCAATTAGGGTTTTTAAAAAAAAATTAGGTCCAGAAAAATATGTTATTTTTTTTCTTCTCACTTCCCACATGCCAGCTAAAACCACTTCTTTCCTTTATTCAAAGCTATCTTCAAATATATCCTCTCCAGAAAAGAAAGTTGCTAAACCATTACCTTCTGTATAATCTCACTTATATTTCTTTTTTCCTCCATATTCACTGATATGTCCTTTAGATGAATTAGTTTATATCTTGTCACAAAAAGCTATACACTGTTCTTCGTAGCATTTCTTTCTTTTCTTTTTTCAATAAATTTATTTATTTATTTTTGGCTGCATCGGGTCTTCGTTGCTATGCGCGGGCTTTCTCTAGTTGTGGTGAGCGAGGCTACTCTTCGTTGTGGTGAGCAGCTTCTTATTCTGGTGGCTTCTCTTGTTGCAGAGCACGTGCTCTAGGCACGTGGGCTTCAGTAGTTGTGGCACTCGGGCTCAGTAGTTGTGGCACACAGGCTTAGTTGCTCCACGGCATGTGGGATCTTCCCGGACAAGGACTCGAACCTGTGTCCCCTGCGTTGGCAGGTGGATTCTTAACCACTGTGCCCCCAGGGAAGTCCCCTTTGTAGCACTTCTTGTTTTTCTTTTTTGTTTGTTTGTTTGCAGGTGTATGTGTTTGTGTTGGTGTTTGGGGGGTACTCATCCTTCTTTCTTCACTCTTAAAAATACATCCTCTCCTACTTTTCAGTTTATCTGTAGGTATATATACATATGTGTGTGTGTATATATATATATATATATATATATATATATATATATATACACATTCAGTCATTGAATAATTGTGTGTATGTATTGTGTGTAGACACTGTTTTGGATGTGTGACATATGGTAGTGAAGAAAATAAGTAAAGTCTGCCCTCAGAAATCTTACAGCTCAGTAGGATTAATAGGCAAAAATAAAATATCATAAAGAAGTAGATATATAGTATAGTGTCTAATATGCATAATTAGATATACAGCATTGTGATAAGCGCTATATTAAAAAATAAATCTGGGTAAAGGCAGTGTAGTATTGTATTTAAAAACAGCAGATAGGGCTTCCCTGGTGGCACAGTGGTTAAGAATCCGCCTACTAATGCAGGGGGCACGGGTTCGAGCCCTGGTCTGGGAAGATCCCACATGCCGCAGAGCAGCTAAGCATGTGCGTCACAACTACTGAGCCTGCACTCTAGAGGCCGCGAGCCACAACTACTGAAGCCCGTGCGCCTAGAACCTGTGCTCCCTAACAAGAGAAGCCACCACAATAAGAAGCCCGCACACCGCAACAAGGAGTAGCCTCCACTCACCGCAACTAGAGAAAGCCCACGTGCAGCAACAAAGACCTAACGCAGCCAAAAATAAATAAATAAAATAAATAAATTTATTTAAAAAAAAACAGCAGATAAGAGACTATAGGACTATATAGAATATGACACTGGAATTAAACTGGGGTTTTTTTGTTTTGTTTTGTTTTGTGGTACGCGGGCCTCTCACTGTTGTGGCCTCTTCCGTTGCGGAGCACAGGCTCCGGACGCGCAGGCTCAGCGGCCACGGCCCACGGGCCCAGCCGCTCCACGGCATGTGGGATCTTCCCGGACCCGTGTCCCCTGCATCGACAGGCGGACTCTCAATCACTGCGCCACCAGGGAAGCCCTAAACTGGGTTTTAAACCTGGCTCTGATACTTATGAGCTCTGTGACCTTAGGGAAGTTACATAATCATTTGTGTGATGCAATTTACACCTGTCCATCTGTAAAGAGGGAATGTACAATGTATACCTGTAAAGAGGGAATAATAATAGCACCTACCTAAAAGGGTTGTTGTAAGGATTAAATGATTTAAAATATGGAAAACAGAGATATGTCTGGGATATAGTAAATACAATCAATGTAAGTTATTAATATTATTAAGAGGACTAGGGAGTAATGAGAGGTGCTATTTCAGGGAGAACGCTTTCAGAGAAGACCGATGTGAGGAGGTGAATGGAACGAGGGAGAATCTCCTGTGGTATCTGGAGAAAGAACCTATCAGGCAGAAGGAAAAGCAAGTGCAAGGAATAGCAAGGAGTTTGATGCGGTTTGAGCAGAGCAAGTGGGTAAGAGTTGTAGGAAATGAGCAGGGAGTCAGGGGCCAGATGAGCTAGGGCCTTGTAGGCACAGAAGAACTTCAGTGTTGCTCTAATGGTGGTGAGAAGCCATCAGAGGACTTCCAGCAGAGGGGGACCACAACCAAATGTTTAGAAGGACCATCCTAGCTGCTACGTGGAGATGAAGTTACAGAAGGGAAGACAGCTGGTGGTGAGACATTTACCAGCACGTCACTGCACAGCATTCAAGATATATTAGTAAGCAGAAAAAAGCAAGGTATAGGACAGAGTGCATGGTATATTTCTGTTTGCATAAAAAGAAGAAAACTATATATGTGTGTGTTTGTGTACAAACGTATTTATATATACACATGCATTTCACTTATATATGCAAACATTTTATACATATAAAATATATATAATCTAAGTAATTGTATGTGTATTTTTTGTGTGTACTTACCCTATCTTGGGAAGGCTATGTAAGAAACTGGTAACCATGATTGTCTTTGCACATGACCTTAGCCAAAAGGCCAAGAATCAATCATGGTTGCTTTTGAAGACGGGAGCTAGGTAACGTGAATAAAAAAGAGACTGACTTCTGCACTTTTTGAATTTTGTTCCATGTGAATATACTATTTAAAAATAGATAAAGAAACTTAAACACTAAAAGGGAAGAAAAGAATCAGAATCATTTTACCCAGATGTTTAAAAATGGAACCAGAGGTGAGAGATAAGGCAGCAAACAAAGATACTGAAATGTATTGGATGCTTGGGGGTAAAAAACACAAATGTCACCACCAAGGATACTAGTATATGTATACTTGAAACAAGACAAAAATAAAATGATTTCCTGTTTCCTTTTTTGCTTCAATGACTATTTGACTAGTGTCTGTCAATCACACTTTATTTCCTTGATTTCATAGGATTTTTCTACTGTCTCCTAGCAGTAAATATCCCGTGGAGAAGTCTGAAGCTAGCCTAAATTGTTTTTCCCTTTTTTACATCATTTTTTTCAACCTGTCTGTTGAAAAGTTTATTTTTCTTTGAAGTCAAATAAATTTATTACAATGTATCTTGTTATAGATGCAGCACATTCATTTTTTTTCTGTCACCCTGTTAGGATAGGCTAAACTATTATGATAGATCCCAAATGAAATGGTTCTAACAAAATAGAAGTTTATTTCTTCCTAGGGTAACAGTCTACTACAGGTATTCCAGATCACAGGACAACTCTTCCCCACACTTATGGCTGAGCCATATGCCCAGCTCTTTGAAAAAAGGGGAGAACAGATTTTGGTATTTGGCAAGCAGATATTGCCAATGATATCATGTGTTTCTTCAATCAGTTGGTATAAGTCTTTTATTTCTGGAATATTATTTTGAATTACATCCTAAATATTTCTTAATATTTACTTGAATGATATCTTAATTATCTTATTTCAGTGTTTAGACTGAAAGACGCTAATCATGCAGAAATAGATTTTTCTTTCCTTGTCTTCCAAAATTATCTTTTTCTCTTTTTAAAACTTTTACAATTTTTCATATTGTTCTGTTTTTTGTTTTTAAATCCTGTCCTCTGTGTACCTACCTCACTGTGTTTCCAGCAATGCCTATTCTCCTTTGTGCTGCTTCCAGTGTCATGCTCACATCTGAACATTTTTAATAGTTATTATAAAATATTGGCTATATACCCTGTGATGTACAATATACCCTTGCAGCAACATCTGAAATTTTTATTTTCTTTTCACTTAAAAAATATATTTATTTGGCTGCATCGGGTCTTAATTGTGGCACACGGGATCTTTTGTTGCAGCGTGTGGGTCCTCTAGCTGTGGTGTGCCGGCTCTAGAGTGCACGGGCTTAGTTGCTCTTGGCACGTGTAAACTTAGTTCCCCAACCAGGGATCCAACCCATGTCCCCTGCATTTGGAAGGTGGATTCTTAACCATTGCACCACCAGGAAAGTTGCTTCTTTTCACTTCTCCCTGGGCCCTGCTGTCTCATGTTTCATCAACGTGAAGAAAAATGTGTCTTCATGTTTTTATCTTATCTTCCCTGAACTCACATATTTCTGCTTTGTGCTCTTGTTTTATGCACGTGAATTTTATAGTGATAACTTTTTAAAACTTAATTCATGGCAATTTGTTTGGTCTCAATTTTTTCCTGCTCCATGGTGAGAATTCTTCATCTGCCATTTGTTTTGCCTGGTTTTTCCCCCCTCATTCTTTCTTATCTCTTTTTATAGTTCCTATGGTAGTTTTAAAAAATATATATTTACTTATTCAACTTTAAATAAGTTAAGATCCCCCCAGACTACTTATTTACTGGAGTTTTGTGGGAGAGAGGCCAGGACTGCATTCAAGATCAGTAGAAACTGTCCTCATAACACAGGGTTATGTGTGTGAGTCAGTCCCTTTAGGTTTTTCCTCTCTGCAGCCTACTTGAGGTCAGCACCAAAGGGATGTCACAATGCATCTTCCTCCCTTACTCTCCTCCCTCAACAATAGACTGCTTCCTGAAAAATATGATTAGTCTGTGATATTTCTTGCTCAAATCCACTTCCTCAGCTTTTTCTCAGTACTAAACTGAGTCGAGAGAAGTTCCCACCACAAGAACTTCATTTCATTGTTGCAGCAGAGGGATTTTTGATTTTTATCTTAAGCTATGCACTTTATTATTTTTTTCATAAATTTATTTATTTATTTATTATTTATATTTGGCTGAGTTGGGTCTTCATTGCTGTACACAGGCTTTCTCTAGTTGTGGCGAGAGGGGGCTACTCTTCGTTGTGGTGCACAGGCTTCTCATTGCGGTGGCTTCTCTTGCTGTGGAGCACGGGCTCTAGGTGCGCAGGCTCAGTAGTTGTGGTGCACGGGCTTAGTTGCTCTGCGGCACGTGGGATCTTCCTGCACCAGGGCTCAAACCCATGTCACCTGCATTGGCAGGTGGATTCTTAACCACTGCGCCACCAGTGAAGTCCTATGCACTTTACTTTAGAGTCATGGGTTCTGCTGTCTTTTTCTCAGATTTGCAGCTCTGGGCTCCATTCTTCTCTGTGTCTCTGTTCGACCCTTGCCACTTCTGGCAATCCTTCTTCCTGTTTTAGCTTCAGATGCCTTCTCATTTCATTAGATATGGAGTTGGCATTACTGTTTCTCACCCTCTGTTACTTATAGGTGGTTTCTAAAAGAAGAGGCAGCAAAACCCCAACTTCTGTCATATTAATACCTGGATACCTTTAGAAGATAATTTTGCATTAACTCTGCCTGGCATTTAATAGACCCTTTCAGTCCAAGTCCCTCTTTAGTTCTGGGAAATGTTCTTTCCTTATTTCTTTGATAATTTCCTCCCTTTTATTCTCACAGTCCTATACCTACAGTTTTAGTTATATCTATCCTCTATGTCTCTTAATACTACTTTTCTTTCTCCTTCCTTCCTTCCCTACTTCCTTCCTTCCTTCCCTCCCTCCCTCCCTCCTTCCTTCCTTCTCCCCTTCCTTCCTTCCTTCTTTTCTTTCTTTTCTTTTCTTTCTTTCTTTCTGGAATACCATTTTCAAAGAATCTTTCAACTCAGTTTTCTAACTCAATGGCATATTCAGACCAACTTTTGGGTTTAGCAATTATAGTTTTAAATTTCCATAAGTTCTGATTGTGTTTCATAGGAACTGTCTCTTCTTTGAATGTAATATGCTTTCAGGTAACTCTGAGCATATTAACTATTTTTAATCTGTTTCCAATAACTCTATATTTTTTAGCATGAGCTAGTGCCGTATGTTGAATTTGGTGCTCTCTTTCATGCTCTTTTTTTTTTTTGTCCCCATATTTTTCTTTATTTTTTTATTTTTATTTTTTATTAGTTTCTGCTTTATAACAAAGTGAATCAGTCATACATATACATCTGTTCCCACATCCCTTCCCTCATGCATCTCCCTCCCTCCCACCCTCCCCATCCCACCCCTCCAGGCGGTCACAAAGCACCGAGTTGATCTCCCTCTCTTTCATGCTCTTGATTCCCCCGAAAAGGTTTACTGGTTCTTGGTTTTCTACTCCTATTTGTAGGTGCAAGTCTAGACTAAACTTTATTCATAGTTGGAATGCATTTCCTCTCTTCAAGTGAGAACTCTTGTTTACCTGTCAGTGAATGCATGTTTTAATTATAGGAATCTGCCTCATGGGATTGTGGAAGGACAGGGAGACTATGCAGGTAAACTTCTCTTCTTAGCATGGGTTCCCTGACCCTCCAGGCATTGTCCTTTCCCTCTAATCTTAGCTTACTCTGGAGCAGTGGTATGTTGGTAAATGTTTAACAACCAGCTCTGGGGTGGAGGGAGTGATAAAAAACTACTTCAGAAAACTGTACCCGTGACTGTCATCTGAGTCCATACCACAGAGCCAGCTGCTGTGGCAACAACTCCAGGAGTTGGCGAGTTGGTGGAGTTTTAGGGGTCTGGCTCAACTGTTTTTCTCTTTTGTTAAGTGCTAGAGTACGCTGTTACCTGTAAGTGTTTTAGTTTCTTCTGCTCTGCTAGATTTTTCTGTCAATCAATCTCATTTCTTTTATTCTTTTTGAAAATTTCTTGCTATATTGATCTGCTGGAAGCACACTTTTTGGTTTTGCTGTCCTTTGAATTTATTTTTCTATTTCTTTGCCATTTCAGTGAGAATTGGAGAAGGAAAGGAAAAGCAGAAGTCCTTCTATTTCATGGCTTCACTTGTTTTCATTAGAAGTCACTTCCTCTTTTTTTTTTTTTGCGGTACACGGGCCTCTCACCGTTGTGGCCTCTCCTGCTGCGGAGCACAGGCTCCAGACGCTCAGGCTCAGTGGCCATGGCTCACGGGCCCAGCCGCTCCGCGGCATGTGGGATCTTCCCGGACCGGGACACGAACCCGTGTCCCCTGCATCGGCAGGCGGACTCTCAACCACTGCGCCACCAGGGAAGCCCTCTTTTTTTAAAAAAATTAATTTATTTAATTATTTATTTATGGCTGCATTGGGTCTTCGTTGCTGCAGGCGGGCTTTCTCTAGTCGTGGCGAGAGGGGGGCTACTCTTCGTTGCCGTACGCGGGCTTCTCATTACGGTGGCTTCTCGTTGCAGAACACAGGCTCTAGGCGCGTGGGCTTCAGTAGTTGTGGCACGTGGGCTCAGTAGTTGTGGCTCACGGGTTCTAGAGCGCAGGCTCAGTAGTTGTGGCGCACGCACTTAGTTGCTCTGCGGCATGTGGGATCTTCATGGGCCAGGGCTCGAACCCATGTCCCCTGCATTGGCAGGCGGATTCTTAACCACTGCGCCATCAGGGAAGTCCCAGAAGTCGCTTCCTCTTATATCTCAGAGGTTGATTCTCCTCTTACGACCAGTGGTTTTCCTACAAGCTCACTGTCCCCAGTGATGGTTTGACTAACCAGGGCCACTGGCTCTCAGAGATCTCTGGAGAAACTTGGCTATCTGATTGAGGTTGTCTGCCTTTCCACCCGGGCTCCAACTGGGGAGCACACTGCTCTGTTCATGGAGGCCATTCATACTGGCCAGAGAGGAGCAGCCCAGCAGGTGCCCTGTCTCTGAAGTGGAGAACAGCTAGTGGCCTGGGGTGAAAGGTATCTTTCTCAAGTGGCCAGAAGCAGAAGGATCCAGGTCAAATGACAGGGCTGCCGAGATTTATTCAGAAAGTAGTTGAAAGTGCTCGGCCCTAGATCTCTTCCATGTGACTCTTTGGTTGATGACACTTAGACCTCAACACTTGGAAGTCCCTTTCTGGCCAGGAGCAACTTTTACTTCACCCTGGAAACATGGGCATGTGGGCACAGAGCAGAGTCCCTGGGGTAGAATCCTGTGTAGGTTAACTATGTGGCAGGTACATTTCTGAGCCTTTACATAAGTTAACTCCTTTAATCTTCATGACAATCTTCTAAAATATGTATTATTATTATCCTCAGTTTACAGATGAAGAAACTGAGACACAGAAAGTTCACACAGTCAGTAAGTGGTTGAGGCAGGATTTAAATCCAAGAAGTCTTATGACAGCTGTGATAAGTCAGCAGAGGTGGCAGCTTCCCGGTAGGTGTATAGATAGGTATGCAGTGGCTTCCTCTCTAATGAAAAACTCCCAAAGCACCGTAAAACAATCAGGTAGCAGCAGTTCTCAGGTCATTCCCAAGTGGGCAGGGTCATCTGTGGGTTCAGTAGACTATGTACCAGGTCACATTAAAGAAGCAGGTTTACAGCAAACTTACTTCCTTGTGATTGAATGCATGTTACAAAAATGGGCAAAAGAATATCTCCCATCTCACATGTTCTTATAACTTTGACACGCTTCCCAATGAGAGGTGGTATCTGTTTCCTTCACCTGAATCTGGGCAAGATTGCGACTACAGTGAAAATAATGTTATGTGACTTTTGTAGTGAGGTCATAAAAAGCTATACAACGTCTATCTGATTCTCTTGGGACACTTGATCTTGAAACCCAACCACCATGCTGTGAAGAAGGCCATAGCCCATGGGAGAGGTCCAGATAGCCAGAAATGAGGCCCAAAGAACACATTCCCAGCTGGCTTCCAGTCAACAGCTAGAACCAACTCACCAGTCATTTGAATGACACATCTTGAAAGTGGATCCTTCAGTCCGCAGGAAGCCATCCCAGCCAATGAAATGCCGAGCAGAGATGTGCTTCCCTTCTAAGCTCTGCCCTAACTGCAGATTCATGTGCAAAATAAAGTATTGTTATTGTTTTAAGCCACTAAATTTTGGAGTGATTGGTTTGTTATGGAGTAATAGATACATTCCTGGATAATACCTGCTTGTCTCCATAAAATCCAAAGCTTCAGTCTCATAGGTGGTACTTATACCAAAGGCTCTGGTGGTGATCAGATTTCTTCCACAACTTCTGCCAAATTGTTGAGTTATTTCAGGAGAAGGAGAACATAAAGAGTATATTTATAACCTTCCCCTGACTTCATTTTTTACTTTTAAATCTTTAATCTCTTTAGAATATATTTTATTTTAAGGCATGATACAGGGATCTAACAATTTTTACAAGTTATCACACAACTGCATATTACATTTTCCATCATTTTGTTATTGATTTAAAACATCACCTTTATCATAATTTGGGACCCCAAAGGCAATATTATCAAGGCAAAGGTGAGCAAGAAATAAACCTGCTGGAAAGAATGGGATAGCAAGGAACCTTGTGAATTTTGACCTACACAGTGGATGAAGATGGCAAATCTCTGCTCAAAATTCATAACCACAAGCTAGCACTTACATGAATTTGTAGCCATGCTACCTTAAAAAACAAACAAACAAACACCTGAAGCAGAGAACTTTTTTCAGTGGCCCTGGGTTACTTACATGCCAAATAAGTAACAGAGGCAAACAAAAATCTCTCCTTGGGACAATAATTTCAACCCATGCCTCAAGAATTTCCACAAATAAAATTCCAAAAAGAATAAATGCTGGATAGGGTGTGGAAAAAAGGGAACCCTCCTACACTGTTGGTGGGAATGTAAATTGGTACAACCACTATGGAGAACAGTATGGAGGTTCCTTAAAAAGCTAAAAATAGAACTACTGTATGATCCAGCAATCTGAACCCTGGGCATATACCTGGAGAAAACCATAATGCAGAAAGATACATGCACCGCAATGTTCATTGCACCACTATTTAAAATAACCAGGACATGGAAGCAACTTAAATGTCCATCAACAGAGGGATAGATAAAGAAGATGTGATACATATATAAAATGGAATATTACTCAGCCATAACAAAGAACAAAATAATGTTATTTGCAGCAACATGGATGGACCTAGAGATTGTCATACTGATTGAAGTAAGTCAGACACAGAAAGACAAATATCATATAATATTGCTTATATGTGGTATCTTAAAAAAGGATACAAATGAACTTATTTACAAAACAGAAGTAGAGTCACAGATGTAGAAAACAAACTTATGGTTACCAGGGGATAAGCACAGGGAGGAGATTGGGACTGACAAGTACACACTACTATATATAAGATGAATAACTGATGAGGACCTGCTGTATAGCACAGGGAACTCTACTCAATGCTCTGTAATGGCGTATATGGGAAAAGAATCTAAAAGAGTGTATATATGTATATGTATAGCTGATTCACTTTTCTGTACACCTGAAACTAACACAACATTGTAAATCAACTATACTCCAATAAAAATTAAAAAAAAAATTCCAAGGAATCTGAGAGTTAATTTAAAAATCACAAAACACAAGGAAACCAGGCACCATAAGTGAAAGAGATACCAGAATCAGACACACAATGAATTCAGATATTGAAATTATCAGACACAGAGTATGAATAAGTTGAATGTATTTAAAGAAAAAAAAAGAGAGTAACGAGCAAGGAATTAGAGACTATAAAATGATGAGATCTGAAAAAGAATCAACTAGAACTTTTAGTTTACTTTAATAAAACAATTAAAACTTAAAACTCAATGGAGAGGGCTTCCCTGGTGGCGCAGTGGTTGAGAGTCCACCTGCCATTGCAGGGGACACGGGTTTGTGCCCCGGTCCAGGAGGATCCCACATGCCGCGGAGCGGCTGGGCCCGTGAGCCATGGCCGCAGGGCCTGCGCGTCCGGAGCCTGTGCTCTGCAGTGGGAGAGGCCACAGCGGTGAGAGGTCCACTTACCGCAAAAAAAAAAAAAAACTCAATGGAGAAATAAATGGCAGATTAGTCTGAACTAAAGACAGAATTAATGAGTTGGAAGGTAGCAAGAAAGAAAAGAGTCTCTGAGGACAGTGAGGAAGAGATAAAAATAGCTAAAGGATAAAAGATAACAGAGTGAATTCTAACAAACTGTTTAATGGTAGTCCCAGAAGTAGATAATAAGAGATTAGATAAGTAGATAAGAAAAGATTCTCACACACACACACACACACACACACACACAAAAGAATAAAAGAAAAGAAAAAGGAAAAGAGATGATTCACTATTTTAAAAGAGAATGGATAAAAATTATTAATGGACATAAGCCTTCAGACCTAGCAAGTCCATTGTATCCCAAGTAAGATAAATTTAAAATATTTCCACACTCAGATTCATCATGGTGAAATATGCACCAAAGACAAAAAAATTTTTTAACAAACACACACACAAACCAAAAAAGCAGCTAGACTAAACACTGACTTTTCAATAGCAACAATATAAAGCTCAAGAGAGGGGGATAGCATCTTCAATGTGCTGAGTGAAAATAAATGTCAACCTGAAATTATCTACCCAGCCAAAATAACTTTCAAGAAAGGAAGCAAAATTAGGAGATTTTTTTTGGACAAGCAAAAATAGATTTTACTACAACAGACCCTTCCTAAAGGAAATTCTAAAGTCTGTACTCATATAAAGAATGACTTTAGACAGAAAATTCGAGATACAAACTGAAATGATAAGGAAAGTTAATATAAGGATAATATGATATATGGACAAATCTAAACAAAAGTCAAATATATAAAATAAATATAATGTGTATTTTATGAAGAAAAAAAGCTAAAATACTATTCAATAATGGTACATAAGTGGGAGAGGGTGGTGATCAGAGTTAAAACATTCTAGGGTCTAGGGATTGTTCTGAACAAACTGATTAAATATCATTGAGTGGGGCTTCCCTGGTGGCGTAGTGGTTAAGAATCCGCCTGCCAAGATGGGGGACATGGGTTCGAGACCTGGTCTGGGAAGATCCCACATGCCATGGAGCAACTAAGCCCGTGAGCCACAACTACTGAGCCTGTGCTCTAGAGCCCGTGAACCACAACTACTGAAGCCTGCGTGCCTAGAGCCTTTGCTCTGCAACAAGAGAAACCACCACAATGAGAAGCCTGTGCACTGCAACAAAGAGTAGCCACCGCTCACCGCAACTAGAGAAAGCCTGCGTGCAGCAACAAAGACCCAACACAGCCAAAAAAAAAAAAATCTGTGAGTGACATGTTAGGTATGCATGTAAAATAGCTGAAGTCACCATAAAATACTAAAATTAAAGGATGTAACTGGGACTTCGCTGGTGGTCCAGTGGTAAAGAATCCGCCTTCAAATGCAGGGGACCTGGGTTTGATACCTGGTCAGGGAACTAAGATCCCACATGCCGCAGGGCAACTAAGCCTGCATGCCACAACTACTGAGCTCTCACGCTTCAACTAGAGAGCCCATGTGCTACAAACTACAGAGCCCACGCGCTCTGGAGCCCACACGCCACAACTAGAGAGAAGCTTGCATGCCGCAAGGGAAGATTCCACATGCCGCAACCAAGATCCCGCGTGCTGCAACTAAGACCTGACGCAGCCAAAATAATAAAGAAAATTAAAAAAAAATAATAAAGGATATAACTTTCAAATTAATAGAGAAAAAGGGATTAAAGAAAGAAGAAAAAATGTTCAATCAATTTGAAAAAAAAAGGTCAAGGAGAGAGAAAAAAGAGAAAAGAAAGAGAACACTGTGGGGAAAGATAGAAAGTAGAGATGAATCTGTACATAACTCTTTGAGTTTAAAGACAAAAATTGTCAGACTGGATTTTAAAAGCAAATCCAATTATGCTTTCTAACTGCTATTTTTAAGTGACATACATAAAGGAAAAACAAAAAAAAAAAGATGGAAAATACATCAGACAATACAAACCAAAAGAAAGCTAGTGTAATGAATATATTTATTTTAATTTACTTAATAATTTATTGCAATGATAAAAATTTAATTCCCTGAGACATGATCATGACCTATACTTTATATGTACCTAACAACCTATCTTTAAAGTATATAAAGCAAATATTGACAGAGCTACAAAGTGAAATAGGAAAATCCACAATCATAGGGAGAGATTTTAACTTACCTCTCTCAAAAATTGAAAGATCAAGCAGTAGGTCCAATGGATCCATGAACCCACCTGGAGTTCCCTTCTAAGTCTCTACATTGGAATGAACATACTTGAGAGTAGTTAAAGAAGACCCAGTGGATCGTCTGAATGCCAAGACTATGGCTTCTTGCTTCCTTCCTTTAAGTTTAGTGAGATTCTTCCTGTGGACCCTATGGAAGCATCTCCCCTCTGGGAAACAAGATCTCTAGATCCACAGAGCCTAAGACTGTGGGCAGCAGGAAGCACAGATTCCCAAGTGGGTCGCTGGGAGTGATGGTGTGTGTGGCTCCTCCCATGGCTTCTGCTTTGTTGGGGCATCCGTCTCAGCAGTTGCTGGATGGGGCATTGACCATCAGCCAAGGGCAAGGCTCTAGAGAAGAATGCAGCTGTGGGCTGTTCTCAGCCTACCTTTCGTCAGCTGGGGGAGGGCTGATTGGCTTTGAAGAGAGGATCTGCGTGGGCACCAATAGAGTCTGCTATACTGACAGACTGCTGAGTAGAGCTTCAGGAAAGAAGGCTTAGTTCACTTCACCAGCTTAAGTACTCCAACATGCTGAGGTACTGGCTGGCTGAGAGTAAGGGAACATGGAATGAGCAGAGGAAAGATGTTATACATATCAACTAGTGCCCTAACAAGTTGAGAAAAAAAAAAATTAGAGCAGCCACCCTTGTTCTCTTCCTTGCCTCGTTATTAGTATATTGTGTATAGTAACCGATTTTTTCCCCCACTCCCTTTCTGTTGCTAATCAGTACAAATTAGTGAAGATAATTTTAAAATTTATTTCTTAGGGTATAAGATATCAAAGGTACAGGCGATAGCAAAAATTTTTTAAAAATCTGTTCGGAAATCCAGTTGGGTTTTTTGTTTGCTCTAATTCTTTGAGCCCATCTCTGAAGCAAATAAATGCTTGCTGAGGCTTTAAACCCTCAGCTTTAAAGGGTGGGGGAGGGGAGGCGGGGAGGAAGGTGGCAGAAGAGAGGAGAAAAGAAAAACTTATGCTTAATATTACCAAATTTTAACTTGACACATATTATAAAATCAAAAAAATTTTAAATGCATTGATTCATATTGATATAAAAGAATAAATAATGGGAAAGAGAAACTGTTCCTTGTAATACAATGCCAACTAAAAAAATGTTGAAAAACACATTTTGGCAATCCACATAGTAATAATTGACTTAGGCAAGAATAGTCAATAAATGCTAAAACTAGTGGGTGAAAGCTTAATGAGAAACATGATTTGCATAATTTCAAATATCAGTCCACAAGATACTTATTAATTGCAAAGGGGAAATTAGTAACTTTACATCTGAGAAATGTGGTAGATGGCACCTTAAGAGATCCAAGTTGACATCACTCATAACAGTACAAATTGGCATAATATGTCTCCTAATATTACAGTATTTCTGCCAAAAATGAATATTTCTGAATCTAACAGGAAGAAAAAAGATGAACCCAAATGGTGGGACATGATATAAAATAATGGGTTTATCATCTTCAAAAATGTCAGTGTTATGAAAGACATTGACTGGGGAATCTTACTAGATTAAAAAAGAAAAAGGGGGGGCTTCCCTGGTGGCGCAGTGGTTGAGAGTCCGCCTGCCGATGCAGGGGACACGGGTTCGTGTCCCGGTCCAGGAGGATCCCACGTGCCGCGGAGCGGCTGGGCCCGTGAGCCATGGCCGCTGGGCCTGTGCGTCCGGAGCCTGTGCTCCGCAGTGGGAGAGGCCGCGACAGTGAGAGGCCCACGTACGGCAAAAAAAAAAAAAAAAAAAAGAAAAAAAAAGAAAAAGGGGGGCTTCCCCGGTGGCGCAGTGGTTAAGAATCTTCCTACCAGTGCAGGGGGCACAGTTTCGAGCCCTGGTATGGGAAGATCCCACATGCCGTGGAGCAACTAAGCCCGTGTGCCACAGCTACTAAGCCTGCGCTCTCGAGCCCACGAGCCACAACTACTGAAGCCCGTGTGCCTAGAGCCTGTGCTCCGCAACAAGAGAAGCCACCACAATGAGAAGCCCATGCACTGAAACAAAGAGTATCCCCCGCTCACCATAAATAGGGAAAGCCTGCGCGCAGCAACGAAGACCTGATGCAGCCAAAAATAAATAAATAAAATAAATAAATTTATTAAAAAAGAAAAAGGAATGTCACCTGAATATGATGAGTAATATGGGAATTTTCTTTTGTTATAAGTGACGTTATCGGGATAACTAGTAAAATTTGAATAAGGATGCAAATTAGATCGAAATTTTGATCATTTTCCTGTGGTCATGTAGAATATTTTAGGACATACATACTAAAGTATTTATGGATAAAAGGGCATCTGTTACTTATACTCAAATGGTTCAGGGGTAAAAAAAGGAGTATTAGTTACCTATTTCTTTGGCCAAATTACCCCAAAACTTAGAGACTTAACAATATTTAACCATTAATATTTATCCAGGTGAATACTTTATGTTCACACAAAAACCTGTATGTGAAGGTTTAGTCATAAAGTTTAGGAGTGTTAGTCATAATTTCCCAAAACTGGAAACAACCAAGATGTTCTTCAACAAGTGGAAAAATAAATATACTTCAGTATCCCCATACAATGGAATACTACTTAGCAATGAAAATTAGTAAGCCATTGATTTGTACAATATGGATGAATGTTAAAAGCATTTTGCTACATGAAAGAAGTCAGACTCAAAAGGCTATATACTCTATGATTCCATTCATATGGTATTACTGAAAAGGCAAAACTATAGGGATAGAAAACAGATCAGTGGTTGCCAAAGCTTGGAGGAAGGGAGAGTAGTTGACTACAAAGCAGCTGCATGGGGAAATTTTTTAGGGTGATGGAACTGTTGTGTGGTTTGGGGGCAGTGGAGAAATGATTTGTTACATTTATCAAAATCCATAGAACTTTCACTGTATGCAGATTTAAAAAACGAACCAGGATGCTGGGGAAGATGGGAATCAAAGTCTGAAATACAGGTTGAGACAAGTGACTCAAACTGTATTACAAGTGTATGACATAACCTCCCTGAATGGGTTGGAGGAAAAGGAGCTGACCTAAGTAACTTTGGAAAACGGTTTTATGATTGAATACTGTATGTAAACATTGGACTGTAGTAAGTTGTTTCTCACAGTGGTACGGGCTAGTAATTCCAAAACCACTGTACATGTTTACTAAGGTTGAACAAATAAGTAAAGACATTGAAGATAATGGGAGCCAGGCTTATTACTTTCAGAGAAAGAAGTTATAAAGAATCAAGGCAGGGCTTCCCTGGTGGCACAGTGGTTGAGAGTCCGCCTGTTGATGCAGGGGACATGGGTTTGTGCCCCGGTCCGGGAAGATCCCACATGCCGCGGAGAGGCTGGGCCCGTGAGCCATGGCCTCTGAGCCTGCGCGTCCGGAGCCTGTGCTCCGCAACGGGAGAGGCCACAACAGTGAGAGGCCCGCGTACCGCAAAAAAAAAAAAAAAAAAAAAAAAAAAAAAGAATCAAGGCAAGAGCAGGAGGGAGGACGAGAATGAATTCAAGTTGGAGATATCATCATGATATCCTGACATTAACTTGATGTTAAGTTATGATGATGACATCTCCAACTCCACTATTTTTCTATACCGATATAGAAGTAAATACAGACATGTGGTTATAGATGGGTTAGTATACATGCATTTATTTCTTTGCTCTGTCCACTGAGAGGATGTAGGAACAGTAATACGCCAGTAGCAGTTAGCACAACCAGCACCCAGCTCTTAGTTTTTAAATGCCATTCTCCAGTAAAAGGAACCAGGTCTCCTTGGAGAAATAGCTGATTCTAGGGCTGGGGCAGGAAATAAACAAGATGAGCCCAGAGTATCACTTATTGACAGAAAGTAAGTGCTAAAGATAAAAATAAAAAAGGATCGGGGCATGTTAAAAGTACACAAAAACCAACTTGAAAGTGTTCCCAATGGTCAAAGCTAGAAGAACTTGAGCAACAAAACAGTGATAGTATTAGATTATAACCCAAAGAATAAAACAAATATCCACGAGTTCGTACTGATATAAATAATTAAATATATACATACATACATACATAGAGAAGGGTCACATCTTCATTAGAGAGAAATTCCAAATAATACATGTAGATATGTCCCTTTCTGGGAGGTGAGGTTTAATGCCTTTCCTCTTGAGTGTGGGCTGGACTCAGTGACTCACTTCCAAAGAATGGAATATGGAAAGAGAAAAATAGTAACTTGACTACAGAGAAACTGGCTGATATCACCTTAACAAAGAGATCAAAGTTAACATCTCTATAGTGATGTCATGTTGATATCAAGTATTCCTTGATATGATGCAGTGAGAAGGATACTTCACCTTTGTAGAAGTCTTCAAAAAAAATCCACAACCCCAGTTCAATAATGAGAAAACATCGGACAATTCAAAATTGAGAAGTATTCTCCAAAGCGCCTGACCAATCTACTTTAAAATTTTCCATGTAGAGACAAACGAGGAAAGACTGAGAAACTGTCAAAGACTGGAGGAGATTCAGGAGACATGATGACTAAACAAGTGTGATACAAAAAATGAAAATGCAGACAGGACAGGAAACGATTTATCGGTTAGATTGGGGGGGTGAGGAGAGGCCCTAGTGGGGAAGGGATACCCACCCTAAAATATGAATGACCAAATGGCACCAGCCATGTGAACAAAAAGGGAAGAACAGTTCAAACTCAGGGAACAGAGTGTGCAAAGACCTTAAGGCTTTCCTCACTTCCTGTGTTTGGGGAACAAAGGGTCAGGGTGGCAGGAGCTTGGAGAGAAAGTTAAAGGTGATCTAGGAGGTGTAGGAAGGGGCAGACGACAACACAGAAACCTGTGAAAATTTGATTCGGCCCAAAAGAATTATAGGAAGAAAAAAGTTTTTAATATGGTAAATACTTCTTCAAAGTAGTGGGCCAGGCTAGTTATTCAGTGTGGGAGAGGACCTTGGGATCACAGAGAACAAAAACATCTAAAAGGTAGGGAAAGTTCTTATGTACATTTGAGTTTATGCAAGCTCTTTTATGTTTCCTAAGAAGATAAGTGCTTTCTGAGACATCTGTGGGTCTTCCTAAACTACATAATAAAAATATTTTTACTGGGATACTAATTAGATGTTAAATACAAAGGCACAGGAATTTAAGTTTCAGCCAAATGGCATAAAAAATAGAATTTGTTGTAGGAAGTTTGTTCAAGTAATAGTAAATGGATTTTATTAATATAATCCACCTGCAACTATTTATGTTATGAGTGACTTCTTGTAGATAGAAAAATTTCAAATGTCCATCTCCCTTTCACCAGATTTGCAAATGAGATCAAATAGTAGCTGTAGAAGATTAGAAAAAAATAAACAGTATCAAGTAACACTTTCTTCTGACAATATAACTGGAATAGCAATTCCCATGAAGAAGCCAGAGATGTCCCAGCACAGAACCCTGGCCCAGCAAAAGACCTGAGAGGTAGGGGATGTTAAATAACTCTTTTTGGCTGGATGTCCAGGGGCACTTAAGGAGCTCCTGTCTTTATTGATCTTCTGTAATTTGGGGTCATGATGATCATTCCTTTGGTCAGGGAAATTACAAGACTTAACCAAATTAGATGATGGGGTAAGGACTGGTGGCACCTTGTTCCTTCATGAATCCTGGGTGGTGGGCTGGCTGTCCCTCATTTCTTTCCCACCTCCACTCTATAGGCCAGGTTAGGAAGTGGGGAGATGCTCTTCACACTGTGCAGTCATGGCTCCTGTCCTTGGGACTCTATGTTGTGACATAGCAAACCCTACAATGTGTCAGGGACAAGTGACCATAAACAGATATATTACAACAGGCCTTTGGACAATAAGTGCCTGAATCAGTGTGGGACTTTATCTCTTACCTAAAAATGAGTGTCAGCATAGTATTTTTGTTAAAAGCATGGGCTCTGGAGCCAGTGACATGTTCAACTATTTGAGTTTAAATCCTGGTTCCGCTACATATAACTTTAGTTTCCTTCTCTATGAACGGGAATAATAAAACAGCTGACTTCATAGACTGTCAAGAAAATGAAATGAGTTAATATACATAAAGCACTTAGACATTGTCCTCATTCATTGAGTCATTCATTCAACAAATATTGTTGATCATCTACTTTTGTTTCAGGGATTGCTCAGGGCACTGAAGACATTCGAGCAAAAAAAATATACAGAAGCCCCTGCTCTCTTGTGACGCTTACATGTTAACTATTTAGTTCTTAATGTCATAAGGGAACTTCAGGTTCCCAAGAACTCTCTAGGTCCTTGCTAACTCAAAGTAAGGTCCATAAACAAGCTGCAAGGCATCACCGGGGAACCTGTTAGAAATACACAAACTTAGGCCCCATCTAGACTTACTGAATCAGGATCTTAATTTTATCAAGACTGGCAGGTGACATGCATGCACGTTAAAATTTGAGATGTCCTGCCTAGATCACAATCCCTGTCCTTGGACTCAGGGAAACATTTCTTGAAGATATTTTTGTGTTCAAAGGGAGAATGGCATTAACAATTTTCAAGATTATTTTCATGTAAAAATGTCATGTTAATTGAGGTGAGCTTAAGGGGTGGAAATTTTCTTCATATATATATATATATGTATGTATATATATATTTATTTATGTTTTATGTTCTTACAAAATACTGTACTAATATTCCAGGATTAATATAGGTCAATGGCTCCATCTAGTGGAAATATTTTGAATTTATACATTGTTGGGTATCGTTTAAGGTAGTCCTAAAAGGATTTCAGGATAATTAAAATTTGTTTTAAGAAGCTTAAAGAAAATGTGCATGCCTACAGTTGACAAAAAGGATGAAGTTTAACAAAACAGAAATGCTTGTAAAATTCTAGCAGACATGGAAGAAAGGCCTAGTAACTATCAATTCCTTCCTCTTCACATATAAAGAGTGGGCCTTTGGGGAATTCCCTGGTGCAGTGCTTAGGACTCTGCACTTTCACTGCCGAGGGCCTGGGTTCAATCCCTGGTCAAGGAACTAAGAGCCTGCAAGCCGTGCAGCATGGCCAAAAAAAAAAAAAAAAAAAAAAAAAAAAAGCAGGCTTTTGAGCACAAGGTAAAATTTTCAAAGTTTTCTAAGTTGTGATAAAGAAATAAGTGTTAAGAAGACATCTTATATATACTTTTCTATTTGGGAAAATGTGCCTTCAAAGTGAAAATGTAAAAACAAAGTACTTAGAGAAGTTTATCAATAAAATGCCAGAAGGTGAATATAGACATATATTACTTTGCCTTGTAGGAGCTATTGGATATCTCAGAAGTTGAACAAAAAAAGCTCTCATGGATTTTTAGTCCCTAAGTATGTTGGATTGAAATGAACTTGAGCTAACACATCTATAGTGTTACCATAAAGTTGCCTGATTTGATTATAAAAGATGAACTTGCTGGAAAAATTAAAATAAAGGGAGGTCAGTATGCCAGTATATGGTTACCAGATAAGTCTTCTCTGGTGCTATGAAATTATGTGTGAAATATACATGAGTATACATTTAAGGAATAAAATGTACCCACCACCCAAACTCTTCATCATTGCACCCTCAGCTTTCTTTTCAAGTTGTAACCATCTTAATTTTATTTACACACTTATGTGTGCAGCTCTATGTAATTTTTAGTTTTGTCTGTTTTTGAATTTTATATAAATGGTTTCACTGTATTTTACTGTAACTGGCTTCTTTTGCTGAGAACTATTTAAAAAATTCATCCATCCTTGGGACATTTGGATTATTCCTTTTTATTCTTTGCTATTACAATGCTGATATGAAGATTCTTGTGTTTTCTGGCACACATAAGTTGTTCCAAGGAATATACCTAGTAGTATAATTGCTGACTCAGTGTATACAAGTGTTCAACTTTACTAGGTAATGGCAAACTAGTTTCCAAACTAGTTATACTAAATCAGAGTTGTAAGAGTTCCTGTTCCTCTATCATGCATCTTTAATAATAGGTATTTTCAGTTTTTGTGAATTTAGTGACTGTGAAAAGATATGTAGTATCTTTTCATTTGTTTATGAGCTATCATATTGGTTAAGTACTTAGGGGATGATTTATAGGTCAAAGAATGCATATAGTTATAATTTTGATGTTTCTAAATTGCCCTTCATATTGTGCTAATTTACACTCCTGCTAGCAATGTATGAATTCTGGTTGCCATGTTCCCTAGGTGTGTCACGAAGCCTTTCTGACCTTTGTCAATGTGAAAGCAATCTAAGTGTAAATTTTCTGTGAACTCAATATTCTTTGCCTATTTTTCTATTAGGTTGTCTGACTGACTTACAGGAGCTCTTTATAATTTACAGAAATTAATCATTTTCTGTAAAAGGAGCTGCAAAATTTCCCCTAAGTTTTTACTTTGTCATGCAGAATTTTTAGGCTTTTTAAACCAATCTTTTCTTTCATGACTTTCAGGGTTTGTGTCATTCCTAGAAATGCCTTCCCCACACTAAGATTATATATAAAAAAGAAACTTCAAGGTTTCATATTGTACTTTAATTTAGAGCCATCTAGAACTTTTGGTACACAGTATGAGGTTGAGATAGGAACCCATTTTTTTTTAAATTAAAATAAATGTCTACCCAGTTTTCCCAACACTTGTAAAATAATCTTTTTCCACTTTTTTTTTTTTTTTTCCCGGTACGCGGGCGTCTCACTGTTGTGGCCTCTCCCGTTGCGGAGCACAGGCTCCGGATGCGCAGGCTCAGCGGCCATGGCTCACGGGCCCAGCCGCTCCGCGGCATATGGGATCCTCCCGGACCGGGGCACGAACCCGTATCCCCTGCATTGGCAGGCGGACTCTCAACCACTGCGCCACCAGGGAGGCCCCTCTTTTTCCACTTTTAAGTGCCATATACTAGTTTCATGTGAAGCATTAAGATGTTTCCGGACTCAGTTCTTTTGAGCTGCCTATGTATGAATCAGTAGTTTTCACTCCTGTAGCCATAATTAAAAAACAAAAACAGATCCCAACAACCTGATTGGGACTGTCCCACCCTCATTACTACCTTCTTTCACAATTTTTCTGGCTTCTCTTTTTCATATGAACCCTACAATAATCTTGGAACAAATAAAAACCTGTTGCCAGTCTTTGGGGATGTTTTAAAATTTAAATTTAGACACTACACGCTGGTAATCATTTAGGGAAGTAATCTATCCACTCTCACCTGTTCACTCCTCACAAGCTTCCACATTTCCTGAACCCAGTTTTTAGAAAACAAGAAAGCTACTTAATGTGGTCTTGACGAAAAGGGTCTCTCAACCCTTCTGGAGGGATGGAGACGATAGCTCTCATTCTGATTCTACAGCCATAAAAAAAGTCTGCCAAAACAACCTCCAGGTTGCTAAATGCAAAGTAAATTCTGTCTTACTTGTTCTATACCTCAGAACACCACGCTTCTCTAGTTTTCTTTCCTCAAGCCTTAAGACTTCATTGTTGGAATTTCATGTTCAGTCCTTGCATCTTTCATTTTTCCTGTTCTCAGATGGTGTTCAGTTTCATGGTTTAAAGCACATTTACACACTTTCGGTTTTCCATCCGCGGACGATCTTCCCTGAACTCCAAGTGCCTACTCCACATTTCTTTACAGACAGCTCAACCCAAATGTCAGATTTTTCATATTCCAGTTAACATTTCCATTCTTCTAGCTGCTCAGACCAAAAACCTTAAGAGCCATCCTTGGTTTCTTTCCTCAAAACCATTTCTAGGATGTGAGCAAATCTAGATTCCTCCTTTAAAACATATCCAGATAATCCTACAATGGTCCTTTAACTTTACTCAAGGGCAAAACTGACATTCCAAACATTTTACTGTCTCAGGACATTCGTCCTTATTGTTCCTTTTACCTGAAATAGTCACCCCCTCAGACCTTCCTCTATGTCCACTCACCCCATTTAAAATAACAAGTCTCTTCATCATCACCTCCCATCTCACTGGCACTTGCCACCATGTAACACACTATGTTACTTATCTGCCATGCTATAATAAAATGTAAGCTCCGTAAGATTAAGGAATTGTGCCTGTGACATAAGACTCGGATATCTATTAAATATGTAATGTGAAAGTATGATTCTTGTATATAAAATTTCCTAAATACAAAGTTAGAAAATCATGCTATTTAAATCACAATTTACAGCACACATGGTAATACCCATTGAAGTTACTGCTGGGTATGAAAATTAGTATAACTTTCTACGAAAGGAAAGTGTACTATAACCATCTCCTTTTGATACGGCAATTCCAGAGAAATCACTGCAGATGTATGCAAACATTTAAGCATAGGGGCATTCATCTTAACTTTATTTCTAGGGGTAAAAAATGAGAAATAATTTCTGAATGTCCAACAGTAAGACGGTTGTGTAAGCTGTTCACAAAACGTGGCATAGCTATCATGTACATTAACAGACAAATTTGATACTAAAAACAATGCACAAATTTACTATTGATATGTGCACAGAAACATCAACAGTTATTCTATCACTGGGCAGTTGTACTAAATCCATTTAAAACCGTTCACTTGTCTTTCTTAAATTGTTTAATGAAGCTCTTCAAAAGGTAACATAAAGCTAGAAAAGGAATACACAGTATAAGATTTAAACTGTCAGAGCAAGATGGCTGTAATATGCACAGAAATGAATTAGTTCTGGTTCTTAGTTCTTACACTGGTTCTTAGTGTAAGAATTTTTCCGGTATCACTTTTGCCAATGATTTAGATTCTGTTGAATTTCTAAACTAACTTGCAAATTGTGTTGAACACTGGAGATCTATGCGGATGTTTCAGGAGTTTCTTTTACGCCAACACAAGACTGAGATTAAGGACAAGATGACAGTCGCAGCTTCTGTATTCACCATAGCAATGAGTAAGTCCAAGCTCAGAGCTGTGGAGTTCAACTGCTGTAATAGTTTCCCAATCATTCCTCAACAATCACAAGTAATGCTAATGATTGGAGTCAGGCTGATTATGAACTCACAAGATTAAAAACACCAGTCTGTTCAAAAATAGGTATAAAGTGAAAGCCTCTTAGAAGTCTATACTTTAATTTCATTAAAATGTTAAAGACTTACAAAAGATTTTTAGCTACAGGCACATTCTAAGATTGCTGCAGCAAATCAGAATCATGAATAACTAATGATTAGGCTGGTTTTGATTATCTTCTTCCACAACCTAAGTCCTAAACCCTGGAATCTTAAACTATTTCTTGATGATGTGCTTCAGAACATGATACTCAGGTGTCATTTTCTCCCTCCCCTCCAACCCAAGTGAGGTATCTCAAATGTTCTCACGTGCAGGTAACGAACGGGAAAAAAACCCCAAGTCTCATTTCCCTTAAAAGTTTTCTGGGTTGCACTAATCTAATCTCAGCCACTTTCCTTGTTGTAAATCCAAAAAAAAAAAAAAAGAGTACTTACAGTTCTGCACACACTTCCTCTGAAATATATTAATACATTTAATTTTAATTAGTAACATGCAACTATAATAATGGATTACAACCTGAAGAGGAAACTACTACTTTTGTAAATATTAATTTCCAAAATTAAGTCTTATTTTTTTGAAGGATGACCAGAAAGCCTTAATAGGCCACACGTTCATACACATTCATGCAATCTACCCTTTCAATGTTTTATTCATGACTTCACTTAGTTTTAATTCCTTTTTTTGCAGAGCAGTATCTTTTTCCTCTCTCACCGGAAGCTGAACCTAGAATCAACTGTTTAGAAATACATCAATAACAGGATTAAAATGTGGGGAAAACAGGATTTTTTTACTACACTATACAACTAAGAAAATACTCAATTAAAAAAAATAGATGTCAAACAAGAGTGCACTAAAGTGTAAGCTAAAAAACCCTCTCAAAACAAACAAACAATAAAACAAAACAAAGAACAAGACAAGAAGAAGACCTATCTGGACCCAAAATGGGATGGGGGAACAGGGGGGAAGAAAGCTCATTTCCTTCCATTAAAAATCAGAGTGAAACATCTATAGTTAAACAACTTTATTAACATAGTCAAGCAGTGATTAACATTCACATCTATTATGTCACATCATACAAATGTAAATACAAAATTACTACAGTACAATATATATTCTCTGCATGATCCAAAATATTTGGTGGCCCCAAAAAACTCTCTTTAAAATTCAGCAGCTTATCAAAAATTAAAACCGTATTCTATTTAAAATGAAGATCTGTTAGCACAGAGTTTGACTTCAAGAAATATCAATTTAGTACAGTTTGAGAAGTTGCAGGAGGATATGTTTGAAGGACACATTCTAACATAGTGTGGCAGGTACAGGAAACATCAGATTTAAAGCTTTTAAGCATAACTCATACAACCTAAGTTGTCAGCAGAAAGATCCAGTTATTTATAACTAAAGCTAAAAATACTAAATTATTGCACCCAATATTAACATGAATATTAAGTGTAAAACTGTTTTATAATATGAAGTGAAGTCATCAACCACGTTTAAACATCTCTTCTCACAGATGATAATCTATTAAGCAAAATTACTTATACAGTATTGCCTTATTATTATCTCCATAAAATTCATCCAATCTTAATTTGGTTATATATCCACAGAGGAAAAACAACAATGAAGCAATATGGGGAAAGTACAGAGGAACCCCTTTATGAGGCTGGTATCGGGAGGGAACCAACACTGCCTTATAGGCTAACCATGTTACAGTAAGCTTTTAGGAAGATAACTGAACTTGCAAAATAGCTAACTGTGAATAATACCAAGCCATAGTTAAGGGGATTCTATAGTAGATGAATAAAAATTGTAATAAATGGGAAAATCCTATTTTCCTAATTAGTGATATAATGCTTGGCAAATAGATTTGGTTTGACTTTAAAATGTACAAGAGGTGAAAAAAATAATCACCATTTTAACTTCCCTCAACATGCATACATTAAAAAAAAATAAAAACAATACATTCTGGGATACAAATCACAATAAACAGTTGCTATAATTTAAATGTATACCTTAAAATTAATAAGCATAATAATTAGGCATAAAGATAAAGAATCCTCTACATATAATACCAATGGGGGAAGATCTATATAAGACTGAAAAAATTAGTCACAAGTCACCTGGAAAGTGTACAAGTGAATGAAACTTTCACGTAAAATTGAATTTTTAAGAGGCATTAGAAATATCTCCGTATTTAATACAGTATGACTAGGTACTAAGTAGGTATACAATGCTCTTGCATGGTATTATTACTAGATAATATTGTTACACAGCTCTTTATTGATCTTTTAATCTAGATTTTAGGCCCTTAATCTGAAGACCACAGTTTTCATCAAGACTTCAATGCCTACATTTCAGTAACAGTACTACTAGCGACAGTTAAGTGTTTCCCCCCTTGTATTACTTGCAAAAATAATTCAATAAGCAAAGCTGTGTGTAAAGTACTACTAAAGGAAGGACTTAAATTGCAGTTATGCACGATACACTCTTCTCTTGGGAAGAATGTTTTTGCACCGTTATCTGTTAGTACATTCAATATGAATAATACAGGTTAACTATATGAAGCAAAAAATCCCACTTTTTTCTTTATGGCAAAGGATTTAAGTTAAATTTAGACTAAAAGGTTTAAGACATAGTTTAATTCTGGCATTTCAGCTATGCAGGGTAATTTAATATATGACAGAAAAATTTTCCACTTTCCTATCTTAGAGTTTGGAGAAAAGGAGAACCAAATTGAATTCTCGCCAGGAAGGACTTATACCACCACAGTCTGCAAGAATTAAGGATTGGAAAATCAGACTAAATGGAAAGATTCTTCATGAAATACACTAAAAAAACAAAGACTTTAAGTATGATGACTCTCTATAAGCATATGTCACCAAAGCAAGAAGGATACAAGAGTATTCACCTGAGATAAAACTTGTATCTGAATATTTTATAACTGAGTAGACAAAGCATTTCAATAGAGGAAAGTCAGTTGAAATTATTTTAAAATATACATCTGATCCTATTTTACAATATATGCAATTTAAGCAATTCAGGTCAATGAAAAAGTCTTAACAAAAAAAATCACAGTGTTTATCAATGTTAATTACAAAATGTATGCTACTTATTTTGTTTTTAAGATGTAATGGCTTGGTTGTTTTAAAATCTATTCTTCTGAAATCCAACCTGCATAACAAAATCAAGTAGCAGTATAATGTAAAGCATCAGAACTGGCTCTTAAAGATTATTTACATGTTGATTATTTGGAAAATAACCAACCAAAAAATATAAAAAAGTGATTTTTTACACAGTATGAAGTTATTAAAGAGATTAGACAATACAAAAAGCAAAATTCTTTCCTGAATAAATGAATATCTGTGGCACTAAGTTCACTTACTAATGGACTGTAACATGGAACTGCCAAACATGCATTTAAATTATATTAAATACACTTTCTGTTTCCAACTTAGGTTGATCAGCAGCTTTTGTTCTGTTAGAATCCTTCAAAGAGAGAAGCTCAAACAGGAAAAAGAAGGCATATATAAAACAGTAAACACTGACCTCCTGAGGTTCCTACAACATAAAAATATTCAAGTAGAAAATCTACATCACTTAGCAGCGGCTATTTCTGTAGTTGAGCACACTAACAGCACTTTAGTGTGTAAGGAGCAGATGAAGTAAGCCGTGCTTTTAAGCATGCCAAGAGGCAGAAACACTGGAATGTAACAAAGACAAACTCACAATTTCATAGACATTCAGTCAACATTCAAAACTATTAAGACTACACCACAAGAATTAAGTTGCTTTATATATATATCCCATGATGTATTAAATTTCATCAGAAACGCTAAATCAGAGCTTACCTCAAAAGATAACTTAAATGGCTTCTGCAAATTCCTATGTTATACTATGTATCTGAAATATAATTAGGAAGAAACTATAACCTCAAGGGGGAAAAAAACCCCAAAAAACCCAACCCCATCTCAGGCTGTCAGTCATATTTATTTATATTTTGTATTTTTAAATTATATTTCCTTTTAATTTAAAAACATGTTAAGTGACTACAAAAAAGGGCACATTCTTATGTTACATATCTGCTTAATTAGAAATTAATTTTCCAATCCCATAGATAACAACAACGCTTTTCAGTCAATAGAGAATTGGCAATCACAGGTCCAGATAACTTTACTGAAGATTGTTTTTGTACGTTCATTTTAAAGTGTTCAGGAGAATTCTGAATTTAAATCTTTCAATTTGAAATGTTTACTACTTATTCCAGAATATTAAAATATCTCCCATATTAAATTCTAAAATGTTTTGGAAAACTACAGTATATCACTAGAATTTAAGGATAAAATAGCCACCCTAATCAAAAGACTAACTAGGAAGCAAATTTTGAGCTCCCAGTGAGGCAATGGTACTAGAAAGCAAAATGCTACATACCCTTTGGATCCAACTTACAATTTAAAAAAAACTGTACAGTAAAAATATGATTTAATTTCAGGCTCTACAGACTGAAATTTGCAAAGCCAAAGTAGAGGAAAGAAGGTGAAAGAACATGTTAAGAACACACACACACACACACACACACACAACAAAAACCTTTCTGCATGCTACCATGCATCTGAAATCTTTTGAAATGGTATTTATAAATTCACACACATACAGCTCAAACTTCAGTGCAATGGCTGTATCATTCAACACCTTTAGAGGAACAGAACCATGCAAAGAGGAGCAACTGCTTACAAAAATGGTTATTCAGTATTTATTCTGCAATGCGAAGGTGACAAACTAAAATATAAAAAGGTTGTTATGGCTTAACATTTCTGTTGCAGATTAAATATGCAGCATTGAAAAATGGAAAGGTGTGGCTTCATCTCTGACCAGCAGAGTTAAAAAGAAAAATCTCTCCATTTTCCTTCATCATCATGGGATACACTGTTCAGGCAATCCAAATTAATAAAGACTTGCACTTTCATATGGACACAAGATCAAGTGTACCAGTTAGGTTTTCACATTCACAGTATATAAGAAAATACACATGGAAGGAAAAGTAAAGGGTTAACTTAACAAGGATTTATTCACAGGAATACATGTAAGTAGAGAAAAATAACAGAAAAGCTAAACAAATGAAATGAAGAGGATCCAAACCAACTTTCACTCTGTAGCTTTTTACTTGCACCCTGTGTGCATATATCTAGGGCACAGAGGGCCACCAACATGCGCCAATACAGTGTAGGAACCCTGCATTACATCCATTAACTTAAACATATCTTTAAGATCATGCTTTGAACAAAAAAAGAAAGCTTAGAAGGCAGTATGTTGAGTGGGAATAAACATTGAAATATAGCAATCATGTCTTCAACTTCTACAATTGTCTTTATGTGCCAACTAACATTTATGCAGCCTCTTACAGATCTTTTACCATGTAATTTAAGTTTTAGAAGTTTTGATAAAATCACTAGTAGTATATAACCATGCAGAAAGCACATCACACTGACAGCACAGAGGCAAAGATTTTGCACAGGTATATCAGCTTTCCACATTGTGCAGGTTACACACAATACAATATCAATCTTATTCCTAACAGATCCTAAAAAAGATATTTCAAGGCCTAGCTGTAAACTACAGTACTTTATATCTATATTCTTAATAAAAATAAAATCCACAAATCTTAAAAAGGAATTTTAAATGCAGGGCTATATTGAACTGGTAAACTGCAACACAAACTGGCGCAACAGAGGTAACTGAATACCAATCTCACTCTATGTGATGCAAGCATGCTACTCTCCCACTAATTTAAAGTACTTTCAATCACTATGAGCCAGAATGCATGCCTGAACCTTAAACTGCACTTTAAAAATAACATCTTGGCCTAGAAATTAAATCTAATGAAGTACAACCATCAAATTATATCCACTACATTAATGTCTTAATGCAAAATCAAGATGTCAATCTTTAGTTTGATATGTCCAACCCCATTTATTTCTCCCTCCCTGCCCACCCCACAAAGGTAAAAGGAGTGACTCATTTGGCATTTCACAGGGTGCTTCATTGTTTATATTTGTTTTGTTTTATTTCCAACTTTTTGGGGTACCTTAAATTGTAACTTCCAAGAACCTGCTTCTACTATTATGGGTAGGCAAGCTGATTTTAACTCTTATTAGCTTTCATTTGTGTAGTTCTTCATCAGCATGCAAAAACAAGTCCCCATCAATGTGGGAAATTTTATAAAAACCTTTAAATAAAAACAAACAAACAAACAAAAAAAACCCGGAAAAACCCAAAAACTTTACTGTCTTCTAATCCTCATCCTTAGGTTTCCTTTATTGTGCGCTATAGAGTTTTTCCTCTTTCTCATCCCTATGTATCATTTATATGGTTCTTGTTTTGGTACAATTCCCCATAATATTCCAGAATGTACTGTTTTGTGAGTAGATTGAATAGCTTTTTCTTTTTTTTTTTTTTGCTTCTTCACATCCAGTGCAGAGTTGTAATTGGAGACAGATTTCCACCCACAAAGGCTCCAGATGTTAAAACGTTTCCCAACAGCGACTTAATACAGTGACGGCAACACCTCCCTCCCGCCCCTCCCAGTAGGGTTGGGATTGTACTGTATTCCCTACTGGTTTACCCTTCCCCCCTGTAAAGGGTAACATTTTCCCTGGGTGCAGAGGCTCCCTCATAGTCTCCAAGACTGAAGGACCTGTAAGAAAACAAAGACAATTTTATACGTAAAATTGTTTTTCTTTTAAAGCCAATGGAACACAAAATCAATCAAGTAGCAATGCTATCTCTACCTAAAGAAAATGAGAAACTGTACAAATTGCCTAAGATCACGCTCGTCAACGAGAACCATGTTGCTCCCTTCTCCTGCAGCTCTCAACTGTCACCTGCATCAGATACAAAAAGTGACGCCAAGCTGGGGACATGCACAGAGAGGTGTGCAGCACTTTATACCGATGAAATATAGATGAAATACACCTTGTAGATTGCCATCAGTCTAATTATCTATCCTCGTTTGCACAGTGGGTCCCAATGGGAGCCGATTATTTCTTATATAACAAGTTGCCTTGCTTTCTTCAAAATTAAGTTAGCACTTTCTTTAGGACAATCACTTTCCTTAGTGAGAATTAAAACATTATCATTTTTGCTGGTATTCCCAATGTTAAGCAAAAAAAAAAGAGTGTGACTTATTTTACTCAGTCATGTCCTATACTCTCAGGCCTCTTGATTTTCCTGATAAAGACTTTTTCAATGCTAGCACAGTTTTAATTATGAGAAGATTAAGAAATAAAGGTAGATTACTGGGAGACTGTAACTAGTACCTGACAGTTGTCCTTTCACAACAAAACTTTTAACTACTCCTGCGAAACTTTGGACATTTATGAAGATCACCACAGTTAATTCATAACTGGTGAAATGACAGAGACCATATAGGGTTTATTAATCAGATTTATTAACCCGAAAGTGCTCAAGACTCAGCTCACTGTTGAATAATTTAGCCCTTGATGCTAAAAGTTATTTCTCATCTATTGCATTCTCATCATTTAACGTAAAGTGAATCAAGCACTTCTCTAAAATGCTAAAGCCACAAGACAGCCGTAAGGACTCAAGACCACTGTGGGACAACACACACAAAGGGCTCTGAGACATTCCAGAGGCTGCAAGTCCATTTCTACTGCCCTTTTAGGCTAGTCAACTTAGATGTTGAAATCTTTCCAGGTTTAAAATCTAGCTCAGAGTAAAGAAGCAAGCACGCAAACAGAAACTCCAACATACAAGGTAATTCAAGTAAGTGTATGCCTTCTCAACACACTCTGAGTACACTCTCTGACCCTCCAGTTGAACAGGTCTCAGTTCATGTTCAAAAACTAATGAAGTGCATCCTGGCTCACTGTACTAACCCATATTACTGATATTTATTGAGCCAACTTAGTGTGTTAGGCAATATACGAAGTCCTGGCACCACATATAGAATAGTATTTAATCCTCAAAATAACCTAACGAGGGAACTAAGGCTAAAAGACCAGAACTGTTAGTTTGACTTAAGTCAGAAAAACTCAAAGAACAAGAGTGCAGGTGGACTTACCCCTCTACCACCCCAAATCAAAACAGAATCTTCCATTGATATTTTAAAAACACAGTGCTGGGAACAAGGAAGGTGCTCAATAAAATATGAAGAATAAATATTAAATATTCCTATTTACTGAGACCAAATCCAGTTCCAATTCTACTTGGGTTTTCCCTAAAGCTTACAACATAGGAAGTCCTTGATATATAAGAGACTATAAATTCATACTTTAAAAATGAATCATCTCCACCCTGCCACAGTGAATGTCAGTGATCTCTTAAACGGCAAAAATTAAAAACAGGATTGGTTGAAGAAATGGTGAGTAATCCAACTAGTACACCAACTTGGATTTCCTTCTACTTAGGATTCAAAGTGGAACCATGCATTTTATCTTGCTTGCTGGCTCATCAATCAATCAATCTCCAGCCTTCATGTAAGTAATTTTAAGTCAAATATAACATGAGACTGTTTTACTCAACCTCTGTGGAAAACAAATAGCTTTTATTCTATTCAGTAGTTTTAGACTGAAGTCCTAACTTAAGTTTCTTCATCCTGGAAAATTCCAAATTTCTTAAAACTTACCCCTAATTATGGGACTGCAGCTTAAGTGTATGAGATTAAACACCATAAAAAGCTGCAAGACGCTCTTTTAAGGGAAGCGGAAACTGGTCAGAGAAACGCCTCCAATTTTCATCCCCAACTTGATTTTTAAATCCATGAAGGATCTGCAAAAAAGTAAAAAATCATTAATTTATCAATAACAAAAGAGAAACTCTCATATCTGCGTAGCTTCTGAAATGAAACACTACTGATTTTACTATTCTAAAATTTTACCCCTATTAAAGTAGTTATTCTTAAACTTTGTTGAATTCTACACCTTTCCATGTCTTGCCTAAAATCACCTCATAGAATATGCTGCACTTTGCTTTGAGAAGGTCTGAATTCAGCCAAGTGTCCTAGTAACAGAAGTACTCTAAGCAATCTGACATAGTAGTAATGAAAAGCAAGCAAAAAGGTACAGAATTCACCCAAGGGATTAAAATTTTTATGCCTTATTAAGTTTATTCAAATTGAAAATATACAAAGCTTTGGGGGTTCATAGTTGCAACTATATAGTTCACTAATTTTAATATTAGGTAATTCAAATGTGTAGCAGCATTTTATTTCTTATTTTGTTATGGCTGAGGGCTGACTGGAGTTAACCACAAGGGGCATTACTAAAACAAACTCACAGGTTTAATCCTTGCTGCGACCAGTTAGATTTACTTTGTTCAACAGATTATATTATACTCCAATCTTAGTCAGCCATCTTTGAAAATACATGCTATTTTGCACAGGTGGGATAACGGGACTTCATGAATCAGTGGTACTGCTTGAGAAAATATTTTTAAAATACATGCTCTATTGATACAAAGTCACTACCGTATATTAATAAAAGATCAAGTCACCTTCTTTATTACCAAGAACAAAGATTATACAGTCTACCAGTACTGATTTGAAGAGTCTAAGTTTCATATGAAATAAAAACATAATTTAAATTTCCCAACTAAGACTGTAACAGTCACATGATGTGCATCATAAAGACTTTTTAGTTACCTTACAGAACATGTCTCGCAGATCATCTTTTGGATTAATCCATGATGCAACAGCATCACAAAAAAATATAAAATCCTATAACAAGCAAGAAATACATCTTCAATTGATACTGCATTTGTCAATCACAACAAAAGATACATGTAAACTTCAGAATATATATCAACAGAACCCTAGGTAAAAAAAAAACAAAACACTTTTTTAAACAGCTATAATAAGAAATTAAAGTAATTTCTTAATGGTTGTCCCTGTTACTCCACCATCAAGGAACCTCTAACTTATTCAGTTTATATTGGAATTTAGTGCTACAGGAAAACCCAAATGAACTCTTTGGCCAACGCAATATTTCATTTTACATTACAAAACCCCAGTCTAGTAAATGTGTAGCATCAGCAAGGACTGAAAGCATCAAATAAGCACCAGTTTAAAAAATCTTCATTTATGGAATTAATTATATAAATTCAATAATTTTACAGTTCTGATTGGCCTAGAAATAATTCAAAGCTAGTTAAGTATATACCAAACAAGTTTGACTTAAAGCATAGGAATTTACAGATCTAAATTTCAAGATCCACCTCCAGATAGAAATGTAAATGAAATGATAAGTTAGAAGAAAAATTATGTAGTTACAAACAGCACCCAGCCCAACCCAACTCAAACAAACAAAAAAACCCCCAATGCTCAGACTATTATTTAAAAGATAATTACGTTATTCTGACTAAAAGAACAAGGTGATGACAGGTATATGCTTGAAATACTTCATTTAAGTATTTTGCAAGTTCAACTATCTTACTGAAACAACAGTTCAACATACAACATACAAGATACTGCTGATGTACAACTACTTTAAATTTTACTATTAAATTCAGAAAGGGCCTCCCTGGTGGCGCAGTGGTTGAGAGTCCGCCTGCCGATGCAGGGGATACGGGTTCATGCCCCGGTCTGGGAGGATCCCATATGCCGCAGAGCGGCTGGGCCCGTGAGCCATGGCCGCTGAGTCTGCGCGTCCGGAGCCTGTGCTCCGCAACGGGAGAGGCCACAACAGTGAGAGGCCCGCGTACCGCAAAAAAAAAAAAAAAAAAAAAAAAAAAAAAAAATCAGAAAACCTCATTAATTTAAAAAAAAACACTAATACTAAAATATGTGCATAAAACACATATTTAAGCAAATAAAATGCCACGTGCCCAAAGTTTATGGTTTATTCAAATTATGATTCCTGTGTCTTCTGAATATCAAAGTCTGATGTTAAAAATTTAAATTATATATACATGTAGAATTTGTGATTAAAAATTTAAACATAAAGAATAAAACTTCAGACATTTTCTTTTAACCACACCCAAATAAAGTATGTAAAAAGTAGAAATGTATACCAACTTTTAAGTTGGTAGTGATTTCATGACCTCATGTGTCACTGTCTTAAATGTTAATGCAAAAGGAAAAACAACAACAACAACAAAAAAAACCTGTATGAAAATGCTCCTTCTTAATATGGTATAAACCACATCAGATACCTCTAAAACGTACTAAAGGTGACACAAAGTTCTTAAGTATTGGAAAAAACCCAGAAACTCAATGCCAGGAGGTTATTTTGCAACTAGGGACCATCTTTTAAGACAGTACTGGCTTATTTTAATAGTAAGTTATTAATGTTATACAAATGTAAAATTAGCCAAAAGATATTTTTTCCAGTTCTATTTCATATGTTTTCAATGCCTATCACCTACATCAATTTTCAATTTTATAAGCTGGTATTTCACAATGTTTCTAAACCTGAATTAACAAACAACACAGTAATCCACGTAAGATAGGAAGTATCAAAAGGTCTCAGTTAAAAAATGTTCAAAGCACCTATCCCTTGAAAGTGAAAGGTTATTTTCTGGAAAACCCCTCCCATACTTTCTTTTCCTTACAATTCATCTGTTGAGGAACCTGGGGCATTTAACCTATAGCCCCACAGCCTGTATTTTGTTGATTTCATACATATGGTGTAAATCAACACGTCCCTTTATGTTTTGTGTGTCAGCTGGATCCAGAGGTTTGATCAGATTCACGTTTAGTACTGCCGCCAAATAATTTTTTAAAGGCTAAAGACGTCTAAATATAGTTTGAAATAGTGTAAGAAATGAAATTAAGAATGAATAAATCACTAAATCATAAACTCTCAAAAGTTAAAGCAGTTTCAATGGTTGATTCAGTATTCTACTTTATTCACTACCGAGTTTCTGATCTAAGTAACAGAAAGAGTATCCTACTATTTGATCACCCTCTGAAGTGTAGAGAGCCTCAAACTCAGCAAATTGATATTCACGGTTTTAGGAAGCATTTACAAAGTAAATAAATGACGTTTGAATGTGAATGAAAGAAGCTTTGGCTTAATTCAAGTCAAGAATATAACTTTTGGGCTTCCCTGGTGGCGCAGTGGTTGAGAGTCCGCCTGCCGATGCAGGGGAAACGGGTTCGTGCCCCGGTCCGGGAAGATCCCACATGCCGCGGAGCGGCTACGCCCGTGAGCCATGGACGCTGAGCCTGCACGTCCGGAGCCTGTGCTCCGCAACGGGAGAGGCCACAACAGTGAGAGGCCCGCATACCGCAAAAAAATATATATATATATGTATATATATATATAACTTTTATTCTCCCAATCTGCTGTTATTATATGTCAGGACCAAAAAAACATTTAGGAAATAAAAATAGGCATCATCATTTCAAGATATTAGGATATACACATTTAAAACATAATTTCAGTATCTTCAGTAAAAATAGGTAATATTTTTAATAATTATAGTTTAAACTTTAAAGTTTCATAATTCAGAACATTAAAAGTTAAATCCTTTTGAACATCTTACTTGGATTACTCCACTGGGATTCACACTGATCATGGTACAAATCCCACGAAATGCTGAATCCTTTTCCTCATTGTCCCTTATGTTTCTCAGAGAGGTGCACCTATTAAATTATAGAATTGAGTTTAGCGTTTAAGTAAAAAGCAGGTTCAACTACAATACTAATGGACAGTATTTAATGGAATAAGCACCAGAGTAGAGATAATGTTTATATTCAAAGAATTTTCATAAAGCTTAAGTTTCTCACACTTACTATATTATGTTGGGCCCATCTAATCTCAATATAGTAAAAACCTTGAAATTCACAATTCTTACTAATAAATTGCATCTAAGTAATAACAACTGATTTTAATTTCCCATTTAAACTATTAATGAGCATGAGCCAAGAGTAAATTACCCATTTTTAAAACTGTATTATGACTTGTATTCCATTAAACACTACTAAAAATGTCTTGAAAGACTGTCAATCGAAAGAAGCAGAACATAGGATATACTGCCACAGTAGAAACTATTATTATACAACTTATGATGTAGATGTTTAATTTTTACATTAACAAGCAAATAAGATTTTTATACATAACAAATTTAAACATGTATTTCTTAATGCAATCCAAGTTTTCAAATTAATTCTAAAAAAGAAACAATGCAAAAACCTAAATTTATAGAATTTGCATGCATCTTTATTTTACTGGTGGATATTTAAATGCTTTTTATGTATAATCAAGCTTTTTAACACAGCAAGCATGTGACAATCTTATCCCATGCATCAATTAGTCGTTAGCCACAACATAAAATAAATATACATGACGATGCTACTGAAAAACCTCACAAACCTGATAGGACAAGATTAGTCACATGGTTGGCAATGATTAAGGATTGTGATTTTTGTAACCAACTGAAAATATATCTAAAAGTGAGATAGAAAGAGAAAGAAAGAGTGAAGAAAAATGAATTAAAAAAAAAGATTGAATAATACACACCAGGGTCTTATAAACTGCTGTAGCATGGGGGCCACCTCTTGAGGACAAACGTAACCAAGACGACCAATTGTTATTGCTAAGGTAACGCAATCACGGTTATACACCACCAAACGCCAACCAAGACATGAGCAAATGAGGGGGAAGGAGAAAAAATAAAGAAAAAACAACAAATAACTCAGAAACAGAAACCAACAGAATTTGTGTATGATAATAAACATAAGATTTCACCAGTGCTGTTTATTACCACCCCCTATAATAAGGGGCAGCAACATATATGGTATACTCTTGGAAAAAAAAAAACAAAAGGAATTAAAAAAATTTTAAAGATTGAGAGAACACCAAAAACCGTGATGAACTGCTTTTCTCGCTCAATCAAGTGTCAAGATATTGTTAGTAAAACGATGAGCGATTAAACAGATGGATTTAGATTCTTCCTTCAAAGCCAGTTGAAATTTCAGTTTAACAATGAAATCTAGGTTTTCTCCCCCAAGAAATACTAGTAAATGTAAATGATTACATTTCTGAATTGTCTATTCAAACACACTTCTCAGAAGTTAACAGTTAAAAGCTTTCTCACTTCTTTACGTAGTTTTCTATGTGATTTCCATTCTTTGAAAATTATCTAGGAATCTGATCAAAATTTTGGTATAATTTTGGTTTGCCAGCATTTCCAAAACAAGCCAGTGGACCATTTGTTGCCTGATATCAAAATCAACTATTAAATTTTAGGTGTTGTGGTACATACTGAGTAAATGGATTGGAAAATTGCTGTGCTATGTCAAATCCCGTTCCAAAAAAAAAACCTTTGATGGTGATGATGATAACAACTCAAATAGTCCACTAATTTCAAACCCTGTTTGACAAAAAGGAAATTTAGACAGTCCACTGTAATGACATGTGATATGTGGACCAAAGGAACAAATATTCTGTCCTTGCTATAAAATGCACAGCCCACAATAATAGATAATAAAACACACTGATTACATGCTAATATTTTATTTTTAAAAATTTGAAGTGGGAATTAATCAAACATATATTCACCATCAAAATTCAGTTAAGTCCTTAAATTTACAGAGTTAAAACAAGTGCAACTCAGAACTGCATTCTGCAATTCAAAGGTACATTACATATAAATACATTTATACACAACGGGAAAAAAAAAACAAACAGAAAACAAACCATGAGGTGCTTTAATGGTGTTCTCTCAAAAACTTACAGGTTAACCTTTCATAAAAAAAGGGTGGGGGGGTAAAGAAAAATGTTTAAGGATTACTTGAAGCAAACTACACAGATAATACTAAAATCCAGCAGATTCATATGAAGCAAGAGAAAGAAAACCTATGTTCAAAAGACACAAACTATGCAACATTCTCATTAAACAGGCAAGTATGAACAACCCAATGAAACATGCGATAAAGCAGATGATGGTCCATTGAAAAAGTTCAGTGTAGGATATACTAATTAGAAAAAAAGCAAGTAACTGCATATACTAAGGAATTGGCTTTATGAAATATTAAGATAATGGTAATTAAGTTGCTAAAATATATAGATATTACCCACTGACAATGATTTTATTTTAATAATTATCCACCCCCCTCCTTTGGGGATGGAATAAGAGAAACATTTTCTGCAGTCACTTGTGATAAGAATAATACAGTGAATCCCAAGTGTGTTTCTAAATCATATCAATTCAATCCATCACCTTGAAGGGCATTATCAACTACCTTTTGATTTACTTAGGGTAGATTCATACTTAGAATATAATCTTATATATAAAGCCAATTTATTCAAGGAACTATAACAAATTCACCACCTGATATCCCACAAGAAACTTTAATATACATTACACTCAACATTTATTTGCAGTTATGCATTCACATTTAAAAATAAATAGGAAGTTTCTTAAGGTTCAACAGTAATTTGATAATGGCCAAGTGTTCCAAATCTGAATGTCATGTATAGGTACTGCATTCTAAAGAGATAAAAACCTGACAAGATTTCATAACCATCCTATACATAGCTTTTTATACTTTTCAGCAAGAAAATCTAATTCACTTCATGATATAAACAGTACCCATACAGCCAAACAGCCATATAACTGTTTCATAATTAAAAGATTTCCTTCCATACCAATAATCACATTAATTAATCACATTAGGAGATAATAAACTTTCTATAATTAAAAAATGTAAAATTAAAATACTTTTGAAGATAAATTTTTATTTAGAAAAACTTATTTGATTCTTTGTCCAGTATATTGGTAAGGCATTCACTGACTATGAATATACTACTGGAATTGTCTTAGTATATAAAGAAAAAGATGTGCCTGATTGAAAACAAAATTTACATTTTAAAAAATCAGGGAGGGTGGAAAGAAATCACCCTGAAATGTGTTTTATAGTATGGAAGGTACTCTTTAATACAAACATGCTCTCTATAAATGCAGAAGAGAAACAAGCCTCCTGAATAAAAATCCCACAAGATACTGCTTTAAGTTCCCAATCTGAAGAAGAGTATACAACAAAATACAAAATACATATGCCATTATTAATGAACTAGCCACTACAATGCAATCTATTTTTGGCTACATTTTTACAGATTAAAAAAAAAAATTACTCCCCAGCTGCCAGGTACTCTCTGAATTAATGTAAAAGTAAAATTCATATCATTCAATAGTTATTTTAGTTGGGGCCCATTTTAGGGAGTATTAAAACACTATAACAGGGGAGAAAGTGTTTTTTTGAAAGTTTCTGAAAACTGGTTGTGGAATGAAGCTAAAACAGTAATTTCATTACTGAGAATACAAATTAGCTGTTAATTAATAAGCTGGGTTTCTAAAGCTAGCTTTGCTTTAGTTTCTCTACACATCTTAATGTAAAATTAAAAGGCAAATAATTTTCTCTTCACCATAACAGTTCAGTCATATGGTACCTGTATTCTCTAACAACGTCTTTGGTGTGTTGGGTCTGTTAATGATTTCTACAAGCTGGTGCAACACCATAGGAATATAAGGCTGCATCTCTATACCTAGATCATTCCCAAAAGAGAAAACAAAAAAGAAAAATTTCATTGTTAAAATATCAATGTAAAATATTTTTGCCCCCTTTACTGTGATATGTTATAATATTCATATATATAAAGCTCATTATAAAATATTAAATTATCTAAAACTTTATATTTTTAAAGGGGAAAATAATCTTACCCATTTGAATGGAGATTTCTCCAATTGCCCATGTAGCATTATTGCAGACTGAAATGAACTCTGGATTTAGGTTGGTTCCCAATATTGGCATGAAATCAGCTAGAAAAAAAAAGTTTTTAAAAACTATGTAGTAAACTTCTCAATAGCAGTGTTTTGTGCTTTAAAGGAAATCTACCAGATGGAAACTGAACTCTAGGCAAGAAACAGCCTTAAAAAAAAAAAAAAAAAGCTGTTGGTAATAATTATCTTAAGAGACTGAAGGAGGCAATATCTGGCCACTGAACGTTCATGTGAAATGTATCAGGAAGCCCAAGTTTTGGTTTTATTTTAAGTATCATTGAAAAGAGCTGGTCAGAGTAATCTCTCTTGTCATCAGACTGAGAAAATTTAAAATAAAGTGAGGAAAACATGATACAATAGAACTTTCTTCAAAGCTGGTTTTTCACACTCAGAAAAAAATTTTAAATCAATGATTTTGGCTTTTACAGTAACTTTTACCCTAGTGCTCAGATTGTGGTCTCTAAATATCACTTTCCATTTAAAAGGGAAAAGGGCTATCAGAGAAATGTCCCATTGCAGCCTAAGGGCAGGAAATGTACAAAACAAGCCTGAACTATTATTTCATACCAGAAAAGACTCCAGACCCAAGTTGGTAAAGCTCCTGTTGCCAGCGGTAGGACAATTTGAGCATCATGAGTTCATACTGACACTCTAACAAACACAAACTAAACTCTGAAACATAATATAGATACCTATGGAAGATACTGGAAATCAATTATTATTTTGAAAACTGGTAAATAAGAATCAAGTAATTATCCTGCCTCTTCTCCTATATGATTTGTACCTCAGGGCAATAATTTATTGATATAGGAAATGTCTCTATATATGCATTCTCACTACTAAATGAAGAGTTAGAATATCATTGTTTAACCCCTAATAAACCAGTAGATCTCACAGTTTCTCAATCTCAGCAATACTGATAATCTGGGTCAGATTATTTTATTGTGGCGGGGGGCTGTCTCATGTGTTGTAGGATGTTTTGCAACATCCTTCGCCTCTACCCACTACACACCAGTAACACACCCCCAGTGTTAAAATGTCTCCAGACATTGCCAAATTGCTCCAGTTGAGAAACACTAACCTGGAAAATAATCATCATGGTTGGTAACATTAAAAACAGGGAGACAACTAGACACACTGTACCTCCTGAAGAAGGTACATGATCTATAAAGTCATAAAATAAAAAAAGAAATGTAATCTTTCATACAAGTTTAAACTCATAAAAACTAAATCAGGTGGAAAATATTTGTAGAACAAGCTTTCTATAAAACAAGAATTCATTACACTTTCATTTAGAGTGGTTAGGCTTAAACTTGATGGTTTACTTTAATACGTCATAAATAATGTTATTATTCAAAGTTCAGAAAGACAGTTATTATTGAAAAGTATAACTGGGAATTGGCTGAAGGTCAAAAGGTACAATCTTCCAGTTCTAAAATAAGTTAGGTTCTGGGGGATGTAGTATATCACATTACAACTATAGTTAACAATACTGTATTGTATATTTGAAAGTTGCTAAAAGAGCAGATCTTAAAAGTTCTCACCCCCCCCACACACAAAATATTTGTAACTATGTGAGGTGATAGATGTTATAATTAAACACTGTGGTAATCATTTCCCAATATATACATATACCAAATCATTAAGTTGCACATCTTAAACTTATACAATGATATGCCAATTACATCTTAATAAAAACTGGAGGGGGGCCCCCCAAAGCACACCGTATCAAATGAAAAAAAACAACACAAAAAACCATTTTAGATCAGTGCTTTAAACCAAGATTAAATGATGGGATACAGAAATGAAGGAAAAATAACCAAAACCCCATTTAATCCATGGGTCTGACAGCAAATCAGGTTACATTATTCAAGGAATCCCTTCTTATCTTCACAAAAGGCTAAGACAAATGCTATGCCATTTCAACAGAAACAAATCATTATTTACTTTTAAGAAAATAGTTTGAAGTTTCCTACAGTACCTGAAAAATTATGTTGGTTTATCACGAGAAAACCTGATTATTATTATTACTGGGTACCTCTACCAAAAAAAAGAGGCTATTCAAGAAGTATCCATGAACTAGCATATAGGACTAAGGATTCACAGGTGGGCATGTCCTTTACTCTAAAGTAATACTTTTCCAACTTCTCTCCAGTCACATGAATGCCTAATGAGCTGTTGAAGTGATGGTGAATTCAAAGAAACAAGGAACAGGGGTTCCCATCCTGCCTGCTTGAATCAGAGCAGCTCTAACCAGTAAAATGTACACTTATAAATGTTGGGATTTCATGGAATTTCAGTTTAATAATGAAAACCATAGTTGATGAAAAATAATGTTAAAAATCACATCACAGCAATAGAAAATATTCATACCTATACAAGGCTTAACATGCTGAAAGCAAGCTTTTGTCAGATCACCTAACAGGGCGAAGGAACTCTGTCGAACCTCTGGCATTTTATCCTGCAAGAAAGAAGAAGAAATTAACCCCAATGTGACACAGAGAACCAGGTTTCAATTCATTTCAATTTAATAAGTCTCACCTGCATGCACTGATACATTAGTGTTAGAATGTTACTTCGGGCTACTAGCTGCTCAATGTTGCCTCCAAGTCCTTCAGCCAGGCCACTGAGTAAATCAAGAGCCACTATCATAAAATCTTTATCTGGAGCCTCATACTGATCTGGTTGAGCATTGTTCAGCTGAAATTAAGACACAAGTTTTTGAAAACTTACTTTGAATCAATTATTGAAAAAGTTTGTATACATTATGCCTATCCTTAGAAAAATGTTTATGATGCCAAGAAGGGAGAGAGAGAAAAATTTTTTAAAATACCATTGCTTGTGCAAGAGTCTTCTGTACTAGGTTTACACAACGCTGATACACAGGTTCACAGTATGGAAGGAAGCCAGACTGCAGGGCTGTGGCAACTGAAGATAGGCACTAGAAAGGATAACGCAGACATGTAAAACTTCTAGGTATAATTGAGATTACGATAAACGCTTCAAAGTGTACGTAAGATCCTGGTCACTTATGAGCCTGTTCTACTAGTCTATAGCATAGCAGGTTTACCTTTTCAAACCTCTCCTTTGGATGCCATTCATTGCTGTTAAGTTTACTAGCTGGTCAGGGGAGGTTTCCTCAAAAAAATGTAAAGGTTTCTATAATGAACATTATCTTTCAAGAACAGATTTAAGTATTATGTATTCCTATTTTTTCCTCAAATGTAAGAGAGACATTTATTTATCCTCCCATCCTGGTCAATACTGTGGGTGGACTTTACTGGACACATTCTGAGCCCCTGCCTGGAAGTAAATATATCTAGTCATAATAATAATTCTTGCTTTGTTGGGCCCAGGATTAGCCATTGCTCTGTCACAGAAGTTTTTACTTTGCTGGTTAGGGACAATCCATGGCAGAAGTGGTGACCGCTGAAATGACAGGGGGAACAAGAGTGACTGAACTGGCTCTACCAATATCAATTCGTCTAGGTTTAAGTTACCACATGTGAGAATGTATTCAGTTATTTGAAGAGCATATAAATTTTTTTTTGGTTAAAAAAAGCATTTAAATACACAAGAAAACAAAACTTCAAACTAGACAGAAAAGGTATAAAGTTAAGTCCCTCCCATCAGAGACCCAATGCTACTTCACATATATGAGTATATGTATGTATAAACAATAGATAATATATAAAAGAATTTATGTCAATTATGACATGGCTATATATCCATATAAAGAAATAGTTAAATAGAGATGGACATATATATGCTGATATGGAAAGATTTCCAAGCTAATTCACTATCAATTAAGTAGAGCAGGCTAGAAAACATACACAATTCAATCCATTGTCTACTTAAAAAAAAGCATAACACATCCATTACACTTTTTCTGTTTCCCAGTATTTCTGTGAAAACAGAAAATTTTAGATACCATAATTAAAGTTACGGAAAGTTACACATTTATTCAGCATTTTAACAGAAATGGTTCAGAATGTAAATTAACACTTACCACATACACCCATTTTAGATTTGAACACGTGTTTTTTGATGAAACACAGATTAACTAAATGTTACAAGCTTAGCATACCTCAAGTAAAGGGAAGAGATCTTTATCTTCATCCTTTAACATGTTCCATTTCTGGATCAGTGGAGGCATTAGCATCTGAATATATTCCTAATTACAATGATGAAAAACACATAAAGCTCCACTACCATATGTAAACTAGTCCATTTTGAGTGTATGAAAATTAAAATCCATTTACAGTAATTGTGTAAAATTATTACTGAAAGAATTTTAAGACTCATTCTTTGACTAAATTTCTTTTTTAGTCCTGGGGCCTGGGACATGTAATGACTCCTGCTGTGCAGGAGGTTTATAAATGACAGGTAAACTTATTAAAGACATTTGCAGAAAAAAATTCATAATCATTTAAGTGTTCTTACTAAAACGGAAGAATTCATGCAACCAAGTCAATAAACATAGTAATCATGTAAACAGGAGCACAGATTCTACATGGTCTAATCTAAACCAAACAAAACCAAAACAAGCAACATCAAAGCAAACCCACAAGCAAGTGTCCTGCACCAAGTTTTAAGTATAACTTATAAACACAGACAATTTCTTATGATGTTTCAGAGAGTAATCATAAACATGAAATCTATTCCTCAGCAGGGAATTTCAAGCTATATTAAAATTCTAATATTACTTAAATCCTATTTAAACAAATCAAATTCCACCCATCTCTTCTATTCTTAACACTACTAGAGACAGAGTCTGGCTTCCTAGCCACACCTCTGTACCACTATTTAGCAATTTAACC